>NC_089581.1:153879479-154479479 GCF_019320115.1 Miscanthus floridulus | reverse complement strand
AGCCAAAGTTGGCTCAATCAAACTGAAACTGCATTAGGACTTAGAAAATTTTTCTAAGTCTGAAATCAGTAGGGAAACCTGATTTGTGGGCCCTGTTTGAGCATGTTCTAACCATTTTCATGAGATGGTCATATTGAGACTTTTGTTCCTTGATAAATTGGCTACAACTTTGGTAAAGGGTGCACATCCATGCAAGGTCTCTAGATTGGACTTTTTAATCAGTCAAACAGAGTCACTCTATGGGTCATCCTAAGTCAAACCTCCACCTAGAGGGCAATTTAGTCATTTTGGTCCACATGAACAATGTCCCATCAATTACCCTAAGTGTAGTTAAGGTGTATTAGACCATAATTAACCACTCTACACAAGTGCTACACCAACTTCTAAGTATCACATGTGATGAAACAACAAAACACTCAATTTACCCTAATGTTGCAATTCCATGTTTCACATGTTTCATGACTTTGTTGTAATTTTAAACTTATCATATTACTACCATGTTTCTATGTTTCAAGGTATGAGAAAATCATGTTGCATTCACATGTTGCACTAACTACCATTCACAAGAAATCAAGTATGAAACAAACATAATTGAGAATGTTGCATATACATGTTTCAGTAACAATGGCATGATGAGGTAGATGATGCACATGTTTATGAAATGAGATGCAATTTTGTGGGAGCCAAACACCTAGGGTGTTACAGCCCTCCTCCCTTAGAAAAATCTCGTCCCGAGATTTGGAAAGCGTACCATTTAGTATAGAAAGTTGGATGATTTTCCTTTAGATAATCTTCTCGCTCCCATGTTGCATCCTGATCACTTTGATTACTCCAAACTACCTTGTATAATTTAACTACTCGCCTACGAGTCACCCTTTCTTGAGTATCCAGAACATGTATGGGCTTCTCCTCATAAGAAAGATCAGATTTCAATTCGATTCTCCTCGTTGCTACTCTTTCCTCGGGAATACGGAGACACTTCTTCAGCTGAGACACATGGAATACCAGGAATATAGCTCCCATTTCATGTGGTAGATCGAGTTTATAGGCTACTCTTCCACTTTTCTCGATAATTGGTAAGGTCCAACATATCGAGGCTCGAGCTTCCTTTTGATTCCAAAATGTTTTACTCCTCTCGTAGGGGATACCTTCAGATAAACATGGTCACCTATGTCAAACTCAATAGGTTTTCTTCTCTTATCAGCATAGCTCTTTTGTCTAGCCTGAACGGCAGTCATATTCTTCTGTATAGTTCAGACTTGCTCTTCGGCTTCTTTTACAAAATCAATACCATAGAATCTTCTTTCTCCGGGTTCTACCCAGTTTAAAGGAGTCCTACACTTGCGGCCATATAGCGCTTCAAAAGGAGCCATCTTGATACTCTCTTGATAACTATTGTTATAAGAGAATTCAGTGAGAGGCAACCATTTCTCCCAAGAGCCTTTGCAAGAGATAAGACAAGCTCTAAGCATGTCTTCAAGAATTTGATTAACACGCTCAGTCTGTCCCGATGTTTGCGAATGATAGGCAGAACTGCAGATTAGATGAGTGCCAAGATTCTGATGTAAGCATTCCCAAAAGCGAGCCATGAATTGCGGTCATCTATCTAAAACAATGGATTTGGGTACACCATGGAGACGTACCACTTGTTGAAAATAAATATCAGCATAATTGTGAGGGTGATAGGTTGACTTGACTAGAATAAAGTGAGCGGATTTGGTTAGACGATCTATGATAACCCAGATGGAATCACAACCCTTTTTGGTAGTGGGTAACCCAACAATGAAATCCATAACAATTTCTTCCCACTTCCAGCCAGGAATAGAGAGTGGCTGCAATAACCTGGGCTTCATGTGAATAGCCTTGACTCTGCAACAGTTATCACACCTTGCCACGTAGGCTGCGATTTCTTTCTTCATCTTGGTCCACCAATAATACAGCTTGAGATCTTGATACATTTTACTGCTACCAGGATGGATGGATAATCTAGAAGAATGGGCTTCAACCATAATTTGATTTCTAAGTTCTTTGTCTTTGCGTACTACAAGCCTATCATCAAACCAGAGAATTCCTTTGTCATCGACCCTAAAGTGCTTGGTCTCCTGCTCTTTCATCTTCCGCTTGATGTGAAACACACCCACATCAGTCTTCTAGAGTTCGATAATTCGACTTCTAAGAGAGCAATCTACAGTGATATTGTGGAGTACTACAGGATGAAGGAGGTGTGCCAGATGAAAGTCTTCACTAACTAAGGAATTGTAATGAGCCTTTCTGCTTAAGGCATCATCAACCACATTTGCCTTGCCAGGATGGTAGTGCACTTGAAGGTTGTAGTCTTTGATTAATTCTAACCATCGTCGTTGACGCATGTTCAACTCAGGTTGAGTAAAGATGTACTTGAGACTTTTATGGTCAGTATAGATGTTGCACACATTACCTAGCAAGTAATGTCTCCAAATCTTCAGGGCATGAACAACCGCGGCTAGCTCTAAGTCATGGGTAGGATAATTGATTTCATGCTTTCGAAGCTGGCGCGAAGCATAAGCAATGACTCGGCCCTCCTGTATAAGAACACACCCCAAACCGATGCCACATGCATCACAATAGACATCAAAAGGCTTCTCGATGTCAGGTTGTGCCAATACAGGAGCAGAAGTTAGTAAGGTCCGCAAAGTGTGGAAAGCATCTTCACACTTTGGAGTCCACACAAACTTCTCATCCTTTTGAAGTAGTCGAGTCATGGGCTTGGCGATTTTTGAGAAATCTGGGATAAAGCGATGATAGTAGCCAGCCAAACCCAGGAAACTTTGGACTTCTGTGACCGTAGTAGATGCCTTCCAATCTAGGACTTCTTGCACCTTAGTAGGGTCAACCAAAATTCCATCTCCAGATAACACATGACCTAGAAAAGGTACCTTGTTCAACCAGAATTCGCACTTGCTGAACTTAGCATAAAGCTGGTTGTCATGTAATCGAGTTAAAATAATTCTTAGATGTTCAGCATGCTCTTCTTCATTCTGAGAATATACAAGGATATCATCAATGAACACGACGACGAACTTGTCCAATTCCAGCATGAATACCGAATTCATCAGGTACATAAAGTGTTCTAGAGCATTTGTCAACCCAAAGGACATGATAAGATATTCGAACAAGCCATAATGAGTAGAGAAAACTGTCTTAGGTATATCTTCAGGACGAATTTTGATCTGATGGTAGCCAGACCTCAAATCGATCTTGGATAATACCTTAGCTTTGGAGAGTTGATCAAATAGAATATCGATGCGAGGAAGAGGGTATTTGTTCTTGATAGTAACAGCATTAAGGGGGCGATAATCCATGCACATGCATAGAGACTCGTCCTTCTTCTTCACAAAGATAGTCGAACAACCCCAAGGAGAAGAACTAGGCCGAATCAAACCTTTCTTTAATAGCTCATTCAACTGAATCTTCAGCTCAGCCAACTCATTGGGTGGTATTCTATAGGGCCTTCAAGAAATAGGAGCCATACCCGGAATGAGTTCTATCTTGAATTCTACTTCACGGTCCGGAGGTAATCTAGGCAAGTCATTAGGGAAGACATCTAGAAACTCACAGACAACCGGTATATCCTTAATGGCTTTGGCTAGGGTAGCATTGGTTGTATTGTGGATAGCGATATCACGAGGCAGCTGCACTAGAAAACCCTTCTTATCCATAGGATCTCTCAACATTACCACACGGGTTGATGTATCGATCAACACTCTATTCCCGCTCATCCACTTCATCCCTAGGATTACATCGATTCCTACCCCCGGCAGAACTACAAGATCCGCAAGGAACTCTCAATCCCCAATCTCAATCTTTACATCTTTAACTACTTGGTTAGTCATGATATTATTTCCAGCAGCACTAATACAATATCCCCCCTTGACAATTGTAATTATATTCATCTTACGCTTAGATGCAAAAGTAGAACTCACAAAGGAATGTGAAGCACCCAAATCAAAGAGCACAACTGTAGGGTGATCATTAATAAGAAACTTACCAGCGGTGACCACTTCACCAGCAGGAATGTCCTCCACAGTAGTGTAGTGAACACGCCCCTGACGAACATTTCCCTAAGCATTCTACTTGGGAGGATAGGGACAATTACTAGCCTAGTGACCAGGCTTGTTCCAGTTCCAGCATGGCCTGTTAGCTGGTGGGACATTGGAGCTGCCCTGCCTAGAGGTATTCTTTGGCAAGGAAACTGTGTACCCCTTGCGGAAACCAGTTTTAGCTTGATTTCTCTTCTGAGGTGGGCGGTACCGGATATCAGCATTGGGTGGATGATATTGGGTTTTGGATACCACTTGTGCCTTAGATTGAGAAGCATCTGCCTCAAAGTTTCTTTTACGGATCTTGGAAGCAGCATATACCTTATCATTATTCTCCTGAGTTAGGGTGTCACTGATAAACTCATTGAAGGTGACACACTTACAGTTGCCCATAGACTTCATCAGTTTAGGGGAAAGTCCCCTCTTGAAACTAGCTATCTTTTTGGCATCAGTATCAACGAACTCAGGAGCATACCTCGCCAAGTTGTTAAATGCCTGGAGGTATTCATTAAGACTCTTGTTGCCTTGAGTTAGCTTCATAAACTCGGTATGCTTAATTGCCATGAGACCAGGAGGGATAAAATGTCCCCTGAAAGCTTCCTAGAACTAGTCCCAAACCACCTCGATGTTTGCAGGGAAGGTGGTCCTGTGATGGTTCCACCAGATACCTACAGGGCCTTGGAGCTAGTGTCCTGCATACGAGGCCTTCATACCTTCTGTCAATCGGAGCAATCCAAACCTTTGCTCTATCGTACTCAACCATTCATCAGCTTGTAATGGTTCTTCTGTCTCTCTAAAGATAGGAGGCTTTGTGTCCATGAAGTCCTTAAAGCTACTATACTGGTTTGGCTCTAGTCCTTGGCGGACATGTCGATCATCACGGTTAGCCAGTTGGCGCATAGCCTCAGCTAGCATGCGCTGACTTTCAATGACTGTCTATATTAGCTTAGCTGGTGTGGGCGGTGGTGGAGGAGGTGGTTGTTCCTCATCTCCAAGGCTACGACCGCGACGAAGATTATAAGCCATCTACAAAATGTATAGCCAATGAGCACTGACGATGTGGAAATTTTTGTAGATGAATTGTATAATTATTCCAAACTGACTCCAATGGAGAAAATGAATTTATACTATCAACAGAGGCACAATCATCCATCACCATCACACAACTCATCAAGCGCATCGATTGGCACATTAATGCGATGAACTTAACCAACAATGAGATCTATAGACCGCATAGACGGAATTTATCAAAGGCTCACATACGTGGAGCATAACACGTTTGATAGGTTACATCCAAGCTATAGAGGTTCCAAACTTACATCAAAGATAACATAGGGTTTGATATTACATCCCAACGATTAACTTATTACAAAGCTACTCGTTCATGCATGAGGATCAACAAAAGATTAGCTCTAGCGCATTAGCTAAGTAGTAAGCTAACTACGCATCGTCCTTGGAGTCAGTGTCGAAGATCTCTTCTCCATCTTCATCACTAGCAGGTTCTAACTCCTCATCTTCCTCTTCTTCAGATGGAACGTCCTCAGGTCCATTAACCTCAATGTCATCATCATCTTCAGCCATGATGACACCAGAGCCCATCTCATCCTCATCATCAGGGGGCAGGAGAGGGTGAAGCTGATTGTGTAATAGGTGAACCTCCTCATGGAGATGGTCATTGTACTCTTCTGTAGCTGCCAACTACTGCTCCAGCTCAACCTGTCGCGCTCTCAACGCATTCTCTTCGTTCCAGGCTTCATTCCGCTAGTTCAGCACGTGAATCAACACACGTTCACAGTTGCGGTGAGCAACTGTCAACTTCTGAACCTCCAAGGTCTCTTGATCCTGTTCCTACGTTACTTGCTCCAAACGCTACTAAACCGCACTCCTCTCAGCAGTCACTCGGGCCAGCTCTGCCCTCAGCCTTTCCTCCTTAGTAGGCTCCGGACGGGGCTCATGAGGAGCTAACTGGTGATGAGGCGCCCTGCCTCCAGTGGACTTGCGAGCAGTGCATTTCGTGCGCGCCATCTGTAGCAAAAAGTTGCAACGTAAGAGGAGAATCATTTAAGGGATACGAAATTTAATTAGTCGAGACCATCAAATTTTAAAGGAGGGAGTAATGCAAGAAATGCCATGTATGCATGAACATGATGCATGCACGATCTGTACGTCCTCACAAACCTAAAAAATTTAAAGGCTAGCGAAATATATGGTGGCATACATACGTTCTCTTATATACGGTAGCTAGTCGATCTACAGCGATACGTTGTTAGTGTACCTACAGCAAATTTCATTTCAGCCCAATAATTTCTCAAAAAGGCATGTAAAGTAAGCAGTAAACTAAATACTTTCATACATACATCCCCCGATGTATATACTCTAGTATCACAGCTACCCGACAGAGATACCCACACTTAAGTACTCTCATAGATACATGATCGAACATGTAAGTATGCGAGCAACCACAACTACTCTCCCCTAGACCGACGGTTGGGCGGTCATGCTCTCACAACTCTCACTTACCAGAGCGTAGAGGTATTTTAATCCATACATTACCACCCAAGCGGATGGCATCCATACAATAGCACGCCGTATGGACAACGAAACAGAAACAAGTAGGAACCCCTAAGTTAGTACTTTAATAAGCCACCTAAGAGTCCTTATATGGGCATAAAGGATATGACCACTGGCAACACTTAGTATTTAATTTAGAATTTTCACAAATACTATTGTTTTAAATACACAAATGACATGTTTAGTGTCGAATCTTGCTCTGATGCCAGCTGTAACAGAACCGACCAAATTATAAGAATGTAAGTACAAAAACAATCACTGAAGTGGTTAGATTCCTGTACTTAAGCTCCTATAATCCCGGTAGTCCGGAAATCATGAAGGATTTCAAACAACTCCCGACATACAAACCAAGACCGTAGTGATTCAACACAACACATCATTCGTTACAACATTTCACAAATGGCATTCGGATTACATCCATCAGAGTTCAAATAAAATATTACAAACCAAGTTCAAATTTGCGGAAGCAACATAGTTTAGTACATAACTTAATAGTTTCAAATACATTGCCAGATCTTAGTCATGTCCCACAAAACATCTTCAGGTACGAGAACTAGGAGAGACCGCACCCAACGGTCTAGTCTTCATCCCCAGTCGGAAGAAGGCAATACTTGCAGCAACCAAAGTAGAACTGGTCATCTGCAACAGGTGGGAGATAAACCCTGAGTATGAGAAGGTACTCAGCTAGACTTACCCGTCAAAACCAGAAATAAAGGACACCAAGGGTCATGCAAGGCTTATGAGGTGGGCTAGCTTGACACAGTTGCATAAAAGAGCTTATGAATATAGTGACCAATTTAAACTTAGCATCAAGTTTATCATCATTTACCTGTCCACTAGATTAGCACCTGTACTAGAGCACTCACTTATTAGGAGTAAACAATATTAACCATAGCAGGTATAATAAGGCTGTCATCATCATATCATCATTCCTGAACCATTATATTATTTAGTGTATCTACTTTGGAGATAAGCCCGTCAAGTTCTCAATAACCGGTGAGAGACGGCGACTCGAATCGAATTACAACTCAGCTGAGGGGGTATTCCTAACTCTTACCCTGGCATACTTTGTAAGGGTAGCCATGGGTCACCTTTGGTACAACTCAGGAACCAAATTCGCGGGTTCGATCAACGCCAGCACTCTCAGGGACTACCCTTCTGCCAGGACGATCAGGACTTTTAAATTACCTACCCTTGGACTCACGCCTATGGCTCCCTTCCGAGGCATACTTTATACTTATCAACTCCCGGCCTGAGGTGAGCTACTCGGCTTCGTGGTCGGTCTCTAGACCGGCCAACTAAGAGAGAGTCATGCGTTCAACACGAACAAGAAAGGCTCCAAGTTTCAGTCCTTAAACGACACAGACGGAGTCACAACAAACCGGCAAGCCTCCGCCCGGTCTTCAATTCAAATTAAGACAGGTTCTTTTCCACGATAGCAAATATAGTCAACCGTGCCATATGTATGTCCCTATAGCTCGCAAGTGACAGGAAATCACCTGACTTCTACCGCGTTTAAGCAGGGCTAAGCACTACACGAGCCTGAGCTACATAGGATTTAGGGTATCAATATCTGGACAAGGATTGGATAACCAATGCAGCAAGTGTTTGCATCCAACACCTAAACTTAATGCAACAATATATATATAACAATAACACTTTAATTGCATTTCAGAAGTTATGAGGCTTAATATGCTCCGGGGCTTGCCTTTCACAAAGTTGCACGGACGGTGATCCGGGCACTCAACGACGACCTCATCTGGCACTTCTCCTAAGGGCAACACCTCCTGAACCTCCGGTGTTGGCTGCTGCTGCTCCTCACTCGGTTCCTCGAATTCCAGCAGTGTCACCCCTTTCGGTACACCTATTGCATGCAGATGCACAAGATAAATATCATGGATGCATAAGGAATGATATGATGCTCATGATGAA
Organism: Miscanthus floridulus; assembly: GCF_019320115.1. Taxonomy (NCBI): domain Eukaryota; kingdom Viridiplantae; phylum Streptophyta; class Magnoliopsida; order Poales; family Poaceae; genus Miscanthus; species Miscanthus floridulus. The sequence goes on along the minus strand of NC_089581.1, from coordinate 154,470,897 downwards.
TGGATAACAGTATGTATTTAACGAAAACATCACTGGACACTCATTTACCGATTAAGAATAGCTCTATTCAAATCACTTTAAAACATGTATCTAACTTAACTCGAAGAACAAGATCAACTTACCTAACTTGCATAACCTAAGATAAAGATGCTCATCTTCAGTTAAAGGCCTAACACCTAGGAACATTACCACAAGCTTAGGAATAGTAAAGGCATACTTAAATCAACAGTTAAGGTTTCATATGCAAATGAGCAGTTCCTTAATTCAATCACAACAAGAGTTCTACAAATTCAAATGACTTGCAAGAGGACATTCTGGAAAGCTTATGAAATTATCTACAAATCATTTATAAACATCAACGCATGATTCTTACGTTAACCAAATTGAATTCAAGTAAACATAGAATCTGTCCAGAAATGGCATGTTTACTAAATTAAATATTTAGTGATGATGCAAAAGCATAATTGGACCAAACCAAGTTTATCAACTTGTTGTGCATACCAGAGGAATATCAGAAAGTATAGTGCCAACTTCTAAATAAATTATTTAATGTCCTTTTCTAATTTATTTAGTTAATTAGGTGATTAAAGCAACATATAGTAAAACTATACAGAAAAATCTACAAAATTATAGTAGCTACCTCATGCTTCACATAGACTACCATAAAAATTTCAAAGCAATTGGACAAGCAGAACTTGTTGTATCAAAATAACAGATGGTAGGTCTATTTCTAGCATAATTAGGAAATCCTATTGAAAAGTGTCAAGCAACAGATTTCACATTTTTCCTAGTATCATTCTAGCATAAGAATAGCACTCACAAAATTTTACCTTTACTGGATCTATAGAAAAATTATGAAAATTCACACAAGATCCATCCATGCAAACAAGAGAATTACCTAACCCCTACATACAGTGTCCAAAGTGTATGAAAATTTAACTGCAAGCTATTCAAGATATGAGCAGTACACCATAAAAATTTCATGCCATTTGGAGCTACACAGAAAAAGATATAATTACCCATATTTCCCACATGATTAACAGAGATAATTAGCAACTCTATTTTTCATGATAGAACATGGCATAAATTATATTTTTAATATAAACTAGACATTACCAGGGACTCAAAAAAATTGGAACCACATCATTTGGTCTACCAACCTAGAGATATACATTTTTGAATCTGTACCCAAATCTGTGAAAAAGAATAAAACAAAACAAAAATAGAAACCCTATCCACTACTGGGCCGGCCTGGAAAGACACTGCGGCCCACGACGCGCACGCCAGCGCGGCCCAGAAGCACGGCGCGGCCCACGGTCGGCTCCCGCCTACGTGCGGCTGCTGACAAGCGGGCCCCGCTAGATAGAGAGACAAACAGGGGAGGGAAGAAGAGCGACGGCGGTAGCTTGTTGCCGGTGGCAGCTCTGGCGAGGCCATGGGTTCCAGTGTGTTCACCTCACCCATGCACACCTAGGGGTACCATCAATTGCAGCAATTTCGGTGGCTAGGGGAAATAGCGACGGCCATGGCGGCGCACGGCCGCGGGTTGGCCAACTCCGGCGAGCTGACGGCGTCACGACCCTAATGGTCTACCCTATGAGCATTAGCATCACTAACTGGACCTAAAGCAAGGGAAAGAGGGGGCAGCAAGAGGCTCGAGCGGCACAGCCATGTGCGAGCTCGGCCGATGGCAGTCATGGCGACCCGATGGAGCCGCCTTCACGGTGAGCCCTACCTGAGGCGAAAACGAGGTTACGGTGAGGTCGAGAACATGGAGGGCCTCACGGTGGTGCTGTGGTTCAGAGGAATCGGACAATGGCGCTCGATTTTGGGTGATTTGGCTCGTGGCGGCCACGGCTTCCCGGTCACCGCGCTCGCGTGGAAGAGGATGGCAAAGAGGAAATGGCGAGATGAAGAGGGAGTGAGCGAGGCGCTGGCTTTCATCTGGGAGCACGGACGCGCGACATGGAGGTGCTGGCTGGGCATGAACGCCATGCGGTGGCCAGCCTCTGAACCGGTCGGCCACGACAAACACTGAAGGTTTTCTGAAACGCCTGATTCCGGGTCTGGTGGCACGACTGACAGTGAGGCTTGACGACGTGTGATCTCTTAAACCGTGACGAGTTAGTGGAAGAAACATACATGAAAGTTGTAGAGTTAAGATAGGGCTCCAACAATGCTTGAGACACCATCCGCTAATTCTCCATGGATCATGAGTTGTATCAAGCCAAAGTTGGCTCAATCAAACTGAAACTGCATTAGGACTTAAGCAGGGAAACCTGACTTGTGGGCCCTGTTTGAGCATGTTCTAGCCATTTTCATGAGATGGTCATATTGAGACTTTTGTTCCTACAACTTTGGTAAAGGGTGCACATCCATGCAAGGTCTCTAGGTTGGACTTTTTAATCAGTCAAACAGAGTCACTCTATGGGTCATCCTAAGTCAAAACTCCACCTAGAGGGCAATTTAGTCATTTAGGTCCACATGAACAATGTCCCATCAATTACCCTAAGTGTAGTTAAGGTGTATTAGACCATAATTAACCACTCTACACAAGTGCTACACCAACTTCTAAGTATCACATGTGATGAAACAACAAAACACTCAAGTTACCCTAATGTTGCAATTCCATGTTTCACATGTTTCATGACTTTGTTGTAATTTTAAACTTGTCATATTACTACCATGTTTCCATGTTTCAAGGTATGAGAAAATCATGTTGCATTCACATGTTGCACTAACTACCATTCACAAGAAATCAAGTATGAAACAAACATAATTGAGAATGTTGCATATACATGTTTCAGTAATAATGGCATGATGAGGTAGATGATGCACATGTTTATGAAATGAGATGCAATTTTGTGGGAGCCAAACACCTAGGGTGTTACAATGACTGACTGATGGAGGATGGCGGAGCGACCAGAAAAATAGCGGCGGGGCGAGGGAGGCGGCGTCCGATCCTGCGCAACTGAGAGCATCAGCATTGCCGGTAGGGGTGAGGGCGCCGCTGCAGTCGGTGTGGGCCGGACCTGGTTTGGGCGCCGTCGTTGTCGTGGGAGAGAGGGCACAGGAAACGCGGCCGCCGACTCCGCCTAGGCTGCCCATCGCGGTGAATCCGGGAGGAGGGCGTGCTCGTGTGCTCGGCGACGGTTTCCTCTCGTCTCGTCGAACACGCAATGGAGGAAGGGAGGGTGGGTACGCGGGGAAAAGGAAGGTAGGTTGGGTACGCGTCTGCGAGGAGTCATGACGCCTCGCGTGGATCGCGGGCGTGGGTACAGGGGGTGTGTAAAGAAAACGCCAGTGAAAAAAGAACCACGTCGGAGTCGTCTGCGAGAGACAGAGGTGCTTTGATGCCAGATCAGATCAGGTTCAAGAAAGATGGGTACAAAATATTTGGGTGATAGTCTATTTCTAATTCCTTCGCTCCTTGTAGATAGATAGATTTGCAGGTTCCGCCACTGGCCAACGGTGTTAACAACAAGAGGATATTAAAGTTTAAGCCTAACAATCACTACTTACACCAAAGAATCTCAAAGGCATTGGAGGTCATAGTCGTCTTTAATTTGCACTAACCTCCGTTGATGCTCATGATGTTGGGTTTTCTTATCAAAGAATTATGTGTAACAATATCAAAAGTAGAGTACTTTCGATTATCATGTTAATAAACATTGATATGTTATAATGCTTCAGTCAAAATGTATAGATTTATCTAAAATAATATATTACATGAATTGTTGACATGGATACTAATATAATTTTAAGTAATGTGCTAGTGTCATTGTATATCAATATTAAATGGAACATTTTTCATGGTTGCTAAACCATAAATATATGTCTACTTTAAGTTAGTTTCATTATACATTAATATTAATAGATTTGGGTAATTAAGAAACATATAAATGAATTGTTGTTTAAATAATTTTATCATGGCAGATGCTGGTAACTTAGAATTTGATCTAAGGGAATACTCTAGTTTATTTTAGATAATGGCATAACTGGTAGATGCAAATTAAGTATTCCATCAGAATAGGAATACAGAAACAATAGTCAATTCACTTTGAAGTGCAATGCAAATGGAAAAAAATTATAAGTAAGGGCGAAAAGGTAGATAAACTAATGGTAACTAAATAAATAAAGTTTATCAGAGATAAAGAAAAAAATTATTTATGAGTGTTGTGTTAGAATATGAACACATGAGATTATTTCAACTAAGGGCTCTTCAACTAAACGTATGTTAACACATAGCCCCGTTCGCATGTCCTTAAACCTAGTTTGATTCGCTTCTTTTTTTCATCCGGAACCGTGTTTTCCTCTCACAAATTCCTCCAGATTCATTCAAAACCATCCAGATTCCTCCAAATTCCTCTAGGTGATAAGTAGGATGGGCATTAAAGTCTATTACACCAGATAAGTAGATATAGATAAAAAAATATCTACACTAGTACTGTGTTATAATATGAGCATTGAGCAATATAAGTAGTTTTGATTAGTCATGGATTCTAAATTTATATATAAATATTAGGCATGTGCGGCAACACCAGTACGGATAAATAAAAGAACAGAAATATATAAGTCTCTGTCCTCAATCTGGCAGGTAGAGGAAAGGTTGCAACAAAATTGTATCGTCTTCGCCTCTTGGGAGATGCTGATGCTCCATCGCGTTAGTTGCCATGTCCCTGCAGCGGCGGTTGTCTTCTGTCTTCTCCAACGCCGATGCCAAGAACGCGCGGTGGAGTTGGCTCCGGCGATCTCTGTACGCGCTCATGCTTCTTTCCTTGCCATACTTCGCCTACCTCGCATTATTCTCCCGGAACAGCATCCACCATAGCCTTCTGCAACGCCCATTTTGCGAGCATCCTCCTGCGCCCGCAGCAGCCGCCGAAGCCGCCTGCTCACCGACCACTCTCGCCCACATCGTCTTCGTCATCGGCGCGTCCAAAACCACGTGGGCGAAGCGCGGGGTGTACACCAGCCTGTGGTGGCGGCCGGGGGCAATGAGGGGCCACGTCTGGCTAGACGGGGAGCCCTCCGGCCCCTGGCACCAATCATGGCCACCCTACCGCGTGCTGCGGCCGAACGCGGCACGGTTCGGCAGGGAACACGCAGCCGCGGCGCGGATGGCGCAGGCGGTGGCCGAGGCCTATCACGCGACCGCCGCAGCGGCCGTGGGGCTGGAGGAGGGCGCTGGCAGCGGTGAGGCGCGGTGGCTGGTCATGGGCGATGATGACACAGTGTTCTTCCCGGAGAACCTGGCGGCCGTGCTCAACAGGTACGACCACCGGGAGATGTACTACGTCGGGTCCAGCTCCGAGAGCGTGGGCCAGAACGTGGCGCACTCGTACGCCATGGCCTTTGGCGGCGGCGGGTACGCCATCAGCTTCCCGGCTGCCGCGGCGCTCGCCGGGATCATGGACGGGTGCCTTGACCGCTACAACGAGCTGTACGGCAGCGACCACCGCGTCCAGGCCTGCCTCTCCGAGCTCGGCGTGCCGCTGACCAGAGAGCCCGGCTTCCATCAGGTAAATACGTCGTTCACATTGCTAACAATACAACAGTTTTTACTCACACCCACCGTGAACTCGGTTCACTACTGGTGTTGGCTGGGCCTGCCACGTACCGACGAGGGATGCTTGTCACGACTCATGCCCAGAGACAAGGAGACGCAAACCTCAGGACGTGCAACAAAATCTCTGCGGTTGCGATGTTCATGTCAGTTTTGTTGGCAAACGCGTCAGAGTGGTCTTTGCTTCTATGGAATTCTGGATCAAGGGTGCTGACAGCTCAGGTAGTGGAAAAAATGTAATCGTGGTACAACACATGTTCGTTCAGAATGGCTTTTCCGGTTGGTAGAAGCAGGACGCACAGTTAAATGGAGCCGATCTGGATGAACCCAAAGAGGACCCATCAAAACAAATCATCGCAGAACAGGCGCCGTCCATTCGTTCGTTCACTCACATTTTTGTTGGTTGCGTTGCCTTCGTACTACGTTGCAGCTGGACCTGAAAGGACACGTGTACGGCCTGCTCGCGGCGCACCCGGTGGCGCCGCTGGTGTCGCTGCACCACCTCGACCGGCTCAACCCGATCTCGCCGAACTCGCTCAAGCGGCTGCACGCGGTCCGGTCCCTGGTCGGCGCGTCCCGCCGCGACCCGGCGCGCACGCTGCAGCAGTCCATCTGTTACTACCGCCCGCGGTCGCGTCCGCGGGGCACCGTCACCCTGTCCGTGTCCGTCTCCTGGGGCTACATGGTCCACCTCTACCCGTCCGCCGTCCCGCCGCACGAGCTGCAGACGCCGCTCCGGACGTTCCGCGCGTGGTCCGGGTCGCCGGCGGGGCCGTTCACGGTGAACACGCGCCCGGAGGCCGCGCCGAACGCTACCGCGCTGCCATGCCACCGGCGGCCCGTCATGTTCTACCTGGACCGCGTCACTACGGAGGAGTCGCTCGGTTCGGCTGGGCAGAAGCAGAACCGGACGCTGACGGAGTACGTGCCGGAGCTGGTGAGCAGCGACGCCTGCAACGGCACCGGCTTCGACGCGGTCGCCAAGATGCAGACGATCCGAGTGCTCGCACTCAAGATGGATCCTGCCGTCTGGAAGAGGGTACGTGTGCTCAACTGCTCATGCATGCACACATGTCAGAGACATAAGTTAAACTCCTTTGTTTTTTTTGTGACTAATTCATTTGTTGTTATGAACCTATTATTATGATCCATCAACTATGTTGGTACTGTTGAGATGCTAATGATCTTGCCTTTGTTTTTGTCTTGAACTGCGATTTTAACTCAGGCTCCACGGAGGCAATGCTGCAAAGTGGAGAGCTCGAAGGAAGATGACTCTCTGGTTGTCGAGATCTACGAATGTAAGCCTAATGAGGCAGCACTGATGAGGTAGCAAAAATACTATAATGACCAGGTTTATACAAATACAGCTGAATTGGTTTATTATGTTACTTGTGCGGACATGCGGTGCTAACTCGAAGTGTTCTGTCTTGTTTGATAGGCACATGGTTGTGGTGGAAAAAGACTGATTTAAATATAAATTAGACTTCCCTGATCACTACTGTCAAAATTAGAATATAAGTAAAATCAATACTGACGGCTCCTTCGTTCCGGAGACGCTCCAAGGCAGCTGGGGCTTCATTGTACGCGACCATGATGGTGATGCAGTCCTGGCCGGGGCTGGACCGTTGGGTGCGGCACCAGATGCACTCACTACCGAGGCTACAGCTTGCCAACAAGCTCTCCAAGCGGCCACGATTACGGTATATCACGCATTCAGGTTGAGGTTGATTCGTCTGTTCTACAGCACGCTCTACAATTTTCAACTATGGATTTGGCGACCTGTGGTATGATGATCAAGGATACTCGTTTCATGTTACGAGAGCATTTCGTATGTAGTGGCATTATTTTTATCCCTAGATCTTGTAACTCTATCGCACATGACTTAGCAAAGCTTGCTATGAGTTAGGACCCGGGTGACCTATAAGTTTGGGCACACCCCCTCCTAGAATTTGCAAATACTCTGGTTGCTCGCAATTTAGTTCAGCCAGTGTTTCCAATGGAAAGGCCATAGAGCCAACCTTTGATTCAAAAAGATTAGAATATAAGTTGCTTTGGGGTGTTTGGATTCCTTGCTCGTGCACATCTCATCTCGCTGGGCAAGAAACTAGAACAGACGTGCGTTTGTTTCCTTTGCCCACCTGCCTTGTTTTCTATGCAAACAAAATTTTTCCTTACTAGTTTGGGAGAGCCAATTTGACTCACCTAGACTGGCAAAGCTAACATTGCTAGGCATGGTGAGACGAGAAAACGTGGCGAGGAAACCAAGCGACTCTAAAGTTTTTGTAAGACAAACTTCTCTTGATTTAACCAAGTTTATATATAAATAAACATATCAAATTCTACAAATAAATGCATTAATGAAACCGGTTTGATATTGTAATGTTGCTATACTTTCCTACAAACTTCGTAAAGTTGTAGGTGCTTAACTTAGCACAAAACAAAAAATATTTTGTATGTTGGAAGATGAGATATCTCAAACAAGTGACTGTCAGACACTTTAGTAGGGAATGCCTCTTTCGATACTCACGTATTGCTCGTTTTCCTCCTTCCTCCTTATTCTAACTCGTGACTGGTTGAATATTTGAGTGGACGAGCAACTATTGCTAAAAAGATATCGCTAAAGAAGAAGAGGAGGGCCACTGGCTTTAGAGCTAGAGGTTTGGGAACCAGAGCCGCACTCTCCCTGAGGCCTAGACGCCTAGTTTCTCCAACAAGAGGCAATCCAGACTGTAGGGAGCGCCGAGGAAGCAGGGCATGAGGCAGCCGGGACAAGTCACCACGAACTTCTACGTGTCAAGGATTCAGGCATTTTCATGTTTAATTTAATTCAGAAATACAATAGCAAATTCGTGACGACATATATGTGTATGTGTGAACTAATACTACTCGCAACAATAGCAAAAGCATACAAGACGAGCATACTGGTCAAAACGATTATATTACTAAATTGAACAAATTCAGTAAGAGATGTATACCCAGCGGAGGGACCAGAGCCGAAAGCTCCAGTGGCTCCATGCGCACTAGGAAGTAGACGTTGCAGAGATATTGCATGTTCAGGGAAGAAGACGATGAAGCAGTCTCATCGTGCACTCCCAAAAACCTGATCGCCAAGCACACCTGAGCAAGTGTCACAAAGCGAACAACGTTTCCTGCGCGCGCACAAGGTAGGATCGAGGAAAGTCGGGAGCAACTTCAACATATAGAATAGGTGCAGTGTATCTGTGTCTCGTACTCGCGAGGCTCGATAGGACAAAGTCTTTATGCGCACGAGTGATGGAGGGTCGGGGAATGCGAGCCAGCAAAAGCTAGAAGGTTAGGGTCGAGAACGTAAGAGGAGTTACAAACAGAAACTCCTGCGACATCTTTACCCTCAAAATATGTTCTATAGGACATCTTTGCTTCAACAAGCCACTTAGAACACATTAAGGTATAAACCGATCTGCCTTACAAATAGGAGAGAAGTGCGTCTCAGACGACATGCATGGACCTTAATATTAAGGCTTTCTCCTAACAGTCTATCACTAACTTGTTTCATCATCCTATTCCACGGGATTTTCGATCACATAGGATATGTTACCACTATGATAGATTTCATGTGGGTCTCAAACCGGTCTCATTCTATGCACTATCTATCACATTATGTGACAACTCTTAGCGAATTAATCTGCTAGATTTTTAGATGTATGGACATATCCAACGCTATCATTCTAGAATTTCTTAATTTTCTGACAGATTTTAACTGTCTCTTTACATGTCTTGTTGACTTCATGTTATCCTTAAAATTGTTCACTTTGATTATCACTCTCTGATTATCACAGTTCATAGAAATGCTCGGTATATATTTTTTCAACCACAGGTAAATTCATATGGAGTTCACAAAGCCACTCAGCCTCAACAGCGGCGGTATCCAATGCTATGACTTCTGCTTCCATTGTTGACCTCGTTAATATGGATTGTTTGCAAAACTTCCATGAAACAACGCCACCTCCAAATATGAACACATATCCACTTGTGGCATATATCTCATCAGCATTAGTAGCCCTCAAGTACCCTAGGATACCCAACATAGTGAACTCCATAGCTCATAGTACCTTTCATATAGTGCATTACTCTTTCAAGAGCACACCGGTGATCACTCTGGATTTAAAACAAACCGGTTTAGTTTGCTAAAAACAAACGAGACATCGGGCCTTGTTGCGCTAGGTAGATACATAAGAGAATCAATGATTTGGGAGTATCTCGATCGATCATTTGTTATTCTTTCGGCTTTTCCTTAATAGCACACTAGGACCATAAAGCGTTGGAGCAGGTTTGCAATTACTAAACCCAAAGCGGCTGAAAACATTTTCCACATAGTAGGATTGCAGAAGTGTAACCTCACCACTGCCTTCTCTCTGTAGCTTGATATTAAGAATAACATCAGCCCTTCTTAAATCTTTCATCTCAAAATTATTGGACAAAATAACCTTAACCTCCTTAATCACATTATGGCTGGTTCCAAAGATAGTATGGCGTAAACATTCAAACACAAGGTCACACATTCACCACCACCATACTGATAATACACACATTTGTTAGTTTCGAGCATGACCGGACGCGTCCGGTCGTGAAAAATCATTTCTGGATGTTACTGGAAACGACCGGACGCTGAGGTCCAACGTCCGGTCACTTCACAGTAGCGCGTCCGGTCATCACTCGACCGTTGAGATCGGGGCGAATAGCATTTGAAGCCGATGATACATGGTATGCATCGCACGACCAGATGCTGGGGTCCTGCGTCCGGTCGATCTGACCAGAGCGTCCGGTCACCCCAAGTTGTGTCTAGTGAAGGGGTACAACGGCTCTATTTTGTGGGGGCTTCTATTTAAGCCCTATGGCTGGCTCTAGCTCACTCTCTTGGCCATTTACATTGACATAGCATCTTGTGAGCTTAGCCAAAGCCCTTCCACTCATCTCCATCATTGATTCATCATCTTTGTGAGATTGGGAGTGAATCCAAGTGCATTGCTTGAGTGTTTGCATCTAGAGGCACTTGGTGTTCGTGTTTCATTGCGGGATTCGTTTGTTACTCTTGATGGTTGCCGCCACCTAGATGGCTTGGAGCAGTGAGGATCATCGAGCGGAGGTTGGTGATTGTCTCCGGCTCCGATCATGGTGATTGTGAGGGGTTCTTGACCTTTCCCCTGTGGAGAGCCAAAAGGTATTCTAGTGGATTGCTCGTGGCTTATGTGATCCTCATCTTGTGTTGGTTGTGCGGCACCCTATTGAGGGTTTGGCGTGTGATGCCAATTAGCGCGTGAACCTCCAAGTTAGTGAATCACCACAACGAGAAGTAGCTTATCGGCAAGCAAGTGAACCTCGATAAACAAATATTGTGTTTATCATTTGATTTCGAGGTGATTGATCTTCATTTATATTGATTCTTGTGATTGATTGGTTCACTCCTCGACACGGTGGTATAACTATCTTGCTCTCCCTCTTTACATTACCGCAAACTAGTTATCAAGCTCTTTAGTGTACCTAGTTGTGAGAGCTTGTTAGTTTGGTTAGTGTGGCTCTTTAGTTAGTCTTTGAGAGCACACTAACTTAGTGTAGTGCCATAGCTATTGTGTGGTTAGAGACAATAGAAACTAAAATTGTGGTAGGTGGCTTGCATTTTTAGTAGGCTAGCGCAACACTTGCTTCGCCTCATAATTGTCTAACCGGTTTGTTAAGTGTTGTTGTAGAAATTTTTATTAGGCTATTCACCCTCTCTAGCCATTAGGACCTTTCAACATGTGACTAGTTGGTCAATCATCATTAGGCAGCAGACGAACGTCAATCAAGAGAAAACATGGGGAGCAAGAAGAATCGAAGCTGACTCTCGTGCAAGGGACAGCCTGTGTTAGAAAATTAGGTATTTTCATGGTCAATTTAATTCAGAAATAAAACATCAGCAGGTTTGTGATGACATATATGTGCATGTGTATATCTTTAACAAACGCTATAGCATGCAAATATGATATACCGATCGATACAGTAAGTACGCAAAGTACTGTAATCATAGAGATAAGAGTGTACCTAGTGGAGGGTCCCATGCCAAAGGCATTAGAGGCTCCATTCACACCAGACATAGTGCGTTGCTCGAAGTCATGGACCACAGTGGATGCAGGAAGATGTTCGCAGTGTAGTCCCACGAATAGTCACCAGGAAGAAGTCGGGTTCTGTGGGCGATCACCAGGAAGAAGACGTCGAACGAGCAGTCGTGGAATCGCTCCCCAAAAACCTAATCGCCGCACACCCCATACAAGGTTCATAGGTGGACGAGGGTGTGGCAGAACCTCCTAAGTTATAGGGCCCACATGCACCTGTCACTGTCCGACGACCTTTGACATTTATGTATATGTTTCCATTAACTTAAAAAGACTATCGGGTGTCCTCGGGGAACCCCGAATCATCCACGATTTCCGAGCAGGATCACGTTATAGAGTCATTGCAGTATTACAATATTTATTCAAACATCAATACCAGAGTAAAAACAGTGGAAGTCTTACAATAACATAATTTACAAAATAGTATTTTCAAACCTCGCAACTAGGTTCGATATTATTACAAAACAAAATAGTGGAGTGGCATTATAATATAATACAAAACACACAATGAAACTTCCCTGCCCAAGGGCCACACATTTACTTCTCATCGTCATCACAAGGTACAACTGTCATGCAGCACGATCCAAAACAGATCTGCTCATGAGGCTCACCTGCAACAAGGGTCAACGAACCCTGAGTACAAAAGTACTCAACAAGACTTAACCGAAATAAAACTGATAGAACTCGGGAATGCCGGCTCACGGGATTCAAGGTATGGCTTTAACAATAATCAAAGTTCTTTTGCGTAAAAGCTCTTTAACAAAATTCTTTATATAGAAAACTTCATAAAATCATATACAAAGCTGACACGATCCATGTTGAGATCATGAAACTTCATATCCAACACCTTCACAAGCCTTATTCGAGTTCCAGTTATTAATACTACGATGATGAACAGAGAAGTTGAAGGGTCGAGATGACGACTAGAGGGGGGGTGAATAGTCTTTTCTAAAACTTAAACGCGTCGGCTAACCGATACAAATGCGGAATTAAAACTATCAGTCTAGCCAAGACTATACCCCACTATATATGTTCACTAGCACCTTGCAAAGATAACAATTATGCAACAAAGGTGCCGGGCTAGCTAGAGCTCTCCTAAACAATTCTAGGAGCAAGGTCACACAAACCTATGCCACTAGTACTTTAAGCAACAAGGGAGCTCCTACACATGCTAGTAAGCAAAAGCACAAAGCCAACTAAGCTCACTAGCAAAGCTCAATAACAAGGCAACCAATGCCTAATTAGAGAGCGCAAATACTTAGCTACACAAACTAAGCAATGTGACTAACAAGGTTACTAAAACCAAATTAGCCACTCAAGGGAGCTACTTCTATGCTACACAAGCTAGAAGGTAACTAGTAAGCTACACAAGCTAACTAATTACAAGAGCAACTACACAAGCACAATGTATGTGAAAGTAATTACAAGCTTGTGTAAGGGGGTTGCAAACCAACGGGAAGAACAAAGTTGACACGATGATTTTTCTCCCGAGGTTCACGTGTTTGCCAACACGCTAGTCCCCGTTGAGACAAGCTTCAAGGTTGCCGCCGGTCCTCTTGCTAGTGGTGACTCGCAAGTCACACTCTCCCACGTGGAGTGCTTACCACAAGCTCTAGCACTTGACCCGGCTGGACCACTTGTCGCCCTTCGCGTCTCGCTTTACTAGAGTTGCTCTTCGCGGCTCCCGCGGGGCGAGCACAATGCCCCTCACAAAGCTCTTCTCCGGAGCACCGCACAAACTTCTTGCGGGCTTCGACGGAGACCACCACCAAGCCGTCTAGGAGGTGGCAACCTCCAAGAGTAACAAGCACCACCGGCTTGCAACTCGATCACCTAGTGCCACTCGATGTAACCTCACGATGCAATCGCACTAGAATCACTCACTCACACAATCGAATGATCACTATCAAGTATATGTGTGATGGAGGGCTCCCAAGCACTCACAAGCATGGACACTAAGTCCCTTGAGGTGCTCAGCACCAGCCATGGCCGAGGGCCACTTCTATTTATAGCCCCAAGGGCTAAACTAGCCGTTACCCCTTCACTGGGCAACGGTCGGGCCGATCAGACGCTCCGGTCGAGTTGACCGGACGCTGGACCTCAGCGTCCGGTCGCCCACAGACGACCACGTGTCCCGATTCCAATGGTCACTTGACCAGACCGGACGCTCCAGCTTCAACTGACAGGACGCTGGACCCTCAGCGTCCGGTCGTTTCCAGTAAGCTCCCGAGCATGACCGGACGCGTCCGGTCGAACGCGATCGGACGCAGCCAGCGTCCGGTCACACTCCAGCTACTGCATCACCGTACGTCAGCCTGACTGGATGCAGCCTTTCAGCGTCCGGTGCATTCAGATCCAGCGTCCGGTCAGTTGACCGACGCCGGCATCTTCGCGACCAACACGTTTTCACTTCTAACTTCTTCACCCTTGCTCCAATGAGCTAACCACCAGAATTTGCATCCGGCGCAATAGAAAATAGACATTCCATTTTCCCGAAAGCGCCGACACCACCAAGTGTACACCACCATGTGTATGTGTGTTAGCATTTTCACAATCATTTCCCAAAGGATGTTAGCCACTCAACTTGCCACGCCACTCGATCCTAGCGACAATGCAAAGTTAGATCACTCGAGTGGCACTAGATGACCGATATGCAAACAAGTTTGCCCCTCTTGATAGTACGGCCATCTATCCTAAACCCGGTCATAAACTTCTCTACACACCTATGACCGGTGAAATGAAATGCCCTAGGTTATACCTTTGCCTTGCGTATTCCATTCCATCTCCTTCAATGTCGATGCAACACATGCACCAACACAATCAACAATGATATGATCCACTTCATATCATCACATGATCATATTGGTTCATCGATCTTGACTCTACTTGCTCTTCACCGTTGCCATCGTCCATCGGCGCCAAGTCTTGCTCAAGCTTCACCGCCACGCGGTCCATCACTCCAAAGCCTTCGACTTGCCCTTCACGCTTGCAACCGGTCCATCAAGCCAAGTCTTGTCTTGATCTTCTCCACCTTGATCACATGACTCAATGTCATATCTCATGTGCAATAAGCTCCTTCATCATCACATGTGTGAGCTTTGCAACATCTCCAAGCCATTTTCACCTTCATGGCATATGTTGCTCACACACATGTACCTGTGGACTAATCACCTGTGTATCTCACATAAACACAATTAGTCTACCTAAGTTGTCACTCAATTACCAAAACCAAACAAGGACCTTTCAGAAGTGAGTCCCCATAACTGAGGAGCAACGACGATTCGAACCGATTAAACCTAGCTAGGGATTCTAGACCACATGACATATGCAGGTCCCCGACCTACATATATCAACCTACTCTCAGATCCTCTAAAGCAAGAATGGGTCCGCGCCACCCGAGAATACAGTACTCCACCAATCCAGCCCATTGCCACGTGGGTACATGCTATTCCCGCCATCTCTCCACTCCCAGTGCGCGAGTAGCCATTCTCGTAATAGAATCGCCAAGTTCAGGCTTACCAGAGTATGTGGTTAGTACTACAAAGTCTCATCGCACATAGTTCAACAACGGACGTGCCTTAATTGACACAGGCGGAAAGAACCCGCTCACAAGACCTCCATGTCTTGTGGCTCACACACACCGAGTCCGCCCGGTCTAGATTTATTACTCCACATTCCCATATCACATGATAACATAAGTAACCAAGGTTCCATTTGAAACTTGCATGTGACAGTTAATCACCTGACTTCATCGTTCTACGCATAGCTAAGCAAAACTAGGCATATACGAATTTAAAACTGGTAATATGGTAAATATGGAATAACAAGGTTGGTAATGCACCAATTAGACTCTTACTTAACTCCTAATCACTTAATGCAGTAACGGAAAGTAAAAGCAAAATTAATTTGTAAAACACAAGGTAGGGTTGTATGCATCCGAGGCTTGCCTTCGTTGACGGAAAAGTCTGGTGCCTGCGACGTTTCACAAGTATTCGATCCGACTTCAACAGACGGATTAACTTCTTCCGCAACTTGATTAACTACCACGTTTTCACCTTCGTTCACTACACATAATAACAATGCCATGTTTAATAGGATGCGGAATACGAAACATGATGCTCGATGATGGATGCAAAAATTAACAATTTAAATACAACTTTTCTTCGCGGTACAGTTGCAAGTTAAACAAACTAAATCTTTTTCGTAACACATACATCAATTGCCAAGGATCATTATCAACAAATGACCCAAGGTCATCACTCAATCAAAATTTCAAACAAAACCTAAATCATTAAAGGTTACTATTTGCTTTTATGAATTAATTATTTAATTCAAAATTATGAAATAAATCAACTTATTCTAATTGAGCTCAAAATTTTAGTATATGTTTATTACATGATAAATAAGTGGCAAAACAAATTTCATAATTTTTGGACAATTAAATAAGCCTAGAAAAATCATGAAAATCCATTTATTAATAAATTGAGCAATTTTTATCATATTCAAAAATTGCTGAAAAATAGTATTTCATATTTTTCTTAAATAACATACATCGCATAGGAGTCACACAAAACTTTTCATAATTTTTGGAGCTCTAAATAAATCTACACAAAAATAACAAAAACAGACACTATTCATTCAAATCTAAAAATAGAAAAATCCATTTGAACGCTGAGTCGCTGACAACCCGACCCCACCTGTCATCCCTAACCTCGCGCGCTGACCACGGCAATGATGGCGCTGACTGGCGATATCTCGGCGATGGCGAGACCAACGGCGACGGCCAAAGCACCAAAACACTCCCCTCGACTAGGCGCATCGATCTAGGGCATAAACGGGACTAGCTATGGACTGGACCGAGCACTACGCCGGCCATGGCGGGCACAACGGCATGGCAGCGCTATGCCGACGACGTAAGCACGGTAGAGGTTAAAAGCTTAGCACAGAAGGGTTCAGCACCTCACCCCGAACACGACTGAGCAACGAGCAGGGTCAGAGGAGCAACGGAGAGGTGGGTCGACGTTCTGAGCAAGCACGGCGGAGCAGATCGTCGTCGGTGGCGATGTTCCGGGAGCTATGGTGGTCAAAATGAGAAATCAATGGGTCATGAAGGACTACAGCATCGTGGCGAAGCTGAAACAAGACTCAGCAGGGGCAGAGGATCACCGTAACACGCTGGCCACGGCGAAGCGCTCGCGACGGGGACGCTGCCGGCCGCGAGGAAGAAGAGCGCGCACCGCGAGTTTCCGGTGAAGACAAGCCACAAGGACTGGTTTGCTGGATGCGCAAGGAACTAGCGGAGCTGGGACACACTTTGCTGTGATGGCGCGGGCGCTGGTTCGACGGCAAAAGCTCAACGGAGCTATGGCAACGGCGCCGGGAAAACAGAGGAAGGGAAACAGCGAAGAACGGCGACGGCTTAGGCCTTAAGGAGCGGCCAGAAGCGCAAGGAAGCCACGCAAGAGCCTTTCCCATGCCAGTGCGAAGCCGAGGACGTCCACGCGCGCGTCTGGAAGCGAACCGAAGGTCGCCGGCGGTGTAGCTACGACGGTGAACACTGTTCACAGTATTTACAAGTTTGCCATTCACCAAAATTCACAAATTACTCTCAAATTTTCATAACAACTCAAAAATCTCCAAAAACAAAAGTTGTTCAAAATCAAAAGTTCTACAACTTTGCTTTTATAACCAACTCCTAATTCGGTCTAGATTTTGAAATGAACTTTTGAATTCAAATGGGGAAATTTAACGAATTACGCCTTTTTGAATTACTCCAAATTTTTCTAAACAACTTGAAAAACTCCAAAAACAAACTTTGTATAACATGTCAAGCTCTACACTTTTGCTTTTGGGCTCAACCCCAAAATATGCTTAAATTTTGAAATGGATTTTCAGGGTAGGGTTTAAATACTGAAAATCAGGGTTTTCTGGAAAATTCAAATCCAAACCAAATTTTTACATGATTCAAACAATTCAATTCAACACTCATAACACAAATGTAAACTTGTTTTAGTGAATGCATATCAAAGTTTGCAATATGAACAAATGCCTTGCAATGCATATGATGACATGTCATGTTTTTAATATTTAAACACCCGGGGTGTTACAATCCTTCCCCCTAAAAGAAATCTCGCCCTGAGATTCAAAGCCATAGAGTAAGTAATGGAAAAGGGAATGTGTCAGTCCAAAAACATCCAGAACTTGTCCATAAAACAGTTGAGGTTCCTTTTACAAAACATAATTTGTAGCAACCGAGCTCAACTAACATTACTCTATTCTATATTGACGCTAGAAACTCTGGAAACTTTTCTAACAAGTAATCTTCTGATTCCCAAGTAGCTTCCTCTTCTAAATGTTGATTCCATTGTATTTTATAGAACTTGATTGTCCGTCTTCGAGTAACACGATCTTTCTGATCTAACACTCGGATAGGATATTCGAAATAAGTTAAATCCGGTTCTAGTTCCACTCCTTCAACTTCAACATTCTGTTCAAGCACTCGGAGACACTTCTTCAATTGAGAAACATGGAACACATCATGCACAGCTGCGAGATGTTCAGGTAATTTCAAGCGATATGCCACTTTTCCATACCTCTCCAAAATTTGATATGGTCCAATGTATAGGGGTGCCAACTTTCCTTTAACACCAAAACGGTTAACTCCCTTCATTGGTGATACTTTTAGATATACAAAATCTCCTTTGTTAAATACCAATGGTCTCCATCTTCTATCCGCATAACTCTTTTGGCGGGACTGAGCAATTTTCAAATTACTCTGTATTTGCCTAACCTTGTCTTCTGTTTCTTTCACAAGGTCAACTCTAAAGAATCTTCTTTCTCTAGGCTCAGACCAACTCAACGATGTTCTACATCTACGACCATAGAGTGCTTCAAATGGAGCCATTCTAATGCTTTCCTAATAACTATTGTTGTATGAGAACTCGGCCAAAGGTAAGCACTCATCCCACTTATTGGAATAGTTAAGGACACAACATCTTAACATATCTTCAAGTACTTGATTGACTCTTTCAGTCTATCCATCAGTCTATGGATGATAAGCTGTACTATATAGAAGTTTGGTACCCAATGAAGAATGCAATTGTTTCCAAAAGTTGGAGACAAACTGTGTACCCCTATCTGACACAATAGTCTTGGGTACTCCATGGAGACTCACAATTCGCTCTAAATACATCTTGGCATACCGTATAGTGGGATATGTATTCTGGACTGGAAGAAAATGTGTTGATTTGGTTAGTCGATCTACAATAACCCATACTGAATCAAATCCCTTTGATGTCTTGGGTAGACCAACAATAAAATCCATACTTATGTCCTCCCATTTCCAAGATGAAATAGGTAATGGTTGTAATTCACCAGCAGACCTCAAATGTATAGCTTTCACCTTTTGACAAGTATCACACTTTGCTATATATCTAGCAATCTCTATTTTCATTTTAGTCCACCAGAATCTTTGCTTCAAGTCATGGTACATCTTGTTGCTTCCCGGATGGATAGATAACCTAGTAGCATGTGCCTCATCTAAAATTGACTGCCGCAACTCAGGAACTTTTGGTACTACCAGGCGATCCTTGAACCATAACACATCTTCATCATCTATACTAAAGCATTCCGCTTTTCCACTCTTGACTCTTTCTTTGATATGGGCTATACCCTTGTTTTCCTTCTGAGCAGCAATAACTTGATCTCGAATAGTAGCTTCAATAATTATGTTGGTCAAACTTCCTTGTTGAATTACTTCTACATTCAACTTCTCCATTTCTTGATATAAAGTCAAACCCATTGTTCTCACTGTTAGACAATTGCAATAACTTTTGTGACTGAGGGCATCTGCAACTACATTTGCTTTACCCGGGTGATAGTGTACTTCCAAATCATAATCCTTAATCAGTTCTAACCATCTTCTTTGTCGCATGTTCAACTCTGACTGAGTAAAGATATACTTTAAGCTCTTATGGTCTGTATACATATGGCACGTATTACCAAGCAGGTAATGCCGCTAAATCTTTAGAGCATGAACCACAGCTGCTAACTCTAGATCATGAGTCGGATAGTGTTCTTCATGTTGCTTAAGTTGCCTGGACGCATAGGCAATGACTCGGCCTTCTTGCATCAACACACATCCAACACCAATACCTAAAGCATCACAATACACATCAAACGGCTTCTCAATATCAGGTTGGGCTAATACCGGTACAGTAGTCAATAGTCTTTTCAAGGTCTAGAAAGCCTCTTCACAATCAGATGACCAGATAAACTTAACTTGGTTCTTCAATAATTCAGTTATGGACTTTGATATTTTAGAGAAATCTAGAATAAACCGACGGTAATACCCCGCCAATCTCAGAAAACTCCAAACTTGATGAACTATGGTTGGCGGTTTCCAATCAAGCACATCCTTTACTTTGTCGGGATCAACTGCAACTCCTTCGGCTGACAAGACATGTCCAAGAAATTGCACTTCCTTAAGCCAAAAATCACACTTGCTGAACTTGGCATATAGTTGATGTTCTCTCAAATGGGTTAGAACAATCCTGAGATGTTCTGCATGTTCTTTCTTATTCTTGGAGTATACTAAAATGTCATCAATAAACACCACTACAAACTTGTCTAGCTCAGGCATGAATACTGAGTTCATCAGAGACATGAAATGAGCGGGAGCATTTGTCAAACCAAAAGACATTACCAAGTATTCATATAATCCATATCTTGTGGTAAATGCCGTTTTGGGAATATCTTCAGGCTTTATCTTAATTTGATGATACCCTGATCTCAAATCTATCTTGGAGAAAACTTTGGCTCCGGCCAATTGATCAAAAAGCAAATCTATCCGAGGTAAGGGATACTTATTCTTGATGGTCACTTCATTCAACAGACGATAGTCAACACATAACCTTAGGGTCTCATCTTTCTTTTTCATAAATATTGTCGGACATCCCCAAGGTGATGAACTAGGTTGAATAAATCCTTTCTCAGTCAATTCTTGTAACTGAGTCTTCAACTCAGCCAATTCCTTAGGTGGCATCCTATAAGCTCTTCGAGAAATCAGAGCTATTCCAGGTTGCAGCTCTATGTTAAACTGTACATCCCTATCAGGTGGTAGACCGGGTAGATCTTTTGGAAACACATCCGGAAATTCACACACTACCGAAATATCTCTAATATCTTTGACAGCAGTTGCACAAATCTTGCCCACTGATCTTCTTAGGGTTGGAAGTTGGATGAGAAGTTGAGAATTACTATTAGGCAAACTTACTCTTAATGTTCTATTCAAAGCATCAATAACAGTCTTATGCTGATACATCCAATTCATTCCCAAGATTACATCTATATCCTGATCCTTAAGGATAATCATGGTAGTGGGAAAAATATGCCCACCCAGGTTTACGGGTACCTGGTATACCATTTCCTTAGTACACAGACGTCCCCCGGGCGACTATATAAAGAAATTTTCCTTCGTTGCCCCAATTGAAATTTCATACTTCACAACAAATGTTCTATTGATGAATGAATGCGATGCGCCAGAATCAAAAAGTATAACTGCAGGATGATTGGCAACAGGAAACATACCCATCATCACTGGTCCCCTTCCGGAATTTCTCCAGCTTGAATATAGAACACCCGTCCTGTCTTCCTCTCATCTTTGCCCTTCTGAGCATTCTGATTGGGGTTCTTGTTTGGTGCCTGACCCTGTTGTTGATTGGCAAGGGCCTTCTGATAATTTTGATTAACCTGCCTAGGATATAGACATTCTCTAGAGAAATGACCAGTCCTTCCATAATTGTAACACGGATAGTTGTGACCCTAGGACGTTGGAGCATTGCCACTAGGAGCATTGGTTGACTGTGAGTTCGGATAGGTTATAGCAGGACGGACATTTGACTGTTGCCCGGCTTGAGACTGTGGCGGACGGTAAGGAGGACGATTATGATGTACTAGATGATAAATCACCCTCTGCCTCTTCTAATTTCCCCCAAAAGATCCGGATGGCATACTCTTTTTCTTTTTGAGCTCCTTATGCTGCCGATACTTTGACTCTAAAGCAATTGCAATATTTACGGCCTCATGGTAAGTGACATTGGTGCAAGTTGTCATCATTGTTTGTAGCTTGGTATTCAAACCTCTCATAAACCACCTCTTCTTCTTGGCATCAGTATTGACATGTTCTGATGCATATTGGGATAGGTGATTAAATCTTCCCACATACTGCATCACGGTTTGATCTCTTTGCTTCAAAGCAAGGAATTCATCTAACTTCATTGCCATCACTCCTTCAGGGATATAATGGGCTCTGAAGGCAGTACGGAACTCAGCCCAAGTTATTGGAATGCCAGTTGGTTGCATAGCCACTAAGTTCGCCCACCAAGCACTTGCTGCACCTCTAAGTTACTGGGTGGCAAACGTAGGTTTTTGATATTTCATGCATGAAATAAGGTCAAATTTCTGCTCCATGGTTCGAAGCCAGTCATCAGCCTCTAGTGGTTCATCTGCCTTGGTGAACACTAGTGGTCTTGTGTCTGTAAAATCAACATATGTAGCCTCCTGTCTGTTATGGTGACGACCACGGTTTCCTTGCATCTGATTCTGATTACTTAGAGCGATCTCATGAAGCAAACGGGAATTTTCAGCCGTCACATTGACAAGTGCGGTTATAGCATCAGCTAGATTTGTTGGAACTGGTGGCGGATTTGGAATACTATCCTCATCTTGTGAAGTTCCAGGAACATATGAACCCTGCATACGACGCATCTGCTCATAACAAACCAAACTTTATTCACCATCCTTTATTAAATTGCACAAAAGCTTACTCCAGCCACATTACATAGGGTTTACTAATATAAACACCATAACCTGTAAGTACTAAAACAAAGATACCTAGCTTAACTATAACTAACTATTATACAACTCTACTCTTTTCTGTGATTACTTCAAACTTCAGGCTCGGTATCCATTCCGGAATTATTACCGCCTTCATCATCACTTTCATTGATCATTACTAATTCTTCAAGATCTTCTTCTTCTTCCTCTTCCGATTCGTTATCATCGGCAAGGATGACACTGGGATCCATGGCATCAGCTTGGGGCTCATGATTGGGATTTAGCAGATTACTAAGCCTATGAACTTCCTTATGTAGATAAGTATTATGTTCTTCTAAATCTTCGACATAGAATTCTAGCTCATGAGTTCTAGCTCTAGCTACATTTTCCCTATGCCAAGCCTCATTTCGTCCCTCCACTGTACGAACTAACATGCTTTCGCAGTTCCTGTGTGCGGTAGTGAGACGCCTCAATTGATCCTATAATTCTCCTACCTGTATAGCATCCAGAGCCCTATCTCTAGTAGCTTGTGCTAACTCTATAGAAATCCTCTGTATCTCTACTTGGGGATCAGGCCTAGAACTGCTACTGCTAGCACCATTGTTTCTAGGGGCAAGTTGGTGACGAGGAACTCCTTTGGGTCTAGTGGACTTACGGGGCGTCATCTTGGCACGAGCCATACTGTAGGAAGCCATTTTAATCCAAGTAAGACCATTTGATCAAAGTCTAAAGAGCAGCTATGATGGATTACATTACCCAAACCAGTCTCACTACTCAACTCCAGACTAAGAGGTGAAGGAAGTAACGAGTGAATTAATAATGATGCATGAATCGTTCTTACGAACCAAAAACATCAAAATTTATAATGCACATAAACAACATTTATTTTTATATAGGGCATAGTAATATTACTACTCCACCACACAAAACCTTTTTAATCAAATACGGAATAGGGAGAAAGAAATAAGATAAGTCAGAAGCAATTTAAACCAAATTATCAAGTTAAATTTAGTCATCCCAAATCAATTTGAAGTTTTTGTAAAACAATACAACAAAAACCTTGCAACAATCGCTTTGATACCATTCTGTGGCAGAACCTCCTAAGTTATAGGGCCCACATGCACATGTCACTGTCCGACGACCTTTGACATTTATGCATATGTTTCCATTAACTTAAAAAGACTGTCGGGTGTCCTCGGAGAACCCTGAATCATCCACGATTTCCGAGCAGGATCACGTTACAGAGTCATTGCAGTATTACAACATTTATTCAAACATCAATACTAGAGTAAAAACAGCGGAAGTCTTACAATAACATAATTTACAAAACAGTATTTTCAAACCTCGCAACTAGGTTCGATATTATTACAAAACAAAATAGTGGAGTGGCATTATAATATAATACAAAACACATAATGAAACTACCCTGCCCAAGGGCCATACATTTACTTCTCATCGTCATCACAAGGTACAACTGTCATGCAGCATGATCCAAAACAGATCTGCTCATGAGGCTCACCTACAACAAGGGTCAACGAACCCTGAGTACAAAAGTACTCAACAAGACTTAACCAAAATAAAACTGATAGAACTTAGGAATGCCGGCTCATGGGATTCAAGGTATGGCTTTAACAATAATCAAAGTTCTTTTGCGTAAAAGCTCTTTAACAAAATTCTTTATATAGAAAACTTCATAAAATCATATACAAAGCTGACACGATCCATGTTGAGATCATGAAACTTCATATCCAACACCTTCACAAGCCTTCTTCGAGTTCCAATTATTAATACTACGATGATGAACAGAGAAGCGAGTCTCCATAACCGAGGAGCAACAACGATTCGAACCGATTAAACCTAGCTGGGGATTCTAGACCACACAACATATGCAGGTCCCCGACCTACATATATCAACCTACTCTCGGATCCTCTAAAGCAAGAACGGGTTCACGCCACCCGAGAATACAGTACTCCACCAATCTAGCCCATTGCCATGTGGGTACACGCTATTCCCGCCATCTCTCCACTCCTAGTGCGCGAGTAGCCATTCTCGTAATAGAATCGCCAAGTTCAGGCTTACCAGAGTATGTGGTTAGTACTACAAAGTCTCACCGCACATAGTTCAACAACGGACGTGCCTTAATCGACACAGGCGGAAAGAACCCGCTCACAAGACCTCTATGTCTTGTGGCTCACACACACCGAGTCTGCCCAGTCTAGATTTATTACTCCACATTCCCATATCACATGATAACATAAGTAACCAAGGTTTCATTTGAAACTTGCATGTGACAGTTAATCACCTGACTTCATCGTTCTACGCATAGCTAAGCAAAACTAGGCATATACGAATTTAAAACTAGTAATATGGTAAATATGGAATAACAAGGTTGGTAATGCCCCAATTAGACTCTTACTTAACTCCTAATCACTTAATGCAGTAACAGAAAGCAAAAGCAAAATTAATTTGTAAAACACAAGGTAGGGTTGTATGCATCCGGGGCTTGCCTTTGTTGACGGAAAAGTCTGGTGCCTGCGACGTTTCACAAGTATTCGATCTGACTTCAACAGATGGATTAACTTCTTCCACAACTTGATTAACTACCACGTTTTCACCTTTGTTCACTACACGTAATAACAATGCCATGTTTAACAGGATGCGGAACACGAAACATGATGCTCGATGATGGATGTAAAAATTAACAATTTGAATACAACTTTTCTTCGCGGTACAGTTGCAAGTTAAACAAACTAAATCTTTTTCGTAACACATACATCAATTGCCAAGGATCATTATCAACAAATGACCCAAGGTCATCACTTAATCAAAATTTCAAACAAAACCTAAATCATTAAAGGTTACTATTTGCTTTTATGAATTAATTATTTAATTCAAAATTATGAAATAAATCAACTTATTCTAATTGAGCTCAAAATTTTAGTATATGTTTATTACATGATAAGTAAGTGGCAAAATAAATTTCATAATTTTTGGACAATTAAATAAGCCTAGAAAAATCATGGAAATCCATTTATTAATAAATTGAGCAATTTTTATCATATTCAAAAATTGCTGAAAAATAGTATTTCATATTTTTCTTAAATAACATACCTCACAGAGGAGTCACACAAAACTTTTCATAATTTTTGGAGCTCTAAATAAATCTACACAAAAATAACAAAAACAGACACTATTCATTCAAATCTGAAAATAGAAAAATCCATTTGAACGCTGAGTCGCTGACAACCCGACCCCACGTGTCATCCCTAACCTCGCGCGCTGACCACGGCAACTACGGCGCTGACCGACAATATCTCGACGACGGAGAGACAAACGACGACGGCCAAAGCACCAAAACACTCCCCTCGACTAGACGCATCGATCTAGGGCACAAACGGGACTAGCTATGGACTCGACCGAGCACTACGCCGGCCATGGCGGGCACAACAGCACGGTAGCACTACGCTGGCGACGCAAGCATGGTAGAGGTTAAAAGCTTAGCACAGAAGGGTTCAGCACCTCACCCCAAACACGACTGAGCAACGAGCAGGGTCAGAGGAGCAACGGAGAGGTGGGTCGACGTTCTGAGCAAGCACGGCGGAGCAGATCGTCGTCGGTGGCGATGTTCTGGGAGCTGTGGTGGTCAAAATGAGAAATCAATGGGTCATGGAGGACTACAGTATTGTGGCGAAGCTGAAACAAGACTCAGCAGGGGCAGAGGATCACCGTAACACGCTGGCCACGGCGAAGCGCTCGCGACGGGGACGCTGCCGGCCGCGAGGAAGAAGAGCGCGCACCGCGAGTTTCTGGTGAAGACAAGCCACACGGATTGGTTTGCTGGATGCGCAAGGAACTAGCGAAGCTAGGACATGCTTTGTTGCGATGGCGCGGGCGCTGGCTCGACGGCAAAAGCTCAACGGAGCTATGGCAATGGCGCCGGGAAAACAGAGGAAGGGAAACGGCGAAGAACGGCGACGGCTTAGGCCTTAAGGAGCGGCCAGAAGCGCAAGGAAGCCACGCAGGAGCCTTTTCCATGCCAGCGCGAAGCCGAGGACGTCCACGCGCGCGTCTGGAAGCGAACCGAAAGTTGCCGGCGGTGTAGCTACGGCGGTGAACACTGTTCACAGTATTTACAAGTTTGCCATTCACCAAAATTCACAAATTACTCTCAAATTTTCATAACAACTCAAAAATCTCCAAAAACAAAAGTTGTTCAAAATCAAAAGTTCTACAGCTTTGCTTTTATAACCAACTCCTAATTCGGTCTAGATTTTGAAATGAACTTTTGAATTCAAATGGGAAAATTTAACGAATTACGCCTTTTTGAATTACTCCAAATTTTTCTAAACAACTTGAAAAACTCCAAAAACAAACTTTGTATAACATGTCAAGCTCTACACTTTTGCTTTTGGGCTCAACCCTAAAATATGCTTAGATTTTGAAATGGATTTTCAGGGTAGGGTTTAAATACTGAAAATCAGGGTTTTCTAGAAAATTCAAATCCAAACCAAATTTTTACATGATTCAAACAATTCAATTCAACACTCATAACACAAATGTAAACTTATTTTAGTGAATGCATATCAAAGTTTACAATATGAACAAATGCCTTGCAATGCATATGATGACATGTCATGTTTTTAATATTTAAACACCCGGGGTGTTACAGAGGGCTCCGAAGGCACCTGCTCTCCCGCTACTCCATGCGCGTAGAGGTACGAGATGGGGAAAGCCAAAGGGTGGCTAAGATGTGGTCTCTCGGAAGCGAAGAGGAAGATCTGGACTGATAGAGGACTTAAGATTTATGGCTACAACGGGGAGGGACAAAGACAGCAAAGGAACCTAGAAGACGGAGACGTGAAGAGACGGTAACTTGCGTAATCAGTTCGCCTCCACCTAAAGGAGAGAAACTCCCGTGGTTATGTGGATTAAGAGGCAAAACCTGGCCACGCCCGCCCGTTCACTCGCCGCCCGCCTGCCTACCACGCCATGGCCTCGGCCTCGGCCCGGCCTGGGCGACTGCAGCGGCGGCGCGCCGCGCGTGTGGCACTCCTGTGTTCTTTTCTTAGCTTCTCAATTAAGATGGATAATTTCCAACCAAATAAGCTGAGTAAATTTTCAGTCAAAATTTCATACGGTATTAAACCATACAACGCTTAATGTTACCAACCATAGAGTTTATTTGATTTATTAATTATTATACAGGCCAAGCCCATAATATATCCAACAATCCCCACCAAACTCTAGGGTTTGTAACAAAGTAGTCTCAGAACCACATTTCTTTTATATACCAGTGTTTCGATGGAGACTGTTAAGTTGAACATCCATCTAGAGCAACAGTTTCACTCAGTCATAACTGAACAATGGACTAAGCCTTGAATTGACAGTTTTGTATGAGGTGAATGTCACTAAAGTCCTTAGCTGGTACTAGGCTACAAAAGGCATCCCCTCTATTTAAAGCATATAAGTCATACTTCAGTGCCTTTCATGAGTATTTAGAGATCATCCAAATCTCATAAACTGTGACCAGCAGTCTGACTCATATAGGTGTGTTCCTCAAAAGATGTTCTATAGGACAACATCTTTGCTTTAGCAAGCCACTTGCAACACATTAAGGTAAAAACCAACCTGCCTTACAAAAAGAAAAGATATGCATCAGAAATGAGTCTTACTAAGGATCTTTCCTCACAATTTGCGACTAGCTTGTTTCACCATCCTACTTCATGAGATCTCCGATCACATAGAATAGGTTACCACTATAGTAAATTTCATGTGGGTCTCAAACACATCTATCTCGATGCACTTTCTATCACATTGCGTGACAGACCCTTAGTGAACTAATCTGCCAGATTGTTAGACGTGTGAACATAGTCCAATGTTATTACCCTAGAGTTTCTCAATTTTCTGATATATTTTAGTCGTCTCTTAACATGCCTTGTAGACTTCATGTTATCCTTAGAACTGTTAACCTTCGTAATCACAGTCTGGTTATCGCAGTTCATAAAAATAGCCGGTATAGGTTTTTCAACAATTGATAAATCCATAAGGAGAATACGAAGCCACTCGGCCTCAGAGACAGCAGTGTTTAATGCTGTGAGTTTTGCTTCTATTGTAGACTTCGTTAAGATAGTCTGCTTGCAAGACTTCCAGGAAACAGCACCAGCTCAAAGCAAAAATACATATCCACTTGTGGCATAAAGCTCATCAGCATAAGAGATCTAGTTAGCATCACAATATCCTTTCAGCACCTTTGGGTGTTCGATATAACAAATACCATAGCTCATAGTGCCTTTTAGATAGCACATCACTCTCTCAAGAGCACGCTGGTGATCATCTCTTGGGTTTGACACAAACCGGCTCAGCTTGCACACAACAAATAAGATGTCAGGCCTTGTTGCACTAGTAAAACACATGAGCGAACCAATAATCTAAGAATATCTCAACTGATCCCTTGTAATTCTCTGTTTTTTTCTCAATAGCACACTCGGTCATAAGGTGTAGGAGCAGGTTCACAATCACTAAACCCAAAGCTACTCAACACTTTTTCCACATAATGGGATTGTAAAAGAGTTACCCCACCACCACCTTCTCTCTAAAGCTTGATATTAAGAATAACATCAGCCTCTCCCAAATCTTTTATTTCAAAATTATTAGATAAAAATTCTTTCACCTCCTCAATCACTTTGAGGCTGGATCCAAAGATCAGTATGTTATCAACATATAAGCACAAAATAACTCCTTCACCCTACCATATCGATAGTACACATATTTGTCAGCTTCATTCACAACAAAGCTAACAGATGTTAGAGTTCTGTCGAACTTCTCATGCCACTGCTTAGGAGCTTGTTTTACGCCATATAATGACTTTAATAATTTACACACCTTGTCTTCTTGACCATTTGCTATAAACCTATTCGGTTGATCCATATAGATCTCCTCCTCTAACTCTCCATTTAGGAAAGTTATCTTAACGTCCATTTGATGAATGATAAGACCATAGGAGGCTGTCAGGGAAAGCAAAACTCGAATTGTAGTCAATCGGGCAACCGGTGAATAAGTATCAAAGAAATCCTTACCTTCCTTTTGAGTATAACCCTTGGCCACAAGTCTTGCCTTGTACCTCTCGATAGTACCACAGGCCTAAGCTTTTTCTGAACACCCATTTGCACCCTATAGGCTTGCACCCATAGGGATGATCAACTATTTCCTAAGTTCCATTAGACATAATAGAATCCATCTTACTCCGTACTGCTTCCTTCCACAAGTCAGCATCAGGAGAGGAATATGCCTCTTCAATGGTTGTTGGTGTGTCATCCACAAGGTACACAATATAGTCATCACTAAAAGACTTTGCAGCCTTCTATCTCTTACTTTTTCTAGTGACTATAGTGTCATTCTTCTTAGGATTTTGCATATAGGGTTCCTCAATTTGTTCTAACGGAGTAAAATTTTTATGCTCATGGGAAATTATAAATTCATGACTAGTCGTGCTGGGTGCATTTTCATGGGAAATTTATTCTAAAAAATATAGCATCTCTAGATTCTATGATTGTCTGAACAACCATCTCAGGAACACTAGAATTTATAATTAAAAATCTATAACCCACGCTGTGAATAGCATAACCAAGAAAAACACAATCAACGGTCTTTGGTCTAAGCTTTTGTTTTTTATTTATTGGCACATTCACCTTTGCCAAACAACCCCAAGTTCACAGGTAAAAGAGATTTAATCTCTTCTTCTCCCATTCCTCGAATGGTGTAATTTATTTGTTATTTGTGGACACCCTATTTAGGACATGACACGCTATCAATATAGCCTCATCCCACCATTCCTTAGATAGTCTCACAGTCTCTAACATGGTATTAACCAAATCAGTTAGAGTGTGGTTCTTTCTCTCTACAATCCTATTGGACTATGGTGTGTATGGTAGCATTCTCTCATGAATAATTCCATACACCGCGCAAAACTCAGAAAATTTATTTGAGAAATATTCTCTCCTACGATCGGACCGCAAACACTTGATTTTCTTCTCAAGTTGATTTTCTACATCAGCTTTATAGACTTTAAAATAATGCAACGCTTCATCTTTAGTTTTCAATAAATACACGTAGCAAAATCTAGTACAATCATCTATAAATATCATGAAGTATCGTTGACCGCCTTTAGTCAATTTGTCATTCATTTCGCATAAATCAGAATGAACGAGTTCTAATGGTGCCAAGTTCCTCGCCTCAGCAGCCTTGTGAGGCTTGCACGGTTGCTTCGATTGCACACACACCTGATACTTAGAATCTTTGACTAAGTTAAATTTTGAGATTACATTCAGATTTGCAAGTCGCGTAAGACAGCCAAAATTAATGTGACAAAGTCGTGAATGTCATATATTCGACTCATCCAAAATGTTAACATTGTTCACTACTTTATTACACACATCGTCAAGTAAAGATAAGCGGAACAAGCCTCTGCAATCATAACATTTTTCAACAAATGTTCCATGTCTTGACACAACACACTTATTGGACTCAAGCATAATTTTAAAGTCATCGCGACATATTTGAGAACCACTAACAAGATTCTTCTTGATGGAGGGGACATGCTGCATGTTCTTTAATAGTACTGACTTTCCCGAAGTAAACTTCAGAATGACCGTACCAGCACTAAGAACATGCGTATGCGAACCGTTTCCCATCAGCAAGGCTCCAGTCCTGCTGGCCTGATAGGAAGTAAATAAAGAAACATCAGCACACACATGAATATTAGCACCGCTATCCATCCACCACTCAGGTGAAAGACAAACTAAAAGAACAAAAGGTAAAGAATTACCATACCTAGATGTTCCTCCTCCAGTCTCGCTAATCACCACGTTTGCTGATTTCTTTTTTGCTTATATTTGTTGTCTGGGCACACACTTGCCCAATGCTCATCACTCCCGCAAACAAAGCAACCTCCACCTTTCTTATTATTTTTCTTCTTAAACTGAGCAGTTTGCTTAGGCTTTGTATTGTTGTTCTCTTGTATGTTCTTCTTCTGTACCATATTGGCAGCGGAAAGACTCAACTCCTTTTTCACGATTGTCTTTTGCTCTCGCCCTCTCCTCAACAATAAGAGATCCAATAAACTCAGCCACGCTAAACTCTTGTCTCTTGTGTTTTAGAGATGTAGCAAAATCTCTTCAAGAAGGTGGCAACTTAGCGATTATATCACTGGACACAAACTTATCGGGTAACAGACATAGAAAATATTCTAGTTCCTTTGCTAGCGCATGTATCTCATGAGCCTGTTCCACTACAGAACGGTTTTCAACCATTTTATAGTCATATAGCTGCTCCATAAGGTACAACTCACTACCAGCATCAGAAACTCCAAACTTTGCCTCAAGAGCATCCTATAACTCTTTGCCTGATGTGCAAGATATATAGTTTTTCTCATACTTACTATGAAGTGCACTAATCACGGCGCCTCGAAACAGGTTATCGACAGCCAAGAACTTTTGCTCCTCCTCAGGAGTAAATTGTTCAGGCTTTCCCTGTGCGGCGTGATAGCAGTTCATAGTAGTCAACCACAGTACCATCTTGGCACGCCATATCATGAAATTCTTGCCATCAAAATTATTTGGCTTCAATGCAGCAGCAAAACCACTGATAAAAAATTGCCTAACATTAGGTTTTTGGATTGTTAGAAAATTAGGCATTTTCATGGTCAATTTAATCCAGAAATAAAACATCAGCAGGTTCGTGACGACATATATGTGCATGTGTATATCTCTAACAAACACTACAGCATGCAAATATGATATATTGATCGATACAATAAGTACGCAAAGTACTGTAATCACAAAGATAAGAGTGTACCCAGCGGAGGGTCCCATGCCGAGGGCATCAGAGACTCCATTCGCACCAGACATAGTGTGTTGCTCGAAGTCGTGGACCATAGTCGATGCAGGAAGACATTCGCAGTGCAGTCCCATGAATAGTCACCAGGAAGAAGACGGGTTCTGTGGGCGATCACAAGGAAGAAGACGTCGAACGAGCAATCACGGAATCGCTCCCCAAAAATCTAATCGTCGCACACCCCGTGCAAGGTTCGCAGGCGGACGAGGGTTCCGGAGGCACCTTATCTTCCGTTACTCCGTGCGCAGAGATACGGGACTGGGAAAGCCAAAGGGCGGCTGAGATGTGGTCTCTCGGAAGCGAAGGGAAAGATATGAGATGTGGTCTCTCGGAAGCGAAGGAAAAGATCTGGACTGATGGAGGACTTAAGATTTATGGTTGTGGCGGAGAGAGAGAAAGGCAGCGGAGGAACCTAGGAGACGGAGACACGAAGAGACGGTAACTTGCGCAATCAGTTCGCCTCCACCATAAAGGAGAGAAACTCCCGTGATTATGTGGATTAAGTGGCAAAACCTGGCCACGCCCACCCGCCTGCCACGCCCACGCCCATGGCCCGTAAGCCTGGGCGTTCGGGTTACCCGATTTTTTCAGGTCGGGTAATTCAGGTAATTTAAAATTCGGGTAATAAAAATTGCTACCCGATATTACCCCCGAAAAAACACTACCCGCAAATTCGGGTACCCGATAATTCGGGTTCGGGTTCGGGTATTACCCGATATACCCAAATTTACAGAAAACAACAAACTACACTAAATTTCAGTAGCGATCTATACATAATTTCAGCAGCAATTTGTATAGAATTTCAATAGCAATTTGTAGAGAATAATATATTACAGTCACTCATTCAAATAGAGAGAATTATATTCTAATAAAGTGATAAGTTAAATGGTTCAGCTAACAACACATGATGAATACAAAGACAAAACAAATCTTTGGGTAGTTCGGGTAGTTTGGGTACCGGGGGATATTACCCGAATTACCCAAACTAATTTCGGGTAATCAAAATCGCTATCCGAATTTGGGATCGGGTACCTCGGGTTCGGGTAATTCGGGTCCGGGTAATGGGTATCGGGTATTTTGCCCAGGCTTAATGGCCCGGCTCGCGCCCCGGCCCGGCCGGTGGTGGCGCACGCACGCGTGTGGCACTCATGTGCCCTTTTCTCTGCTTCTCAATTAAGATGGATAATTTCTAACCAAATGAGTTGAGTAAACGTTCAGTCAAAATTTCGTACGGTATTAAACCATGCAACGCTTAATGTTACCAACCATAGAGTTTATTTGATTTATTAAATATTATACGGACGGAGCACTGGAGCGTAAGGTCGTCTCCAAAACACATTTTCCATCGAGGGGATGGATGGATGTAACTAGGCACTGTATTAGTAATTTTTAATGGAGGAATCTTTATTCCAAGATTAGACACTCAAAACCTGATTTCTCTTAATTCTAATTCTACTTTCAAGAGTTGAACGAGCTATCCACATGCCAGGAAATAATTCTAATTCAGCATAAAAACGTTTCTGGGAAAAAATAATAGATCTGAAACACTTTTGTACCGGGAGCCGGTGGGTGCATCAATCAATTTGTTCAAACTGGAAATCGTCCAAGGCGTAGCACTAGCGCCACATGCCGCATCTCAGGCCTCTGCCCTACCATCTTCCCATCTCAGGCCTTGTCGACTTGCCGGCATCTTCTCTTTCCTTATACGTCGCTAGTACATCCAAGTTTGCTCAACAGATGCTAGCCACATTTGAACCTGCCGCTCTTGCACCCGATCGACTATGTTGAGTTGTTGACTCGCGACTCGTCCATGTGCTCGCCACCTAGCTCAGGCCCGGAACACTCCGAGAAAGTAGACAGCGATGGCGCTGAGGCGTTCCCATGGCTCCACACGGAGGCTGCCCGAGCAAGCCGCATCCGGCGGGAGGGCCGCCACCGCCCGCCTTCTCTTACACATGCGGCTCCTGCGGCCTCCGTTACGACTCACGACTCGCACAAAGGGATGGACACTGCGGCCTGCAGGTGCGGGAGGGCCACAAACAGTATAACCGATTAACGGAAAGCGATAGGTCGTGAGTCGTGTCGTACGCCGACTCATCGTGTACCCGCGAGGAGAGGAGCGAGCGAGCGAGCGGACGGGTAGTTTCCTTCCTCGGTTATCTCGGGGGGAAGCAATAATTATCGCGCCACCTGCCTTGCTTTTCAAGCGTTCCCGGCCCAAACCCTATCAAACCGAGAGTTAATTAAAAACGCGCGTTTTATTCCGGTCGTGCCACGCCGCGGCGTCCTCCAGAGCTAAACTAAACACCACCTGCGAGCCATAAGGAAGGAACGAGGCCACGACGTATACGCTGTATGGCCGCCGCCGCCGCCGCCGCCTCGTTTCTTTAACGAAGGCGCGGTCGATCGTGCACCGCCGGTATATAGCATAGCAGGTCGAGGAGAAAAGGGAGGAGGAGTAGCGTTCCGTTCCCATTCGGGGCCGCCACGATCCCGCCGTCCCCGAGAACGGGGCTCGGTCTCGGAAGGGGCGCATCGCCACCAGCCTCTCATCATTGTTCGCGGGGAAGGAACGGCCGGGGGTCTCGAGCCGTGCCGGCCATTTCGCCCCGTCTCGCGAGATTCCCGCCAAGCCGTTGGCGTAGCGCGGGGAAGGCGGCGATCTCGGGCAGGGGCGGATGCTGCACAAATGGAAGGTCGCGGAGGGCGGTGGGTGCGCCGGCGGGGTCTTGGGTGGCGGCGGCGACCAACGCCGGCGGTGCGTGATGGCGTCGCTGTCCACGCTGATCGCAGCCACACTGGCGTTCCTCGCCTACGTCGCCTTCTTCCCGGACGACGGCGCGCACGGACTGTACCGGCTGTGGAGGTGCCAGGACTGCGCCGCGGGCGATCTGGGCGAGTTCCCCGGTGACGACGCGGCAGCCGCGGCCGACGGTCCTTCGGCCGCGCGCGTGGCCCGGTCGCCGACGACGCTGTCGCACGTCGTGTTCGGCATCGGCGCGTCGGCGCGGACGTGGGACCAGCGCCGCGGGTACGCGGAGCTGTGGTGGCGCCCCGACCAGATGCGCGGGCACGTGTGGCTCGAGGAGCAGCCCGTGAGCCCGTGGCCGGCGGCGACGTGCCCGCCGTACCGCGCCTCGGCGGATGCGTCCCGGTTCGGGGACCGCGCGTCGGCGTCGCGGATGGCCCGGATCGTGGCGGACTCGTTCCTGGCCGTCGCGGCGGAGCTCGGGAACGGCACGACGGCCCGGGACCGGGAGGAGGTGCGGTGGTTCGTGATGGGCGACGACGACACCGTCTTCTTCCCGGACAACATGGTGGCCGTGCTGCGCAAGTACGACCACGAGGAGATGTACTATGTCGGGGCGCCGTCGGAGAGCGTGGAGCAGGACGTGATGCACTCGTACGGCACGGCCTTCGGCGGCGGCGGGTTCGCGGTCAGCTACCCGGCCGCGGCCGCGCTCGCCGAGGCCATCGACGGCTGCCTCGACCGGTACAGGTTCTTCTTCGGCAGCGATGAGCGCGTCAAGGCCTGCCTCAGCGAGCTCGGCGTGCCGCTCACCCGCGAGCCCGGCTTCCACCAGGTGAGACCGTCCTTCCTTAATGCTAGCTGCTGCATTGCATCTCTTTGTCCGTTACCACTAAGCACTTGCATACAGTATGCTTCCTTGTCAACCGGAATACTTATATACTAAAAAAAGAACTTCAAAATGACATTTTTTTAGTAAGAAGAGTACACAGCTTGTGTCTAAGTCTAAGCAAACAAAAAATGTCCTTTATAACCATCTTAGGTATATCGATAACGGATTATCTGAGCCTTTGATTCGCATGCCAAATTCGGCTCCGCTGGTCATATTGCCGCAGTTTGACTGACCATGCTGATTCCGTTCGATTTTCCCTGCATCACCCTGGATCAGAGCTTTTTGACCCAACCTTTCACCGTTTCCCCCAGTGAAAAGGCCTCAGGCAGGCTAGCACCTTTAAGGATCCCTTGTCCTGCGTACTGATGAATCCACCGAAGCATCTTTCGGTTGCTGCAAAAGCAGAACCTATTCCGGAAATCAGTGGAGCCCAGCTGTTGCGCCGTGGCGGCATGCGATGCGACGACGGAGTGACGGACAGTGCCATCCATGACCATGGCCTATTTTTCGATTTAAAGTTGCAGGACAGCGTGGAGTCGCCGGAGGCCGGCCCGGAGACAGGCCTACTTGTCCGTGGCAGTCTTTGAGTTGAACCGAGCGACACCTCTCTCGCTCCCTTTCACCAGTTCACCCCATGTGGGCATGTAGCGTGGGTATCGTGCAGGACAAGCGTCGACAGGCCACGGGAGCAGGGCACTGACTGGCATAGCCAACCACCGCTAAAAAAATGGACACCCCTCTCTTCTTTTCTTTTTGCCGGGCACCACGCCAGTGCGCCATTGCCACCACCGCATTTCTTCTGCCGTGCCCCAGCCGGCGTCGTTAGTACTACAATCAACCAGGAATAAAAAGGTAGATTTTTCTCAGCCAAATCATATGTGTTGCATCTTGCTTGCTGCATGGTCCCAGGCATGGGCATGGGCATGGGCTCGATGGCATTGCCAACAATCCCGGAGGCCGTAGCAGAGGCTACCTGCATTTTGGGCGTAAGGCCACGTTTAGTTCGGCGGAATCAGCGGCGCCTGAATCACTGTAGCTACAGTGTTGTTTTGTTTTTATTTGGTAATAATTGTCTAATAGTTGACTAATTAGGCTCAAAACGTTCGTCTCGCAAAGTACAACCAAACTGTGCAATTAGTTTTTGATTTCGTCAACATTTAGTACTCCATACATGTACCGCAAGTTTGATGTGACGGAGAATCTTCTTTTTGCATAGTGTCAAAGTTGGGAATTTGGTGGAACTAAACAGGGCCTAAGAGATGCGCCGCTCCGTGTTTGACCTTTCGTTGGGCGCACTAACCAATAGCCTGTTGGGATGGCTGATTCGTATCGTTGCTGGTTTGTGAAGAAGTACTGCTGATTGGTTTGTGTGAGAGAAAAATACTGTTTCGGCTGGAAATTTATGATCATTTACGACAAGCCACAGCCAAATGAACAAACTGCAAATGATGAAACCGCCGAACGCCTTCGCCGTAGACGTTGAGGCGTAGTGGTGGTGTGTCCACGACCGAGATGAGTGGCTCATAGTCAGGGATGAACACACGTAGAATAATTCCCATCGTGTCTCCGTTCGTTTTCTACGTCAATAGAATGGGAAGCCGAATGAGGTGCTTTTACTTGTGTTTTTGTGCGATTGCGTTTTTAACATTATGGACTCGTATAGACCCCTTATTTACAAAACTTGGATAAACTTTAGCGGTTATTATTATAACAACCTTTAAACATTAGCTTTTGTTCGGCTGGTATTAAAGCCGACTGATAAGTCGGCTGAAGCTGTTTTGTTGTGAGAGAAAAATACTATATATTCTAATTGATAAGCCGACTAATAAGTTTAAGCGAACAGACCGTCCTTACGTCAAATATTAGTTCAAGGATTTAGAAAGTCCTAATAGATGCATCAAGAAGCCCGCAAGTTATTTCAACAAGGCTCCTAATAACATGCCAAATAGGCACATTGTCATGATGTGTTTGTTCCGGTTGATATTTGTTCGTCTTGACATTTCCGTCTATCCCATTTTTTTATTTGTCGACTATCCTGATCCTGTTTCGTTAAACGTTAAGGGGTTTTCTTTTCGTCTATTTTCATCCCTGCTCAGAATAAGACTTGATTGAAGCTGTCTAAGAGTGTGTTTTTTAGTGCGTAGAATGTAAAAATGGCCGGTTGTTATCAAATGTCTGTGTCTTATCTCCTCCCTTCTTCCCATGCTCGCCGGCCAACCCGCCTCCCCGTTGGCTCTGATGGCAGCAATGCTAGATCCTTTTCCATCCTCCACAACCTAACACTAAAATCAATCTTCCTTCACACGATCTTCTTGATCAATCTAATATTCGGATATTGAGTTAGCTCCAAAACACTATATATCGTCTTGTTCGCTTGAATTTATCAGTCATGGAACAATGTTTTTCTTTTACAATAAATCAGTTTCAGCCAACCTATTTGCCGCTGAAACCATCCGCCGAACCGCTCGTTGAGTGCCTGTAGCTTTACTAAGGGCCTGTTTGGCAGTGCTCCGGCTTCTCTGAAAATGGCTCCGGCTCTGGCTCTTCTGAAGGAGCAGCTCCTCTGGAGGAGATGAAGCCGTTCTGAAAAATGTTTGGCAAAACGGCTCCTTCGCACTAGACGACGTGAACCCACAATAAGGAGTCGCGCGAAGCTCGTTTTTTAGGCTTCTCCTGCGCAGGTAAAAAATAGCTCCGGCTCTTGACCGGCTCCCTATGCAAAGCCCTTTCCAAAACAGACGTTTAACACTGTTCTTGCAGAAGCCGAAGCTAAAGCCCCTTTAGAAACCCTGAAAAAAAAAACCTCTTAATAGCGTCCGCTCCTATTGGAGCCCGTAAAGACCGTGTCGGGCGGGGGCGGTTGTGCCCAAATCTCAACGTCGCCATCCGTAGAGCGTGCCGGTAGTTGGTTGGTGCGACGCATGACCTCGCGCGGGCCAGGTGTGTGGCCGTCCTTTTCCGGTGACGAGAAATTGCCGGTCTAGGTGTCGCGAGATTAGGCGTAGCGTGCGCCGCGAGGACTAGGACGGAAGCGTGTCGGACCCTGGGAAATGGTGAGAATCGGATGGCCCCTGTAACTTGTGTAACTGGCGTGATTCGCTCCGGGGCAGACGGCGCAGCATCCCATCGTCATTTGCTGCCGTGCAACGTCGCCAGAGAAAAAGACTTGTCACTTCCTAGGACAGACGACTCGCGACCAAGTTTCATCACGCTGTTTTGATTTTTGAACCGTGAGCCGTTCGCCTTCGAACGTGGAGTACGGAGTACTCTTCAGATCTGCGACATCCCTGCGTTTCGTCGCATGGTGCACACTCCGTCGGGTGCCGTTTGTCTCCTTCCGCGTTTGAACCTTTTTCTGCCAAAAAAAATGTCATGCCTAGAGGTCCATACGCGGGCAGAAAAGTTACCAGTACTCCAACTGCTTCTTTACTTGTTTTTTTCAGAGAGAGTCATCGCAGCTTTTTTTTAAAAAAAAATTGACACACGTCGCCCGTGCAATGCTTGCAGGTGGACATCCGCGGCGACGCGTACGGGATGTTGGCGGCCCACCCAGTGGCGCCGCTGGTGTCGCTGCACCACCTGGATCACGTGGAGCCCATAACCCCGCGGGGCAAGACGGCGCTGGACGCGGTCCGGCCCCTGGTGGGCGCGTCCCGCTTCGACCCGGCGCGGGTGCTGCAGCAGAGCTTCTGCTACCAGCGCGGGCCGGGCTACGTCTGGTCCGTCTCCGTCGCGTGGGGCTACACCGTGCAGGTGTACCCGTGGGCCGTGGCCCCGCACGAGCTGGAGGTGCCGCTGCGGACGTTCCGGACCTGGCGGAGCTGGGCCGACGGGCCGTTCGTGTTCAACACGCGGCCGCTGAGCCCGCACGACGCGTGCGCCCGCCCCGCCATGTTCTTCCTCAGCCGGGTCCGGAACGAGACGGCGCGCGCCACCGTGACGGAGTACGCGAGGCACGCCGCCCCGTCGTCGGAGAAGGGGGAGTGCGACAAGGCCAGCTTCCGTGCGGCGTCCACGGTGCACATGGTGAGGGTCATCGCCCCGAGGATGAGCGAGAGTGACTGGAGACGGGTAAGTGCCGCAGCGGCGTCTGTCCCGATAGCCTCTCTGAAGCTCTGATGTGTTTGCTTACACGTTGGAACTGGATGTGTGTTTCAGGCACCGCGGCGGCAGTGCTGCAAGACGAAGCGGACGAGGTGGGGCTCAGTGCTGGAGGTGCGGATACGACGTTGCGGCAGAGGAGAGCTCACGTCGCCGTAGAACCATCCGGTCCATTTTCGATCGCTGTGATTTATCCACGGAACGCCAACGAAAATAGTAATGGTGGAAGGCATGCTATCCGTGCTCACGCCTCAGAGGAGCTAGGTCCAGTTCTCTGTCCGGCAGTTGATATTTTGAGTGGAGAGTATCTGCCTGCTGGCGACAACAGATTGTCCTCGCTGTGTATAAAAGCTTGCATTATTACCTATACGCGACTGAGATATACAGGTCACACATACATGCGAAAATCACATTTTTATCACGCTGTAATGAATTACAAATTGGGAAATAAAATTGCCTCGTACCATTGTGAATGGTACAAATACAAGAACTCACTAGAGAAGTTTCATATCATACCCACCTTCTGTTAAATACTCAAATACATGAGTAATTCTTTGAGTCTTATATAGAACGTGTGATTCTCACTAAAGGTACTTAATCATGCCAAGCTGGCAGGGGAGTAATTCTTGGCTTCATGGAGTGAACTTGGAATCTAAACAAGTTCTAGTTCTAGTTGGCACCAGATCTCTTTGTTGTGCCATATGGCTTAAACAGAAGATACATTCATAGTATATCATATATGCAAGTACAATTATTCAGAGCCACACATTGGACAAGGTTCTCGATGTCACTACAGAATGAGGAGGATAGGGATCGTGTGCGCAATTCATATCGCATGTTGGGGACCACTACAACGGAGATCTTTGCGAACTATGGATGGAAGTTTAGCAATATTAGGTTATTACCAATGGAGGGGCTATCTTAATGCATAGCATATTGTTATCTAATAACAACTGTTTGAGGCTTCATGCTGCGAGTTCAGCTATTGTAAATAAATATTGGACATATGCATCAGATAATGTAGAGGCTGAGATATGTTTTTATTTCATTATCTGTAAAAGAGTTTGGCACCTTTTACATATTTGGTTTTGTTGGCTTGTTGAAGTATTTTGGTGAAGTAGACACAAGTTCACATCAAGTTATGTTCTTAGGCATCCACTCCAAAGGTATTGAGATTGTGCAATTGCATAGGAGGAAGGAGTTTGTGATACTGGGTGCGGTGGTTTTCTTGTAAAAGGTGCCAGCTCATCTGAATCTTAGCATTTGATTTTGTTCTCCAATCAGTGTGCTCTATCGTTATATTGAATTCCCTGCCCTTTCCTTCACCAGTTCTTCTTCTGGATCTATTTTCATGACAAATTCCGAGACATACAAATATGGAATTTTTTACAACAGCCAGCCAAAAATTTTACACAGATCAGAGATTTTTAGCCCTACCACCTGGTCGGGTGATCTCTGATCCGTGTGGTCACGCCATCTCTTCGTGGGCTCTTCTCGTCATAAGCTACTTTGTATAGTTTCGTGGGCTCTCATTCTATATTCGGCCCACATCTAGGAAGTCATCCTCTCTCTTTTGCGTGGGCCGTGCTGCTATTGAGTGAATAGATTGGGTGGGTCAGTTGGGCTTCTTTTTGTTTTCTGGGCTTGCGATGTTTATATCATTTTCCTTTTCTTTAGTCGGTGGGTGTTATATCCGGTTTTCATTTAACCTTACTTATTATAACCTTTTTGGTGGTCGTCAGTGCTGACAGTGGTGGATCGGAAGTGAAGCAGCCTATAGAAAGGTCGCATATTGCTAGGCTTTTGGCAGAAAGTGTATTGGTAAGGCGCCGTTTAGTTGCACTTCATTTTGCAAAATTTTTCAAGATTCTCCGTCACATCGAATCTTTGGACGCATGCATGAAGCATTAAATATAAATAAAAAATAAAACTAATTACACAGTTTAGGCGAAATTCACGAGACGAATCTTTTAAACCTAATTAGACTATGATTGAACATTAATTGCCAAATAACAACGAAAGTGCTACAGTAGCATTTCACCAAAAATTAAGCCAACTAAACCAGGCCTAAGTTTAGATCATATTTCAATCGGAACTTTCCGCGTTGATTCTTTTTTATTACGTCTTGTTTTTATTTTTATATTGGGAGTTACTCTACGTATTGCTTGACGTAAAACTAATAGTAAATTTGTTTCTGTCTTTTGTTAAATCTTTTTCACGGCTCACGGATATAGAATCCGCTATATCCGTTTGTGAAATAAAGGCTAAATCCCCTCCTCTCAACTCTGCTCATGCCATTTGGGATCCTCATTTTGGGCAACCCACCATGGAAGCCTTTATTCGATGAGGTGTTACCGGTCCAGTGAATATCGCTTATTCTAGGGTCTACCGGTGGTGGTATACAATTGGATTGCGCACTCAAAAAAGAAGAGGAAAAAATTACAATGATTTAAAGCGAGAACTTGTTCTTAGGTAAATCAATTGGGAGATGCACTGTGAACTGTCAAAAAAAACTGTTATCTTACTATACACTACACAAGCTAACTTCTCGATCGAGCGGTAAGCAGCTAGAGCAGTAGAGCCAATACGCATATTTGTTAACTTGTTCTCCTCGTGAGACTTTTACCCCTTTCTGAAGCATCTATCAGCGGCGATGGGACGGCAGAAATTAAGGTCGCCTTGTGAAGGTTTTAGAAAGAAGAGGAAATTCATCGCAGTCCCTTTTGAAGCTTCACGCATGGCAAGTGGGGAACAGCGTAGAAGGAGGTCAAACATCCAACCCGTACAACATTGTGTGGTTCACATTACCCGTGGAAGTAGCCCATGAGTTCCTTGGTAGCACGCGGCCAACTTGCCCCGTCCAGTGAAAGAAAGTCAGCCTAGTCAGCGACATCAAGCTAGTTCCGCTCCACCAGCTGATTGCCTGTCTGTTCACCGCTGTACTCGACATTATCAAGCTGCAAGATCATCATGTCGTTACTCTCTACTACATAATGATCTTGCAGTCATATATAAATGGCAGGTCCTGCTAGTATATATATATATATATATACACCTTAAAAAAACATGTCGTTACTCTTGTAGCAGGTACTAGAAGTGATTTCTTCCCTAATTTTGCTTACGAAACCCCAAAAAAGAAATATGTACGTGGAAGCCCAATCGCACTCGAACAGTGCTCTTATACTTTCTGCATCTGATATGTTCGCTGAACTGTACGCGTCTACGAATACGAAACTATCAACACTTTGAAATCCAAGTACCACGTACGGCCAGTCCTTGTTCCGAGGAAGTCAAAGCTCAAAACACATACAGGCCCTGTTCGGTTTGCTGAATCTTAGCTGAAATTGGCTGAAAAATACTGTTCCGGTTGAAATATTGTGGAAGAAAAATACTGTTTCGACTAAAAAAAAGAACAAACTGAATATGGGATAAGCCCAACGAGCCACAATCATGTTAATGCATGAATACGGCCAAGCAACTTGGCCACCTATGGAGTATTTTTCAAAACTTGTTTAAATAACAAAAAAGTCCACGGATCAGAACTTTACCGAAGAAGAAGAAGAAGACAGCACGCATATGGATAGACACGAGCTTTCGGGCTGTTCAGTTGGTTGGTTCGTATTGTTGCTGGTTTGTGAAGAAGTACTGTTGGCTGATTTGTGTAAGAGAAAAATACTATTTCAACTAAAATTTTACCGATCGTTTATGATGAGCTACAGTCAAACGAACACACTGTTTATTTGTGGAATTTTGGCGCCACATGGTAGAGCGGCTCTTGCGGTTCGAATCGACATCCCGGCGTCGTGGGACTCGACGCCGCGCCAGTTGCAGCGAGCGGTCGCCGTCACGCAGCGTAACAGCTGCGTTCGTTGTTCAGTCTGAACACGCGCTGGGATTCGGTTCACAAGCACACGGCGCGAGCGAAGAAGGCAGGGAGACCGGGGCGGCCAACAGAGAGCAAAGCGAGGCAAAAATTGAAGCGGCTTCGCGGCAAAAAAAAAAAAGTCTCGTGCTGTACTACGTACGTGCGCGCCGTGGGCCGGCCGCGCCGCTATAGCTCCAACGGCGGCGCGAGCACGATAGATGGGGATGTTCGGCTCCATGTCCATGCATGCATGCCGACGTCGGCAAGGTGCTTGTCGTACGTCAAACCTCGTGTGCTCCTTTCCTTCGTTTGCAAGGGAAGCAACGAAGCATGGATTCTTCTCTCTTGTGCGGTTGTGCCTGCTCAACTACTTACTACAGATCGAGGAGTCGAGGCAGAAAGGTAGACCTAGAGTTCACATTATATTCTCAGGTGCGGACGGAAAAATTCGGATTTAGTGCACAAAAAAATACTAGTTATTTTGACATATGCTCCATCAAGACCTAATAGGTCGTGACATCTCAAAAAGAAAGAAAAAGATAGACCTACAGTATAGGTGAGAGTGAGAGTGAAGCATCAGGTAGCAGAGGCAACGCAACAAGGTTTTTGCTGATGGCAATTATAGCCTACTTAGCTTCCTGCATAACAACGGAGGCTGATCGCTGTGCAGTGCAGCTGTTCATCGACACAGACCGGCAAGTCACCGGCCGACCGGTCGAGAAAACCAGGGCCGGGGGCGGCCCCAGCGAGGCCCCAAAGTTCGCGTTCGCGAGGCGATGTCGACCCAAACAGCCCGGTCGAAAATCAAACCATTATTAACAACTACGGGGGGCGCTAGCGGCGCTGCTGCGAGTCAAGATGGAGACGACACGTCGAGAGGGGTGGATTGCAGGATTGGGCATCGTCGGATTAGGCGGGAAGGGAGGCC
This sequence comes from Miscanthus floridulus, assembly GCF_019320115.1. Classification (NCBI taxonomy): domain Eukaryota; kingdom Viridiplantae; phylum Streptophyta; class Magnoliopsida; order Poales; family Poaceae; genus Miscanthus; species Miscanthus floridulus. Next base: position 154,425,937 of record NC_089581.1, on the reverse strand, counting down.
GCATGCATTGTACTTGGCGCGGTCGACGTCGAGCGAGGGGTGCGGCTGCAGGAGCACAGGGCCCCATCCTGTCCGGACCGCGCTAGCTGTCTGTAGCTGCTGCGCTGCGGACACGGCCCCGCGCCCGTCGCTGTCGCCGATGATTGCAACGCGCCAGCGGCCATGGCGTTTGTTTGGCCACGCCCACGATGCAGTGCGGTATAATGACACCGGCACGAAAGCTGCGACGTGTTTGTCATACCAACCCTAGACCATTAGCATTAGGTCGAGCCAATCAGTAGCTGGATTGCTAGATTATTTACCCTGCAGTCTGCAGAGTTAGCATAAGAATGTGATTACACATCCAGCAGCAGTTTACAATGATCCACCCTGATTGATTAGTACTACTTTCAGTACTTGTATATGCATAAAATATGCGAGTAATTAAAACGATATTAGTGGGGAATTAAGTGGAAAACTAAAGGAGAGAGTGTGTTTGTCCTCGGTGCCCAGTCATCTGTAACCTTCACGGCTGGTCGTCTTCACATTTAAAAAAAAACATCATGGCTGGTCTTTATTAAAAAAACAAAGCGCGACAAGAACGGGTGGCGCGGCCGGGCTAGCGAGACCTGATACTGATAGCGTGAATGCAGACATGCACACCGGTATGGCAGAGCCCTGTGCGAGTCCCTACCATATGCTCATTATTGTTATTTATTTTATTTTATTTGTCTTATCCTTTCATCAGGAAGCAGGGACCAGGGAGTTCTACGCAATTGCATGCAAACTGTTCGTGCCTTCGTGGTCCAATGCAATCTAAAATAGATTGGACTGGAGAACGAGCGCGTAGCTAGCTTCTCCGGTGTGAGAGCTGCCCGCCAGAGTTCGATCCCCGAGGATCGCAACTCTGGTGTCTCACCGGTACGTCCCCAAATAAATTTTTGTTGCCTCCACGTGGTGCCGCGATGGGATCGTGACGTGCCCATTGCCTATGGAATCGGTGGATTTCGGTGATCTCGATAAGGACGCGACCTTCTAGATCTGAGTGTAGTTGTAGGTTTGTTTGTACACGGGTAGTATGAGTAGCGTGCGTATGTGTTGAGTGGGCATGCGTGTGTACGAACAGATGCTACAGCTGTACCCAGAGGAGAGGCAACAAAAAAAAGATTGGACTGCGAACTTCAATGTCGTGGTCCTTGCACAAATATAACACGTGGTACATCATGTAGTTCGGCGATGGTCGGATGAGCGATTATCGACTGATCACAGAGAGCAACTCTAATTCGAACCTCCAAACCGATTGTCGGGTATCATAAAAAGGGGTCCCCTAAGCAAGAACCGAAAAAATCGCTTAGACCCTGTAAAAATCGAAGCCAAGAGATAACTACCGGCAAACCCCCACCTTATCCGAGGCTCGGCTGGACCGCCCGGCCCGCCTCGAACAGTATTCCGACTCGCCCGAGGCCCCAACCGTAAGGCCTCGGACGAAGTACCGATTCTCCGCCTCGCCCGAGGCCCCGTGCGTAAGGCCTCGGACGAGGTGCCGGTTCTCCACCTCGCACGGGGCCCCGCCCGTAAAGCATCGGACGAGGTGCCGATTCTCCGCCTCGCCCGAGGCCCTATACGCAAGGCCTCGGACGAGGTACCGATTCTCCGCCTCGCTCAAGGCCCCGCACGTAAGGTCTCGGACGAAGTACCGATTCTCCGCCTCGCTCGAGGCCCCGCACGTAAGGCCTCGGACAAGGTACCGACTCTTCGCCTCGCTCGAGGCCGGCTCGGCAACAACTCTGTCACCTCCGCCTTGACCGACTTCTCTGACAGGACGTCACGTCCAACTAACGCGTTCAACCACTCCCGCGACGTCAGCCGAACGACGGCTTGATACAGTGGAGTGGCCGACGAGACGTGAGTCACATCGACGCCATGCCGTCCGGGATAGGACGAGGCAGGGGTTACCGGCCGCTGTGCTCGGCACTGTGTCCACGACTGACACCAGTGCTGCACTGTGCTGCCTAACCCCTGCTCCGAGGACAGCGCGGCGTGGAGAGTCATGTCCGGGTCCTTATAGCCTCGGAATCAACGTACAAAGACCAACTGCTCCCTCCGAGCCTCGGCTATCCGCTGCGGGGTCTCGGTAGCCTTGAGACTCGTGCCCACCGAGCCCCCATGATAGTTCGGCTTCTGCACCGACTGGGCCTCGGCTCTCTACGTTGCCAACATACAGCGACCGACACGTCGTCCACAGTATGCGCCATGCCCTGCGTCAAGCCATCACAGGAGCTCTCACATCGCACATGATCGGGCGTGACTGGTGCGTCGCTCTAGTGCACCAAGGACAGGACCGCTCCATCGACCATGCCGCCACAGTGACGAGCTACAGGGCTCGGACATGCCACCTCTGCTCACAAAATGCCACGTAGCGAACACATGTATCGCCCCTGTCCCTCCTTTAACTATAAAAGGGAGTGACCGGGGCCATTTCTAGACACGCTCACACGCACAGACGGACGTAGACTTGGACAGACACACGCGGACGAACAACGCACAACGCTCTGTAACACACACTCCTCGCTGCAAGAGATCAACATCTCAAGCAGCCCACGCCGCTCCACGCAGAGACCTAGGGCTAGCTCCCTCTCTCGCCCTATTTGTAAACCCCTACTACAAGCACCTCGGTGCAAGGAATACAAGATCGCTCTCTCAGACTGGACGTAGGGCACCTATTGCCTGAACCAGTATAAACCTTGTGTCTCTTTGCATCACCATCCGGGATTAGGGGCACGTAGTACATTTTCACTAGTTGGTTGAGGGCCTGCCGGTCCAAAACATCGAGACCGATTGTTTAGACATTCAAAATAGGTACACATCTACAACATATCCTCTAAATTAGGTTCTTTTTTTATTCCTATAAGTCGCCACATCAACACTATATAACCGACTGTGATTGGATTGCAAGGGTTATCCTTCTCTCTTTGTGTCGCCTAGCGGCCTAGGCCCTCTTTGTGATTCTGTCCACCGTGACTTGCTTTAGCTAGGACACATGACAAGGGCCAACTGCAACTGATTGACGCCTAGAGAAGAACATCAGTCACAATAAAAAATCATGTTTTTGCAAGGTCAATATAACATCACCGATTCCTCTCGCTTTGCGTCCTCCCATCTCGCCCTGTCCTCGGCCACTGCTACATCACAAACCCAAGTCCTTCCCTTCCCTACACTTGCCCCCATGGATCCCTTCTCCAAGAAGCGCAAGCTTGACGAGAACGGCACTATCACCGCCTCTCCTGCCGGTGGGGCTGCTGCCCTAGGCCTCATCTACGATGACATCCCCCTGCATCCTTGACTCACTCTCCCGAACTAGCTCATGGACATCATGGCCGCTGCCATGCTCGACGCCATGTACATAACTGTTGACAGCAACTCAATTGTCGGTGTTTCGAGTTGCCACCAACAAGTAAATTTCTAATATTACATGTCTGACTTGGATGGTGTGCTAAGAGGACACGAGGTTTATACTGGTTCAGACAGAATGTCCCTATGTCTAGTTCGTTGCTGCTGCTCGTATTACTAGCACTAAAAGTTCGTAGTAGGGGTTACAAACGATCGAGAGAGGGGTAGGTCCCAAGTCTCTAGTGGAAGTAATGAATGGGTGCCGAGAACTCAATTGCTGCTTGGCTGTGTGTTCTGGGTTTGGTGCATCGATCGGATGTGAGTCCGATGGTTTGATGCGAGGCCTTTGCGATCGTTGGTCCGATCGATGGTTCGATGCCCCTAATGGGACGCCCTACTTTCCCTTTTATAGGCCAAGGGAAAGCAGGGGTTACAATGGAGGAAGATAAGAGAACGAGAGGAGGAAGTCCTTCAGGATCGTCGGGTCCTTCTTCTCTTCTATGCGGGTGAAAGGTCTTAATATGGCTAGAGGGGGGTGAATAGGCTATTTAAAATCTACAAATCAACTAGAGCAATTTGATTAATATAACAAATAGTGAAATGCAAACTTGCTCTAGCTCTACAAGAGTTGCAAGCCACCTATCCAATAATTCTAGTTGTTATGATCACTAGGCACACAATCCACTAGGTCACTACTCACTAAGAGCTCTCACAATTGCTACACTAAAGAGCTCCACTAGATGAACTTAATCTACAAAGCAAGCTCTCAATTCTAGCTACACTAAAGAGCTTGATATAGCTAGTTTGCGGGAATATAAATGAGTAAGTGAGATAATTATACCGCCGCGTAGAGGAGTGAACCAATCACAAGATGAATACTTTATCAATCACCGGGAGAATACCAAAGGATAAGCGACAACTAATTTTCTCCTGAGGTTCACGTGCTTGTCAACACGCTATGTCCCCATTATGTCGACCAACACTTGGTGGTTCAACGGCTAAGAGGTGTTGCATGAACCTCGTCCACACAATTGGACACCGCAAGAACCTACCCACAAGTGAGGTAACTCAATGACACGAGCAATCCACTAGAGTTACCTTTCGACTCTCAACCGGGGAAGGTACAAATCCCCTCATAATCACCAGAGATGGCCACGAACAATCACCAACTCATGACAATCCTCCTCCACTGCTCCAAACCGTCTAGGTGGTGGCAACCACCAAGAGCAACAAGCGAATCCCGAAGTAAAAACAGAAACACCAAGTGCCTCTAGATGCAATCACTCAAGCAATGCACTTGGATTCTTTCCCAATCTCACAAAGATGATGAATCAATGATGGAGATGAGTGGGAGGGCTTTGGCTAAGCTCACAAGGTTGCTATGTCAATGCAAATGGCCAAGAGAGTGAGCTTGAGCTGGCTATGTGGCTTATATAAAAGCCCCCACAAAATAGAGCTGTTGTACCCCTTCACTGGGTACAACATGGGGTGACTGGACGCTTCGGTCAAATCGACCGGACGCTAGACCTCAGCGTTCGGTCACGCGATGCGTGCCATGTGTCCTCTCTCTTCAACATGGGGTGCCCGATCTCAAAGGTCAAGTGATGACTGGACGTAGCAGCTCAAAGTGACCAGATGCTGAACCCCAGCGTCCGGTCATTTTCAGTAAGCATCCAGAGATGACTTTTCATGACCGGACGTGTTCGGTCATGCTCGACCAGACACACCCAGCGTCTGGTCACACGACAACTCCCCTGTGTGTTGCCACATCAGCAGAACCAGACGCAACCTTCTAGCGTCCGGTCACTAAGTGACCCAGCGTCCGGTTAGAGACCGACGCGAGCGTCTTCATGCTTTACCTGACCAGACGCGCCGGTCCTACCGAGACCAGCATCTGGTCACTTACAGTGACCTCTGTCTTTTCTATCTAGGGCGCCGGTGGCACCGTCGGACTATCCGCACTCTACGGGCAGACAGTTCGCCGGTGAAGTTCCTAACCTTTGCTCCAATGTACCAATCACCAAGTGTATCACCTTGTGCACATGTGTTAGCATATTTTCACAAACATTTTCAAGGGTGTTAGCACTCCACTAGATCCTAAATGCATATGCAATGAGTTAGAGCATCTAGTGGTACTTTGACAACCGTATTTCGATACGAGTTTCACCCCTCTTAATAGTACGGCTATCGATCCTAAATGTGATCACACTCACTAAGTGTCTCGATCACTTAAAATAAAATGACTCCTACTATTTATACCTTTGCCTTGAGCCTTCTATTTTTCTCTTTCTTCTTTTCCAAGTTCAAGCATTTGATCATCACCATGCCATCACCATCATCATGATCTTCATCATTGCTTCATTACTTAGAGTAGTGCTACCTATCTCATAATCACTTTGAAACACTAGGTTAGCACTTAGGGTTTCATCAATTAATCAAAACCAAACTAGAGCTTTCAGCGGGTCCTACCGACCCTATAGACATTAACTAGGACAACTTCTCGTCGTGGCCCTATCTATCACTGGCGCCATGTGCAGGCGTCTTGCCGGTCATGGCACTCCACCCCGTCCTGGCGGACGTCGTGGTGAATTGACGTGCCCATTAGTGTTCGTATGGGGGTTAGGCAGAATAGCACCAGTACGTCCGACGTTGTTCCTGATGTGAACCCTCAGGTATGGCCCATCGTGGTCGCGGGTAACATCGAGGCTCCCTAGTGCCAGATCTTTGACCCAGACCCATACGCTTAGACCCATAGTGGTTGGCGGCAGCGTGGGTCTCCGTCGGGCGAGACGGAGCCCCCAGCCTTGGGGTCGGGCGAGGCAGAGTTCTTCCCCAAACGCCGGGTGAGGCGAAGCCCAAACCCAAGGGTTGGGCTAGGTGGAGATAGCCCTTAGAGGCCAGTCGAGGTAGAGCCCACAGTCTGGGTGTTGGGCGAGATAGAGCCTATCCCTAGAGGTCGGGCGAGGTGGAGCAGCCCTTGGTGGTTAGGCGAGGCGGAGCCTGTGGCCTTGGTATCGGGCAAGATGGAGCTCGTCCCCAGAGGTTAGGCGAGGCGGAGTCCACCCTTGGGGGTCGGGCGAGGCAGAGCCCATGGCCTCGGTGTTGGGCGAGGCGGAGCCTGCCCCTAGAGGTTAGGCAAGGCAGAGTCCGCCCTCAGGGGTTAGGCAAGGCAGAGTTCACCCTCGGGGGTTGGGTGAGGCGGAGCCCGCGACCTCGGTGTCGGGTGAGGCGGAGCCACCCTTTGGGTTCGGGCAAGGTGGAGCCACCCTCTAGGTTCGGGTGAGGCGGAGCTTGCGTACCTAGGGGTCGGTAAGAGCTGTAGTCGCGCTCTTAACCGCTCGGGTGAATCAACGTTGATAGTTATTAGCTCCTCCTCTTTGGATACCCTAGTATTGGTCCCTAATAGTAGCCCCTGAGCCTACGGAGGAGTAGAATACTCCTTTGGAGGTTTTTCTGAATGGGAGGACTCTGAGGGCCCTGACCTTGAGGTGGTGTGGTCGGAAGGGACCAACTCACTCGTGGCCCATGCCATTGAGATCACAGCTCAGGCGCGCCAGCTCGAGAGGAATGCGCTTTGCATTGGGGTCAACCAATCCTTCGTGATTGCTCGTTCTCATTATGGGGACAACATCGACCTAGAGATGATGAGCCATGGCTTCATGCCTAGCTATGAAGCCCACAAGCTAGAAGAGATGGAGACGGTGGTGGCTCCCCTTTCGCAGGACCTGGCGGACAGAATAGAGAGCATAGTTCTCTTCCAGAGGGGTTAGTTAGCTAGATAGGTCAGCCAATCATTCATGTAACAAGCATACAAGCTCCGACCCCTCTGTACTTATCCGAATAAACTTATCATTTTGTTTTGTTTGATCAAATTTGTTTTTCCTCCCTTTTTATGTGTGAAAAGGGGTTCATGTGTTTTGACCCTTCTATTTGTTAAGACCGTATGACCCGAGGTGTAGGAGGGAAACTCTGATCACGCTGGTAAGCAAGAGTGCCGTAGCCATTGGGACGTAGGTTTCTTGCAGTCCGACCAGCCTTGCTCAGTCGTTTATTTCTATAGACCTTGCTACTAGGTTTAACGTGAGGAAGAGGTTGGGTGCGGTGACTGTTTCAGAAAGGGTCTATGTATACCCTTATCAGCCCTCAAGTGAGACCTGACCCCTTGTCATTGCTAGGGTCGGGTGTCACTAAAGATCGAGGAGAGGATAGCGAAACTAGTACGAGAAAGTGTCTCTTGTTTTCGTGCGTACCCCCTCCCTATGATCTGAGTCATCGTTCTGCCACCACACATTCGGTCTCCTTGCGAGTCCAACTTTCCACAAGCCCCGACGTGTAGTAGGGGTCCAGTCGAGGGTCGACTCGTCTTTGTGATCATTGCCCTGTCCACGATTTCTGCAACCAGAGGGGTTGAGCTAACGTCTCTTGCCTCAATGGCTCGAGTGACACGCCCGATGAGCTCGCTATCGGGTATGTTCGAGTGGAATCTAGGTCTGTCGTTCGTGACAGGTTCGGCATAGCCTTTATGTGGCATTCCACTGCTTCTTAACCCACCTCCCATCAGATGCCCAAGCCATTCCGTAGGGTGACTCATGTGGCCCGATGTCCTCCCCTCAATGGGATTCTGTGGGCTTGGCTCGAGGTTAGGATCGAACGAGAAGGTTGAGATGACCCTGTTCGCTTCTAAGTGGGTCGGGCGAAGGCCGCTGGGGCTCATCTATGTTTTCTTCCCTGGCTCTGTTTGACGCGAGGCAGCCTCGGGACCTTCGTGGGCCAGCATTCGAACCCCGGTCAGGTGGATTCCCGAGTTCGGGTCGGGCGGCTTAAGCCCTTGAGCCCCATAGGGGTCGGTAGGGGCCGGCTAGATTTCATGCATCACCCCATCCTTAGTTTCCACAACCGGAGGGGCTGAGCTAACGACACTTGCCTCGATGGCTCGAGTGTCATGCTCAGTGAGCTCGCTAACGGGCATGTTCGAGTGGAATCTGGGTCCATCATCCACTGATGGGGTCAGCATAGCCCTCATGTGGCATTCCACTGCTCCATAACCTGCCTTCCGGTAGATGCCCATGTCACTCCGGAGAGTGACTTAGGTAGCCCACGGGCCTCTCCTCGATGGAGATTATGTGGGCTTGGCTTGAGGTTAGGATCGAACGAGAAAGGTCTAGATGTCCCTATCCGCTTCTGAGCGAGGTCAGCCAATGTCGTTGGGGCTCATCTAAGTTTTTCTTCCCTAGCTCTGTTTGACACAAGGCGGCCTCGAGCCCTTCGTGGGCCGGCCTTCAAACCTCGGTCGGTCGCCGCTCATGCCGAATGAGATGACTACCGCTTCGTGACGCAACACGAAGCGTTGTGATGCAGCAATTACATATGCAATGCTTGGATGTATGTGATGAATGTATATATGAATGAATGCATGCTTGAGAATGGATGAATGAATGATCATGCAATGGAAAAGAAAAGTGGGGGTTGGTAAAGTTACCTCGATGGATCGAGTGATGGGTTCGAGGAGCTCTTACCAGAATATGCCCTCAGGGTCTGGGTCCATCATTCATGATGGAGTTGGCGTAACCTGCATGAAACGTCCTATTTTTCCTACCCGTCTCTCGACAACGGCCTGAATCGTTCGATCAACTTGGGTGACCTACGAGCCTCTCCTCGGTGGAGATTCCGTAGGTAGGCCCCTCCAAACCCTTCTAGGGAAGGAGGAGGGTAAAGCTCAGGGTACAGAGGCAAAAACTCTGATCACGCTGGTGAGCAAAAATGTCGTAACTATTGGGGCGTAGGTTTCTAGCGGTCCGACCAGTTTTTCTTAGAGTTTGTTTCCGCACACCTTGCTTCTAGTTTTTTAACGTGAGAAGGGGTCGGGCATAAAGGATGTCTAGCAAACATATATTCTTGCCAGCCCCTGAGCAAGGCTCGACCCCTTGCCGTTGCTGGGGTCAGGGGCTCAATAGCAAAATTAATGTGCGTAAATTAAGGGTGACCCGCTAGCACAGGAACAAACTCGATGGCACGAGTGACGGGTTCGGAGAGCGCTTACCAGATATGTTTGAGCGGAATCCAGATCTGTCATTTGTAACAGGGTCGGCATAACCCACGTGGGGCATCCTACTGCTCTCTACCCGTCCCTCGGTAGTGGCTAAGTCGTTCGGTCGACTTGTATTGCCTCGCTGGGACAGGACTTACCTGCGGAGATAGAGGATGAGAACATCCCGCGCAAGAATTTAGTTAGGCAGATAAGCCTGGCGGTGAACTTTTAATAAATGGACAAGCTTTTAAATTTTGTTATGGTCAAACAGTTTTTAGCCCGTCTCCCCCTTTCGTAAAAAAGGTTAGTGCATTCCGACCCTTTTCATCGTTAAGGTCGTAAATCTCGGGGTGCAGGTGAGCAAATTCTGATCACGCTGGTGAGCAAAGGCGCCGTAGCCACCGAGGTGTAGGTCCCTCATAGTTCGACCAGTTATACTCAGAGCTTTCTCCTGCAACCCTAGCTCCTATGTCTCAACGTGAGAGGGGGTCGGGCACGGAGAATGTTCGCTAGACGGATAGACTCTTAAACATGAACCGACTCTTTCCGTGGCTAAGGCCAAAAAGTCCACGGTGTGGAAAAAAACTCTGATCATGCTGGTGAGCAAAGGTGCCCTAGTCGTCGAGGCATAGGTTTCTCGCAGTCCAACCAATTTTACTCAGCGTTTGTTTCCGCAAACTTTGCTTCTAGGTCTTAATCGTGAGAAAGGGTCAGACGTAGAGACTGTCTACCGGATAGATATGCTCTTATTAGCCCCCCAAGTGAGGCTCAACCCTTTGCCGTTGTTGGGGTTGGGTGTCACCGAAGATCAGGGACTTGATAATAAACTGATAAGAGAAAGTGTGCGTATATTAAGGGTATTTGATGAAGACCTCGCCGTCGATGGTCTTAAGTTTGTAGGCGCCTGACCGGAGCACCTCTGTGACGATGTATGGTCCCTCCCACGGTAGAGAGAGCTTGTGGTGATCCTTGTTGCCCTGGACGAGGTGGAGCACCATTTCCCCGACGTTGCAGGCCCAACCACTCACTCGACGGTTGTGGTACCGACGCAACATTTGCTGGTACTTGCCGAGCGGGGGAGGGCGACGTCGCGTGGTTCCTCTAGCCGGTCTCCTTCCTATGCTCCCCGTTGTTAGAGCCTTTGGACAAGAACCACCTTAAGAGGTTGAAGTCCTTGTACAGGTGCTCGATGGGGAAAGCATGGTTTGGGCATGGCTCTTTGGGCAGCTCCTTGAAGTGGTTCGGGGTAACCTTGGTGGGTTTCCATCCCCCCTTACGGCCGACGATGGCCACAAGCGAGCCCTCATGCCGCTATTTGTTCTTCTTGTTGGGACGGTTGGAGGCACCTTCGGCGGTGTCCTCGTCCCGCTTCGCCTTGCTACACCGGCCAAAGGCCTAAGATCTCAGCGAGTAGAGGGTCGGGCTTCGGTCCTCGCCGTTGTCGTAGTGTTCACCATGACGTGGGTGGTAGCCATGGCTAGCCCCTTCCCTTGAATTGCCACAGGTATGCCTACGGGCATCGAGGGTGTCACGTGCATCGTGGTGGAGGCCGAGATGCTCATGCACCGGAACCATGGTGCGCGGCCTGCCACCTCACTATGCCTGGTGGACCGACACGTCCTCGTCGGGTTGTTGTACGAGTGCGTTACACCTTCAGGCGTTGAGGGTGTCACGCACGTCACGGCGGAGGTCGAGACACTCATGCACTAGAATCGTGGTGCGTGGACTGAACGGGAGCGTTGTCGAGGCGCTCCGGATGAGGTATTCTGGGGAGAGCGGCTCTCTTCTGACAAGCTACGCCATGACATTGGCGATCGAGAAGGCGAGGTGGTGTGGGTCCTCTTGGGACAGTCGGGGTCCTAGGAAGGCGCCAAACTGGTGTCCTAACCTCCCGTAGTCGAAGCTGAGGAGCTGGTCATTCCTGGAGGCGCGGGCCATTGATGCATACAGCCGCAGCTCCTCGAGTGCCTCGGCGATCGTGTCAAGGCCAGTGAAGTGGAGTGGTTGGACGGCTGCGGGAGCCAGCGCCAGCTCTCCCTCCATCGTGATGATGAAGTCTAGGTCCCCAAAGCGTCGAGACGCACAAAAGGCCCCTACCTAGCACGCCAACTATCGGTGTTTCGAGTTGCCACCAACAAGTAAAGTTCTAATATTGTGCTTTCTGGCTCGGATGATGTGCTAAGAGGACACAAGGTTTATACTGGTTCGGGCAGAATGTCCCTACGTCTAGTTCATTGCTGTTGCTCGTATTACTAGCACTGAAAGTTCATAGTAGGGGTTATAAACGGTTGAGAGAGGGACAAGTCCCAAGTCTCTGGTGGAAGGAACTAATGGGTGCCAAGAGCTCGATTGCTGCTTGGCTGCGTGTTCAGGGTTTGATGGATCGATCGGATGCGAGTCAGATGGTTTGATGTGAGGCCTTTGCGATCGTTGGTCCGATCGACGGTTTGATGCCCCCTAATAGGATGCCCTGCTTTCCCTTTTATAGGCCAAGGGAAAGCAGGGGTTACAGTGGAGGAAGACAAGAGAACGAGAGGAGGAAGTCCTTCAGGATCGTCGGGTCCTTCTTCTCCTCTATGCGGGTCCCGCCGACCCTGAGACATCAACAGGGACAGCTTCTCGTCGTGGCCCTATCCATCATTGGCGCCATGTGCAGGCATCATTTGCCGGTCATGTCGCTCCACCCCGTCTTGGCGGACATCGTGGTGAATTGACGCGCCCATCAGTGTTCGTACGGGGGTTAGACAGAATAGCACCGGTATGCCCGATGCTGTTCCTGATGTGAACCCTCAGGTATGGTTTGTCGTGGTCGCGGGTCACATTGAGGCATGCCAGTCTCCTCCCTGGTGTCAGAGCTTTGACCCAGACCTATACGCTTGGACCGGAGTGGTTGGCGATGGCGTGAGTCTCTGTCGGGCGAGATGAAGCCCCCGGCCTTAGGGTCAGGCGAGGCGGAGTTCTTCCCCAGAGGCCGGGTGAAGTGAAGCCCAAATCCAAGGGTCGGGCGAGGCGGAGCCAGCTCTTAGAGGTCGGGCGATGTAACACCTCGGGTGTTTAAATATTAAAAACAGGACATGTCATCATATGCATTGCAAGGCATTGGTCATATTGCAAACTTTGATATGCATTCACTAAAACAAGTTTACATTTATGTTATGAGTGTTGAATTGAATTGTTTGAATCAAGTTTAAAAATTTGGTTTGGATTTGGAATTTTCGAGATAACCTGGATTTTTAGCATTTAAATTCTACCCTGAAAACTCATTTCAAAATCTAAGCATATTTTGGGGTTGAGCCCAAAAGCAAAAGTGTAGAGCTTGTCAAGTTATACAAAGTTTGTTTTTGGAGTTTTTAAAGTTGTTATGAAAAATTTGAAGTAATTCGAAAAGGCGAAATTCTTTAAATGTCCCATTTTTTTAATTCAAATTTAAATTTCAAAATGTAAACCGAATTAGGGGTTGGTTATAAAAGCAAAGTTGTAGAACTTTAAATTTTGAACAACTTTTATTTTTGGAGATTTTTGAGTTACCATGCAATTTTGGGAGTAATTTGAAGATTTTAGAAAATGACAATTCTGTAAATTCGATGAACAGTAACCGCGGAAGCCAGTTCACCGTCGGTGATCTTCGATCATCTTCCAGTCGTCGCGGTGGCTGCCTTCGACGTCGCGCTGGCGTGGAGAAGCTGTTGGGTGTCGTCTCCGTGTGCCTTGACCGCGTTATAAAGGCTGAGACGCCATCGCCGTCGCTCTTTCTCTTTTCTCTGTTTTTTTTCTCGACGTCGCCGATCATCTCCGTCGTGCCCGCGCCGTCGCCATAGTGCTTCACCGTCGCAGCCAAGCTTGCCACAGCTTTGCCTTGTCCTTGCGCCTCGATTGAGCCCAGCCTAGCTGTTGCTACCGGCCGGAATCGCCTTGTTTGCCGGAACGCCGTCGCGACGTCGGTGCGAACTGCCATGAACGCCGCCGTCGTCGGCAGGGAGCTCCAGCACATCTCGGCTTCATCTAGTTAGCTGCTCAAGTCGTGGTGAGTCTCTTCATGCCTAATCCAGCTCCATCTTGATCAATTTTGCGCCGTAGTCACCATTCCAGCGTTGCGCCGCCACGGTCAGCCATGTTCGCCGCCTGCTGCCGTGGTCAGCTTGTCCAGAGCCACTGCACGCCACGCCAAGTCCACCTATCAGTGCGGCCAAGTCTTGCGATGATCTTGCGCCACCTCACCACCATTTTTACTGCCTTGATCGGCCAGCAGCATCGCCGCCGTGTTCCTTGCGCCGTTCGGCTCACGGAGGAAGACGATGGCACTGTAGCGATGCTAAATGAAAAGTCCGTGATTATTTTAAATAGTGCCGTGATTTGTTATTTTTGTGTAGAATTAAATAGAGCTCCAAAAATTATGAAATTTTTTTGTGTAACCTCTCTGAGATGTAAACTATTTAGGAAAAATATGAAACCATGAAAATCAATAGTTTTTGGATGCTTAAAAATTAGTCCTTTTAATTAAGAAATGCTTGCTGTGTAATTTTTATAGGCCAACATAAATATCCAGTGACCATGAAACTTTTATTGTATCTGTTTATTGTTAAAACTTGCCTCCACAAAAAGTTTGGGATTAATTTGATGATGTTTAATTATACTCTTGTTTATATGCCTTAATTATTAGTTAATAATTGTTAAAATGATAAACATAGATCATGAGATGTCCTGAATGATTTTGGAGTTGATTATAGATCATGAAACACCCCACCCCTGCTGTGTCATGGCCAAGTGATTACCTTCTTGATATGTTTAGGTTCGCCCTTTAGTTAATAATTCTAAATGACTTAGTTAAGAATTTCGTTCGTAAATGCATGTTAATAAACTTGATTGCTTCTTAGATGCAACCTCTTGGGTAAAAAGTAAAAGTTATACATTTCCTTGTATATTGTTTATACATGTCTTTTCATGATGAGGCTTTAGTTGGTAAGCATGTATAATAAGTGAACCTTTGACTTATTAGAAGCACGACTAAAAATGCTTTATGATAATTATTTGTAACTGTACCGCGAAGGAAAGTTGTATTCAAGTTATTAACTTTTGCATCCATCATCGAGCATCATGTTTTATATCTCGCATCATGTTAAACATGGCATTGTTACTACGTGTAGTGAACGAAGGTGAACACGTGGTAGTTAATCAAGTGGTTGAGGAAGTTAATCCATCTGTTGAGGTCGGATCAGATATTTGTGGAACGTCGCAGGAACCGGACTTTTCCGTCAACGAAGGCAAGCCCCGGATGCATACAACCCTACCTTGTGTTTTACAAATTAATTTCGCTTTTGCTTTCCTGTACTGCATTAAGTGATTAGAAGTCAAGTGGAAACCTAATTGGTGCATTACCAGCCTTGTTTTTCCGTATCTACCTTGATTACCAGTTTTACTTTGTAAATGACTAGTTATGCTTAGTCATGCTTAGTCAGGTGATTATCTGTCACCTGCGAGTTTTAAATGGATCTTTGGTTACTTATGTTATCATGAAATATGAGCATGTGAAGTAATAAATCTAGACCGGGCGGACTCGGTGTGTGTGAGCCACAAGACATGGAGGTCTTGTGAGCGGGTTCTTTTCGCCTGTGTCGATTAAGGTCCGTACCGTTGTTGAATTGCATGAGGTGAGACTTTGTAGTACTAACCACATACTCCGGTAAGCCTTTGCTCGGCTATTCTATTATGAGAATGGCTACTCGCGCACTGGGAGTGGAGAGATGGCGGGAATAGCGTGTACCCACGTGGCAATGGGCTGGATTGGTGGAGTACTGTATTCTCGGGTGGCGCGGACCCATTCTTGTTTTAGAGGATCCGAGGATAGGTTGGTATATGTAGGTCGGGGACCTGCATATGTCGTGTGGTCTGGAATCCCCAGCTATGTTTAGTCGGTTCGAATCGTCGTTGCTCCTCGGTTATGGAGACTCAACTCACTGTTCATCATCGTAGTATTAATAACTGGAACTCGAATAAGGCTTGTGAAGGTGTTGGATATGAAGTTTCATGATCTCAACACGGATCGTGTCAGCTTTGTATATGATTTTATGAAGTTTTCTATATAAAGAATTTTGTTAAAGAGCTTTTACGTAAAAGAACTTTGATTATTGTTAAAGCTATACCTTGAATCCCTGAGCCTACATTCCTAAGTTTATCAGTTAATATTTCGGTTAAGTCTTGTTGAGTACTTTTGTACTCAGGGTTCGTTGACCCTTGTTGCAGGTGAGCCTCATGAGCAGATCTGTTTTGGATCGTGCTGCATGACTATCGTTCGATCTGACGATGAGAAGTAAATGTGTGGCCCTTGGGCAGGACAGTTCTATTGTGTGTTTTGTATTATGTATAATGCCACTCCACTACTACGTTTTGTATTAACTATCGAACTTAGTTTGTAAGGTTTGAAACCACTGGTTTGTAAACTAAGTTATTGTAAGACTTCCGCTGTTTTTACTCTGATGTATATATTTGAATAAATGTTGTAATACTGCAATGACTCTGTAATATGATCCTGCTCGGAAATCGTGGATGATTCGGGGTTCCCCAAGGACACCCGACAGTCTTCTTAAGTTACCGAAAATATATGCATAGATGTCAAAGGTCATTGGACAGTGACAGGTGCATGTGGGCCCTATAATTTAGGAGGTTCTGCCACAGGCGAGGCGGAGCCCGCGGTCTTGGTGTCGAGTGAGGCGGAGTCAGCCTTTCGAGGTCGGGCGAGGCGGAGCCCGTGGCCTTGGTGTCGAGCGAGACAAAGCCCGTCCCCAGAGGTTGGGCAAGGTGGAGTCCACCCTTGGGGTGGAGCGAGGCAGAGCCCGCGGCCTCAGTGTCGAGCGAGGCGGAGCCCGCCCCTAGAGGTCAGGCGAGGCGGAGTCCGCCCTCGGGGGTCGGGCGAGGCGGAGCCTGCGGCCTCGGTGTCGGACGAGGCGGAGCCACCATCAGGGGTTGGAGGAGGCGGAGCCACCCTCAGGTGTCGGATGAGGCGGAACCCGCGGCCTCGGTGTCGGGCGAGGCGGAGCCACCCTCAGGGGTCGGGCAAGGCTGAGCTTGCGTACCTGGGGGCCGGCAAGAGCTGTAGTCACGCTCTTGACCGTTCGGGTGAATCAATGTTGATGGTTATTAGCTCATCCTCTTCGGGTACCCTAGTATTGATCCCCGACATCAATCCTTCACAAGCTCTTACATATGGGGGGTCTAGCGGGAGGGCATCTACGACACTTTGTGCCATCTTCCCCGCCTATGGGATCTCTAGGAGGCCTTATTCATCACTTACAAGTCCACAGGGCCGTCCAGGGACTACGGATTCATCGCCTTCTGCCACGTCGGTTCTGCCTTCCTCACACCCAAAGAGCCATCCAAAAAGATTAACAAATGCATTGCCGTCTAGCAGGAAGGCCAAGTGCTTGTGAGGGAGGGCCTAGGCAGCCTGAATGGCGAGCGAATCCCCTTGCCTCTTCTGTCGAGCGATATATGCGTGATAATATGCTCATTATTTTTTGTTTTGAAAAAGTATATATTATTCCTTACATTGAACGCATAGTTAGCTAACGTAACATGTTGGGGTTACCACCTTACAAGTTTAAGCTCCATAGAGAAAAGAGCAAACCAATTCCCCTACAACATATTACAGGAACGAACAGAACAGAGCAAACTCCCACATGGATCGAGCCCAGCATGGAGTTTTAACCAATCAACCTAGCTAAGCAGGAGACATTATATTGAAGGCTCGATTACATTAAGTTTTTAGTGCACTCTTCGTTCATGTAATTAGCAAAATCTCTTGCCCAAATCTTCATCGCCCTCCATCTTCTCATCCAGCTCCTACCGATTCCCTTTCTTGAGCAGTGGCCACCATCACTGGAGTAGAATATTGAAAATCACATCTGCTGAGTTTGCAGGGAATTTCTTCTCGATGGAAATTTTATTTCTAACATTCCATAACCCCATGAAATGCTCGGCAATTTGGAGATTGGATTGACAAGGCTCTTGAAGCCGGGTTTTTCTCTCGAGACTTTCTGAAACCGGGTGGGATAAAGAGACGAGGCTACAGGACAGGAGGTGAATAAGCTCAATACGAAATGAAGTGCTCAAGTAGACACGTACGCCACCCCACACGCACCTACCGTCCGTCCGTTGGGATCCTGAAGAAACGGCAAGTCGGCAGCTACAAACGCACTGGGCAGTGGGCACCGGTACAGCGCCGCCTGATGGAAACGGTCGTCGCATCCAAAGACGCACGTGGTTTAGCACCACGCGGTGCATTTGGCACTCTCCACAGGAGGGCGCACACGACGGTCTGACGGTCATATGTTCGCGCTCCCGGATAGGGTGGTGTGTGATGTCCCGTCTATTTGCACGACCAGTTTTCAAACCCCGGCCCATCTGCGGCGGCGATCAGAATAGACATGCCGCCGCGCGCCAGCCATGGGCGTACGTACGTACCCCCACCTTCCCCGAACGTTCACCGTTACTCTTCTTTTCTCTCTCTGGCTGCTTAATTTAGCGTACGAACGTACACATGTGGCACTACAGTGCGATAAACAGTAGCCACTGGGCATCCACTGACCGTACCGTGTATATATATGTCTTGGTTCGGGCGGTGGCGGAGCCAGAGAAAATTCTAAGTGGCATGCTTGACTCGTGGGTGCATAGACTTTTATTTTAAGGACGTGAATATATTGAAAATTTAGCTATAATAACTATTTGTCTGTTTTTGCGTGGGTGTGGCTGCACCCACTACTGACAGGCCTAACTAAAACTGTTTTTGTTGTGATAGAAAAATACCGTAGATTCTAGCTGCTAAACCTGATGAGTTCAAGCGAACAGGCCTGACTATTACATCCGCAGGCCTGACTGCCCATGGGTTCGGGTAGGAGTCGGAGGTGTCCATTCTCCTTAGGGCTCGTTCGTTTAGCTCTATTCCTGGCAGGATTCAATGCTAGTGACAGTTTGCTATATAAATTACTAAAGTATTTCTGGCAAGATTAGTTTCGATGGGTGATTCCCTTTGCTATATAAATTACTAAAGTATTCCTGGCAGGATTAGTTTCGATGGGTGATTCCCTGTCAAACGAACAGGGCCTTAGGTGATAGCGCGCCCCCAAAAGGTTCTCCGAGGGGAAGGAATAGGAAAATCCCGAGGAGAAGAAGTGCATTCTATTCTATTCTATCTATATAGAGAGAGAGGCATAAAATAGCCGCGGAGAGCGAAGACGGCTATAGTTTCGTCTCGTCCCGACCATTTGCTGGCTAGGTAGCTCAGAGAGAGACTACTGCCTCCTCGTTCTCTCGCCGCGTCGTGTTCATTACGGCTACGAAAATAGTAGGGCTGGCAAACAGGTGGCCGGCCGGCAGTGCGACGGCCGAGGAGATGGGGAGCCTCGACGGCCACTCGCTGCAGGGCCACCACGGCTACGCCCACTCCCACGTCGGCGCGGGCCCCCACAGCAGCAACAACAACGACGACGAGGACGACGCGTCGCCCCCGCCTGCCGGTGCCGGGGCGGGAGGCGCAGGTCCTCGCCGGCAGCGGGGGAGGCCCCCGGGGTCCAAGAACAAGCCGAAGCCGCCCGTGGTGGTGACGCGGGAGAGCCCCAACGCGATGCGCTCCCTCGTGCTGGAGATCGCCAGCGGCGCCGACATCGTGGACGCCATCGCGGGCTTCTCCCGCCGCCGCCAGCGCGGCGTCTCCGTGCTCAGCGGGACCGGCGCGGTCACCAACGTCACGCTGCGGCAGCCCGCGGGGGCCGGCGCCGCGGCCGTCGCACTGCGCGGCCGGTTCGAGATACTGTCCATGTCCGGGGCTTTCCTCCCGGCGCCGGCGCCGCCGGGGGCCACGGGGCTCGCCGTGTACCTGGCGGGAGGGCAGGGGCAGGTGGTGGGCGGGAGGGTCATGGGGGAGCTCATCGCGTCCGGCCCGGTCATGGTGATCGCCGCCACGTTCGGCAACGCCACCTACGAGAGGCTGCCGCTGGACCAGGACGCCGAGGAGGGCGCCGTGCTGTCCGGGTCGTCCGAGGGCGCCGCCACCGCGCAGCAGCTGGAGCAGCAGCAGAGCAGCGGGGGCCCCGTCGTGCCGCCGTCGTCCATGTACGCCGTCCCGCAGACGCCGCCGCACGACATGTTCGGCCAGTGGGGGCACGCGGCTGTGACGCGGCCACCGCCGACGTCGTTCTAGCTAGCGCTAGATGCACCTGCACCTGCACCGGCCGACCGCGGACCGCCGTATATCGCTCTCTACCTTCCTTGCTAGTTAGAGATTTCCACTTCTTCCCTAGGTATTAGCTAGTACTCTAGTTGTTACATTAGCTCGACTACCCGCGCTGTTAATTAATGTGCCATGGCATGCATGTGTGATCTTTTCCCATTTCTTCTAGCTCTCTTCTATTTGGAGCCTGTGGAATCAATGTACAATTCCTATTTGCGTATATCGGAATCGGCCAATGTTTACTTACATGTCAATCTATATGCAGTTTGCATTGCATTAACGAGGTAAGCGAATCAGTTCCATAAGTCAATCTTCATTCTTTTCATCAAAAGAAAAGCTTTGTTCTTTTGTTCTGCTATGCTTGATTTTACTTTACTACAATAAGTTGTGAGATAATCACCTGGACAACCACTTTTTTTTCCTGAGAGCACAGTGATATCATGTGTATGTGTAAATATTAAAAACTCAGCCGCCGCCGCCCACGGCGCCCTCCCCCTCCCCCTCCCCCTCCCCCCTTTGTCCACCTCGGCCCTCTCCATCGGTGCGCCACGCCCCGCCATGGCGGGCCTGCCGCACGGGCGGCGGCCATGACGGGCGATGCCGCCCAAACAGCGCCGGCGCCGGAGTCCGCGTCCCCACCTCCTCCTCCGCCGTGCTCCTCCCTTCCTCAGCTGGAGCGCTTGGCGCAGTCGCCGGCCGACGCGCGGGCAGCGCCGCTGCAGTGCGCCCCTGGTGGCGATGGGTCGTCCGGGGCGCGACGTGCCACCAGGTCGTCGCTCGTGGGATCCTGCAGTGCTCCGCCGCAACCGCAGCCGGCCCCTCTCTCCCCTGATGCCACCCCCTTCTTCCCCTCCGTCGGTAGGTCCAAATCCATGCGATGGGATGAGGTCTCCCTCACTGACGACGAGGACGAGCGCTCCCCCTCCCCCTACCTCGAGGCTGCTTGTTGGGCGTTGGCGCAGCCTGCCTCGGCGGGAGCACCTCCCATAGTCAACGCCGCGCTAGGCCCCAGCGAGGTCGTCATGGCCAACCTAGGCATGGCGGCTGACGAGATGGCCCGGTGTCATCGTACCCGGCATGGGCGTCGTCGACCAAGGCGCGCGAGGCCGGAGGCCGGTCGTGGGACACGTCGCTCCGTTCCGGCGACGGAGACCCGGGTTGTGGAGCGGATTTTGGTGCACCAGCGGCTGGGTCCTCGCCGTAGGTCCACCGCACCTGACGCCGATGGGCCACCACGTCATGCCCAGCGCTCGGCCCACCCCACAGTATCCTCATCGCACCCACCGCGCATGGCATCTCCAGCGGATGCGGATGGGTTCCATCTTATCGAGAACAGGCGCCGCTGGAGGCGGCAACAACGTCGTGCTCCGGCGGTCTCGCGCCCGGTGCCGCCGGAGTTGGTTGGGCTCTGCTTCAACTGCCCTGTTGGCTAGCGGAACGCCTCTGTCGCGAGAGCACCTCGGCCACATCGACATCGCCGCATCCCAGACACGCTACGCGACAGGTGCCTCAACTGCCTGTCATACATCCACTGGGTTGCCACCTGCCGTCTGCCGCAGAGGTGCCTGCTCTACCATGAGTTCTAGCACCTGGCCAGGGACTGCAAGCGGCACGTGGGCTCTGAGAGCTCGAGTGATGTCGGCGCTGTGGGTCATCGGCCGCGCCCGGTTCGTGCCAGCAACTCCGATGCTCGGCCAGCGGACTGTGGTAGCCAGCGACAGCAAAAGCCTCCTACAGCTACTCGTACAGGCGACCGACCACGACCGCTTGCCCACGGTGCCAGCAAACCCGATGGTCGGCCGGCGGACCATGGTGCTTCGCATGGCGCTTGTGAGACCGTGCCGGACTGCGTCGTTCCTGCCAGCGGCGGCCAGCGACACCGACGACGAAGGCATCTCGGGGGGTCGACACGGGCCGCTCCGACGGCGCCGGGCGAAGCCTCTGCCTCTGCTACTTCCTGTTTCCCCTAGCCGGACCTGCCGGTCTTGGAGCCCTACGCGGGTGTAGGGTCTCCTGCGTGGGTTGACTCGATGCTGGAGGAGCTCACCGCCTCGCTCGTCGTGAGCCGGCTAGTGGGACCAACGACGCCTTGGTGCCCCACTACTCCGGCGGCCGCCTCCCTAACGACGGAGTCGCTCCCATTGTCGCCTGAGTTGGAGATGCTGCAAGTCACGCCACCACGGGAAGACGGAGGCGGTTCAGCCATGCTGGCTGTTGATGGCGGAGTGCCTCACGCAACGGCCACGATATCGAATCAAGAGAGTTTGGAGGAGCGCATTTGCCTTCCTTTGCAGACGCCCCTCATTCGCGGGCCGCCGAGGTTGCGCAGGCCTCGAACGCTGGCCCCTGTTACGTCGCTGCGGCGCAGTGACCGCATTGCTGCCAAGCCGCGTGAGGCAGACTCCACCAAGCAAGCTCAGTGTGTTCTCATGCAGAAATTGGGAATGGTGGCACCTTTGCCCAATGTCGACTGCGAGACGGTGCGCAAGTACAAGGCTACCTTCAGGGCACCGCTGTCTGACTCCACCCAGGAGGCGCTGCAGCTTCTTTTTGGTGGGGAGTTCGACCCAGTGGCCATGAACTTGGATATGATCGGGTTGGACGAGGAGGCCAACTAGCCCCTTTGCCACCAGCACCACTATCGCTCAGTAGTTATGTTTATTGTGTAATTACAACAACGTGCGAGTCTGGTGAGGGTGAAGGGTGTGGGTTTTGGTAATCTTTGGATTACCGTAACTCGACATTGACCGTGACAAAACTCCTTTTTTCTGCTTAATGAAAAATGTGCTAAAGCACCGTCACGAAGAAAAAAAATACTGTTGATCCAAATAGTCCAGTTAGCTTATAGCCTACCTTATAGCTCAAATTAAACTATTCAACTACTCGGCTTATAAAAAAGCTATTTAGCTCCAACTATTTCATCTTATAAAAAATTCAGCTGATCCAAACGGATCCATATATCCTACAAGAAATTAAGTGTCATATTGTCATGAACTGATGACCCCATTATATGTTTTTTGTTGGTTTCTCATATTTCATTATATTCCTTTTTTTCTTAAGTATGATTATGATCATTTCAATGAAGAATTCATGGATTTCAACTTTACTGTGAGGATATCTGCTTATCTTGACGCTCCATTTTGATTTCTTAGATCAATCTACCTTCTCGCCGATGATACATCCATTTCATATATACTGTCTCTGGTCATTAATATACATGACATTAGCCCAAGTAAAACTAGTACAAATTTGCACTAATTTAGCTGTGTCCTAACGTTATATATGAATTATTGGAGGGAGTATTTGCCTTGTTACCTCTATGGTTCTATTTTTCACACCCTGGTGTGTTCTTCGCCGCCATGAACCGTGAACAGGTACATAGGCGCTTGATACTTTTTTGACATGTGTTAAAGCCATCTACACAAGTGGTATATATCTATATATGTGATTGTCCAACCAGTGGTGGAGAAAATTCATAGGACGAGTCGATCGAGTTGCATGTGTTGGGTAGATGCGGTGAAGGTTAGGGCAGGGATTATTCATCAAATGTGGTGATAAATATGGGATTGACATACCACATCACTGCTAACAAGGAATGGAGGGGTGGAAAAAGAAGGGAGCATATACAAACGAAATAAGTGTCAGAAACCCATCGCCCATGTATGGGTACTCCAAACCTGTGTTGTTTTGATTCAATATATGCGTACGAGAAGAACCTGGAGAACAAAAAACTACTGGCAGGCGCAGTATGCAAAAGAATTGGCCTAGTGTTATGACATAAGTACAGCGATCAACAGTGCTGTAGTACAACTCAATTTACCATTTTTGTGATACTCCCAGCACAGTCTGAAAACATGACCGAAATTCGCGGGTCAGCAAAATTCCAGCCGCTCCGAATCAAACGTTGCATTCTTGTCTGCCCCCCAAGAAAAGCACCGTCCCGTCAAGAGCTTCTTCTTCCCCCCACTACTGCTCTGCTCGCCCCATTCGTTCCTTGCCCCTTTTCCCAAATCAGCTCACTCGGCCCGGACAGGAAGAAATGCTAATCTCATCACGGAGCAGTAGCAGCTAGCTAGCTGGATTTACCTTACCTGCTGTCAGCGCCGATGGACTTGGTTAAAAGCTAAGGGCCGGGGCACGGCGGCACTGTGGCCCTGGCCCCCACCGGACACTAGCCGGGCCCGGGCGAGGTGAAACGAAACGAAATGAAGTGATGGGTGTGTGACTGGGGTGCGCGTGTCCCTGCCTGCTGCCTAGTACATGTTGGAAACCCACACGAGGCGAAAGGGATCCGATCGCTCCTGTTCTTCGCCCATCTTTGGATGCTCGGAGAACATGCCATATATGTCCATCCACCGTCTCCTCACACGCTCTCACGGCGTCTCACGCTAAACTAGACAGACACACACACGGTGGGAACCAACGTTCGTTTCGAAGCTGGTTGCTGGTTGCTGGTTGCTGGTTGCTGCTGCGCTGTGTGTGGTTTCGTGGAGGGGTGATGAAGGCATATCCCGTTTACCCAACTCTTGCTCCCTCACTCACCTCACCTCAGCTCTCTGGTAGGGGTGGGTGTGGGTGTGACTCTGGCATGGTACTCCGAATGGATGGGCGATCGATGTGTCTGATTTGATTTCCGAAGTGTGATCCAAGTTGGCGATGCCTGTCCCGTGTTGTTGACAAGGAAACAGCTAGAGGTGGTTGGGCCATTGCAGTGCAGGCATTCACATCGGACCCCAGACGTTGTTCCGCACGGCGGCCGCGCCGCCGGGGCCCTCCACGACTGTGCGCGCGTCCCGCTTTGCCTAGCCCGTTGAGGAAGTAAATAAACCCTCTCCCTCCCCGGCTCGACTCGATCGCCCCCGGATTAGGCTTGACGTTTCTACCGATTTGACGTCGCCAACTTCACCCCCAAGACCACCGCTGCGGCTGCGCCGCGCGACGCACGCCTCCAGTCTCCATGGATCCACGACTAGCGTACGCGGCACGCACCTGCCGCTGCCGGAGTGCCGGCTGCCGTTGCGAATCTGCGACCCACGGAGGAGAAGGTGCGCGACTGCTGCACGGGCGTCATCAGTGACCGAGGCGCGGGGCCGCCTTGTGCCGTTCCGAGCCGACCGTTGGCTTTGGCTAGCGCCTAGCGGGGCGAGGGGACGGCGCCACGTGCCTGCACGCGTCGCCCACCTGCCGTAGGGCGCTCTGGCAGTTCTGGCACGGGGAGGGGACGCGACGCGCGCGGGGTCGGCATAGCATGGCCGCGCACAGGCACAACCCAACCTCCCCCTCCCCACGCCGGACTGTTTCTCTTTGGCAGGGAAGGGAACGCACGCAAATAATCTCGTAATCAGAAGAAAATACACGGTTCGGGTCCGTGTGACCGTGTCAATGCAGGCAGGAATGAATAGTGACCGAGCCAGGCGTCTGCCGGTCCGCGGGCGAGTTGCTCGCGACGTTCGGTTCACGGTTCTGAACAGCTACGCCGGGATGATGATGGGTCGACGTCCCGGGCACTGTGAGAGCGATTAGCCCGGTTCCATCCCATGCGAGTGCGACTTGCTGTCCCGGTGCATGCATCTGCACCGTGCCGCTGCTCCGTCCAACCGGCTATCACTTCCGAAACAGGGCATGATGATCCGAAAAAGAAAAGAAAAAAGTCCAACCAACTTGCGGTACTGCAGAAGAACGTGGCCGCGCATAGCACGGCATGACGCGGCACGTGTGGCACTAGCGAGCCCGCGTCTGGGAACTGCGGGCGGAGCTGGGACTTTGGCGAGGGCTGTGTGGAGCGCCGGCGGCGACGCAGAGAGCGCAAGCGTGTTAACACTGGTGCAGTACAAGGACAATGGAAAGCAAAGAGCAAAGCACCGGTACTAATCCATCTGTTGGAATTGGAACGGCAAGTGGATCAAGTGCGCAACTGTAGATTTGCAATGACGAAGAGCGGTTTTAATGATACAATGGCGAAGCCATGGCACATGGGCATATAGAGAAAGCAAAGCCTCTGCGATTATACTGATATCTCGGAAACAACACCTCAAAATGCACGAACGAAACGAGATCGCGTCGCGTACAGATCGTCACGCTTCACTAACTAACACCGAGCCTATCCACGTGACACTTCTCACCTTTTCGCTTCAGGAAAAACTGAAGTCATATCTATGCCTTATTTAGATACACATCTATTCACTTTAATTAACCTCAAATCCAATTCAAATCCAATTCAACACACGTGGATTTAAATGAATACATGCGCATCGAAAGAAGTGGAAACACCAAGGGAGAAGAACCAAAAACACACATTTTTAAATAGATAAAAAAAAACCATACATGGTCTGCGTCCAAGCATATGAAGTAAACTCGATGGCTTTAGTTTAATGACCCGGCCTAATCCAGCGCGCCAAAAGACAACGCAAACTAAACGACTCCGACCATGCTAGTCATATGCAAAAACAGTCTAGTGTTACGTTGAGATCACAAAAGCCATACAAGCTTTGACTTAGCCATACAAACAGCACCAGTTACAACAGTCTTGCGCATTAAAAGAGGAATGTCCAAAGGTATATACTAAGATCTGCTGAAATGTGAGACTTAATATAAACTACTAAATCCCGCTTACATCATTGTTAACATTGCGAGTCAATGAAAAACACATGTAACTTTGACAAGGGCCAAACAAGAACAAAAACAACTTTGACAAGGACCAAACAAGAATTTGAGAAGGACGACCATGCACGAATACACCTTTGGTAAATGGGCAAATAGATAGGTTGAACCGTTGAAGGGAAACATTTGGCATCCATAAAGTGATGTATAATGTAAATACATAGAAACTGGTCATACAGATAAATTGGAACACTGAACTTATATATAAAAAAGTTGGATTCTGCATAGGATTGCACTATTAACTTAAACTCAATGTAAAGAATCATTTCCTAAAGGAGCAATCTCATGCGATGACATGTGCAGCAGGCATACTTTGACCTTGTTTAGTTCCTCCCCTAAAGTTTAATCCCTATCCAATCGGATGTATTAAATATAGACTAAAAAATAACTAATTGCACAAATTATGAATAATTTTAAGATAATTTTTTAAACCTAATTAGCCCATGATATAACTTAGATTCCACTGGTCGCTACTGTTCGGCTGGTATTAAAGCCGGCTGATAAGCCGATCTTAACTGATTTGTTGTGAGAGAAAAATACTATAGATTCTAGTTGATAAGTCGGCTGATAAGTTCAAGCGAACAGGCCTTAAGTTCCAATTGCCCTCCAGTGAGTTAACGTGACAGCACGCCAGAAATTTACAGTGTCTCATCAAATAATTCTTTTGCCCCATAAACTGAATTTAGGTAACAAAAAATAGCAGACCTTTTTTTTACATTTTAAACTCATGTTCATGGTCTGTTTTATTCCCAATTGTTGCCCGTGTGAAAAGAAAGAAGAGATCCAATTCGGGAAGTTTCAGAAGCAGATTGTCCACAACCAACCAAAGCAACTAAATATTTTGTTCACACAACCCAAGATAAGGTCACAGCACCTCAAAGTTACTTAGATATGCAAGTCTATGCAAGACACAGTGTAAAGCGTGTCAGTAGCATGTTACATCCCAAACATCAAGGATGAAGTGACCCAGACACAATGAGCAAGTGAAAGCATCCAAGCATCCAACTCAGTTATATAGAAAATGTTGTGAAACGACAACTATACGCGAACGGATGTCTACAGACGAACAGACGTCTCTTCACGATTGATCTCATCCATCAAGGGTTAATGGATAAGATTAGACAGTTAGTTGTAGTCCCAAAGGGCATGTCTTTTAGGAACAGTCGTGACTCTTCGTGACACCCCTTCACTTGTATAAATATATTTCAGAGATCAATAAAAGGATAGTTCTCCCAAATCTTGTTCATTTACATTCACGTTTTAACAAAAAAGAAGTGCATTAGCATCCACTTTATGTCATCAATCGACCTTATTTATTCAACTCAGTTTTGCATTATCCATCGAAATAGAATATGCAGTGACATTCAAAATTTCGATAGACATCTTCTGAATAGATAAGGGCACGACATCAGGTCAACAGCACAAGCTTCAGATGTAGTTCCTCGAAATCCTTTGCTTAGAAACCTTCAAAAACAACCTATATTCATTCTGTCGCATACCCGTTTTATTGATTGCTCTGTAGTCAGAGTGCTTCTGTAGGGAATGTAGGTTTAAAGCAAAATGAAGCACTTGTATAATCTCTTGAGACGGGCAATGGCTACTTGGCCTTGTTGATCCAGAATTGAAAGCTCCCACTCGCTCATGAGAAACCCCCGAAGACAGGAGCTGGTAGACTTTCAGCACTAATGCTAGGTGTACAAAAGGCTTTCGAGTACTGTGGGAAGATGCTTGCACTATATGGACAGTTACGCTGGTTCCATGCCAGAAATAGACGGTACGATAACATTACTGAGGAACACTGGAGATGAAACATTCCAAGGTGGTAAGGCGAGGACTTGGACAGCATGCGGGTTAGACGTTCCAATGCTGAGATGTGAGGTGCAGGTGGTGATGATCACCCTGGGTTATGAGCTAGAGTTAGCGCCCTTAACAGGCTCTCCAAGACCAGCTCCACTGTGCTGAGATGTGAGGTGCAGGTGGTGATGATCACCCCGGGGTATGAGCTAGAGCTAGCGCCCTTAACAGGCTCTCCAGGACTAGCCTACACTTGTAAAAATTCAGGTCGGTCCTCCAACCAGATGTGTGGATACCGAGGCCACCTTCACAACCTTCTCCCTTCTATCTTTATTAGTCAGGTAGAGCAATTCGCTTGAGTTGCTCAACTATCCCTTTGCCCGGTTCTCATGACACACTATGAAACCACCACCGTGCTAGCGGCATTGTCATCAAACGTGTGTGACGACTTACAATTTGTCATTTCACACCAAATTAGAAATTTTTCGGCAGGCCTGGCAGCTGCTCCTATGAGGTCATATTTATTCTCACTTTGGGATATTTCAAATTATCTCAATTGGGTATACAATTACTATAACAAATAAGAACACAGAATTACCAAAATCAATAAAAATTGCATGCGTAACCTAATTCAACACAGGACACTGACCCAAGGAGAACAGGGAATTCCCACTGTTTCTTTTCCTTCTCAACACTGGTTAGAGTATCATTGAAACAGCAAGTATAGCCTAAGTTTGTGGACTAAACCTAGAGCCCATTAAAATCCTCTGATGTTACAACTGTAGCCTTTCATCTTAGGTGGAAGATGATTTCTGCAAATACTAATTGTAACTCAAATCACCAGCTGGTTTGCTGATTCAATATGTGTGAAAGAATGTGGCACAGGGTCTCTTTTTCTTCAGTCAACATTAGAAATAAGTTACTGAAAAATAATCATGACTAGCAGTCTAGCACCCTAGGCATTGCAAATTATTAACTGCTTGGAATATTTTGCTGATAAGAACCTTGTAATCAGATATATTGACTGCTGCACAAACCTGAAACTAAGCAGCACTGACCAAACAACTGGTAAGAAGGAATGCTTTAGCAGATTTTCCAATCAATATGTTGCCAACTTTTTTTGTTGAGGCGTTGATCATATCATCCTGAAGAACATAAAAAGCTTGTGCACATGGTGCTAATCTGCCAATAACCCAAATTCAAATCAACAAAGTGACACAGTATACAGCAGCAAAGTGTCCACAAAAGTGGAAAAATTAAATAAGCAGGTACCATTGCACAGCAAGCGCATGGCAACTATGCCCACATTCAAATTCAGTACTGGGTCTTAATTGTTGTTACTTTTCAAATAAATGAGTAGGTGTAAAGATAATTGTGCAAGGTTATATTTTAACAGCGTGCACGACAACACAACATCATACACTAGTAAAGAAACTTTTCAGAATATAAGTTCACACTAATGAAAAAAAGGGAAGGAAATGCACACATAACATAAACATATCCTTTTCAGGGTTATGGTTCGTACAAATCTGTAGAAGCAAACATTACCAGATAACTGGCTGCTAAGCCTGAATGCAGCTGCATCAAGGAAACAGCTCAGGAATCCTCAGATCAACTGCCACGTAAACACACAGAACATTAAATAGGTATCATATAAGCACACTTCCATAACATTGAGATAAACTCTTGAAAATAAAAATTCAAATGTGTCGCAAGGAATTTCTCAGACTAGTTGATGGCTTTCTTTGCTCTAAGAGATTCAAGGGCCTTCTCACGAAGTTCAATTTCTAGTTTCTTCTGATCAGACTCTTCTCTGCCAGCATGAGAACCTCTTTTCCTAACAGCAACATCTGAATCAGAATCCCGATCCTTCTCAGAGTCTGAAGGCACAGTAGCAGTATCAGTGTTCTTTAATTTTTGTTTGCTGGCATGGCGTTCCGCCCTTCTGCGGTGTCGCTCTTCACGTCTTCGACGTCTTTCCTCTTTTCTTAGCCTCTTCTCTTCCTTCCTTCTCCTCTTTGCCTCTTTGCCATCTGGCTCAGAATCAGACTCAGAACTACCATCATACTGTTTCCTATGCTTATGAGCTTTCTTGTGCCTTCGCTTCTCAGAGTGGGATCTATGTTTGTCAGGTTCTTCAGACCCTGAACTACCAGAATCAATGTGGCTATTACCATACGTTCTTTTCTTAGTTTTTTTCAAAGGACTTCCATCTTCTGAGTGGGAGTCCTCATTGACTTTAGATAAATATTTCTTTGCATCAATAGCATCATCAGACTCATCATGCAAACCTCTCATGACATGCTCACTGTTTCTACCATCCTTTGACTCATCATTTTCAATTCTAGTAGGGGAACGCTGTTTCCCACGAGGGTCTTCAGGAGAATCAGTTTGACGCTTTGTTCTTCTACCAACAAGCTCGTCTTCTGATGATTCTGACAGTTGATCAGGGTGTTTCTTCGGGACACCCTTGCCACTGGAGAACAGAAAACAATATCATACAATTGCTGAGAGGATGCACATTGTGCTGCAGCGAGATGATGCTTTCTGATAGAGATGCAAATGTGTTCAACTAGATCACACAAATTATAACTGACATCATCATAGTTACTAAGTGAATTATATAGCCATAAAAATTGCCACCGCTACCAAAATAATAGGTGTTTACTTGGTCAGTATAAAACTTTTCAGACAAATGCCCTTCTACTCGAAATGGTTGAAAATAACTATATCAAAGCATACATCCACATCTGAAATTTATCTACTAGTATTCAATTCAATTTTCAATGAAAAAAAAACGCATGAAGGTGCTGTACTGTACAGTAGCAGGGAAGTAGTGTTATCCAGTGAGCAAGGAGCGCATTCAAATCTAGCAACCATCCAATTTTGTCTAAAAAACTAAAAGCGTTTAAGAAAATGAATCCAACCTCTGTCGTAAACTGAATGGAGATTTTTCTCTAGGGCTTGAGTCACCAGCACCGATTTTCTTAAGTTGCAGGCCTGCCGAGAAATCCTTTGTTTTCCTACGAGCTGAATTTGCTTTCCGGGCATTCTCTCTGAAACAACAAACAAACAACAAAAGAGAAACAATATATTCAGAAATGCTATAAAAGTTTGCAAGTGCAATATAGGAAAATATGGCACCAACCTAGCACGACTGCCTTCCTCATCTCCACTTGTATCTGTGCTGCCCTGACTAGGTACAGGTTTGCCTGAGTTCATGAAAGAGCTGCCAAATAGAATATGAGCCTCTGCATCAAAAATATGTTCTCTAATCTGTGGGGAAAAGAATATGGACAAAAGCATGTACAACACATTGTGGAAATACACACCTATCACGTGTGGAGTTCCTTTCTTCATAGTTAGGAGACCTCAAGGATTTTGACAATCTATGCTCAGAATCTGGGAAATGATGACCACCAATCCTTGCACCATCCCTATCATTATCATCATCTGATTTTTGTTCTTGGCCCCTATGATAAAAAAAAAGAGGTTGTAAGTTGATAGTTTTCTGGATACAGGTAAAGAACATATCTACAATACTATTTTTCGTTCCATAGGTCATATTGGCCGTAAGGGAAGCTTGTCTCTAAATAAAACCATGCATATTACCTTGGGTGCAATCCTCTGTCTTTCATGAAAGGGGTGCCATTTGTTTCTTTCTCGATGTCTCTACTTAAACTCCTGCGAGAACGATTAGGACTCCTGCTAGTGTTCAGACTGATATTCCTGCAAGAATTGGTATATCACAATCGGTGGCTGATTCCACAGACAGGTGGAAAATAAATCTGGCCACACCTTACCTCCTTCCCTGTGGAGACGAACGACGATTTGCAGAACGAGTCTTCGGTGAACTTGGTGATCTCCTCCGGCGTTTTGGAGACGGGGACCGACGTCTTATTGGAGATGGAGACCATGGTTTGCGGCTTCCTGGGGATGGGGACCGTGGCCTGCGCCTTCCTGGGGACGGGGACCGTGGCCTGCGCCTTCCTGGGGACGGGGACCGTGGCCTGCGCCATCCTGGGGACGGGGACCGTGGCCTGCGCCATCTTGGTGATGGGGACCGTGGCCTGCGCCTTCCTGGAGATGGGGACCTTGGCCCGCGCCTTCCTGGAGATGGAGACCTTGGCCTGCGCTTTCCTGGAGATGGGGACCTTGGCCTGCGCCTTGCTGGGGATGGAGATGGACGTCTACCTGGTGAGAATCTGCGTCGAACAGGAGACCTTCGACTTGTAGGAGATGGTGATCTCCTTGGTGCACGAGCTGGTGAACGACGATGGCGAGGAGAAGGTGACCTTCGTGGCCCAGATGATGGTGACTTTCTGCGAAGAGGAGACCTCCGGCGTGAAGATGGGGATGGATATCTTGACAAGGAAGGTGACCCTCTCCTTGAGTAAGGTGATCTCCTTCTAGAAATTGAAGGTGTGCTTCTTGGAGAATGCCTTCGGGGAGAAACAGAACGTCTAGGTGAAGTTGAACGCCGTGATGACCTACGGTGTCTATCAATAGAGCGGGAACGCCTAGGAGGAGAACGAGAATTATTTCTGGGAGAAATAGATCTTTGCCTACCACGTGGCGACAAAGATATGCTCCTGGATCTGCGACTTCCCCTGGAAAAGAAGAATCTATAAGGTTCCCATGAGTAGCTTGCCTCTGTTAATTGCATATAAAATTGTTTACTCTCCACAGAATAATTAGGTTGAACACTTCAGTAGAACTGAAGTTGACATATCTCAACTTTCATTTTTTTTAAATACAAAAGGCGTGAACTTAATAAAGGGACAAGCATCATTATATAGCATCTTTTTAGAATACTGATATAAGAAATATCCACCTTATAAGTAACACATCAATCAAATCAAACACCATGATAAGGTCATAGAAATCCAGTTCATACTTAACACTGGTAAACCGATTGCACGAATCCTGCATTTGGCATGTGAATATCCTTAACTACAAGCAGCATTTTTGTGGCATCCTTACGATTTGCGAAATCAGGGCCCAACGCCCACAATTATTCACTGATTCAAGATGAAGAATTTCCAAAGGTCATAAAGATTGGTCATCTATTATGGACTTCTGGTCCACAGAGAAAAGGAGAACTAGGATGACTACCACCTAGTAATCAGGCTACTCAAGAAGAAGACATCGTTGAGATACTTACCATTTTTTATCCAAAATATCATGACAGATTAGAAAGATTCCAGATCCAGGCATTCTAATTGAGTATGTTTATTTAATACCAATTTGCTATTTTACTGTTCTAAAAAAATTGCTGATGCATTCCTAAAAAGGTTTACTTAAAGAAGCGGACTAAAAATTTATTGGCGGTGGCTGTTTGTTACATATAAATCAGATATAAGCTGAACAAGACAACAGGCAAAACACACAGATGGGCATTTCAAGGAAAATAGATATTCATAACGCAAAGGTTAATATACAGATAGAAAAGGATCTGGTTCACCTTAATATGGGCACATAGCAATAGCATCCAAGGTAAAGCATGCATCTAAGTCATAGTGAAAGCCTACAAGGTTCTATGGGAAACTGATAACGGACCTGTTCTTTGGTCTTAAGCTGCGCTTGAAATCATTGTCTTTTTCTTCGTCGGCATTGAAATCTGTACTATTTAAAGCAGAGCCAACTGGATCACCATAGGATCTTGAGTTACCAGCATCCCCATCCTACAGTAGTTGAAGTAAATAACGATATGAACCCAAATAATCGGAGAAGCTATCTGAATGTCATCAGAAACACAAGGTGTCACAACATAACTGATAACCTAAAATCAATGATACAAAAATTTGGCAGAAAGGGATATCTCACCGTAATTTTGTTCTTTTCCAGTTCGGAGTCCCTTCCCTCTTTCTCTCGCTTCTTTTGGATCTCCTGTGCAATCCTATCATCCTCTGCCTGCGTTAAGTAGAAGGCTTTCACATTTCTTAAAATGAAATATAACTAACATTTCTCGACGATGTATGAAAAATGTTCTGGTTTCACCAAACAACAACAAAAAAACAGTAAAACACTAAATACGAGCTAACTGATTGTCTTTACAATCACATGTAAGGAATGGAGAAAAAATGTTCTACTCCTCCACAGAGTTTTGACACAAAAATGGTCCATAAAAATATAAAACCTATCATATGAATGAACTATCATTATTGGTCACACAGTGCACAAGGACCGAAAAGCCATAAACTCCCATCATAATTATCTGAATTAGTCAAGAATAGCATATTCAATGTTGGACCAGCCATATGGTGATGGTAAACTAGTATGTTTTTATTGAAACAAACCTTTTTCTGCTGTATCTCAGCCTCCTTTTCATCAAGAAACTGTTGAGGCACCCCACTGGCATTCTGCTGTGCACTGAGGAGGAGGCTCCAGAGCTCCTTCATGAACTTCACTGTGTTCTTCTCCATGAACCCTGTCAGCTGGATCTGAATCTTCTTTCCATCTGCTTCCTGCCATTAAAAAAACAAAGGCATAAACACACCTCATGGCCATCAGCTACCATCTTTGATACAGGAAATTAATGTTAAAAATTTGAAGAAACAATCCAGCTATATCTACTTGACGTCAGATAAAAAAGGGCGTACCCAGTGCAGAGAGCTCCCGCTCTGTGCAGGGTCTGGGGAAGGGTGTTAGTGGCAAGCCTTACCCTCGCCTGTGCAATGCGAGGAGACCGCGACTCGAACCCGGGACCTTCCGGTCATAGGCGGTAAGACTCTACCGCTTGCACGAGGCCTGCCCTTCACTTGACGTCAGATAACATTAACAAAAATCCAATTCTACAGCTGAGCAACATTGGACTCCCAGACCAGTCAGAAATACACAACCTCCCAACAGAAAGATAGATTTGTCATCAGGCACGAGCAACTGTTCCAAGACACAACATGGGGCATTGTGTGGCTACAAGACAACTAAGTCATAGTTGGAACTTAGTGAGACCAGAAATTCGACAGTGTTATCTTCACATGATTGGTAAGATTCTCAGGTTTGATTTAACTCCTTAACTAAAACATAATACCAAGCCGTATTTCAGTTCTAATTCCTGAGCTAGACCACAAAATGGCTGCTCTGTAGTTTCTGAGCTACAGTAGTCAAGCTGATTAGACTAGAGCAGCCCTATCTCGGCATGCCCTACGTGTACCAGGTTTCTTACCGCTTTTCAATTTCAAAGAACTAAATTCAATCAAATTTGATACCTGCCAGGCAATATGCATGCAGAATTCAATAAGGACAGTATTAACAAGCAACATTGCTGGACTTGAATAAATACCTTCTCCTCGAGGAGGCCATAGATGAAGTTGATGAGAACCTCATCCTCGAACCCAAGGAGCTCAGTGACCCGCTTGGCAATCCAGGGCTTCATCACGTCCATCTTGACCTTTGACATATCCACCTATCACCAACCCCAAACACAAAATCACCAAATCAGAGGAAGCCCTTGCAGACAACAGCTACATATCCCTAAAGTATTCTGCGCTCATTACAGCATAATTGAGAAACGAAGGGTACGAGTGAAAGAACGAGCTAACCAGATGGTCAAGCTCGGGTGCGAACTTCTGCGTCTTGAGTAGCTTGGCTTGCTTGTTGGAGAAGCGCGTGTCCTGGTCAGCGGACGTCCCCTGCGAAAAAAAAAACACGGCACGGCCTCTCTCAGTAACAGATCCGACGAGAACAACGGCGACCAGACGAAGCGCGCGCTAGGTAGATCGGGGAAACGAGCTCTGTGACTTACCCGGAAGAAGCCGCCCGACATCTTCGCTGACGCCGATGCCGCCGCCGCCGAGGGAAGAGACGGGGCCGCAGTGGCTAGGGTTAGATGGCGTCCGCTAATGCGGCTTGGGACTGGGAAGGGTAGGCGACGAGACGAGGAGTGGGGCTGAAGCGGGGGCCGGCACGTGACTACGTGACGACGTGAGGTCTATTAGGCAGGCTTCCTCTTCGTGGGCCAAGGCCCGATGTTGTGGCCTTTTCTAGTTCCTAGCCCGTTTGCTGTTTGGGCAGTTTGTGATCGTTGTCTCGTGAACTTGAGATCCGTTTAGGACGAGGGCGTGTTTTTTTTCATGGCCCGATATGGGTATACTGCCAAAATTGCGTTACAAAATTATATTGTTTTTTTAATCCAAAATTATATTGTTTGGTTTGTGATCATCCTGCAAAATGTCGGCAATATATGGAAAAATCGGTGTTTTAATGGTAGTCAGGTCTAATTTTTCTTGAGTTGTGACTATGACACGTAGCTTCTACTTATCATTACTGAGAAGATTAGGGCAACGTGATGCCTTCTCAGGCTCGCGGCTTCATGTTATATAGGCTAGGAACAGCCCCTAGCGTGGCGTTACAATCTTGGCTTACAAGCAAAGAAATGAACAACATATTACATCATTATCTACTTCCTATATAAGTCACTAGATATGCTAACAACCTTCATCATCGTAACAACCAATACAACTGATAACACGAAGCCTGAACTGCGTCATTTAACACCCTCCCTCAATCACAACTCATCGGTGAGATTGAGATTGCTTCTAAATTTTTTTAGTTTGTGCACCGAAAGCGCTTTAGTAAAACCGTCTGCAATCTGATCTCTAGAGTTGACGAATCAAATATCAAGTTGCTTAGCAGCCACGTGTTCTCTGACAAAATAAAAAATCAATTTCAATGTGCTTAGTCCTGACATGGAAAACTAGGTTAGCTGATAGGTAAGTAGCACCTATATTGTCGCACCATAGACAGGAAGCCATAGGACGAGAAACTCCCAACTCTCATCAAGCAATTTTCGCACCCACATAACTTATGTTGTAGCATTTGCCATGGACTTGTATTTAGCTTCTCTACTTGATCTATAGATAGTAGCTTGTTTCCTTGCACTCCAAGAGATCAGATTGGCACCTAAATAGACAGCAAACCCTCCTATAGACCGTCGATCATCTAGACACCCCGCCCAATCGACATCTGAGAAAGCACTAACCAACACGGTTTTAGACTTACCAACCCGTAGTCCTAAATCCAAAGTGCCCTTCAAATATCTCAAGATGCGTTTGACGGCCTCCCAATGTACTGTGGTAGGAGAGTGAAGAAACTGACAAACTTTGTTAACCGAGAAAAAAAATATCAGGGCGAGTCAATGTTAAATATTGTAGAGCACCAACTATACTCCTATATCTTGTAGAATCCTTAGGCCCTAGCAAGTGTCCACTTGTAACAGATAGCTTTTCTGACACTAGCAGGGGTGTATTAACTGAACTGCATGAACTCATATTTACTCTTTTCAACAAATCAGTAGCATACCTCTCTTGTGTAAGGAGTTCTCCATGTGCCTTCTTAACTTCAATGCCTAGAAAATAATGTAACTCACCAAGATCTTTAATAGCAAAGTCCTTCTCAAAATCATGAAGAAGAGTTGTCACTGCTTCTTGTGAGGAGCTAGCAATGATTATGTCATCAACATATACCAACATATAAATTGTATATCTACCAAACTTGTAGAAAAATAAAGATGTATCAGCTTTAGATGGAATAAAACCGAGTAGCTCTAGCTTCTGACTCAACTGTGCATACCACGCACGAGGAGCTTGTTTGAGACCATACAATGCCTTATCAAGCTTGCATAAATAGTGAGGTATGCATAAAGACATCCTCCTCAAGTATACCATGCAAGAAGGCATTATGAACATCTAATTGATGAAGATACCAGCCTTGTGACACTGCTAGAGACAAGACAAGACGAATTGTAGCAACCTTAACTACTGGACTAAAAGTATCCTCATAATTAATCACATATCTTTGCTTAAACCCTTTATGTGGGGGGTACGACCCCGGATACCCACGGCAGACTACCTGGGTTGCGCTGCCAGGGGCGGTCTAGCCCACAAGATGAAGACTTACGGTGCACGGTGCTGCTCGGCGTCTACCGTAAGACATCAAGGGCGATATCCTGAAGATGCTATGAGATTTGTTAGGATATGCTCGATCCCGTGATTTCTGTAACCTGTTATTACTTACCGGTTATCTCCTAGATCTAACCAACTTGTAACCCTATCCCCTAGCTATATAAAGTAGGTAGGGGACCCCCTCAAAACATACGCAATATCATACGATAGCTAATACAAAACAACAAACCATAGGAGTAGTGTATTACGTCGTGCTGACGGTCCGAACCTATCGAACTCTTGTGTCTCTATTGCCCTTCTGTTCTTGATTACACGCACATCTGTCGATCAATCTACCTTCGTGGGATGCCCCTCGGAGGACTGCCGACGATATTATGTCGACAGTTGGCACGCCAGGTAGGGGTGTGCGTGCTGTTTCCATGATGAACAAGATGGTACACTTTTCAAGCTCTTCGTCCTCTCTAGAGCCCGACCAGATCTTTACGGTCAGATTGATCTCTTGGGTCATCAATGCTGAAGGAGACAGAGAGATCTTCAAGCTGGTGCAGATTGATTCTGCGCCAACCACACCAACGCCTGCAATAGTAGATTCGATCTTAGAACCGCCTCTAAGGTCGTCTTCACCAACAACTCACCGCCTACTGCCTTGCTACTCGAGGAAGCAGGTCAGCAACGATAATCTGATCGCATCTATCGATCAGGTCGGCCAGAAGCTCGTCGACTGCCTCTCCCTCACGGAATTGGCTCTGACCACTCCAGTTCGGCGTCGACCACCTTCCAGTTCTGATCTATCAGAAGCCGATCGAGAAACTCTAGGGGATACGGTCACCATCCATCAGGATGCCCTAAGGGACAAATTCGCCGACCAGATTGGAGACATCTATCCTCTCACCGACCCGATCGCCGATCAGCTCTTGCCGAGTGTCAATATGCTGCAAATCGGCCAACGTCCCAAAGAATCCCTCCACACCCATCCTGGAGGAAAATCCAGACTC
This sequence comes from Miscanthus floridulus, assembly GCF_019320115.1. Taxonomy (NCBI): domain Eukaryota; kingdom Viridiplantae; phylum Streptophyta; class Magnoliopsida; order Poales; family Poaceae; genus Miscanthus; species Miscanthus floridulus. Next base: position 154,386,964 of record NC_089581.1, on the reverse strand, counting down.
TGAGTCTCAGGGCTCTACGGAGATTGTCGCCAAAACCGCTGTCGTCCAACCTCCTTTTCCACCCTTCTGAGGAGGTGGGATTTTTAATGTCAGCATCAACAGCCTTCTACGGGATGGAGAAACCGATGAGGACCGCGTAGCTTGCGTCAATAGAAATGCCAACCATGCGCCTCCAACAGACGCAACACTCAACAACAAGATCGAAGTCAAGCAATCTAAGAAAGCTAAGTCAAGTCGCTTCCTAATTAAATACTGTTATTATACTTCTAGATACATCCGTATGTCTACATGATTCGGTTGGGAGAAACCTAATCACATCTTGTTGTTGCTCGTGATTTATGATCGGATACGCAAGATCGTTTCCGTGGATCACGACAACTAGCAACCAGGAAAGACGGCCGACAATAACGTGATGTGGAGAAGTGTTTCCACCAAAGATGCTGGCAACCTCACATATCTCAGGCATGCAAGGAAGATCTTGGACTGTGCCCACACCTTGATTGGACATGCTCAAGGACTTTGCCTCCCTATGCGGATTGACTCCGTCAGGCTCTGATTACGTCCGTTCGCCTATGACTCCGTGTACCCGTTCGAGCTGTCAAACAAACCGTCCGAGCCATCAAGTGACCCGTGTCGCCGACCAGTAACATAAGGACTGAAAGGATCAAGATGCCCAAGAGGGGGGTGAATTGGGTTAATTCTAAATTTTCTTGCAATAATCAAATCCTACGGATAGCCCAATTAACCCCTTGTGCTTAGAAAAGTGTTTATATCAAACTAATGCACAACAACCTCGCAACCTATGTTCCAAACTTACTCTAGCAAGCAATTCTATGGATGTAAAACAAGTATTGAATTGCTCAAAGTAAATACTCAAAGTAAGTGCTCAAAGTAAATAGAGAGAGAAAGGAACGCGGCGATGTTTTGCTGAGGTATCGGAGAGTCGCCACTCCCCACTAGTCCTCGTTGGAGCACCCGCGCAAGGGTGTAGCTCCCCCTTGATCCGCGCAAGGATCAAGTGCTCTCTACGGGTTGATTCTTCGACACTCCGTCGCGGCGAATCACCCAAAACCGCTCACAACTTGAGTTGGGTCACCCACAAGCTCCGCCGGGTGATCACCAAGCTCCCAATCACCACCAAGCCGTCTAGGTGATGGCGATCACCAAGAGTAACAAGCACGAACTCTCACTTGACCACGCGAAGCCTAATGAGAAGATGGATGCACACTTGTCTACTCTTGATTCACTAATGAGGTTTCACTCTTGGATTCTCAAATCACAAACACCTCACTAGGACCTTGCTCTTCTTGGCACTCACAAACGTGTTTCTCAGCTGTTGGAATGAGCAAAAGTAACTCCACTCACGAGTGGAGCTCCTATTTATAAGGCAGCCTGAAAAACGAACCGTTATGAGCTTCTGCGAGGTGACCGGACGCTCCGATCGTTTTGACCGGACGCTCCGGTCAGTTCAACCCGCACAATAGTTTTCACGTGATGACCGGACGCAGTCAGGGTCCGGTCAGTACCGACCGGACGCGTCCGGTCGCTCTTGGATGCTTACTGTAAATGACCGGACGCTGGATACTCAGGGTCCGGTCACAACTAACCGGACGCGTCTGGTCACACTTTCTCAAGTCTGGACCCTTACTGGAGTCGACCGGATGCTGTCCCTCAGCGTCCGGTCACACGACCTTCCAGCGTCCGGTCACTCCAGACTTGTTCGCCTCAGTCAAATGAACTGACCGGACCCTGCGGCCAGCGTCCGGTCGCACCGGAGCCAGCGTCCAGTCAGTATTTGACCCTCCATTCACTTCCAACTCTCGATCATATGTGAATGAAGTTTGCTCCAAAGGATCTTAGGCATTCATAGGAGCTACCTAGAGCTAGTTTTAACAAGTGTGCATCACACCTAACTCACTAGACTCAACTAGGTCAAGCTACCCGTTCATACCCCCCTTCATAGTACGGCCAAAGGAAAAACAAAGTCCTAAACTACTCTAAGTGTCTCTCCAACTTCAATTGACACTTAGAACTAGTTATCCTTAACCTTGTCGTCCATCCTTTGAAAACCGAAACGATTTCCATCGTAGGGGCATGACAACCTCAATTGCCCAATCAATCTCCATTACCATGACCTAACTTAATTGCCTCTGCAAAACACACGTTAGTCATAGTAATCTTGTATTGTCTTTAATCACCGAAATCCACTCAGGGGCCTAGATGCTTTCAATCTCCCCCTTTTTGGTGATTGATGACAATACCACCTCGAGTATGCTAAAGAGTGAGGTTTTTGAAGGGCTTGGTTCATATAAGCTTTTGTCGATAAGAACAAAAGAGTTAGGCAAGCTTATATGACCCAAGCCAACACAGTGTACTCAAAAAATATGAATTAAGCATGAGTACAAGTAACAAAGCTCATTTGCTTCGAAGTATAAACGCGGAAGCAAAAGCAAATGAGCATAACACAAGTGATATGACATATAGATAATGCAAAGTAGAAATCACACATGTCAAATATCACAATCACGTAGATAGCACTATCACATATATATAATAGAATGCATGAAAGTAAACACACGAATGCATAAGTAATAGTGTATCACACAAATTAAACTCCAAATGTATATAATAAGCTAATACTATATAATGAGCTCCCCCTAAATGTAGCTCCCCCTGAGACTACATACTCGAACACCCTCTCCCCCTTTGGCGTCAAACACCAAAACCTAGGGCGGGGCTGCAGCGGACGAGCCGGGCGCTGAAGAACATGGGGCAAGCTAGAACTGGGCACCATCATCATCTGACCCTGAGCTCTAAACTAACTGACCCTCTGTGGCAGGAAGTGTCGCTGAAGTGGTCTGGGTCTGAGCTGGGGCTGGTGCTGCCTGTGAAGCTGCAAGTATGTCTGTCGTAGGATCGGACGAGGCGACAGACGAGGGGAGCCTCTGAGTAGTCACTGCGACTGGAGCTGCTGTAGACGGACCGGCGGTATGCATATGAGGCGGAGTAGGCATGCCAGTCAACTCGCTGAAGGATGCTCCAAGACTCCTAGAGACTGACGTCTCAGGCACGAATAGCGAGGAGGACTGCTCTGGTGTGAAACCCGTTTGAAATAGAGTGAACTGTGGGGCTACTACGGGTGAGGCTAACCACTGGGACACCTGTATAGGAGGTGAAGCAAACTGAGCTGGAGGCTGTCCCTGACTCTAGAGCCCACTGGGCTGTACTGCTGGAGTCGTCGAAGTGGTAGGAGGCTGTGCAAGCTGGGGTGAAGGCTGTGGCAGTGGGACCCCAATGGCTGTCACTACATGCTGCATGAATCCCATGAGCTGCTGCTGCATAAGTAACTGCTGGTGCTGAAGGAGCTGCTACTGCCGCTGGAACTTGTCCTAACGAGCCTAAAACTATGCGAAGTTGGCAGCTGTCTCCTGTGCCTGTCGTGTCTGATCCTGCTGCATCCGCTTAAGAATAGCAATGAGAGCAGGGTCTGTCTGCGGAGCTGGTGGAGCAGAACTGGAGCTACCAGCCTCTGCATCGTGTCTGCATGGCAGCATCTGAGGTATAGGCTGGTAGTCGTCGTCAGAGCTGTCACTGTACTCGCTCACCTCCTGTTGTGCCTCTAGCTCCTCCTCAGTGGCTGCAATCCCTCTGATGATCTCATCCTGCTGAGCTGTGGACTCTGGCACGTCGGGACGACGGCTAGGCTGTCTGGGTGCCTGAGGAGTGGTGTGTCTGATCCTCTGTGACAGGTTGTAAGCTGGGAACTCTATGGTGGCACCTGTATACTCATCCATCATACCAGGGGGCTTATCAAGCACTACTCTGCGGATAAGAAATGTGATCCAGTGCGCATAAGGAAGCTGCCTGCGACCCTTGAATCCCTTAGCTATAGTGTCCTCCATCTCTGAAAGAAGGAGATCCTAGATATCAAATACTGTCTGCTGCATCAGGGCATTAAGAAGCCAGAGCTGTAAGTGAGTCAGACCCTCTCTATATCCCAACCTGGGAAGCAGTGTCCTCCTGATAATGGCCTCTAGCACTCTCGCTGTAGGAGTCAAGTCACTGGGGTTCCTCCTCGACCCCTCTCCAAAAGGCTCCTTGAAGCAATGTCGCACTAAATCTGTAGGAGGCACCAACCCTCCATGAGGACGCCTGGGAGGCTCCTGCTGTCCATAACAGATCTCATGCATCTTGATAGGCTGCTCCTGTAGCCTCAGTATTTCTCTGACCCTGCCACTCGTCACTCTGTAGTCTTTGCCTCTGAAAGCAAAGTGAATAAACCTGTGATGTGGATCGATGAAGAGTGAAGCATAAAACTGACGAACCCAAGATGGTACATATATCCTCGTCCATCCAATCAAATCTATCAGTCCTGGCAAATATGACAAGTATGGCCGAATGCTCTCTCCGGCTGCTGCCATAATAGACTCTATCTGACAGACTCTCTGAGATCTGAACACTGCCCCACTGTTGAGATAAGCATTGTAGAAATCCTCCTGCAGTGACGTGTAGAAACCCTCAGCTGCTTTCTCATCCCTCCTTGGAGGAAACCAAACCTCAAACTCAACAAATCGCAGCTGCTGAACCTGTTTGGCGGTGGCGGCCCTCAAGTCGAGGTGAACCACTGGAGGCGGACCCTGAGGTCTAGGCGGAGGACGTGAACCTCTGCGCTATGTAACTGGCCTCGGTGGAACTGTAGCACTGGTACGACTCGAGCGGCGTAGCTGAGGTGCCGGCTTGGTCTCCTGACCCTCCTGAGTCTCCTGGGCTGGCTGAGGCTCTGTTGGTGGGGGCTGCTGCTGTGCTGACGGACCCTCCTCAATGGCAACCCGTCGTCCTGCAAATGTGGCAGTCCCAGCTGGACTACCGTGACGACGCTCAACATCCTCAATCGCAGCTCTCAGTGCTGGTGAAACCAGCTGATCTGCAATGACAACTCCGCTGCGGGCACCACCTCTCTCGGCACGCTCTGCATCCTCTGCAACAGCTACTGCTCTTGCTGTCTCTGCGTTGGGGTACTTCTGCTTCTTGGATGTCACCTGCTTGGTTGACTTGCCCTTCGATCCGGCTGGCTGGCGAGGCGGGGGCCTCCGATCATCATCACCTGGGCCACCACCAACATTCTTGGTGCGGACCATCTGAACAGACAAGATGGTGAACTGACGCTGATGGGGATCAACAGACAAACTGAACCTCTCGAGGCTTGGCCTCGATCCTTACTCACGAGCTTGGCTCCGAGTTGACTGCCAACTGCCACAAGAACCACAATAGAACCAACTTGCTACACGATAGAGTAGATGGATATACAAATAAATACAATATGTCTAATAGATGCGAAACCCTAATAGAGAAAGCAATGTAGATGCGAACTTGAATCGAATGGCTTTCTACCTGACAATCCGCGAACCAAGAAAAGATGAGATGTCGCGCGGGGAACTCAGAACCGGCTAGGGTTAGGTCAAACAGCCTGAATGCAATGGGGAATCAATGACTGCAACTTGATCTAGGTCATAACAGATCGAGATTGAAAAATTTGGTCTTACCAACGATGTAGGAGGTAGGACTAGGGTACGACGATTCTTGATGACCCTGGAAGACCGGAGGCACGGTGGTGCGCGGGGAGTCACGGCGGCGCGGCGAGCTCTGGTGGTGCATGGCTGGCGAGGGGGCCGGGCGAGCGCGGGCAAGGGAGGTGCGGGCCGTGCTGGCGTGGGGGCGCGTGGGGAGGCTCGGGCGCAGTGGGACGGCATGGCGAGGCAGGAGCACGGCGGCACGCTTGGCTACGGCGGCAAGATGGCGGCGGCGCAGGCTAGGGCTCGGAGGCAAGGTCACGATGGGATCTGAAAAAAAATTATGCGGTGGTACGGTTAAGTAGTCCCCCAAACGCGATAGAAAAGGAACCGGAAAAGAGTCCTGAAAACACGCGAGATCCACTGACCGGACGCTCTGGTGGTAGCGACCGGACGCTACCACCCAGCGTCCGGTCGATTCCAGAGAGGTCCAAATCCTCTGGAATCGGGACCAGACGCGTCCGGTGGTCCATGACCGGACGTAGGCAGGGTCCGGTCAGTACAACTTGTGCACTCTTCGATCGACCGGACGTAGAACCCTTCCTGACCGGACGCACAGACGCAGCGTCCGGTCACTCCTTTGGCAGTAGTTCACCTCCTGTGAACTGACCGGACGCTAGACAGCAGCGTCCGGTACAGCGTCCGGTGCACCTTTTTCAGCAAATCTTCAAACTCCCTTCGCACTGCCTGTTCCCAATCAAGTCCCAACTTGAATAAGATCCAAATAAACACCAATTGGGACTGATGTGAGTGACCTCTCTCAAAACCCTCATATTTTTCAAAATATTTTGCCTTAGGCTATAATTCTTTTTAAGAAAATAGGCAACAAGAGGGCAAATGGAACAAAACGACAAAGACAACATTCATGCATATGTAATGCTTGTAAGTAAATCTAGTTGCTTGTCAAGTTTGATCCAAGGTTAAGCTTCTTCACACGCTTTTCGGCGGTTATCTTAACCATGTTAGACAAGCCCTATGTGCATTGCCACAAATTAAACATGTTGTATATTACAATGAATGCAAGGGACAACACAAGCTCGATTTTAAGTGAAGTTACCAAAATCAAGTACATTGAGCTCATTCCGCAATCTACAAAATGTAGCCTCATCTAGCGGTTTTGTGAAGATATCCGCTAATTGATCTTCGGATCTTACACCTTCTAGTGATATATCATTTTTAGCCACATGATCTCTTAGAAAGTGATGACGGATATCTATATGCTTGGTGCGAGAGTGTTGAACCGGATTATTTGCAAGTTTTACCGCACTTTCATTGTCGCACAAAAGAGGTACTTTTTCTAGAACTACTCCATAGTCTAGCAAAGTTTGTTTCATGTATAATATTTGTGCGCAACAAGCACCCGCGACAATGTATTCCGCTTCGGCGGTGGATAGAGCCACACTATTTTGTTTCTTGGAGGACCAAGACACAAGTGATCTACCAAGCAAATGGCACCCTCCGGATGTGCTTTTTCTATCAACTTTGCATCCGGCGTAATCCGAATCGGAATAGCCAATTAATTCAAATAAAGCTCCTTTGGAATACCAAAGACCAATGCTTGGTGTGTGCTTAAGATACCTAAGGATTCTTTTTACGGCAATTAAATGTGTTTCCTTAGGACTAGCTTGAAATCTAGCACACATACACACACTAAACATGATGTCGGGCCTAGATGCGGTTAAATATAACAAGCTACCAATCATAGAACGGTAGAGAGTTTGATCAACCGGGTTACCTCCCTCATCTAGGTCGAGATGTCTATTTGTAGGCATTGGTGTCTTAATTGGCTTACATTCATCCATCTTGAATCTCTTGAGAAGATCTTTTATGTATTTCTCTTGAGAGATGAAGATGCCTTCTTTCATTTGCTTGACTTGAAAACCAAGAAAGAATGTAAGCTCACCAATCATTGACATCTCGAACTCCTTCGACATCAATTCACCAAATTCTTTGCATGAGTCTTTATTTGATGATCCAAAGATGATATCATCAACATATACTTGACAAATGAAGATATGCCCATCAAGCTTCTTGGTGAATAGTGTGGTGTCAACCTTCCCAATGGTGAAGCCCTTCTCAATGAGGAAGTCCCGAAGTCGCTCATACCAAGCTCTTGGGGCTTGCTTAAGCCCATATAATGCCTTGGACAACCTATAAACATGATTAGGATATCTAGGGTCTTCAAACCCGGGAGGTTGATCAACATAGACTAGTTCATTTATAAAGCCATTTAAAAATGCACTTTTCACATCCATTTGATATAGTTTCATTTCATGATGTGATGCATATGCAAGAAGGATACGGATGGCTTCTAATCTTGCAACCGGTGCAAAGGTCTCTCCAAAATCTAAACCTTCAACTTGAGAGAACCCCTTTGCAACTAGTCTTGCCTTGTTCCTTACAACAACACCTTGATCATCTTGCTTGTTGCGAAACACCCACTTTGTTCCAATGACTCTTGCACCTTTTGGTCGCTCTTCAAGATTCCAAACTTCATTGCGAGTGAAGTTGTTCAACTCTTCATGCATGGCATTGATCCAATCCGGATCTTTAAGAGCTTCTTCTACCTTGGTAGGCTCATAGCAAGAGACAAAAGAGTGATGAGCAATAAATGAAGTAAGTTTTTGAGATCGAGTCATTACACCCTTTGATGGACTCCCTATAATGAGATCTTGTGGATGATCTTGTAGGAGAGGTGTGTTTCTTCTATTGACCACTTGAGGAGGAGGTTGTGGAGCATCAACATCTTGTGCTTGTACCACCATTTGCTCATGAGAGATATGAGTATCTTCATTTTCCACTCTCCCATCTTTTTCACCATCTTGTGGTACATTTGATGAAGAAGGTTGGTTAATGACTTGTACATCATCTTCATCATCTTTTGGCTTGATGTCTCCCACCGGAATGTTCTTCATAGCCTCCCTCAATGGTTCATCACCTATATCATCAAGATTCTCATGTGCTCCTTGGGAGCCGTTAGATTCATCAAATTCCACATCATATGTTTCTTCAACCAAGCCGGTGGCATGATTAAATACTCTATATGCTTTGGACTTCAATGAGTAACCAACAAGAAAACCTATATCACAACGTCTTTGAAATTTCCCTAGGTGTTGTCGCTTCTTGTAGATGTAGCACTTGCAACCAAACACCCTAAAGAAGGAGACGTCCGGCTTCTTCCCATTGAGCAACTCATACGGTGTCTTGACAAGGAACTTTTGAAGAAATAGGCGGTTGGATGCATAACATGCGGTGTTGATTGCTTCCGCCCATAAAGCTTCGGGGGTGTTGTACTCATCTAGCATTGTCCTTGCAAGAGTGATCAAAGTCAGGTTCTTCCTCTCAACTACACCATTTTGTTGAGGAGTATAGGTTGCGGAGACTTCATGTTTGATTCCAACTTCATCACAATAAGCTTCTATGTTTGTGTTGTCAAATTCTTTGCCATTGTCACTTCTTATCTTCTTGAGCTTCACTTCAAATTCATTTTGAGCTCTCTTGGCAAACTTCTTGAAACAAGATGCAACTTCGGATTTGTCATGAAGGAAGAACACCTATGTATACCTTGAATAGTCATCCACAATCACAAGACAATAGAGATTTCCTCCCAAACTCTTGTATGTTGTTGGTCCAAATAAATCCATGTGTAGGAGTTCTAGCACTCTTGTGGTTGACATGAAAGCTTTGGTTGGATGAGTGTTTGCAACTTGCTTGCCGGCTTGACATGCACTACAAAGCTTGTCCTTCTCAAACTTCACATCCTTCAACCCTCTCACCAAATCATTCTTCATAAGCTTCTTAAGTGAGCTCATCCCAACATGAGCAAGTCTTCTATGCCATAGCCACCCAAGTGTTGTTTTGGTGAATAGGCAAGTCTTCAAGTTTGCATCTTCGGAGGTGAAGTCAACTAGATATAAATTGTTGTATCTAAATCTATTGAATATCACTTGTTTGTCATCTACTTTGGATACAACAACTTCCTTCTCAGTGAATAAGCATTGGAAGCCAAGATCACACAATTGCCCAACGGATAGCAAGTTGAAACTCAATGAGGCAACATAGAGCACATTGAAGATGGAATGATCATTTGATATTGCCACTTTGCCCAATCCTTTAACCTTGCCCTTTGAATTATCTCCAAATGTTATTTTCTCTTGTCCATCTACCTCTTCATCTAGTGAGGTGAACATACGAGGATCACCGGTCATATGTTGAGTGCAACCACTATCAATAACCCAATGACTTCCACCAGTCTTGTAGTTCACCTACACACAAGAGATTTAAGCTTTAGGGATCCAAACTTGTTGAGGGCCCTTCACCTTCTCAACAAGTGACTTAGCCACCCAAATCTTCTTAGGCCTACTCTTGTTGGGGGGTCCTAAGAATATGACTTTCATCTTTCCACTAGAATCTTTTCTAAGTATGTAGTGAGCATTGAAAGCAAAGGGTCTAGCATGCTTGGGCAAGGGTTGTGGTGGTGGAGTTTGACACTCATGAGCAAAGTGGCCTTCTTGTCCACACTCAAAATATCTCTTTGGCTTTAGCTTTGGCTTTGATTGTTGGTGTTGAGCTTGAGCCTTCTTCTTCTCTACACTTGCCATATAACCAATGCCACTTCTATCCATCTTCATGACGGTATTCATGAGTAGCTCACTTTGGAGATGCTTGCCTCTAGCAAACTTGCTCAATCCCACCTTGAGATGCTCTTTCTCCATCTTGAGCTTCTTGTTCTCTTCCTTGAGAATATCATTGTTCTTCTCTTCCTTGAGTTTCTTGTTTTCTTCTTTGAGCTTCTCATTCTCAAGGATCAACTCTTTGTCATGATCAAGAGTTTCTAGCACAATGGTGTTGTGACTTTTCATCTCTTCAAGATCTTTCATGAGCTTTTCATGGTCACTCTTGAGCTTGACATACTCATCATAGTCATTGCACTCAACCACTTGCTTGCCTTTGCTACTAGATCCATGCTCAATGCTCTCATCAATTAAATCATCGCATGAGGTAGCTATATCAATCTTAACAACATGGTTAGTAGCAACATGTGGCTCATTTGGTAAGAATTCTTATGCAATAACAAGGGTATCATAATTGATCTTTAGAGTTGTATATTCATCTTTTAGCTTATTGTGACTAATGATAAGCTCATTGTGCACCCACTCAAGTTTATCATGTTTATCTTTAAGCTCTTTCTTAGAAGATTTGAGCTCCTTGAGTTTGGATGATATAGAATCATTTGTTTCTTTTAGCTCATCATTAGCCTTTTCTAATGTATCACACTTAGCTAAGAGTGAATCATTTTTAGCATCAAGTTTTTCATTTGTAGCTCTACTCTTTCTAATGATCTTAGTGTATTTTTTTTAATATTTTGACAAGATCATCATATGTGGGTGAATCATCATCGCTATCACTATCATCATCACTAGCTTGCTCATCATCACTACTATCATCACTCTTAGTTACCTTGCGTTCACCCTTGGCCATAAGACATAGGTGTATAGAGGATGATGGCGATGGTGGCGGTGAGGATGCAAGATTAATAGCAATGGCGGCCACCTTCTCATTGTCACTCTCATCATCGGATGATCCACTTGATGAATCAATGTCCGTGAGCCAATCACCGACAATATAGGCCTTGCCACTCTTCTTCTTCTTGTAGAAGTCTCTCTTTTTGCCATCTCTCTTCTTGTATGGCTTGTTCTTTTTCTTTTCATCTTCATCACTTGAATCATCTTTCTTGCCCTTGTTCTTGAACTTGTCTTTCTTGGGCTTTGTGCATTGATGAGCTAGGTGGCCAAGTTCGCCACAATTATAGCAATCCATCTCGGAGATTAGCTTTCTTCTTGAGCTAGTGAAGAACTTCTTCTTCTTGCCGTCAAACTTGATGCCACTCTTGTTTAGCTACTTTAGCATCTTGGCGGTCTTTTTCACCATGAGAGCAAGACTTTCTTCATCATCTTCATCACTTGAGCTCTCATACTCAAGTCTTGCCTTGCCCTTATCTTGGCTAGCTTTGAATGCTAAGTCCTTCTCTTTCTTCTTTGTAGAAGATGAGCCATCTTGTGGCGTGATGTGCATGTACATCTCATGAGCATTGATCTTTCCCAAGATTTGTGTCGGTGTAGCGGCGGAAAGATCACCTTAATGTAGCACGGTCACAATGTGCCCATATTTGTCAATGGGGAGGACACTCAAGATCTTTCTCACAACGTCGGATGGTGACATTTGAGTAAGTCCAAGTCCATTGACTTCCTCTACAAGAACATTCAAACAAGAATACATTGCATTAGCACTTTCTTTGGGAAGCATCTCAAAAGAATTTAGCTTTTTAATCACAAGATGATAGCGTTCCTCACGCTCACTCTTAGTTCCCTCATGGAGCGCACAAACGTCCGACCATAGTGCATGGCCGTCTTTGTGGTTCCTTACACGATTGAACACATCTTTGCAAAGGCCTCTAAAGATGGTGTTGCGAGCCTTTGCATTCCATTTTTCATAGTTTACTTCATCGCCTTGAAGTTGTGCAGCATTCTTAGGTGTTGGGAACCCTTGAGAGGTGGCTCTAAGAATTCCAACATCTAGAGCTTCTAGGTAAGCCTCCATGCGAATTTTCCAATATGAAAAATCATCCCCCTCGAAGATAGGAGGAGGTCCATCCCCGTGAGACATCTTGCTCTAAGCGGTTAGGCTTAAAAACATGAGCACGAGGCTCTGATACCAATTGAAAGGATCAAGATGCCCAAGAGGGGGTGAATTGGGCTAATTCTAAATTTTCTTGCAATAATCAAATCCTACGGATAGCCCAATTAACCCCTTGTGCTTAGAAAAGTGTTTATATCAAACTAATGCACAACAACCTCGTAACCTATGTTCCAAACTTACTCTAGCAAGCAATTCTATGGATGTAAAACAAGTATTGAATTGCTCAAAGTAAATACTCAAAGTAAGTGCTCAAAGTAAATAGAGAGAGAAAGGAACACGGTGATGTTTTGCCGAGGTATCGGAGAGTCGCCACTCCCCACTAGTCCTCATTGGAGCACCCGCGCAAGGGTGTAGCTCCCCCTTGATCCGCGCAAGGATCAAGTGCTCTCTACGGGTTGATTCTTCGACACTCCATCGCGGCGAATCACCCAAAACCGCTCACAACTTGAGTTGGGTCACCCACAAGCTCCGCCGGGTGATCACCAAGCTCCCAATCACCACCAAGCCGTCTAAGTGATGGCGATCACCAAGAGTAACAAGCACGAACTCTCACTTGACCACGCGAAGCCTAATGAGAAGATGGATGCACACTTGTCTACTCTTGATTCACTAATGAGGTTTCACTCTTGGATTCTCAAATCACAAACACCTCACTAGGACCTTGCTCTTCTTGGCACTCACAAACGTGTTTCTCAGCTGTTGGAATGAGTAAAAGTAACTCCACTCATGAGTGGAGCTCCTATTTATAAGGCAGCCTGAAAAACGAACCGTTATGAGCTTCTGCGGGGTGACCGGACGCTCCGATCGTTTTGACCGGACGCTCCGGTCAGTTCAACCCGCGCAACAGTTTTCACGTGATGACCGGACGCAGTCAGGGTTCGGTCAGTACCAACCGGACGCGTCCGGTCGCTCTTGGATGCTTACTGTAAATGACCGGACGCTGGATACTCAGGGTCCGGTCACAACTGACCGGACGCGTCCGGTCACACTTTCTCAAGTCTGGACCCTTACTGGAGTCGACCGGACGCTGTCCCTCAGTGTCCGGTCACATGACCTTCCAGCGTCTGGTCACTCCAGACTTGTTCGCCTCAGTCAAATGAACTGATCGGACCCTGCGGCCAGTGTCCGGTCGCACCGGAGCTAGTGTCCGGTCAGTATTTGACCCTCCATTCACTTCCAACTCTCGATCATATGTGAATGAAGTTTGCTCCAAAGGATCTTAGGCATTCATAGGAGCTACCTAGAGCTAGTTTTAACAAGTGTGCACCACACCTAACTCACTAGACTCAACTAGGTCAAGCTACCCGTTCATACCCCCTTCATAGTACGGCCAAAGGAAAAACAAAGTTCTAAACTACTCTAAGTGTCTCTCCAACTTCAATTGACACTTAGAACTAGTTATCCTTAACCTTGTCGTCCATACTTTGAAAACCGAAATGATTTCCATCGTAGGGGCATGACAACCTCAATTGCCCAATCAATCTCCATTACCATGACCTAACTTAATTGCCTCTGCAAAACACACGTTAGTCATAGTAATCTTGTATTGTCATTAATCACCGAAATCCACTTAGGGGCCTAGATGCTTTCAAGGACAACATCACCCGGACTACTCACTCCGATCGCCTACCTTGTCGCAATGATGACAACCGTGACCGCCGCCATGATGACAGTTCGGAAAGCTCGCGGGCCGGGCAATTTCGTACACGCCGACCAGATAACGACATACGCCACCGATCAGATGTTATGTCTTAAGCTAAGTCATGCTTTAACATTTTTCTAAATATTCCCCAACCTTCATATATCTCCATGATGTTTCTCCGAGCTGTTTTGTCCATGTTTGTTCTCCAAATGATTTTTTTCATGTATACCATCTTAATGATGACATACAACTAAGCCTAAGGCAAATCCCTGAACAGCCATGTTGATGCTCGGATGTTCCCAGAGATGACCCTGTCTCTGGCTTCTCCCTACACGTGCACGAGCGCCTACCCTCTGCTTTAGGGGTGGTCGGCAGCGGCTTCTTAGCGACACCCTGCTCTTCCTACATGCACACGGGCTCTGCGCTCTGCATTATGGTTGTTTACACTAAAATTTGATAAGCTTATCCTAGAAAGGAAGAGATTAGCCGATGATGTCAAAAGCGAGAAAGTTTCATAATTAAGGGATATTTATGAGCCAGCCAAGAAATATTATTTAATTTATTTAAGAGAGACATGACGTCCAGGTGCATATTAGGATAAAAGAACCAAGGACATGTATCAAACAAGGAAGCTTCATCAGCAAGGATTCTACATAAGGGAAATTAGAGTCCATGTATCTTGGTATTTCTTTTTGTTATCTAGTCATATTCGTTTAGGACTCTTATCAGCTCAGGGTATAAATATAAACCCTTGGCTATTGTATCAGACACACAATCAATCAAATACAAGTTACTTACTTTTTTTGGCTCCGGCCACTCCTTAGGAGTAGGAATAGAGTAGATCTCGATGAGTTCTTCAGCAAGTATGGCTGCATCGATCCGATCGACCTTCACTGCTTGTCTGTAAGTACCGTCTTGGCTTATACCTCTATCTGTACGGCTGCATCGATCCGGTCGACCTCTACTATGACTCTGGTATAAGTTAGTTATCGACTCTTATCTAGTTCAAGTAAAGCTGCATTGATCCTATCGACCTCCACTGCTCGAACTAGATTAAGGTCAAGTTATCAGTTCTATCTAACGGTGGTGTTCCTTCGGATAGATTCATTAAGTTACTAATATTGCTTATTGCTTTCATTATTTATTTAATTACAGCAATATCACTTTGCCCGATTGGGATTGATCTAGATCGGCCTTATATCTTGTTTAACCCATCGTTTGTTAATCTAAATTTAATATAATCTGCACTTTAAACGATGAGTTATATTTTATCGGCTGTTTTATATCAATCTTAATCGTGCATAGCATGCGATTAAGACGTGTCTGATCTTAAGTAGATCTATTGGCTAGCGAAAACCGTTCCATAGCCCGTTGTCATGGCCTGTGTGATTCTACCTCACACCCCACTGTTAGCACTGTGGAGTAGTGATCGTTATTTGGTTGATCTATTTATGAGAGGGTATGATCTTAATTATGCGCTATGCCTGAATCAGTTGTTTTAGTCGATATCGAGTGCTTTCACGAACAGTTTATGTCATGAGACCGTTGAAGTAGCAATAGGTTGAAAGATGTGTTAGCCCCATGATCTTATTATTGTATTACAGCCTACATGATTCTGCCTCATGCCCCACTGATATTAGTAATAAGTTAGGGTCGTCGAATCTATTGTTGTTTCTACGGCCTGCATGATTCTGCCTCATGCCCCACTGGTCATAGCGATAGATGATATCTAATATGTTCATTAGATTTATCTCTATTAAATGGTTGAATGATGATGAACTATTTTTTTATAAAGGGGTTCGGTTACTCATAGTCATTGGCTCAGTATAAACTAATTACTGTTGACATCTTATTGTCATTGACCGATATTTATCTAAATAATGATATTCATCCTTAATGATAACTGATTCTTCTTACACAACCACATGAGCTCTAAATAATTTATTCTTATGAATATGCTGGAATCGACTATTTAGTTGATCTCCTTTCATATCGGCTCTCAGAGTCGCACATTCAGGACTGTCTAGGCAACACCGGCATGTTTCGCCCTAAATCACTGATAAACATTCTCACCTTGTCAATTGCAGGGTCAAATTGACTGGCATGTCTCAGAAGGACTGCGCAGGATCGATCACCCCTGCGCTGAAGCTAGGCGGATCTCCAGCTCCATCGAGCGGACCCTTCCGGCTTGCTCGTGTGCCCTCGGCATAGGATGAAATTTCTGTGTCGACACACATTTCTGGCACGGCCAGTGGGACGACAATCGTTTGATCAGAAGTCAGAGGCTGATGTTAACATTTATTCGGCCATCAACAAGATGCTATGAGTTAATTCATCATCGTAAAATAAACAAGGGATAGGCTAGACGAGTAACACATACCATGGATTATTTGACTGGCTTGATCATAGAGGTGCAACATTTAAGAAGGAGAAGTAGTTTAAAGGGAAGCATATACATGTCTACAGTTAATCGGCTAAATAAAGCTGATGATGGAAGGGCTAAGGCAAGTACGGATGAAAATTTGCATGACACTGACATGCATTTGGATGAAAAGCTGCTGCACTAGATTACCGTCTTTGGCTTCCCAATTGATCAGCATGAGAGAAGTTCAATTCTTGTCACATACGTGCCAGCAAGTCCTGATGATGTATCAGAAGTTGACACATTGCCAACACATGGTGGTTTATTTACTTCAGCTGCTGCCACAACGCCACCAAGGACATCAGTAGATCAAGTAGTAGATGGACTTACTAAAGTACTGAGGATCCCTAATTGATCAGACTCATGAAAGAACTACAGGCCATGCCACCGTTGGCACAGTGATGGAAACAAATGTAGGACACCATCAGGTAAGTTTGACATATGCATCGAAGATACAAAGATACTCATTAGCTCAAAATGCGAAGATTAGGCTAATAGTCGATTGGACATTTTATCAAGCAACATTGATCGGTGCAAGTTCTATAAGATAGCTTCAGAAAGATTCTTTAGTTCTTGGCCCTTGCCAAGGATCTCTTGACAGATAGCAACCAGTTACTTTGACAAGTCGGCATCTTCTACCAAGACGATGATAGATCAATACCTACTCAAGAGTCGATGCATTAAACCTTCATCGGCTCTTGGTATAAGAACCAGGAAGAAACGAATCACCAACCAGGAAATTGGAATATATATATATATACGACATTGATGATTCGGTGATCAAAAAGAATATAAAATATATCATGAAAGTTGTTGGGACATCAGCCTATGAAACAACCGATATAGTCAGCTATGCAAGAAAATACAAGACAAGATCAGGATGAACGAGTCCCATACAAGGCGAAAGCGGCCACCCCTGATGACTTCTTTTCTAGCTTCCTTGCCAAGCCTGATGTCACCAACAATACAATCAGCTCGTCACAGGAGCCAACGCCGAGAAGATCCTAGAGATAAACACGCCTGGTGTCTTGATTCCCCACATCGACTATGCATCGGGGGGGGGGCTGTTAGGCCTGAACTCATGCACATCAATCACGGTGGATGAAGAGTGCGGGCAGCTCCAAGATCACACCAGTAGTTCCTCAGGTTCTTCAGCAAACTTCCTATGGAATCAGATCAGAATAGGAGTAGACTCTATTGACATGGTCATATACATCTAGAATCAGCTTCTGATAGAAGTAAATTCATCGGCTATGGACGCATCTAACTATAGGTGTTTCTGAAGGTTCATGTTACAAGGGTAAAACAGCTGATGATTATATTCCAGAATAATGATATTGGCTTGGAAGATCATGGATAAATTCTATCGACTCATCAGCTCGCATGAAATCCTAAGTGGCCTCTAGGTTGCCTATCAGCTTGCATAAAATGAGTATAGCTCATCGGCTGTAAAAACTAAATAACTGATGGAGTATTAGCTGAATGGAGTTATTTTATTGGGAAGCTAATAGCCGATGAAGCATGGTCATGTAACGAAGTTCAAAAGGAGAATAATGTGGACCTTGAGCAAATCATCAGCCGTGCCGGATGAACAAGAGTGTCGAGGAAAAGATCCACAGCTACATTGGATGGGAAAAGGAAAGTGCTTACGAACCATGGCAGTTCATCGGCCTCCTGCCACTATTCGATCCACTGCGACACGACATCACGAAGAACAAGGCCGGCGATGGATGGTCCAATCAACAAGATGGATGGATCCACCGAGATGTTCCTAAAGTGTAGGTACGAGATCATGAAGTGGCTAGACACATCTACGGCATACCAGTGATAGCGTGAACAACACGTCGACGCTGAGGAAGACGGACATCAACATCGCAGTGAACGACATGATGGATATAGCTCTGAGTGCGTCAGACATCATACCGACGAATTTGGGTCGAGCATGATCTTGAGTACCATGATCACCAACTACAGCGAGGATGAACGAGAAGCGCTGGCGTGGTACAAAGGATGTCGCATGGCCTCAACCTGGCTACTGCCAATCCCAACTCCTTCGGCAATGACAACCAAGACCGCCATGAGCTGTTAGAGCTCGACAAGTAGGTCATAAAGTATGCCGAGGTAGTCTGGTCCAGGGAGCTGCACACGTTCAAGCTGATGCATCAGGTGATGAAACCATTTGACCTGGTAGACATGATGTGACCGACTCAAGTAGAGCTATCTCCAGCAAAGGTACATCAGTAGTGGACAACCGCATGCGACGTGAAGAGCTCAGATACGCAGATGGTGTTCTGAACGTACAATCGGCTATGTAGAGCCGATGCAGCCATAATCGACTAAATTTGCTGCTAAAACAAAAAGGGAGGGATCAGAGTGCAAACAGGAATCTAGCAAGGACTATCACATATGCAAGTATCGATATGATGGCCAAGAATCAGGACTCTAAATATATTGTGAGTTTGTGACACGGGATGCATATATGAAGAAATAAATAAAAGGAAAATTTGCATGTGTGCGTCTAAAAAAGAAGTGGAGTCCGAACTCAGGTTTTTCGTAGGTTAGGTTTGCATGCTATTATAAATGGCTGATAGGTTAAGGAAATATTTCTTTAAATTACCCCACCGTCGGTCGAGTGATTTTGAGCAATAACCATTGGCCGAAAGTTATTATCACCATACAGAAAATCAGCTTCGAGTATCGAAAGGTTCTCAGAGTTTGTTTAAATATTGTGGTAGCCAAGAACAAAGGTATCAAGTCAATAGCCGATAAGATGCTTAGAGTATATCATTGTTATGCCAAGCGATGCAAGCAAGAGAAGATCAAATTAATAATGATTATTCTAATATATGGAGATCGACTATTTTTACATTGGCTTACTATTCGTGAATGTGTACATAACATGGATTAATTGAGATCGGCTATTTTACATACGCATGAAGGCATTTTACTGTCAGTGGCCTTTATTGAAGAGCAGACCAGGAGGTAAGAAATTATTGTTTCTTTAAGTTGCCATGCGAGGAAGGTCTTCTCGATGAAGCATTTACTCTCTAAGCCGACAAAGACCAATCACCTCTCTTGAGGTAGAATCGACTGTTGGTTCAAGACCTTACCCTTCAAACTAACGGAGTCTACAGCCGATCGACAAGGGTGTAAGACTAGTGAGATATCAGTTTCTGGTACAACAGTGGAATTTCAAGAATAATCACATAGAGCCAATAGCCGATGACCGTCACTAGTTCGATTATCGAGGTCACATTGAGTTTTCCTCCACGAGTTATTATCATCGACTGTTCGACCAAGTATATTTTTCGATAAGAAGGAAAAGTCATCATGAGAGGTTGTATCAGAGATATGGAAAAGGTTGACAACCTAACAGCCGATAGGAGACCATTGGCTGAAAATTATTATCGACATGCAGAAGACGGTGGAGATTAGCTATCAATAAGGATATCAGGATAAGGTCATTTGGCTTGATTACTTCATCGTCGTCGCTGAGGACACCATTGTCATTCAGGAGGTCAGATCACCGGAGTGAGGACTAGTGATGGCTGCCGATGCCCTGTGTCCTGGACGCCATCTTCTAATGAAGTAAAATCGGCTACCCCCAAGCCTATGAACCATTTGTTCCCCAAGTGTGGATAAACAAGCATGAGGACCTAGTGTATCACGTCATGCTAGGCGCCGACAAGTTCTCACTGAAATTCTTGCTTGACACGCTCAACATCTCGTCGGAGCATGACTTGCTGGCAATGGCCGATCGGGTAGAGACTGCTATGTACATGTGGCGATGCAAGGTTAGTGGCAGCAGCAACAAGTTACCATGGAACAAGATCAAGGAACTCGCGGTTGACGACGATGACAAGGAAGTGATGCTGGCAAACAAGGTTGTGGACCTCCTCCTCTACATCGACTATATTCTCTCATGGATGCATAACTGATGGATGGGCAAAGGACGTGGAAGAGTATGGGCCATAACATGACAAATGGTACTCATTGTTGTCCACATGGAGTCTCGTTGATATGGCGAGTGACCGCAGCTGCGCCGTGTCCAACGCATCCATTTCCTTCTCGGAGCAGTGCAACAATGTTGACATCAGCATATTGTTTGAGCCGACCGCCACAGTGGCCAAGCTCCTCGGCCGATCCTCAACATTTACCGCCGCGCCCTTCAGACGACTCAGCATGAAGACCCATGCCAACATGACTAACCGCCGTTCCATGGGCGATAAGATAGGAGCTAGCGAAAGGACATGTCCGATGACAACAAAGACGTTTGCACTACCATGACGTACCTTCAGTGCGCTCAGCGGCCAATGTAGGAAGCCTCTTGGCCAGTCCTGACCTTTGTTGCAGTTTGTGGCTTTAGCAAGCGAATTTTTCACAGTGCTCTTTCTGTGTTCTCAACTTAGTCTGATTGCGGGACTTCTGAAACTAACAATCGTCTTATTAAAAGTCAGAAGCAATAAATAAAAGATTGCTCGCAATCGGCTCAGGATTGGAAGATCAAGACATCAAGCCGATAGAGCCCTTTATGTAGTGCATGCAAGTCAGATTTCCATGCATATATATACATGATGTATGTGGGCACAAAAAGGATGAGTCAGATCTTGGAAGTACGTGTAGTCATGCCATATCATATGTTTGATTGAGAATGCAGAGATCATAAGGGCGACGAAGTCTAGCTGATATGTACATACTAGGAGAAAGTTCGAGCAAAGGCATTCATTGGTTCAAAGCGGAGGTACGCATATTCTTTATTTCATGCTTTTTCTGTCACTTGTGAACAATCTATCTTAGGGAAAACATGCTATCTAAGTAGTTGATGAATGAGATATGGTATGATGAAAGAAACCTTGCTTCTTTTTTCAAAGTACTTGGGAAATTTTCTTACAAAAATTCAAAATCAATAGCTTGTCTCCTTAATGATGTTGAATTTCCTACCAGAGCTATATATTAGTCTCATTAAAAACCTTCCACACAAGGATGAGTCAGCTTTTAGTGATTGCGATCAAATGTCATCGGCTAGAGAAAAGAAGACCATCGGATCAAAATAGTTCGAAGCATGAAAACTCATACTTCGAACTAGGGGGGCCTGTGTTTACACCAAAATTTGGTAAACTTATCCTAGAAAGGAAGAGATCAGCCGATGATGTCAAAAGCAAGAAAGTTTCCTAATTAAGGGATATTTATGAGCCGTCCAAGAAATATTATTTAATTTATTTAAGAGAGACATGACGTCCAAGTACACATTAGGATAAAAGAATCAAGGACATGTATCAAACAAGGAAGCTTCATCAGCAAGGATTCTACATAAGGGAAATTAGAGTCCATATATCTTGGTATTTCTTTTTGTTATCTAGCCGTGTTCGTTTAGGACTCTTATCAGCCCAGGGTATAAATATAAACCCCTGGCTATTGTATCAGACACATAATCAATCAAATACAAGTTACTTACTTTTTTCGGCTCTAGCCACCCCTTAGGAATAGGAATAGAGTAGATCTCGGTGAGTTCTTCAGCAAGTACGGTTGCATTGATCCGGTCAACCTCCACTGCCTGTCTGTAAGTACCGTCATGGCTTATACCTCTATTTGTACGGCTGCATCGATCCGGTCGACTTCTACTGCGACTCTGGTATAAGTTAGTTATCGACTCTTGTCTCGTTCAAGTAAGGCCGCATCGATCCGATCGACCTCCACTGCTCGAACTAGATTAAGGTCAAGTTATCGGCTCTATCTAATGGTGGCGTTCCTTCGGATAGATTTATTAAGTTAATGATATTACTTGTTGCTTCCATTATTTATTTAATTACAGCAATATCACTTCGCCCGATTGGGATTGATCTAGATCAGCCTTATATCTTGTTTAACCAATCGTTTGTTAATCCAAATTTGATCTAATCTGCATTTTAAACGATGAGTTATGTTTTATCGACTGTTTTATATCAATCTTAATCGTGCATAGCGTGCGGTTAAGACATGTCTGATCTTGAGTAGATCTATTGGCTAGTGAAAACCGTTCCATTACCCGTTATCATGGCCTGTGTGATTCTGCCTCACATCCCACTATTAGCACCGTGGAGTGGGGATCGTTATTTAGTAGATCTGTTTCTGAGAGGGCATGATCTTAACTGTGCGCTATACCTAAATCGGTTGTTTTAACCAATATCGAGTGCTTTCACGAATAATTTACGTCGAAGTAGCGATAAGTTGAAAGATGTGTTAGGCCCATGATCTTATTATTGTATTACGACCTGCATGATTTTGCCTCATGCCCCACTGATATTAGTAATAAGTTAGGGTCGTTGAATCTATTGTTGTTTCTACGGCCTGCATGATTCTGCCTCATGCCCCACTAGTCATAGCGATAGATGATATCTAATATGTTCATTAGATTTATCTCTATTAAATGGTTGAATGATGATGAACTATTTTTTTTATAAAGGGGTTCGGTTACTCGCAGTCATTGGCTCAGTATAAACTAATTACTGTTGACATCTTATTGCCATTGACCGATATTTGTCTAAATAATAATATTCATTCTGAATGATAATCGATTCTTCTTACACAACCCCATGAGCTCTAAATAATTTATTCTTATGAATATGCTGGAATCGACTATTTAGTCGATCTCCTTTCATATCGGCTCTCAGAGCCACACATTCAGGACTGTCTGGCAACACTGAGATGTTTCGCCCTAAATTACTGATAAACTTTCTCCCCTTGTCAATTGCAGGATCAAATTGACTGGCACGTCTCGGGAGGAGTGCGCAGGATCGACCACCCCTACGCTAAAGCTAGGCGGATCTCCAGCTCCATCGAGCGGACCCTTCCAGCTTGTTCGTGTGCCCTTGGCATGGGACGAAATTTCCGTGTCGACAATGGTTAACAGGCTCGCTAGGACTGGAGACTCAGCTATACACTAACTGATCGGGCGATTTATATTAAATATAAATACATCTTCAGAATAACACTACGTGTTCACACCAACTGATTGCCGAGCTGCATACGCTATTTTATCACCATTGCTGATTCTTCTTCGGAGTTCATATATATTTTATTTTTTCATCATGTACTACCCATTCTATACATTTGTTTCGTAGGGGCATGGTTCGGTCAACGAGCTTACGCTCAAGGACTAGACATGATGATCGTCGTCCGGGTGGTCGGTCCACCTATCGGACGGACTTCATCGCCAACCAACTGGTCGAACTACTTGGCACTCACTCCTACTGGGCGTTCACTTCACCGCAACCAGTTGGTTGGACTGCTCATCGCATGGGCTTCATCGTCAGCTACGCTGGGGGCTCGCCAGCTATGCTGGAGACTCATCGTTGTTCGAATTTTTCGTGTAAGCATCTCCAGCTAAGCTGGGAACTCCCTTGGTGGTCAGATCTTACTACGTCTTATTAGTGTGCTATCAAGTTGCTCTATGCTGTTTGGATCAGGGTGCTGATCTTGGGTAGCACATCTGGGGTCTTATGAAGTACATGGTAGATAACGTTGGCAAGCTTTCATTAAAAATTCCTTGACCCTGCTACAAGATATCTTCAAAATCTCCAAGGCTCAGGGACTACATGTGTACACGTCATCTCGAGATGACTGTATTTATTTCTATACTAGTTTTTAGTGACATTGGGGACTGGCCCAGCACCTGAAGACTACTACTTTGGACCCTGGTACCACGTGACTACTTCACCTACTGTCAGGCTCAGGGACTAAGTGGGCACACTTCACCTTGCGGTGAATGTGCACTTTTCATTTCAGGGTTCAGCCCATGGACTGGTTGCCCATTCAGCTGGTTTTATGTTTTTCTTCTACTTTCTGGACCTTGGCACCACATGACTACGTCACCTACTGTCAGGCTCGGGGACTAAGTGGACACACTTCACCTTCTAGTGAGTGTGTTTTTTCTTTAATCTGTTCATTGGAAGACTCTGTGCCTCCCAAAGTTGAAGAAGATCTTTTTCGTGGTCAGACTCTAAGTGGACACACTTGGTTCACAGCGAGGAAATTTTTTATTTTGAACTTGAGCTCCTTACATCCTTCTGGCAAGCCTTACTTGGGTAAGCCCGGGCTCGGCTGGACAGTTAAGCTGGTCGGTTACGGTCTACAACTGCTCGATGATTCATTAGGATGGTCGGACTATGAGTCTAACTGCTCGGCTTTATTTACACCTGCTCGGATAAGCTCAAGATGGCGTTGCACAACGGATATAAGGCGCTCGAGGACTAGCTGTGGGGGGTACAACCCCGGATACCCATGGTAGACTATATGGGCTACGCTGTCAGGGGCGGTCTAGCCCATAAGACAAAGACTTACGGTGCACGGTGTTGCTCAACGTGTACCGTAAGACATCAAGGGCGATATCCTAAAGATGCTACAAGATTTGTTTGGATATGCTCGATCCCATGATTCCTATAACCTGTTATTACTTACCGGTTATCTCCTAGATCTAACCGACTTGTAACCCTATCCCTCGGCTATATAAGGCGGGTAGGGGACCCCCTCAAAACACATGCAATATCATATGATAGCCAATACAAACCAACAAACCACAGGAGTAGGGGATTACGTCGTGCTAATGGCCTGAACATTTCTAACTCTTATGTCTCTGTTGTCCTCCTGTTCTTGATTACACGTACCTCTGCCGATCAATCTACCTTCGTGGGATACCCCTCGAAGGACTGTCGATGATATTCTGTTGACACTTTAGCAACTAGTCGTGCCTTATATCTATCTATAGTGTCGTCAGGTTTCCTTTTGACCTTGTAGACCCATTTACAATCTATAACATTTTGCCCTTGCCGAGGAGGAACAAGATGCCATGTTTTGTTTTTCATCAAGGCAGAATACTCATGATCCATAGCATTTTCCAATGAGGATTAGAGAGTGCATCATGTAGGCTTGTAGGCTCTTCAGAAGCAATAGCAAATGACCATACCTGATTGTCCCATCAGTGTAGGTCTTAGGCTTGCAAATACCTTGCTGCAGACGAGTTTGAGGTCGCTCTAGTGGTGGCGACGGTGGAACAGCAGTCGTTGCTGGCGATGATGCAGAGGATCTGGGTGGCATAGAAGATCCAGCTCCCCCAACTGACGATGACGGCATGGAGATCTGGGTGGCGTAGAAGATCCACTGCCGCCTGCTCTCATCGAGGCCGACACAGGCGCTGCCCCCCATGCCTCGGAGCACCACCACCACGTAACGACGAGGGAGCACTAGGTGGCACCCGTGGAGAGGCTGAAGGCGGAGCCACGATGCCTAGAGGATCCGACATAGGATTCAAAAGCGATCCGTACGAGGAATCCTGCCGCCGCGCCGCCGCATCATCCTAGGAGTGCGTGCCTATTCCTGATCCGAAGACAGAGGCTAGAAAACGTGAACCACCACTATTTTGGACTAGATTTGTAGCGCCAAATAAATTTCCTAGAGGCAAATCTTCTTCCACAAACACATTAGTAGGGTTAGCACATGAAGAATCATAATTTGTTGCATCCCCATGACCATAGGAAGGAAGAAGATGATCAAGAAGAAGAGATATCTTAGAGCGAAGGCAGGCGCCAGCATTGGAATGAAGATTAGCAAAGGGATAGATAGTTTCATAAAAAATGACATCCCTAGAGATGTAAACTCGTCCTACAGCAATATCAAGACACTTAAATCCTTTGTGCATGTGACTATAACCAAGGTACACACATTGCTTGGATCGGTATTGGAGTTTTCTATTATTGTAAGGGCGTAGGTTGGGCCAGCAAGCACAACCAAACGTGCAGAGAGTAGAGTAATCAGGTTGTTGGTGAAACAAACGTTCACGAGGAGTTTGATTATCTATTACTTTGCTAGGTATACAATTAATGAGAAAGGTAGTAGTGTGGAATGCCTCATCCCAAAACTTAAGAGGCATGGAAGCTTATGCTAGCAGAGTTAACCCTGTTTTAACTATATGGCAGTGCTTGCGTTTAGCAGAGCCATTTTGTTGATGAGCATAGGGACAGGAAATCTGATGAATAATACCAACACGCTAAAAAAAGTATTAAGTTTTTGATACTTCCCTCCCCAATCTGTTTGCACAGCAAGGATTTTCTTATCAAAGAGGCACTCTACCATGTTTTGAAATTCATGGAAACACTTAAACACTTTAGATTTATGTTTCAGCGGATACACCCAAGTAAATTTACTAAAATCATCGATAAAACTGACATAGAAATTGTTTCTGCCAAGAGACATGGGAGCTGCCCCCAAACATCATAAAAGATTAACTCTAGAGGACTAGATGATACACTTGATGACTTGGGGTATGGCAATTGGTGACTCTTGCCTTGTTGGCAAGCGTCACAGACAATCCCTTTATTCGACTCAGGAACAAACGCTAAACGATGCTTTTGGAGAATCTGCTGAACGACAGACGATGACGGATGACCAAGGCGTGCATGCCATCGAGACTCTAAAACCTTGATGGTGGAGTGGATGGCTTTATTTGATGTGGAACTAGACACCAAGGATTATAGGCTGCCTTCACATCGGCCTTGATGTAGGACCTTCTTCATGGCCCGATCCTTGATAAGAAAATGGTCAGGATAGAATTCAAGTAGACATGATTATTAGCAGCAAGACGGTGAGCAGATGCTAAGTTTTTATTTGCTTGTGGAACATGCAAAGCTTTATCAAGAATAAGATTGTGATCATGGGTATGAAACAAACCACGACCAACATGGCTAATTTTCATACCTGAACCACTAGCCGTGTGCACCTGCTCATTGCCGTGGTACTTATCCCTCACTGTGAGTTTCTCCAACTCACTGGTGATGTGGTCAGTCGCCCTGGTGTCGACGTACCAATTGGTATCCACGCCATACGAGGTCGTTGTAGTGGAGGCCGACTTGTTCTTCTCCTAGGCGCTGGTGAAGGTCGCATTAAAGCGTTTGAAGCTGCGGACAGCAGGGTGTCCCTCCTTGCCATTGATCTAGAAGAAGACACTAGCCTCAAAGTTGGAGCCGTGGCCTCCTGGGCGCCCACGACCACGGCCACCGGGAGCGTTAAAGCCCCCGCGACCATGGCCACGGCCACCATTGACTCCACCACGGCCTCCTCCACGCGAGCCCATGTTTGTAGAAGAGCCTGAGCCAGAGCCCGAGCCATGGAGCAGATCCATGTGTCGCTCAAAGCTTGTCATCTAGGTGAAGAGCTCCCCTAGGGTAATGGGATCAACCCTTGCAGCAATAGCAGATGCCAGTGGGTTGAAGTTGATGTCAAGACCTGCCATTATGTATGAGGCAATCTCCTCATCGTCGAGCTTCTTCCCCACGGATGCCATCTCATCCACGAGGGCCTTCATCCGAGTAAAGTACTCGACCACCATTGAGGTCCCTTTCTGGGCCGTAGCAAGTGCCATGCGTGTGTTAATCACGCATGCACGCGACTGGGCAGCGAACATGCCCTCGATCGCAGCCCAGGTTGCAGCCGTCGTTGCAGTAGTTGTGACCTGGGACATAATCTCTTGTGATAGCGATGAAAGGAGGTAGTTAAGCACCCGCTAGTCCTTGGCGAACCAGGTGGCGTACTTCGGGTTGGGGATCGCCTCCGTCGGCTTGTTGGTGGACTTGGGGATCTCCTTGGATGGCGGCATGAAGGTGGGGCTGATCGTGTACGCCACCTATGCACCGTTGATCGCAGAGAGGACCTGCGCCTTCCACATCTCGAAGTTGTTGCGCCCCAGCTTCTCTGTCGGCGGATAGCCGATTGAGTGAGCAGCAGGCGGCGCGGAGGAAGACACCATCGCGTAGACGGGCACAGAATCGAGTAGCTCCGAATACCATGAGAAGATTAGGGTAACGTGATGCCTTCTCAAGCTCACGGCTTCGTGTTATATAGGCTGGGAACAGCGCCAGCGTGGCGTTACAATCTTGGCTTACAAGCAAACAAATGAACAACAAATTACATCCTTGATCTACTTTCTATAGAAGTCACTAGATATGCTAACAACCTTCATCACCGTAACAACCAAATACAACAGATAACACGAAGCCTGAACCGCATCATTTAACAATTACATTTTCTTCGATGAAGAATAACGTGGTGAAAAAGTATATAAAATAAATATATGGTTTAGTAAATATTAGAACATTTCTTAAGTTTGGTAATTCAAAAACTTCAAACCACATGCAAAATAACGAGTGCATGCCATGTCATCTCGGATTGGCTAGCCGAGCTAAATCGGGGTCACAGCTTGCCCACATTAGATCCTGTGTTGGCACTTGGTAGCGGGAGCCGAATGGGCCGGTCACATAGTGGGTTAGAATCAAACGTCAGTCATGTTTTTTGGGCAGCCAAATTTGTTTTGACCAACTTTAGCATCAAACCAAACATACTCAAACCAAACAAACCTAAGAAGATGTAAATACTAGTTCATTGGCTTCTCAATTTCTGATGTTACAATCACTTATAAGTTGGAGGCTTATTTGTGATTATGAGGCAAAGCAAGGACATGAGTTCAGGAGAAGGCAACTGACATAGAAACTTGTCACAGGAGGCTCACACCATAGCAAAGCATGCCAATAAAAAAGTGTTTCATCGACAAACATTAACAAGTGTTGTTTACTGGGTTCCAGGAGAAATAGTTTGTCTGAGTCCGCCTTATTGTTCATCGCAAACTCTAGTGATCTTCGCCAAGCAATTATCCACCGGCCTAGTGTGAGGAAGGTACTGTATCTTGCAGTTGGGATTTGTCCTCGTGAGCCTGTGGAGACCAGAATAAAAGAGTTAATTTAATTATCTGGATATAATTTTTTTTTAAAAAGAATATCGATCTTTCCTTAAACCTCTATTGACAGGAAAAAGATTTACTATCCTCTGAACAAAATTTGGGTTCTATTTACTATCCCAGTGCTATTTTCTTTACTGGTCCAAGCTATCCATAGTAAGAGCATTTCCAAAACCCACTGCCAATCTTGATTTTTTTGGCAAGATTAAAAAAACTGCTCTCCAACCACTTCCAACCTCACCTCTCAATCTTTCCTCACTTGGGAAAATAGACCTGATTGTGCTGAAATGTAGGCATGACTATTGATGGGCCAATGATGTGTGCGAAAGAATAAAAAGTAGGATAGGGTTCTCAATGCAAATATACAAGAGAGAAAGAAAGTATTAAAATAGTTATGGTGATTTAGAAAATAGTCTAGGATCCATGATGTAAAATTGTCTTCTATATGTTAGAAGTAAGATTTTAGAAATTATTGGAGAAACTCAACAAATATGCTCTCAATATTTCTTTAGCCACTTGGAAAACTCGTTGATTTACCAACTGTTTTTTTTAACTATCGGAGATGCTCTAAGATATGTTTTTTTTCTTCATGTACAAATTAACAGGTTTCGTTAGACGACATGATTTCCAATTGTAGAAAATAGATTAAGATTTTATCGGACTATATTGCATAGGGTAGGAGAAGCTAATATTAAATTAACTATACAGATACAAAATTTCGAAATTTTTGGTATATTTTCAAACATAAAAAAAACACATCCTCTATCACCTAAAAAACTTGAACTTAAATCTCAAATTGTACATGAAGAAACAAGAAAAAAAAGATAATTCTAATTATAGTTTGAGTCTTTTTTCTCTCGAAATGGTTTGAGTCTAAAGAGCGTACTTGTAACCAAGGAGGAAATGGTGTAGGAAGACGGAGATCTCCAGCTTTGCAAGATCGTTCCCAGGGCAGAGTCTGGTACCAAGTCCAAAAGGAAGGAATGTGCCGGCTCTCTGTGCATAACCCTGAAAACAGTTCATTGGAAACTGTACATTTAGCATGCCATTTGATGCTTCTAGGATTATCCAGAGCGGCAAAACCTCAGCAAATTGAATTCATTTCTACGTACCTCCCATCTTGATGGGTTGAACTTTTTGGAGTCAGGATAAACTTCAGGGTCCATGTGTACACTTCTGTACCACAACTGAACCTTCCAACCCTTCGGTATCAGATAACCTATGGCACGCGTGGCTTGTTCAGATGCTGATTGAGTTTATGCAATTCAGGAAGAAGTTATCACTGGAGAAAGAGGGAGATGGTTTCTGGATAAATTAAGCACACCATTCACAAAGACGTCTTTAGTCGCTTCACGGAACGAGACGAACGAGATGTTCACCAGGCGCAGCGTCTCATCAACGACCTTTAGAAAGAAAAAGAGAGGTCTATTTGTTACAATGTTATACATATGATTATCTTAATTTTTTAATATGTTGAGCTTTTGAGAAGTCGTGCCTGTGAGAGGTACTCCATCTTCCTAAAATCCCTCAGGCTTAGCCCCTTCTGGGACGATGGAATGCTTCGCATGATCTCCTCTTGCTCGGCCTGATAAAATGTAGCAATAATAATGAATGGTATATTGAAATATTCATGGCAAAACAGGCATGATCACTACAGGAAAATCAGGCTTTGCCGACTGCCAGTCTCTTTCCCGACTGCCTTTCTCCAGGCAGTCGGCAAAGGGGCTCTTTGCCGACTGTTTTTCTCTGGCAGTCGAAAAAGAGCCTGGCAGTCGGCAAAGCCTCTCCAAGGCAGTCGGCAAAGGCTGGCAGTCGGTAAAGAGGTCTTTGCCGACTGCAAAAGACAGTCGGCAAAGACAGACCGTCGGCAAAAGTGGTCGGACGGGACGGAATTCCGGGCCGTCGGCTTTGCCGACTGCCCTCCGTTAGCAGTCGGCAAAGGCCTGCCCTCTTTGCCGACTGCCAAGGAAAGGTAGTCGGCAAAGAAGCTCTTTCCCGACTGCCATGTTAGGCAGTCGGCAAAGAGTAAGTCTTTGCCGACTGCCGTACCACGGCAGTCGGCAAAGATTTTATTATTATTATTATTTTTTATCCCAGTTTTTTTCTGTGGGCAGTACATATTGTTTGAAATCTCATGTTCAAATTTGGGACCTTTTTATGATATTTTGCTATATTTCATTCAATTATTTTATTTCCTTGCATTTTCTCGCATAGTCCAAATTTGAACTGCAGGTGCATGAAATAATGAAACGCAGCCGTTCGAAAAATAATATTCATGTTGAAGAGTGTATTTTTAGGCCATGTACATGAACCCACTCAAAAAATTGAAGGTCTTGTCCACGACAGATGACCATCCCGATGCGGTATTAGTATTTTTTAATTATAAAAAATCCAAACGAAGTCTGAAAATCACGAAACTTGGCGATGTGTCATGTTATCATATGCGGATACCATGGTAAAAATTTGACGATGTTTGGAGCAAGTTGCGTCATCTGATGTCCAAAACTCCCATATCTCACATGTGATATCATATGTGATCACATGTGAGATATCAGAGTTTTGGACATCAGACGACGAAACTTATTCGAAACATTTTCAATTTTTTACCATAGTCTCCACATACGATATCATGATGTCTTGCCAAGTTTCGTGATTTTCAGACTACGTTTGAATTTTTTATAATTGAAAAATACTTCTACCGCACCGGGATTGTCATCTCGCGTGGACAAGACCTTCTAATTTTTGGGTGGGCTCATGTACATGGTCTAAAAATACACTCTTCAACATGAATATTATTTTTCGAATGGCTGCGTTTGATTATTTTATGCACCTGCAGTTTAAATTTGGACTATGCGAGAAAATGCAAGGAAATAAAATAATTGTATAAAATATAGCAAAATATCATCAAAAGGTCCCAAATTTGTACATGGTACTTGAAACAATATGTTTAGCCCACAGGAAAAAATTGGAACCAAAAAACCAAAAAAAAAAATCTTTGCCGACTGCCGTGGGGAGGCAGTCGGCAAAGGATTTGCCGACTGTATGCAGTCGGTAAAGCCTTTGCCGACTGCCGCTTTACGGCAGTCGGGAAAGGCTCTGTTGTTTTAAAAAAATAAAAAAAAAGGAAGGGATAACCCTATCCACTCACACCCCCGCCCACCCCCGCGACCCGCGCGCCCGCCCCCGCGACCCCCGCCTTCACCGCGCCGCCGCCGGCCCCCGCGTGGCCGCGCGCCCGCCCTGCGCCGCCCCGCCGCGGCCGGCCGCGGCCAGATCCGCCGCGCCCCGGCGCCCGCGCGCGGCCGCAGGCAGCCGCTGCCCCGCCCCGCCGCGTTCCCCGGCCGCGCCGGCCCGCCACGCCGGCCGCCGCCGGCCGCTGCCGCGCGCAGCGCGCTGCCCCGCCCCGCCGTGGCCAGCCACGGCCGGCAGCGCCGCCCTGCCCCGGCCTCGTCCCCCCTGCGCCCGGCCAGACCCCCCCTCCCGCCGGCCATCTCCCCTCCCAGCTACTCCGTCCGGCCTCCGGTGCTCGTCCTCCGGGCTCTCCCTGTCGCTGCCCGCTGCGGCGCCGCCCGTTCTCCTCCTTGCCTTCTCTTGGTCTCCTCCCCAAGCGGCCAAGCCGGCAAGCCGCCTCCCGCCGGCTGCCCTCCGCCGTGGCCTGGCCGGCGGCCACGCCCAGGCTCCTGCTCCCGACTGGCCGGCTGCCCCCCCTGCTCCTGGCTCCTGCAGTCCTGCATCTGTCATCTCTGCTGCAGCTGCACATCTCGGTGAGCTACTGCCTACTGTTTTACTGAGATCCAGATCAGCTTCTATTTTCGATTTTGAATATTTAGTGATTCAGTCATATTGTAGCTTGTAGGGCATAAGAGCACTTTGAATAGATATCATCATTTATGTTATTTGTTAATATCTATTAGTATACGGCTAGTTGCATTTTTAGCCTTCTATTATTTAGCGCCCCCCACCCTCTTAGAACCGTGCTGAATTTTGAGACGAAAACAAGTGTTCAGTCAACGAGCTGTGTGAGGAATGTGTTCAGTCAACGTGTATGTGATGTCGGCCATCGAGCCGTGTATGTGATGTCGGCCATCGAGCCGTGTATGTGATGTCGGCCATCGAGCCGTGTATGTGATGTCGGCCATCGAGCCGTGTATGTGATGTTGAATTCTTTTTGCAGGTTCTGGAAACCTCTCCGTACAAGGGAGGTTCTGCCGAAAATTTGTACTTATATTGTTTTGTTGTGTTTCAGAAAAGCGCGGATCCGAAGTAGCCCCGTGCCTTGGTCGTCGGCCTGCACAGCGTCACCTCGGCACCTTAGGTATAACCCCTCTTCCCGTATCATGGTCTAGGTCGCGTCACCAAGTTAGGTGTCTCCCGTCCGAAATTGATACAGTTGGAAGTAGTACTTCCAACCGTATCTGTTTCGGATTGTCCACGTTTTTTGGACAGCCCACGGATGCGTAGATGGGTTAGCTTCCATGTCTTGCTCATGTCTGAGTTGTAGTTTCGGTTGCACCTCCTGGTTGTTCTCCGGATACACACACTCCCTACGGGGACGTGTATCTGGAGAACAGCGGGGAGGTGCTGCCAAAATTCCGATTCAGACGTGGGCATGCATGGAAGCTAACCCATCTACGCATCCGCGGGTGGGATTAGGACCTATCCTTCACCTATTAGCAGGTAGGAACGCCATGTAGATGCAATGCCTGGTTTTACTACTTGCTTATGCATATGTATTACAGAGGATGGCTAACCGTGATTGGATGTACACGGGCTTTGCAAGAAAGGACGAGGATTGGGTTAGGGGGACCTCTAATTTCCTAGACCAAGCATTTGGCCCGGCTGCTAGAGGGTCGATTCGGATGCCGTGTCCCTGTAGGAGTTGTAAGAACTCAAAAAGAAAAATAAAGGATGAGATTTGGAAAGATCTGTACAGAAACGGCTATGTGGAAGATTACAAGACGTGGATCTTCCATGGTGAAAAAGCCCGTATTAGAGAGGAGGTGAGAGCAGAGCTCAAGAAGTTTGATGGCGATGCCGGGGTGGATGACATGATTGTAGACTTCAACGAGGCACGTGGCAATGAAAGATTGGTGGAGGAGGATCCAGAGGAAACCGCAAAGGCGTTCTATGAAATGATGGAGTCGGCAAAGAAGCCACTTCACAAGTATACAACACTATCGCAACTGGAATGCATGGGACGTCTAATGGGGTTGAAGTCGCAGTTGAACATGAGTCGGGAAGGCTTTAATCTCATGTTGCAAATATTTGGGGAAATGCTTCCGGAGGGTCACGAGCTGCCGAAGAATGAGTACACGTCACAGAAGCTCCTTCGTGCACTTAAGATGGACTATGAGTCGATCCATGCTTGTCCTAATGGGTGCGTCCTATTTAGGGGGGAAGACCTTGAGAGCGCAACACACTGTCCAAAGTGCAAAGCCTCTAGGTTTGTGGAGGTAGAGCGTAGTGATGGCACGAAGAAACAGTCGCCGATCCCAGAGAAGGTCCTACGGTACCTTCCTGTCATACCGAGGCTGCAACGGCTGTACATGACGGAGGAGTCCGCGAAACAAATGAGATGGCACAAGAATGGCAAACGATACAGTGGCAACATGGTACACCCATCGGATGGTGATGCATGGAAGTACTTCGATGCCCAACATCCGAGGAAAGCAGAGGAGGCTCGGAATGTACGTGTAGCATTCGCAACTGATGGGTTCAACCCGTATGGAATGATGGCGGCACCGTACACTTGTTGGCCCGTGTTTGTGATACCCCTCAATCTCCCCCCCGGCGTTATGTTTGATCCAAAGAACGTCTTCTTGTCGCTGATAATACCTGGACATCCGGGCAACAATATGGGTGTGTTCATGCAGCCACTATGGGATGAATTGCTACGTGCTTGGGAGAAGGGAGTCCGTACATACGATCGAGCTTCAAAGAGGAACTTCATAATGCATGTGTGGTACCAGTATTCGTTGCACGACTTCTTGGCGTATGGCATATTCAGTGGGTGGTGTGTTCACGGGAAGTTCCCTTGCCCAACATGCAAGGCAACCGTGATGTTCACCTGGCTCAAGAAGGGTGGCAAGTATTCGTCTTTTGACAAACATCGTCAATTCCTAGATGACAACCATGAGTTTAGACGAGACACCAAGCACTTCACAAAAGGTGTTGAAGTCACCGACCCCAAACCTGAGATTATGAGCGGTGCACAGATCCTTGCCCAGTTGGAGGCTTTGGAAATTGATCCAGACAATGGTGGTTTCAAAGGATATGGTGAGACACACATGTGGACCCATGTATCAGGCTTGCATAGGCTCCCCTACTTCAAGGACCTTCTTCTTCCACACAACATCGATGTAATGCACACAGAGAAGAATGTCGCCGAGGCACTCTGGGCTACAATCATGGATATAAAGGGGAAGTCGAAGGACAACATTAAAGCTCGACTAGACGTGGAGGAGATCTGCGATAGACCAAAGTACGTGATGAAGACACCTGTTGAAGGCAAGAATTGGAGAAGGGGCCCGGCCGATTACATCATAAAAAGGAGCGACAGGAAGAAAGTGCTTGAGTGGATCAAGACGTTAATGTTTCCTGATGGGTATGCGGCGAACCTGAGTAGGGGAGTGAACTTGAAGACTATGAAAGTCTTAGGGATGAAGAGTCATGACTTCCACATATGGATTGAGCGGCTCCTTCCTGCGATGACCCGTGGATACCTCCCAGAGCCAGTGTGGCGCGTTTTGGCAGAGTTGAGCTATTTCTTCCGCCAGCTTTGTGCCCGTGAGATATCTCGGGAAGTGATTCTTGAGCTGGAGCATGCTGCACCTCAGTTGATATGCAAGTTGGAGATGATCTTTCCTCCTGGCTTCTTCCTGCCGATGCAACATCTGATTTTGCACCTGCCGCGTGAGGCACTTCTGGGGGGGCCTGTGTGGGCTCGTTGGTGCTATACAATCGAGAGGTGTTTGAAGACTCTTCGTAAAAAGTGTAAAAACAAAGCCAAAATTGAGGCTTCTGTGGCAGAGGCATTCAGAGTGGAGGAGGTGTCCAATTTCACAAAGGCATACTACGCTAAGAACACAACCCCTCGTTACAACGAAGAGTGGAGTTTATCTACCCTCAGCCTTTTCAAAGGGCAACTCGGAAGGGGAAGCACAGCTACCTGCAAGACGTTACAACAACATGAGTTTCACACTATCATGATGTACGTGTTATTGAACCTTGATGAAGTGGTTCCTTATCGAACATAAGTTCTCAATGAGCTAGTTACATATGCAGTCAATATCCTCCACCTATCGTGCCGACATCCTCTCTCTTGTTTTTTCAGGGAGTATATTTGTCAATTCTGGAAAAGGAATAGACCTCCTACCAACGAAGAAGAAGACGGTCTTCTCAAAAATAACAATCCCGATTTTATCTCTTGGTTCCATACGAAGGTACGACACAACTTACCTCTTTTGAACTTTGAGATTCCACTTTGTTCCTAGGAGCGAGTAATGTAGCGATCCATCTGGTCTCAACTTGCAGGCACGCACGGATAAAGAAATGAGTGATGAATTGAAACAGGTTGCACAGGGCTTTACATCTAGGGTGGAAACATTCACCGTTTATGATGTGAATGGCTATCGCTTTCGCACGAGGAGCTATGAGGATAGTCGGCCCACCCGAAAGACCACATGCTCAGGAGTTCGTACGTCCGGCAACGACAATCTCGACTATTATGGCATAGTCGAAGAAATATATGAGCTCCACTTTGAGGGCATGAAAGAACTTAAACCAGTGGTATTCAAATGTCATTGGTTCGATCCTAATGAAGTTAGAAGACAAGATGATATTGGGCAAGTTGAAATTCGACAGGATTCCGTCTATGCTGGTGAAGATGTCTACATTGTGGCTCAACAGGCCACGCAAGTTTACTATCTCCCATGGGCGTGCCAGGACGATAAGAGGCTTAAGGGTTGGTTCCTTGTGCACTCGGTATCGCCACGCGGTAAATTGCCTGTCCCAACTGATGATGATTACAACTTTGACCCAACGGCAGATAACGGAGAGTTCTATATTCCTGAGGGCCTAAATGGCCATTTGTCGATAGACATTGAATCGCTGATGGACATGGAAGTAGACAACGAGGTTGA
This sequence comes from Miscanthus floridulus, assembly GCF_019320115.1. NCBI lineage: Eukaryota > Viridiplantae > Streptophyta > Magnoliopsida > Poales > Poaceae > Miscanthus > Miscanthus floridulus. Next base: position 154,349,730 of record NC_089581.1, on the reverse strand, counting down.
TGAGGATGAGGGTGAAGTAGTGCAAGATCCTGAAGACATAATCATGCTAGAGAAATGGAGGGCTTGTCGCGAACTAGGTGTTGAGGACAGTACAGCTCAGGCACGCAAGGATTTCCAGTGGAGTGATAGCGATGATGATGATGATGATGATGATGATAGCGATGACGTGGAGCCAACCACTATCGTTCGTGGAGATGCATTCTAATTCATGTATATACTATATTGTTTAATTATTACTTTGTTTTTGCAATTATTACTTTGTTATTATTACTTTGTTATTATTCTAATTCATGTGCTAATTGGTTTAATCTCTGTCTTTGTTTTTGCAAGCATAGGACAAAATGCCGGGCGGAAGTAGACCGCGGCGAAACACAAAGTCGATCTACGCACGGGCCCCGACACCGACAGGCATCGATGACGAGGCGTTGGAGGTGCCGACGTCAGAGGAGACTCGGTCACGTCATAGGACAGCGAGGCAGCAGCTCTTTCCCTCAGACGACGTGCAGGAGACCGGAGACGACAGCGAGGAGGAGGAGGGGGAGGAGGAGGAGGGGGAGGAGGAGACACCAGGGGATTCGACTTCCTCAGGTTCGCGCAAGGTCTACCAGCGTGGGATCACACGTCTCCCTAGAGCGACGATCGCCTTGGAGCACCGTCCTGTGATTCGACCTGAAGGTTCTAAGTAAGTAACCATTTATGTTTTTACGACTTATTCATATGACATGTTTAACATTAAAACTTCAGACTAACAATTCTTCTTACTGACTTGTGCAGAGGCTGGCAGATTGTGAGCGGGGGTGGTGCACGCAGTCCGAATGGCATGCTGGGCCTCCTGATTAAGAAGCACTACCCTGGCCTTATCGAACTCGACGACGGGACCAAGGTGGTGCCTTGGCATTGGTCGGACTTCTACAAAGTCAAGGACGCACACGAGGTCCCCATCGCGACAAAGATCAAGATGGAGTTTTGGGTGAGTTCTTATTGCACTGCTTTGTCGATACACATTCGCTGGACGTTTTTGAACTAATGAAACATGTAGGACTGGTTCACATGTGACGAGGGGTATGAGGACCGGGCGTCGGTGGTGCAGGACCGGGCCGCCATGGCGCGGGTGAAGGACATGTACTACGAGGCGCACGTCCAAGTCCTCGTCACCTACTACGCTGACGTGAAGCTTGAGAGGCTGCCACCCGCGGACGCCAAGAAGATGCTCCACTACCCTGAGACCGACGTTGCCAAGGACATCTACATGCAGGTAATTAAGGAACATTGCTTATGATTCCTTCCATGCAAATGAAGTAGAAGACGTTACTACTGATTCATCTTCTGCCATGTCATGTAGTTTCCTGCTGAATGGTGCAAAACATACATGGACTGCTGGGAGGCCATTGTGGACGCCTGGAGAACGCCGGAGTCGTATGAGGAGCGTCGCAGTCGAAGTGAACGTGCCAAGATGAGGCAAGGGCCGGCACACCACCAAGGGAGCCGCTCCCTCGGACAGTACTGTGACGCATGGGTAAGCTTCTGTCGATTTATTTATTTATTTATTTATTTATTCTATCTCATTACGTGTAATCGTCCTTGTGTGTTCCTTGCAGTCCCGCTACCATGACGGGCAGGTCATCAACTTGTACGAGGGCTACGCTTTGTCGAACAAGGGCAAAGCGTCTGATCCGAACAACGTCTTCAGCTCGGCAGATGGGCCCGAGGCGTACACCAACCCGAACGTCTATGAAAAGATGGCCCGGTACACCGAGGCGGCTCGCCAGCGCTATGGTCCGGACTACGATCCAACCCAGCAGCCCCTGGACACAGACCTCGTGATGAGGACGGGAGGAGGGAAACCGCACGGCCAGTACTCGATTGCCAACAATGCAATCGATCCGACCAACGTTCCTAGCCTTCGTCAGATTCGTAGGTCCACCAGCACGACCTCCGACGTCCCCATACGCCGTCGGCAGCCGTCCACGTTGGCAGCGGTTCAGGTACCTTCAGTTCCATTCCTCGTTAATTGGTTTTACATATGTACCTAATTACCTGGGTGTGACATTGCAGTCCGAGCTGGCCGAGCTGCGGGCCGCGACAGAGGCCCGAGAGGAGGCCCATCGGCGGGAGATAGCGGCCAGAGAGGAGGCCCATCGGCAGGAGGCTTTGCGCTGGAGGCAGGACTTTGCCAGCTACATTCAGAGCATTCAGATCCCTGGTGCTGTCATGCCTCCTTTACCCGCCACGATGTTCGGTCCAGCACCTATTGACCCTACGGGGAGTACGGTGAGTATATATATTGGTCTCCATTGTTTTCACGAGGTCTGTGTAGCTACTAATGAGATCATGTCTACTTTGTGCAGTCAATGTCAGCGGGTTCGAACCCGACTCCTCCAGATGGACGTTCTCCTGGGTGGCAGGTTGTTTCGCCTCCGACATACTTCGGGCCTCCGGGTGGCGGTCTTCCTCGGCCTCCACAGTACGGGACCGGAGCGGCGGTGAGCTACCCTCTGCCACATACCCACCACGCGCACACCGGGTGGGAGCACCGCTACACGTCGGCGCCGCTCCAGCAAGGCCAGTCCTCATGGTCTTCGTGGCCTTCAGTTCAGGATGAGCATAGGGACCGTGGGTCGCACGAGGAGTGAAGTTCTTTTGGTTTGATGTTGGACTTGCGCACTTGTTTTTTATGTTTCGATGATCTGTGGACTGTATGGATATTAATGCTTATGGATGCTTGGATGTGATCTATATGTGAATTCGTGTTATATATGCGTGCATTTGGCTTATATATATAAATGTGTGATCTGTGTACTTTAAAGTGTGATATGTATATGAAAAAACAGGAGAGAAAAGAGAAAAAAAAAATTTCCAGCTTTGCCGACCGCCTTCCTGGCAGTCGGCAAAGCCTTTGCCGACTGCCAGGAGAAAAGCAGTCGGGAAAGCCTTTTTCGACTGCCAGGAGAAAAGCAGTCGGCAAAGGCTTTCCCGACTGATTTTCCCCTGGCAGTCGGGAAATCCTTTGTCGACTGCTTTTCTCCTGGCAGTCGGGAAAGCCTTTGCCGACTGCTTTTCTCCTGGCAGTCGGGAAAGCCTTTGCCGACTGCCAGGAAGGCGGTCGGCAAAGGAGACGGGACGGGACGGCGACGGAGTCTTTACCGACTGGTTATACGGCCGTCGGGGAAGCCTTTACCGACTGCTGTCCGGAAGGCAGTCGGAAAAGAATTCTTTCCCGACATCTTCTCTCCCGGCACCCCTTTGCCGACTGCCTAGGCGAAAAACGGTCGGCAAAGCCTTTGCCGACCGTTTTTCAGCCTTTGCCGACTGCTTTCGGCAGTCGGCAAAGAGGCCGATTCCTGTAGTGGATGATCTGGATATTCAAAAGTTTTACTCTGCCATCATTTTTTGACAAAAAAAAGTGATTACGCACTTAGCGGAAAGGAAAACGTAGCTAGCTCTACGTGTAGCAATTAACTAATTAACCGTGAGTTCATATATAGTCTGTATGTAAGGTATACCTTTGCCTTTGCAAATATCTCTGGGTTTTCCTGCAGAAACACCGTAGCCCACATGGAGATGTGGCCGGACGACTCATGACCCGCGTTCAGGTACATGACGAGGATGTCGATGATCTCCTCGTCATCCAGCCTCCTCCCGTGCTCGTCCTCCACCTCAATCAGGCGGTCCATCATGTCCATGCTCGACCTGGGGTGCCGTTTCGCCGCCCTCCTCTTGTTCAGGACACCTTGCAACACCGACACCAGCTTCTTGCGAGCCTGAAATTGTCCAGCTAGGTGTGTTAATTGAAGTCCATCCATTTTGTGTGCAAGATCGATCGGGCATGCATGCATGAGCATATGACCTTGAAAGCCTTGTGGAAGGCAAAGCCGGGAAGGTTAATGGCCATGGCTCTGATCCCGTAGTTGATGTCGGTGTAGCTCCTCTCCAGCGCCAGCATCGTGGCGTCATCGGCTGCGGTCAAGAATATCTGCACGATGATCTTGAACGTCATTCGCCGCAGCTCCGTCAGGAACTCGATCTCGCCGGCGTCAGACCATCCACGCAGCGTGGACACGACAGTGCGGTCGATGAAGCCCAGGTACGTGCTGAGCGCGTCGAAGCCGTTGATGGGCGCGGCCGTGAGCTTCCGCAGCCTCCGGTGCTCCTCGTAGGGTGAGGTGAGGAAGGACTTTGGGCCGATGAGCGCCATAGTGGCCTTGGGCCACCCTACCACGAAGCTGTCGTCGTCCATCAGCACCCGTTTGCACGCGTCCGGGGTGACCACCAGGATCGTCGGTTTGCTGAACATGAAGGTCCTGTACACGCCGGTGCACCCAAACCTGCATGCCGCAACACCAAAGTGATGGTCTACTTGCTTGTCCATATCAGAACACGTGCATAATCTCACGAGCGCTAAAGGTCAGTTTGACAGGGTTTCCACTTGTGCCTAAATGAATATATGTGGCTCTGGCTCCTCTTATGGAGGGTCTCTTAACCTCTCCATTTTTCGGCGCATCCAAATTATTTTCAAGGACTTGCCATGATAAGGGGAGAAAGGGAAGGGAAGCACGCTTAAAAGAGAATAATACATCGGGAGTTGTATGATGCGTTCCGAAAGGATAAATTGCTTCTTAAAAAGAGTTTATTATTGATTCTCTCTTAATTGGTTAGATCATAGGGGCGATGATTTACTTCATAGGCGAGGTCTCTGATTCAAGTCCAGATGGCCCATGGTAGAGCTAAAGTTGCTTATGAAAAAGCAGATAAGTTGATACATTAGAATAAGAGCCTATGTTTAGTTCTGGATTTGACCAAAACCAAGTTTACTAACCCAAACACAATATATAATTTTTATTTCCCTTGTATATAGCTTTAACTGCAAGTCAATTTTCACATGATGGTACATCTTTTGTAAATCCTCTACGAATTCACAATATATAGAGCTTTAACGTATTTTTTTTTGAGACGTTATCATAGCTGATTGATAACACGGTAACACCACCTAGAGGCAAGGTAATTAACCGAAGATGTTATCGGGAGAAGGCGGCAGCTAACCGTCGGATGAAGGAGCCGATGAAGGAGTCCGGTTTGCCGGACTTGAAGGCCCAGAGGAATGCCCACATTGCGCCGACGACGGGCCACCCCATGTCCCCCGGAGGCAGCTGTGCCCGCCTGCTGGCACCGAGCGAAGCCTCCCAGGCCCACCGGTGAGCCCTACGCACGAGAGCGTCGATGACCACGATGACCACGGCGGCTACCACTGCCCACAAGCCCGGTACTGACATGCTGTCACCCATTCCGCCGTAAGCGCAGAGCAAACGATGCCGGAAACGCAGAGCAGCGCAAGAGGTGGAAGAGATAGGGTAGTGACTAGTGAATGTAGTCCTCCTGGTGGTGACGATTGTGTTGTGTTTGTTGCCTGGGAAACAGCGGTTAGCTTTGTATTTGTAGTAGGAGAGTGTATATAACGACGAGCGTTGTGACTCAGTAGCTCAGTAGCGCCGTGCAATGTTAGTGCTTCTGAAGAAGGTGCAAAGCGACATCAGTGTAGTAAGAAATTAAAATACGTGTCTCTTGGGAGACATCCGAGAAATTAAAATACGTACGAAAGAGAACGACAAACGGTCGCATGTTGCACTCGCATGGCATCTGAGTTTTGGCATCTCACCAATGAAGTCATGAACATGACATCACTGCCACCTCTTGGAGTTTTTTAAGTGTTGGATGCTGCCTTCCCTTCACGTTTATCCCGCGGGAGAGCCCGAAGCAAACCGAACACATGGCATGGCATCCACTATCCACCGTCCAAAAAGGTCATTAATCCACGACTGGTTCGTCTTAACACGTGATGATTTCACGTGTACGTACGCACGGTGAATTCACGGTAAGTGTCCATGGCTACACTAGGAACCACCTTCAGTTAATGTTTTTCTTCCTCATATATGCCAAACGCTCGCATGTTGCACTCGCATGGCATTTGAGTTTTGGCATCTCACCATTAAGTCATAAACATGACACGACTGCCATCTCTTGGAGTTTTTAAGTGTTGGATGCTGCGTCCCCTTCACGTTTATCCCGTGGGAGCCCGGAGCAAACCGAACAACAGGCATCCACTCATCGATGGCCAAACAGGCTAGGCCCGCTAGGCCGGCATAGGCATGGCACTACAAAGTACGGCCCGAGCATGGCCTGGCCCGACCTATCGTGCCTATGCCTAGCATGGCCCGGTAGTAGTGCCGTGCCTAGGCCGTAGGCTCGGCCCGCAGTGCTGACCCGGGCACAGCACGGAAAATGGGCCGGCACGATGCGGCCCGGTCATTTTCTAGCATTAGATTGTCCCAGATGCACCATAGCCGTTGGATCACAATGAGCAACGTATATAAGAGCCAAATCCTAACTTTCTATATGTTCTCACTCCGTCACTCCTCCTGCCTCCTTCCTTTCTTCTCATCTTCTCGTCTCCAGAGCCAACAGTAGCGGCAGCTTAGGGCAAAGAGCGCGCGGTAGCGCAGGTGCGAGCGAGGGGCTGAGGCCGCACGGCGGTGGCGGCACAGGCGCGGGAGTAGGGCGCGTCCCCGCGGCGGCGGCGCTCGGTCATGGGTGTAACACCCTCGGTGTTACACTGTGCAATCTTTTGCTAAAACATGTTATGAGCATCATGGTTATGTGCCAATGTATGTAATATAGTGTGTGAATCAATTTAGGTAACTTAAAACGATTAACAGAAATGCTTAACGAAAGGCCGTTCGTGACGTATAAAATTATCAAGTATGGATGTTTGCGAATTTTTATTGAACGAAAACACTATAGAACGTATATACAGAACTTTAGTAAAGTTGGAAGTATGAACGTTGTAGATGACATCTGTGTAGTTAGAAATTAAAATATGTCTCTCTTGGGAGACATTCGAGAAATTAAAATACGTACGAAAGAGAACGACAAACGGTCGCATGTTGCACTCGCATGGCATCTGAGTTTTGGCATCTCACCAATGAAGTCATGAACATGACATCACTACCACCTCTTGGAGTTTTTTAAGTGTTGGATGTGTATAGAAGAACATGACCTTAGTTGTAGATCTAGCGAGTACATCTTACTATAAACATGATGAACACACCCTAAAACTTTAAATTACTAGATCTAGAGGGAGAGGAAGGGATGGAAAGGGCTGACCGTCTGTGCCCTTGGAGGAGGATCCGCTCACGCCCGCCATGGAGTCGGTGAAGTCTGTGCACGGGCAGCGATATTCGGGGAAGAGGGCGATGAAGTCGTCGACATCGGTGGAACGGGGCGGCGCGGCTGGTGGCTTCCCGTCACTGGCTGCGCCCCTCTTTGATCGGGATTAGGGTTTAGGTTTCGGTGGGGAGCTCGGCTCAGGCGAACCTCGTACTCAGAGCCGTCGGCCCCCACCTCTATATATAGCGCAGTGTGACAGAGCCCTCTAGCCATAGTGGGCTGGGCGACCCCGATCAGGGCGCGGATCAAAGGCCCAACTAGGCTGTTGGGTCCAGTTTGGGATTAGAGATTAATCTAACAATCTTCCCCTTGATCTCCTATCATCTTTCAATTTCATATAATTTACTTTTATTCATTCCATTATAGATTAGCGCATAGAGCATGTTTCATCGTCACGGTCAATTGCCGATAGATTTAACAACTACAACACACAACTCTGTTCTGAAATAGATACTTAACTTTGGGTCTTCTTTTGTCCAGGAATTATAGGCTTTCCCTTAAACCCATGCCGGCTACATGTTCTCTGAACATGTTGGGTCATAAGCATTTTGTAAGCGGATCCACGAGCATCTTTTCGGTACTTATATGCTCAAGACTTATGACATGATCCCGGACTTTATCTTTCACAACATAATACTTTATGTCAATGTGTTTGGCAGCACCACTTGACTTATTGTTGTGGGCATACTGTACTGCCGGATTAATATCACAGTATAACTTAAGTGGTCTATAGATGTCGTCATCCACCTTCAAACCGGGTATGAACTTCTTTAGCCAGTTCACCTACCCTGTTGCCTCATGACACGCTACAAACTCGGCATACATTGTGGACGATGTAGTGACGGTTTGCTTTGAGCTTTTCTATGAAATGGATCCCCCTGTGAGAGTGAATACATATCCAGATATGGATTTTCTATCATCTCCCGCATAATCAGAATCTGAATATCCCACTATATGGAGTGAATCTGATCTTCTATATATCATCATGAGGCTTTTCGTTCCTTGCAAATAACGCAAGACTTTCTTTACTAATTTCTAGTGTTCTGTTCCAGGATTGATCTGGAATCTACCAAGTAATCCGATAACAAATACCAAGTCAGAGCGCGTACATACTTGAGCATATTGCAAGCTTCCGACACTGAAGCATATGGAACCATTTTCATTTGATCAATCTCATACTGATTCCTGGGGCATTGAAAATCCCCATATCTGTCGCCCTTGACTATAGGAGCAGGTGAGGGACTACATTTGTGCATATTGAATTTCTTTAAGATCTTTTCTATGTATGCCTTTTGTGACAGTCCTAATACCACTTTACTTCTATCTCGGTGAATCTCGATTCCTAGAATGAACAAAGCTTCACCAAGATCTTTCATATCAAATTGTGAGGACAAAAACTTCTTTGTCTCCAGTAGTAGACTAACATCACTACTAGTAAGTAAGATATCATCCACATACAGGACAAGGAAGATAAACTTCCCATTCTTAAACTTTGCATAGACACAATTGTCCTCTATATTCTCTTTAAACCCAAAATTCCTTATTGTCTGATCAAACTTCAAGTACCACTGTCTTGAAGCTTGTTTTAATCCATAAATAGATTTCTTTAGGCGGCATCCCATTCATTCTTTTCCTTCCATGATAAAACCTTTCGGTTGTGCCATGTAAACATTTTCCTCCAAGTCCCCGTTGAGAAATGACGTCTTTACATTCATCTGATGTAATTCTAAATCGTAATGTGCCACTAATGTCATTATGATTCTAAAAGAATCCTTACATGAGACTGGAGAAAAAGGTCTTATTGTAATCAATCCCTTCTCTTTGCGTAAAGTCTTTTGCCACAAGTCACGCTTTATATCTCTCTATATTCCCTTGAGAGTCAAGTTTTGTTTTGTAGACCCGTTTACAGCCTACTATTTTGGCTCCTTTAGGAATTATTTCCAAGTCCCAAACTTTATTGGCATTCATAGATTTTATTTCATCTTCCATGGCCTCAAGCTACTTTGATGAATGATCACTTCTCATGGCTTCTTCAAATGAGGTGGGATCATCCTCCATTTGAAATTTCTCAGTATTGTATACTTCATAGTTAGCAGGAATAACTGATTTTCTAACTCTTTGAGACCTTCTAGGGGCCTCCACATTTGGCACATCTTCTGTTTGAGGCTGTTGTTGCCCCCCTCATATGTGGCAATAGGTTCTATAGGATCCTAAAGAATAGGTTCCTCATCGTCATTTATTGTTGCCACATGCGGAATAACAACAGTTGCTGGCACCATAGTATCTTGCACTGTCGGTGCAGTGACAGCCGGTAGTGAGAAAAATGGTTCATGAATCATCAGAGTGGGCGCATACACCCGTTTCTCTTCAAGGTCAATTTCTGAAGCTACCATGCTCCCCCTCATCATTTAATCCTCTAGGAAGACAGCGTGTCTCGTTTCCATAAACTTTGTATGTCTGTCTGGATAGTAGAAACGAAAACATTTTGACTTTTCTGGATAGCCAATGAAATCACAACTTATTATTTTGGGATCTAGCTTTCCAATATTTGGGTTAAATACTTTAGCCTCAGTAGGACTCCTCCACACACGTAAGTGGTTTAGTTTTAGGTACCGACTTACTTGTACTCTATTGAGAATATGAATGGCGGGTTTTAACGCCTCCATCCACATGCTCAACGGTAAGGTGGAGTAACTTATCATACTGCGCACCATAACCATTAGGGTACGATTACGTCTTTCAGCTACTCCATTCTGCTGAGGTTCGCCCGGTGTAGAATACTAGGCTACTATGCCATTCTCCTGTAAGAACCTTGCAAAAGGTCCAGGAACTTGGCCATATGAGGTATGCCGACCGTAGTACTCCCCCCACGGTCAGACCTGACTATCTTAATCTTTAAATTGTGTTGGTTTTCAACTTCTGCCTTAAATATATTAAATTTATCCAATACTTCTGTTTTTTCTTTGATTGGATAAATGTAGCCATAACGGGAGCAATCATTTATGAATGTTATGAACGAATCATAACCATCCACACTCTTTACAGAAAACAGACCACAGATGTCTGTGTGAATAATCTGTAAAATTCCTGCGCTTCGTTTGACATCTTTTTTAATTTTCTTTACATATTTTCCTTTTATGCATTCTCTGCATTGTTCTAAATCTAAGAACTCTAATGGAAGAAGAATATCATTCTTAACTAGTCTTTCTATTCTTCTCCTCGAAATATGGCCTAAACGATAGTGCCATAATTTCGACAACGCATCGTGAGCTCTCTTTCGTTTTCTGTTTACATTCACAGATGAGGATATATTCTTATTGTCGCACGTAACGTTCCCATCATCGCATACAACATTCACATCATCACGTAGTGATAACAAATAAAGCTCATTTTGTAAGATAGCAAGACCAACACATGCATTATTAAATGTTATCTTACATTTGCCATTTCCAAAATGACAATCATATCCATCATTGTCCAAGCATGAAACACTAATCAAGTTTTTCTGTAAAGAGAGAACATAAAGTACATCTCTAAGTAAAAGTGTGAAGCCATCAACAAGCTCTAGAGAAATATCACCAACGGCTTCAACATCTGCTTGGACTCCATTTGCAACTTTAACGTGTCTTTATCTTCTTTGTGTAGTCCTCGTCGAACGGAATCTCTGTAAAGAATTAGCAACATAAACAGTTGCACCTAAGTAAATTCACCAAGTGGATTTCGAATACTGTACATACAGAGATTCATTTATGAATGTAATAATGTTCTCGTATTTCTTTGCCATGATCATCTTTAAGTAATCGGGATAATCTTTCTTATAATGTCACGTCTTCTTGCAATAGAGACATTGGTCTTTCTCTACTGTGAACTTATTCTGCTGAGGCTGATGCAGCATAGAACCATTTTCCTTTGACTTTGAGGAGGAGTAGCATTATTATTCTTTTTCTTGTTGTCTTTCACATAATTGATAGTGCCACATTGGCAGCTTTCATTCTCTCCTCCTCTTGCACACACATAGCCATTAGCCTCTCTAAGTCTCACTTCTCGGGCTGTATATTGTAGTTGACAACAAAAGTGTTCAATTCCTTTGGCAGGGAAGCAAAAATCAGATGGATAAGGAACTCTTTCTTGAGAGCCAGATCCATTGATTTTAGCTTGGATACCAAATTGCCCATCCTTAGTATGTGCTCTCTTATGCCACCATTTCTAGAGTAACTCTCTGTCACCAGCTGCTTTATCAGCTGGGTAGCATATATCTTTGAAGAGCCAGTGAACTGACTCTTTATTCTATCGAGGTACTCGGTGACCGTCACACTCTGGGATTGAGCCCATAATTGTAGGCTCAATCATGTTCTTTATCACAGCCAAACATTTCTTGTTGGCAGTGACCTACTTCCTATGCTCAAGGTCATAGGACATCTTTTGGGATTCAAAATCCCTCTCTCTAGTTGTCCAAGCAGCATCAGCCTCGTTTGTCTCCCTCACCGGTGCCACAGGCTCAGTGGGATACGGTGAGGTGACTACCCAGTCCACCTCAGCCAAGATGAAGGTCAGGTCAATCTTTTTCTTCCATTCCGTATAGTTGTCACCTTTAAGAGTGGGGATCTCTTTGATACAACCCATCAAGCTGTATCCGCCTGAAAACATTATTCATATAGAGTGAGAACATAAATAATAACAACAATTGCATGCCTTGATTACAACGTTGATCAAAATTAAAACATACAATTGTCCTATACACTAATTCTACATCATCGTTGGACAGAAATAGAATTAATACATGACAAAACTCATAAATAACATCATAATATTGCCATTAATCAACGTTGGTTAGAATAATAATAATATTATAATAAACTAAAAACATATCTATTTTTTTAAATTAAATTCTCTCGTTGGTTCGAATTTAATAATGAAAATAACAACTTTAAATACGTAACGGAAAGCGTAAATATTCTCATTATTATTTTTTCAGAAACTTTATAGTACTGTACTTTTCTCTGAACAAAATTATCATTGGATCAAAATTGTGCAGAGTTGGACATCAAAATTCAATTAAAATTCATCAAATATGTATCAAAAAGTTTCTGGAAAAATAAAACGAAAGAAAATTCTGTTTCACTGTGTTTCTGGCCATTTCGGCCCAGCAGAGCAGAAACGCGGCCCACGGCCTAGCGCGTAGCCGCGCTCGCTCACAGCACCTCCCCCGCGCCCAGGCCGCAACCTGGGCCTGGGCCACGAAAGTGGGCCGCCGCGCTCGCCCGCCTAGGCCGAAAGTCGGTCCAATGAATCCGGGCCGTCAGATCGCATCGGACGGCCGCGCGCGTGGATCGGGGATATAAGAGCCGACGCCGCGGTGACCTGTTGAAACCCTAGCCATTCTCTTATGTTCTTTCTCTCTCTTCGCCTCGCTCTGTTCTCTCCTCAGCGCAGTCGCAGCGAGTAACCGAGCAAAAACGAAAGCGACTATGGCGTCGTTGCCAGCCCCCTCGCCGGCACGCGTGCTCCCCACGTGGGTGAGCGCGCCGCCGTCAAGCGGACTAGCAGCGGCGCCCTTGGCCGGAGCTCGCACGGCTCGACCGTCTTCCCACGCGCTGGCGAGGCAGCTGCGCGTGCACGGCGAGGTAGGCCCCTTCCCCTCTTCCCCTTTCTCCTTTCCTTCATCTGCTTTTGGATTTTCTTCTCGGATTTCATCCGATTGGGGATTAGGGTTAGGGTTAAATCAAGTTAGGGTTAGGGTTTTCTGTTCTTTTCTTGCCGCCCGTCGGCGAAGAAGGCGGTGCGACACCTTTCCCCATGCGGTGGCGGTGGTGACCGGCAGTTGAGTGACGCCCGCCACCCCCTGATCTCTTTTCATTTTCTTTTACCCGGTTAGGGTTAGAAAATTCGGATCAAAACTAGGGTTAGGGATTCGATGACCCTCTGTCTCTTCGATTTCTTTTCAATTCTCTACCCCATACTAGATCTGCACACTGGCAACCCGGCTTTGATACCATTAAAATAGTGATGGTTCAAAAGGAATGTCTGCCATGTTATTATTAGCAATAATTGTGTAGTGGGATGGTAAGGATGGCTCGTGTGAGGGTGTGTGTAGTGTGTGGGAGGGGGGAGGGGGTTCTGGGTTTGAATCCTAGAGAACATATTGAAAGTGCAACTAGCAGCTCTTTAGTGGGTTTTGGTGAATCGTATAACAACATGATTAAAGATCTAACAAGTTTGTTAAGCGTTGAGGTGAGTTTGATTGTATTATATGAATTTGAGAATGCATTATTGAATAAATCATTATGGCTCAAAGCTCAAATGATTAGCAAACAAGTACCACATTCCATATGTGATTGATATCGTGAAGAATGGCAAGCCAAAGTACGTGAAAGGATAAAGGGACATGTACTTATGTATATATGCGTTTTCACTCTGTCGGCATATATTTATCGTATGGAGCATACAAGGAGCAAGTCAGCCCAGCTCGCCTTCAGCTCAGCCCAACAGCCGCATCGAAGCCCAACTTGAAGCCTCCTTCTATTATTTAGCCTCATCTTGGCCCATTTCTGGATCCGCCCCGGATATCATTGATTCAAGTAAAGACAAGTCAAGGCATGTATTGTGATGGATAATCTTTGAAGTATGACTTGGGGATGATTAATGATTGATCTGGGAGTTCACCTTGAATCAATTGACAAGTATAAGTTTGAAATATCAAAACAGACATTGTTGACCGATATCAAATTCCCCTCTTATGAAGCTTGATCATGTGTTGTGAAACGAGAAGTCAAAATGCGTATTGTTGAAAAGAAAATCTCATTCTATAGTTCAAGTAGAATACAACAATGTGTAAAATATATGGCATATGTACCTCCGCCCTTTCAAATTATAAGTTACTCTGGTTTTTTAGGTACAGAATACAAGCTACGAAAACCATAATATATTCTGTACCTACAAAAGTCTGAACGACTTATAATTTGAAACAGATGGAGTAGCTTATAGGAAAGTCGTTAGAGGGTGTTTTTCATTATCTAAATGGCTAAAGTTTGATTGTATAGAAAGGCTCTTAAGTTGCTCTACGTACACATGACTCGCAGTTACATACCATGATATTCACACACGATACAATCACAGCTCCAAAATCTGTAGCTGCTACTCGTCGTCCCAGTCATGAGACTCCAGCCGCCGCCGCTCATCGTCGTACCAGCATATGCAGCTGAGGTCGATGAGGACATCAACGATAGCAGCATCCGTCTTCTGCCGGTCGGCGAAGTGCAGCGTCTGCACCATCAGCGCGCGCGGCTGCATGCTGAACCGCTGCGCCCGCTCCATACTCCGCTCGTCGTTCCACCGCACAGTGTCGTGCGCCAACGGGCTCAACCACCGCAGCAGACGCTCCACCGCATCCCTCGATTCCGCCGCAGCCAGCCCGTCCACCGGTTGCCCTTTCCAGCTCTCTCTCAGCTTCGCGTTCATGGCCTCGCGAATGCTGACGGGTAGCATCTTGTACAGCGCGTCTCTCTTCGACAGGTCGATCATCCCTTCCTGCACTTCCTCGCTGTCACCTGCCGCCGGCGGCCTCAGCGCCGCGAGCAACGTCTCGGCAGCCAAGATCACGTTCGCGTATCGCAGCTCCATGCTCGAGCCACCGACCGTGCTCACTGATGGCTTGATCGATTCTAACAGTGGAGGGGTGGCGTCTTTCTGGCCGAAGATGGGAGCCGAGTGCCGGAGCGCCGCGGGCGTCGCCGACCGGTGTAACGGGCCGGACGAGTGATGACCGAGCGCCCACGCGCGTCCTACCGTCCAAGGTGGAAGGCCTGGAACGGACGCGCCAAAGGCAAGGGAGATGCGTGCGAGCACGGCGAGGACCGACTTGGCCATGAGCCTCGCCGCCTTGCCGGCGGCGACGTTCCAGAGTGATCCCTCCATGAGCCGTCGCACCTTCTGCCGCTGTGCCCTGAGCTTGCTCATCAGCTTCTCTCCGGATTCGGCCGCTGACCTCTTGCCCGTCCCCGACGACTGCGCCGGGATGGGCCCGCTGTGCTGCTTCCACTGCTCCATCCGCCGCTCGGACGCCTCCAGCTCGCTGAGCGCGTCCATCTCCGCGTACAGCTTCGCCGCCACGACCACATGCCGCTCCATCTCCTTGAACCGCTTCGTAGCGCCCCTGGAGAACCCGACCGTGGCGTCCAGCTGCGCGAGTCGGCCCCGCTTCGCGTCGGCGTAGATCCGGTCGAAGTCCCGCAGGAGCGGCATGTGGCCGGCGCCGGCGCAGCACCGCGCACCGAAGCGCGCCACGCTGTCGGCGGCGCGGTCGAGGTCCGCCAGGAGCTCGCCGCACGCGAGACGGAGCAGGAGAGCCTGGTCCGCGGACGTTAGCCGCGCGACGCCCTCGGCGCGCAAGACGTCGGCGCGGAGCCTCCTGACCTCGACGTCGGACACCGTCCGGTGGAGCGACACGAGCCGCGACATGGTGGCTGCTGCCTCGAAGGCCAGGATGCCAAGCCCGTCGACGTCGTCCCTGGGGCCGACGCCGAGCCTCGAGCGCAGGTCGGCGAGCCATGTCCTGGCCGGCATGGCCGAGAAGCAGTCCCTTGTACGTAGTACGAAACTAAAGAAACTAGTAACAAACAAGCAATTCTTTGTATGTATGCGGTTGACCTCAGAAACAACAACATCTGCAGCTCATGTTTAATACCAGTTCGATAAGAAGATGGCGTGAGATGATACGTATGAGATGAGTCAGGAATTCTTACGTGGGCACAACGCGTTTGTAACAGCAAAGAGTTAAGCAAGCAAGCAACGCAGGATAAGGAGAAAGGCAGACGAGACGACGTGCAGTCGGCACTTTTGGCAGTGCGAGTGGGCGGCTGCCTGGGTCTAGTCTAGAGGGAGAGGCGAAGTCGGCCCACGCTTTGGCCGAATCAGTAGCAGGCGAGCAGCCATGTACGCGCCGGCAGCGGGGCGCTGGCCGGTTCTTCAGCCGCATGCAGGCGCGCGGGGGAGAGCACTACAGCACAGCGCCTACAACTACAACTCAACCAGTCTGTTCGGGAGGTCGTATCGTATCGTGGATTATTTACTGCTGGCTGGTTTGGTGTGAGAGAAAAATACTGTTCCCGACTAAAAATTTACGATCATTTACGAGCAAGCGAACAGGCTTACCTTCTGGATTAATTAAAGAAGTGATGGAGCTGACCCGGCCGGAGACCGACTTAGATCCGCGGCCCAAGTCTTCGCCGACAGCGACACTTCTTTCCCCCGCCCGCGAGTCTTTTCCTCGTCTCGCTGGAACATGTCCGATCCACGTCCGGGACACGTCGCTGGGCCGCTGGGGATGGCGCATGGCGCCGCGGAGCGAGTTCGAACTTGTCGCCTCACTCCCGATCACGACTTATGGCCGTCGCTTTCTCACTTAAGTGCACTTTGGAAAGAGAGGGCGTCTACACAGATCGATTTCACCCACTGGAATACTGAACCAAAGAAAGACTCTTGCGTCTTTGTCCTCCAGCACCGGCCTGTTGTGCTGAGGGAGCGTTTAGTTGGCAAAAATTTTTGGTTTTGGCTACTGTAGCACTTTCGTTTGTATTTGGCAATTAGTGTCTAATTATGAACTAATTAGGTTCGAAAGTTTCGTCTCGTGATTTCTCACAAAACTGTGCAATTAGTTTTGTTTTTCGTCTATATTTAGTACTCCATGCATGTGCCGCAAGATTTGATGTGACACTTTGGGGTGAAAATTTTTGAAATCTGACAGCGCCTGAAGCTACTCGTGCAATCCGATTCAAGCGAAGCCTGCCCAGGAGCCGTCCGTCAACTGAACCAAATCACGTCGTCATCGCTAGCTGCCCAGCCCAGTGCGGCGTCGTTGTTGACGGAAGGAACCAAAAGAGGCTCCACCAAAAGCTGTCACATACTCACATGCATGGAAACCACCCGAGCGTCGTCACTTGCAAAAGGAAGGAACAGGAGCTGCCCCTTTTTTGACCACACCACAATATAAGTGTGCCTAGTCTCCATCCTGGCACGGGCCGGAATGCTTTGCTTCCCCAAGTCATCGTCAATTTGGTTTGCGTCCTTGGATACCATATGTTCTAACCGAGCTGCGGCGCGTGGGCAGGCCAGCGCCCGGAGGAAGGTGTGGTAGACGGCGGCGGGCAGCAGGTGCAAGACGGCACGACAACGGCAGTGGAGCAGCGGCGGAGAGGGCAAGAGGACGAGCGGGTTCGCGAGGTTGTTTCGCAACGGGTTGGGTTCGCAGTTTAATGGGAAAGGACCCGTTATGACCCAGATCGAATTGTTCAGCTCGCGTCCTCGTTAAATCCAACGGTTAGCAGGCAAATGGTTGACATGGCCTATCGGGCGCGCATGGTTTGGTGCAGGATTCTTCGGGTAAAAAAAAATGAACATATGCAAGTAACTGCATGACAAATATATTTCTTTCTTGGAGCCTGAAACTTGAATGAAATTTACTTGTTCAAATGCAAATATCAGGACTAACAGAATATTTACATATTAGTGATTTGTCCATGGTAACTTTTGTTTTCAGAACGTTTACATAGTGTGGACATAGAACAATGTATAGTGCATCAGGACTAACCACGGGAATATTCTAAGGAGGTAGGAGGGGAATATTCTAAGGAGGTAGTGAATCAGGGCATACGAAACATCAGGGATGCAGTTAGCTACATTCATCAAAGCTCACAAGTCCTTATAGAACATTCCCTCGTTCCTGCTTCCAAAAAATTAAGGCATCTAAGATCAGTTAGTGGCGTAAAGGTCATGAGCTTGTTAATTTTCTTGTTAGTGGCATTGACCTCCTTCGTGTGTTGCTGCAATGAGAAAAGCCCCTAGGAACCCCAGACCAGATGGGTTTGGGTACCTAGAAGGCCAGAAGTCTTTAGTTCCTATGCAATATGTAGTTTGATTTTTTTAGTGTACTAAGTGGTGAGCAATTTTAGGAACAATAGAAGAGTACTTTCGATGGAGCAATGCGGCCAAATCAAAAAAAAAAGAGGTGAAAATTTCATTAAAGCATACCTTTGCTACAATTATTGTATGTGTAACAAGCAGCATAACCACACCATCACCAACATGAAAATCAGCCTATGCCTCTTGTCAGAGATTACCAGTAGAAGCACTAAATGCAAAAACAAGTGGCTTTTATTATTTAACTATCAGCTAAGTGCAAAGGGACAGCAGGCTCCAGTAACTTACCACACCTACACATTTCCCCAAGCAAAACAAGTAAAAGCTTATGAGTTCATTCAAGGTGAAACAATTCATCATCAGAATGGCTGCAGTTCATGTATCATAGTTACTCTTATTTACTTATTTTGCGAAGCATAACAAACTTATGCTGAATAGCTATCATAACAAAGTTAAACTGAGAGCAAACTTTAGGATTCTGGAAATTTATAACACACAAACCATATGGTTACATGGGTCTGTCTACATGAACTACATTGAATAACATATACCATATAGATAAACTTGGCAAAGTACAATGCATAATGCAGAAAATGAGAGGCAACACTAATAAGTGAAGAATTAAGCTGACACACCCGTTGCTTGCATCATAAATAGTTGTAGAGCATAGTGAATTTACTTGTGTAATTCCTTAAAAACATGATAAATCAATTTATATCATGAGCAAAAAAACGAAACATCAATTTAAGTTGAATACTATAGCAAAAAGAAAACCTTCCATAATAACTTTCCATTCATCACTGAATGTAAAAGAAGGGGACATTGTCCAGTAAACATGTAAACATTGTCCAGTAAGCTGATACAGTGATGTTACCGGACATGCAACAGTGCAACAGATAATGCAGAATAGAGCCTTTTTGTGCACTTTCAGACTAAAAGATTGAACCAAATAGTCTTACGAGCCTGGACTTACGCTTGCAACAGTTTGAACCATTCACTAATAATCTGAAAGACTGAATCAAACAATGAAACATAGAAAGACAAGACCAATCACTGAAAGGAGCAAAAACTTCAGACAAAATGGTAAACTAGAACTGCTGGAAGAATGACAATGACAGTCTCACATTTGCCTCGTTCTCTTATCCGTTCGTGGTGCCCTCTGCCATCGATGAGCAATAGCAAAACACGACGTTGATCGTGTGTAGACTAGTACCACTGGAAGACTGTAGAAATCAAGACCTCGCGGGGTCCTCAAGAGGAAGCCGTGTCCACGTCTCTTAAAATTCCCTGCACCGTCAGATCTTCGAGTGAACGGTCCAGATCGGTTGAAGCGGGTCGTCCGGAAGCAGCTTCTCTTTACCTTCTCCGGCCTCTCCTCAACTTCTAAACGGCTTCTCTAGCTTCTCGTCATAATCCAGGCAAACAAATATATACGCTGGCTTCTGCTTCACATTCCAGATTCTTCCTTTCCTTTCCTCTCTCTCCTCTTGGATCTCTCTCTCCCTCTCTCCCCGACGCGGCCACGGGCACGGCGACGGCGGCTGGCACCAGCAGGCGGCGGCGGCGGCGGCGCCTGCCCTCTCCCTCCTCCCCCCCCCCCCCCCCTTGCGTCGCCGCGTGCCTGCCGGCCCAGCGCCGATGGCTCATCGCGCGAGGTGCTGGCGAGGCGCGCCGTCGCGGCCCGGCCACCGCAGCACGGGCCCCAGCCGCCGCCGTCGCCGTCGCCGGCGACGCGCGGACGGGCGCCGCTGGTGGCCGCCGGCGAGCCTGCGCCCCCGGCGCTGCCTCCTCCCGCCGTTTCGCGTCTGCTACTGTTCCCCGCGAAACCCTAGCTGCATCTTCTTCCCTCCGCCCTGACCTTTACTGAGCCCAGCGACCTTTCCAGAGGCAGGCGCTCCCTCAGCCTCGCAGGTACTCGGACCTCCTCTAATTTCACTTTCGATTTCTCTGATTTCTCCTCCAATTTAATTGGTTCATACTCTAGGGTTCCTATGTTCATGGCAGTTTGGTGTGTGTTTCTTTTGCATGAAGCATGATACGATGCAAACAGGTAACAAATGTCAGGGTACATGCAATCGGTCATTGATATGGAGGTATCAACCGTTTATTTCCACTCTCAGTTCTCAATCATTGAAATGCAAGTTCCTTTCAGTTATCATTCTATCCCATACATTTTCCCACCTTCACAGTATTACCATGGTTGTGCTGGAAACACAGTGTTAGCTTCGTCTTTGTCAATGGCTAAAAAAAATCCCTTTTGGCAATCAGGTACAAAGTTTTGACTCATATTTTGTTGCTCAGATGAAGGCTCCGATGACCGTGCTTATAAAATAGTTGCGTTTGTTATAATGTAGAAAAAAGTATTTTTACTTTGTAGGCCATCTTCCCATAATTATGGAGTTACAGTCTATTTCCAGCATAGCCACATAACTGAATTATGCCACCTCCTAGATCATCATCGACAAAGTTGATAATGCACTGGGAAGCACAAAATTTAACAACTTGGCTTCACTGACAGTGCTTAATCTTTTAATTGGTTGGCCAATTATAGAAAAATTCATTGCCATCCACAACCCTAACCTGAAATCCCGATCAGACAAGGACTGTATCTGGCATACCTTCACAGAGGTAACCAATTCACAGACCATCTCCTATACTTAGAGGACACCAGCTTTTTTTTACCAAGGTTGACATTTCCCCACCAATTTAGATGGGATCGCTCTAAATGTTTACTTTTGTGTCCTTTTTTGTGTATTTATATGGTATTTAGGCAATCTAAACAGCATATTTGAACTATGCAGGATAAAGAAAACAGAGGTTACTCAGCTTAGTAATGTTGGGTTCTGCAGTCCAGTGAACACCCATTACTTTCAGGTCTTCCTATTACTACATCTTCCTCTGTCCTTTCCCTCTACACACAGGCATTCCTTTTTGCAAAGTTTCATGTAGTGTCTTATTACACCTGTGTTCTCCTGCAGAAACAACCTTTGTTAGGATTTTACCTTTTTAGAGGATCGTTTATCTTTCTTGTGTTGCCCTTGATCAGTTTATGGAGATTACTGAATTCATTGGGTTTAAATTTCCCAGCCGAATCAAGACTCCCTACTTTTAGGTACTTTTGCCAGTCTTCCTCTATGTTTGATGTGCTGCTTTCTCGTGCTTTTTTTTTTGCAAGAGTAAGTTGCCTATGTTAAACTTTACCAAACGAGGAAAGACGTTCCTTTTCTGTCTGTGTCAGTTTGTAGCAATTGGAGCCAGGATATTAAAAAGGCAACACATTCTCCTCAACTCAAGAACAAGGTCATGCTTCCTGCAAAACAGGTGTAGCACTACCTGTAGCACATGCCTATGTGCTGCTCTTTCCTTTTACACCGCTATTAATCTAAACTGCTTTGCAGTCCACATGAGTCTTTTTTATTTGTGTCAACTAAGTTCAAACCCTCTTGCACTGGTTTGATAGTCGAAGTCAGGACTCAGGATTATCTTGTTCTTATGGCATTTGATCTACAGTTTGTCCTGAAACTGGAACATGAATGTTGATCTTATTAGAGGTTGATATTTCCTTTTTCAACTTCCTATATAAGAAAAAAGATCAGTCGCTATTAATTTATGTTTTCACAACACCTGAACAGCCTATGCACTGTTTTCTAGGGACATATTGCAGCGTTTGCATTCCTTGCCATGAGATTTGTACAAAATGTTTTCAGGACAACAAGTGCATTTTTGTTTCGTCATGCTAAGAAATTTTTTTCCACAGCGGTTATTACCTTATATTGACTGTTCCTTTATCTTTTTTCTATGATCAGATTTGAATGATAGTTGGGTCCTTCTGTGGTTACTCATTTTAGTGTGCACTGTCTATTCCCTATCAACTGTAACACTTTGAATTTTCAGGTCTAAAATATTATGGCTTCATGGGTTCCAAAAATTGGGCTCACTTCTGACACTGAAGGAGCTCTCAGATGTCCAGCAAGTGAATTAAGCATCCGCACTGACCTCTATGAAATTACACCTAAAAGACAAAACAGATACATGATTCAGTTTTAAACCGGTTTGTATGGCACGGCCCTACTCTATCGGTTGTCATTCTCGGGATCATTTCATTGGAAACACGCAAGTGACTGTCTTTGTGAATCTTGGACTGATTTGGTTGCAGATACATTGATATGGCTGCACCCTTGTGTCCGAAATGTGCTTTGAAGGCTTTCCTCTTGGACCCAGCAATGTGGGGAGGTAAAATCTTGTACACTGTACCAACGATAGCTATTCTCTTGCGAATTGCCATGTCATATTTTCCCTCTTTTGCAAACTTATCTATGCATTATTGCACTAGATCTGTAATACTCTTCGCTTCTCCTGGTTTGGATAATGCGAATTAGAGAAGGCAATGATGTGAGAAAGTTTGTTTACCTGTAGCATATTAAGAGAGTGCCTACCAGTCTGAAGCAATTTAGAAATGTTAAAAAGCTTGCAAGGATTAGCTTCTGTATATGTAGGCATTGCTTCATCACAGACCACACCACTTGCCACCACCTTACTTAAATATAATGTGTGGCCAGTCTTCTTATGTTTTGTTTCTGAACATATAAATATATATATCATGTGAACAGGAATATGAATGTTTGACAAGGCAAGCATCAATTTTGAAAAATGAGGTATGCTTCATTATCCATTCACAGGTATGCGACGTTCTTCCTATTTGATTGTGAATGAATATATTCAATATGTACTGATCCTGCGATCCAATATCCTCGAGCTAACGTCATATTTTTTGGCTCTGTAAAATAAATAAGGGTTCATGGTCTGACTCTGAATCCTCAACTGCAGAAAGGTCACTGCCATTCCTAGCGCAATATTGTGAATCAGATATTGTCATATTCATATAATTTCCAGCTATTAGTACGCAAATCCTTAATCACTTCCATTTTCCATGTGTAGGTTACAAATCATCAGCCCTATGACAGCAAAGCAGATGTCTACGGCCTTGCTCTTGTACTTTGTCACCTCATGACATCCAAGGTATTTATTCTATCTCATATGGGATATTTATAGGCTTGCAGCTTATTCCAGCCTTAAAATTGAACAAAATTAGCAGTTATCATTACCTGTGCTTTTGCCTTTAAAAAGGTTGTTTTACAACTTTTCAGATTCCAGATAATACCATGAGCCCCCTCGAAGCAGCTGTTGGTATGACGGTGCGAGGCAGGTTGGGCCTTACAATTCTGTGCATTGTGATACTACGCACAAGTATGGATGTTTCCTTCTCTGTTGCCTTTCTTCCCTTTCTGGCCCTCTGGTAGGTTTAGATTTCTTTATGGTTGTTCCATTATTATAGTACCACCTGCTATGCAAAATTAAGTTCCGCCTGCACGCTTGATTATGTGTATGTAATATCTGCAATGATTGGTATTTTCCCATAAATCTTAGTAACATTCATATATGATACTCTAGATAGTAGACACTCCTATGGGTCAAAGGTGTTGTACCTACCGTTTGCAGACTGACACTAAGAAGGTATCTGCAACTACCTTCGACATTCTTTGGGACAATGCCTTACAGATTGGATGAGATATCTTAGATACCATTATAACAGCCAATTTCTTTGCTTCACATTAAACACAACCTACTCTACTGGCTTGTTTCCCATCTGTCCTGTTCATTGTGGTGCAAACTAATCGTCATCAAACTCGGGCAGCTCTGTACCTAATACTTTCTTTTCTTTCTTACTTGATTTCTGTTTCTTTTATTCTGTTTTTAGCAAAACCATCATGGTAGCACTGTGTTACCTCGGCTTCACCCTTTCCTGTTCCTTTTTTGCTACTTTTTCATTTCTGCAATTGGTCTGTACAAAACAGGTCACTTCTCCTAACAGCAGCCTCTACTATATAGCAGCCATTCATACTCAAGGTGCCCGCTGCAATGGGCACCTCTTGTCGATATTTCGAATCACCAGTTAGTAAATTTTTAGTTTGTGTGTCTGACCCGGATGGCTGTGCTCGGAGGACACAAGAGGATTTATACTGGTTCGGGCGGAACGTCCCTACGTCCAGTCTGCTGCTGCTCATGTTACCGGCACTTGGTTTGTAGTAGGAGTTACAAACAGGCGAGAGAGGGGGAAGGTCTCAAGTCTCTGGTGAAAAGAGTGAGTCTGGTTGAGTTCTCTGTCTACAGTCGAGTGCCTAAGCCTCCACCGCTCAGACGTGTTAGTTGTGTGTGTATGCCCCCCCTCCGTGGGGTGTCTTGCTTCCCCTTTTATAGACGAAGGGGAAGATGCAGGTTACATCGGGAGAGAGAGAGAGAGAGAGAGAGAGAGAGAGAGAGAGAGAGAGAGAGAGAGAGAGAGAGAGAGAGAGGGAGGGAGGGAGGGAGGAGGCTTCCGGGATTGCAACGTCTTCCATCTCCTCTATGCGGGTCCTGTTGGCCTTGTAGATGACGACGGGGACGGCTCCACGTCGCGGCCCTATTCGTCACTGGCGCCGTACGCGGGCGTCGTTAGCCGGTCGTGGCGCTCCATCCCGTCCCAGCGGACGGTATGGCTCGCTGACGCCTTCACTGGAGGCCATACGGGGAGTAGGTAGCACAGCGTCGGCACGTCCGATGCTGTTGGCGACGTGCGTCCTCAGACGTGGCCCGTCGTGACCGCGGGTCACGTCAAGACGCGCCTGCTCCCCATCTGGCGTCTGTAGTTTGACCCTGGACTTGTACTTTTAGACTCGTAGCGGTTGGGGGCAGTACGGACCTTCATCGGGTGAGGCAGAGCCCGCGTCCTTGGGGTCGGGCGAGGCGGAGCCCGCGTTCTCGGGATCAGGCGAGGCGGAGTCCGCGCCCTCGGGGTCGAACGTGACGGGGCCCTTGCCCGAGGGGTCAGGCGTGACGTGGCTCTCACCTGACTGGTCGAGCGAGACGGAGGAGGTCGGGTGACCCGGGTCTCGTATCCTTGAGGTCGGGCGACCCGGGTCGGGTCCCGTATCCTTGAGGTCGGGCGAGACAGAGCCCATGCCCTCGGGGCTGGGCGAAACCAAGATACGACCATCCGAGAGAGTTAGCGTTTGTGGCCATTCGCTTTCTTCTTCCGGGTATCCCTGATACTGATACCTGACACCCTCTGTTTCGCTTACCTGCACACCGTCGTCTTTGTTTCTTCATCATGCGTTCTGATCCCAACCTCCTTCTCCATGTATTTGGATGAGTGGATTCTTTTGTTATTCCAAAAGTTGGTGTTTCTGGCCATATTGTGTTTCCTCCTCCCATTGTCCCATGGTCTTCTTTTTCAGTTCCTTTATCCTTTTGTTCTGCTTTAATTTATACACAACTCATTCTCATTTTTTTGGTGCCTCATGTGGACATGCACGCCTACTCAACACACGCATGCTACTCACACCACTCGTGTACAAACAAACCTACAACTATACTCAGATCTTGAAGACCGCGTCCTTCTTGAGATCACCGAAATGCACTGAATTCTTAGACGACGGGAGCGTCACAATCCCCTTGTGGTTCCATGCAAGAGAGGCTACGGATTTTTGGAAATAAATCCCGATGAGCACCAGGATTCCAACCCTGGTGGGCAGGCTGCCCACCGCAAGCCTTTGCCGTGCACAACAAACCTTGGATTCTAACTCTATTAATAAATCAAACATCTATGTCCCATAATCCCAATGCTACTATCTATTTTTGTCATCCTATAACAAATTAGCCATGTACATTATATACTTCCTATGCTACTAACACCTTTCGTCATGCCACAGATATGGAACTACAAGACCGATCCGGCATTTTGCGACACCAGCAAAATTGTGCCCAGTGCATACAACAGCTGACTGCTCACGTTGCTATACCTAAAGGATTCATAAATCCGAGGTCCCTCATGAACCGGTTTTCCAACAAAGGCTCGACTCAACAGACAACGTTATGAGCAACGCACAACTCATGGGCCGGCCCAAAAACCTAGACGACAGGCCAGAAGGACGATCCAATTTCTGACTGGAAGGCCTGGCCGAGGAAGAACGGCGCCCGCTTCCGATTCCGGCCCACCTCTCCGAGCGGAGCGCTCGCTTCGGTCTCCAGCCCGCCTCCGGATGGCCTCTTCGACCGGAAGACCTGGCCAAACACCACTTCCGACTCTGACCCGCTTCTCCGACTAGGGATGTGTCGAACCCCTGCTTACAACTCCTCTCCGTTTGGCGCAATCAGAGCCGACTTGGACCCACCGACCGGGGACGTCCGCTCGGTAAGGACCAGGAAACAGACGGAGAAAGTAAGGCAGGGCACCCAAGTCAACCGCAATACCGAGGACCGTATCCTGTACACTTGCAGGACAGTACCCTGCGACCTCCCTGACAAGACAGAACCCAAGCAGTGTTGTAGGCGCTGACATTTTCCCCTTCAGGGTTGTGGGCGTCATCAACTCTCATATCAGAGAAATACGGTAAGGCTCCCCTCATGTGCCTCTGAGGCATCGACAATGTTGTGGGCGCCGGTATTTACCGTACTAGGCGAACATGGTGAAACCCTCTGGGTAACAACAGTGTGACAAACACCGACGTTTGCCATATCTGAAGAAGACACAACCTCCCGCGTGCATTTGACATTAAACAGTATTGTGGGCGCCTACCATCATCTTGTACCTACCGGTGTGGGCAACAAGACTTAGAAAGCATATGCACTATCTTTCTCTCACTTGTAAGGCCATCCTCTTTATCTATAAAAGGGGATGCACTCTCTCCAACACAACTCACTTGATTCAGATCGATCAAGTTCACTAGTACACAACAACAGAACTATAAGGTTCAAACCTCGAGCACATGCTCGAACACATAGCACATAGCGGAGCTCCCGTCACTCTTGGTCCCTCTGACCAGAGTCCGACAGGACCTCTTGTACCCCCATCTTTTTCTTTCTCGTTTGTAATCCCACTGCAAACTTTGAGCACCTGGGCTCAGGAATAAAGTCACCGGTCGCCTGAAACTGGACGTAGGGCACGTTGTCTGAACCAGTATAAACCCTGTATTATTGAGTGCTAGGCCACCTCCAATCACAACGTACGATAAAATTATAAATATTTTCGTGTTGGTCACTTTCTGTACCGACACTATGTAACAATGGCATCTAGACCAAACATAACAGCCCATTTATGAAGCCATTATTCATAATTCATCGTTGGCAACCTTGGTGGCTCGGGTTCGACCGATAACAAAGGATACATTTAACGCATACGAATAGGTTAATAGTTGGTCTACAAAATACATACGTCATAGAGGTCTAGTGCACACTAAAAAAAGTATCTGTATTGATTTCACATCAAAGTGCCCATGTGATATAGCAACCTGTGCTTCACTCCCTCAAGCTGACTTCACGAGAACAAACTTCAGATATGAAGGTGCTAATGTGCCAAGCAACATATGTAGATGCTTGCATCCAAGGAAACAAATAACACCCAGGCCCGTTTGAGTCCTTGAATTGAAGTCATTTAAATAGTCATCATTTAGACACAAATTAATTAAGCTAATATGGTTGTATATGAATTATATTTGTATATTATTGTTGGCTATATGAGAGAGATGCTTATGTGTTGCATTTCTATCGTAGGGCAACCTAATGCGTCCACCTCGGTTAACGTTGATTAACCAAGGTGGTTGCTCTAACACAACTGTCTCGGTTAATAGATTAACCGAGACGATTATTATAAGGCGACTGCCTCGGTTAATTGACCGCCTTGTAAGGCACGCCTCCAAAAAACAGTGGCCCAGCAGGCAACCCATCTCGGCCCGACACTCATCGTGTGTGTGTATAGAGAGAGAGAGAGAGTTAGGGTTATCCATAGCCATCTCTCAATCCCTCATCCGCCGTCGCACACCACTCTCTCTCCTCTCTCGGCTCAGTCCTCATGAGAGAGGCGCTCGTCTCTCTCGCATCTCTCGTGCATGCATGGTCTGCTCTCTCCCTCTCGTCTCCTCTCGTGCATGCATGGCCCGCTCTCTCCCTCTCTCGTCTCTCACCGGCGGGCGCTCCCTCTCTCCTCTCGCGTCGGGAGCTCTTTGGGGGTGTTGGTAGGCGCTCGCACCCCGGCGGCCTCCTCGCGCCAGGCCACGGCGACGGCTCGCGAGTGCGGCGGGGCCGCTGTGCCCGGCTGCGGCGGGTCTCTCGTGTCTGGCTGGGTCTCCGGCGTCGGCGGGGCGCACGGCTCCCGTCCTCCGATAGTGGCGCAGGGCCTCCGGCGGCGGAACGCAAGGCTGGGCTCACGGATCCGCTAGATCTGGCATCAGGGCTCGTGGATCCAGCCACCAATGACGGCGAGGTTGCGGATCTGGCCACCACCGACGCGGATCCGGCACCCAGCGGCGGCATGGGCGTGGATCCAACCACTAGTGGCGGCACGGTGTTCCCGGTAGCGGGCATAGCATGGGGCCTGAGAGTGGGCTCGGTGTCTGGCCTGGACCTTTTTTGTTTTTTATCGATTTACCGAGGCAGACGTTATAAGGCGCATGCCTCCATTAACTGATTAGCCGAGGCGACCAAGGCAACCGCCTTCATTATTCACAGATTAACCGTGACCTTTCGACGGAGGCAGTTGCCTTTGCCTGCCTCCAAAAATAAAAAGCGTCCCGCCTCCATTAAGTTTACTGTAGTAGTGGGTGGTACAAAGTCGTCGATGAGCGGTGGAGGAACGCTCCTGCTGAAGATGCGACGAGCTTGCTTGCAGCTTGAGATGTCAATGGGGACCCGATCCCCTATTCCCCACGGGGAATTCCCCAATTAGGGGATGGGGATGGGGATCTTTCTTCCCCCATGGGGATGAAAATGGTACAATTTTGTCCCCCATCGGGTCTCACGAGGACGGGGACGGGGAACTGATCCCGTCCCTGTTCTCTACGAGGATCCCCGTTTATACGTTTATAGGGCCTAATTCATATAAATCCACTATCCACCTGCAAAATCTAGTAGGCCAAAGGCCCAGGCCCAAACCATCCACGATTCCACGGCACCCGCACAATTTCTACGCTCCGAGTCGCCCCCTCCCCCACACCGTCGCCTGCTTCGAGTTGCCCACTACCCCTTGTTGTCGCCTGTTCCGAGTCACCCTCGCCCCCTACCAGCGCCTCCTCCTAGCTTCTCTTTGCCTTGCTCCCTACTAGTGCCTCCTCCGAGTCGCCTAGCTAGTGCCTGCTGCACACTTCCTCGGTTCCCCCTGCCATCGATCCACATCTGTGTTGCCAGGAGTCCAAAGAGGTCAAGCTGTTGAGGTGCTCCAAGGGGAGAAGAGATCGGCGAGGAAGCTGTTACTGATGACATGCGCGAGCACGGTGAGGGCCAACGCCTGCTACACCTCAATCTCCCACTTCCATGGCTACATCTCTGGTGCCCTTACAAGGACCAGTGTCGGGGATGGAGAACCCGACATGGACAAAATCCCCGAGCGGGGTAGGGGATGGGGAGCGTATGTCCCCCGTGATGGTTAACGGGGACGGGGATGGGGAGCATATGTCCCCCGCGGGGACGGAGATGGGTGCCTAAAACCTGATGGGGAATTCCCCGTTGGCATCTTTGCTAGCAGCGCAGATGACGTCATGACGCAGCCTTCGAAAGACGAGCTATCGTGGAAGTTGGAAGCAGTCACACGATGAGCGCTTCCCAAAAACCTTATTTGTCCTCTCCCGATGCATGATCACAAAGACGAGGGTTCCGGAGACCTGCACTCCTGAACACCAGTGCACGCAGACGCCGGGATGGAGAGACTATGGTGACAATGCAGTAGCGAGAAGAGAAAATTACTGATTGAGTACCTTATAATTTTTCAAACTAGAAACTCTCAATAGTAGATTTTGGTGTCTTTTTCCATGAGGATTGTTACATATACTCGGAGCACAACCTCCTACCTCCACATCAACTAGCAATAAATATGATACTATTTGATGTTGCATCTTCCACCACTACTCATGGGCTTGAACATTAAAGCCTAATAGGGAACACATGTATTGGCCGTTGAGTTTTATTAGAATTTTTGCATATGGGCTTATGGGATCCAGACCGTATAAGTTCTAACACATACTAGGCTTGTGGGTCGATTTTTGTTGGGCTAATACTAGATGTTCTAGCTCGTGAGTGGCTCGTAAGCCAGCTCTGGCTCGTTATAGCCAACATAGCTAAAAGATGAGCTTAGCTCGTTAGAAAATCGTAACGAGCCCGAGCTAAGTTGAGCTGAACTGGTCATGAGTCGAGCGAGCCAACGAGCTTCAAGTTTTTCATCCAACCCTAGCTAGCTCTCAATTTGGATGTTTGGATAGCTAAAAACTCGAGAAATTTCAATATTTGACATCGAATTCGCAAGCCTCACAAGATTTGACATTTAATTCGCCTGCCTTTCAAAATTTGACACTGGGAAGGCAAATTGTTTCGATTCAAGGGATTTCATCCATTTTCTCTCATTTTCCTCTTTTCTGTTATGTTTTCACCTCTCCCCACCCACCTGAACGGACCAAAGTACCCCTGGCCTAATAGAACATAGAGATCGATGTCCTTCTGTTGTTTTCGTCATGACTGACGAACGCACGGCCGCTCCTCCGCCGCCATCCACCTGACGGGGAGCCCCTCCATCGCTGAGGAGCCCCCTCCGCCTATCCACCGCCCTTCCTCCTCCCCTCATGGACCACCCTCCGGCCTCCGCCGTCCGTCAGGCAAAGCAACAACCAGATCCAGCGGCTCCGTCCGCGTTGTCGTCGTCGTCCTCACTGTAGGAAGACGCTGTGGCAGGGCTGGGCTACAAGGACGGCGGCTGCCAGATGCCGCAGGAGAGCTCCGTCGCCACGCCGAGCTTCTCCTGCCTGCTGCGCGAGCTTAGCGAGCTGGAGCGGGCATCGCGTCGTGGAGTGGCTACAGCCTGGCTGCTGCTGCTTCACAGTAGGCCGTCGGGCGGCGGAGGGTGCTCAAGGACGGGAGGGCATCGGGCGGGCGAAGGGGCTCCCTGGCGGCGGACAGGAGCACCGGTGTCCGTCTCGCGTGCGCGTCCGTAGCAGCGACAAAAACCGCCGGGAAAACATTACAGGTCCTTTCAGGTAACTAGGAAGAGGTGAAAACATTATATAAAAAGGAAAATGGGTGAAATCCCTTGAATCGAAACAATTCGCAGTCATGACGTCAAATTTTGAAAGGCAGACGAATTAAGTGTCAAATCTTATGAGGCTTACAAACTCGATGTCAAATATTGAAATTTCTCGTAAAAACTCAGAACCGGAAATCAATACCAATATCAATTAATATTTATTACAGCCGCTCCCCTCATCCTCAACATTGACCCATGTCCCTATACTTTTTGTGGAATTCCCTTGCCCCTCAAAAGGGAAAAAACAAAACAAGCTCGTTACTCCTCTGCTCTCCCTATGCATTAATTATTACCGCTGTTGTACGCTTAGGCCAGTCTCAGTGAAAGTTTCAGGTAAGTTTTATTTGCTTTAAATAGGTTGTCACATAAGCATTTTCATGACATGACATGATAATATATTTAAGAAGAGAGAGAAGAAATGCTCACGATTACCAACTATCTATGACTTATGAAATTAAATGTTTATGAAACTATAGAACAAAACTTTACATTGAAAGTGAGTGTTTCATTCAAGTCTCATTTTATTCTATATGTATCGGAAACAACGACATGAAACTATCTTCTGAGACTGGCCTTATGCTATGCCACCACTACGCTTCGTCGTAATGTCGTGCACCTCATCGGCTTAAGCCTTCCTCATTTCTGTATGGCACCAAGGTTAGAGATCCAGTCTTCCTCATCAACACCTCTCTTATTGCTCAAGGCCGATGCCCCTTTCTCTTCTTCCTCACATTCAACACCCCTTTACCCCCCCCCCCCCCCCCCCCCCCCCTCTCTCTCTCTTTCATCGTGGCTGGTGGCGCATGGCCCCTTTTCTTCTTTTCTTCTTCCTCGCATTCCTGACCGGCGTCCCATTCTTTTCTTCTTTCTTGTGGCTAAGACCCCATTCTTCCTTTCTTTCTCGTGGCCTGTACGGCGAGCGATGGAAGCATCGTTCTTGCACAAGGTGGCCACACACATGACCAAATTTCAATTCTATAATTTTATACATCCACACACGGATCGAGTTGGGCTGGTTCCTACAACAAAATTTAAATTGTGACCCATTTTAATATCATAACTGATTTGGTATTGAACCAAATTTAATTTCATACCCTTCAATGCTTATATCCAAATGAAGCCTTAACTCTATCTTCCCAAACACATCCTAGGGTGCCACTAGGACCCCTATCCGTCGACGGTCCTCTGCCTCCCATAGCCGTCGTTCTATAAGCCATCGACAAAACTCTACTTTCAATCACGTATAATCCGACCGTAAAAAAATTGAGCAATGGCATGAATATCGACACGTAGACCACTGCGCTGAATGCCAATGCATTACCACATCATAGCAACAATGCCCAATGACAAAGCTAGAGAAGCTGTTCCAAAGGATATATAGTTTTCAAACATTCAGCCATCGCTAAAACGAGATAGAGTTTAAATATTCACAAAGAACTGCGACCACATTATAGAGATATCACGATAATCTAGTGAAGAGCAAAATCAATGCTAGTTGTGCAAAAGAGGTATCACGACGAGAACAGCCTGCGAGGACGAAAGCGTCGGCGTCTTCTCACATCGCAGCGGCGCCGCCGCGCACTAGGGGCCTGGTTGCTTGGTTGAGGCCGAGGCAAGCGTTTCCCCTCGATCCCTCATTGCTGCGCGTTGCGCACCTCCAACGCGCACTGCGACTGGAACAAGGGCACAAGGGACGCCGGCTCCGCCATTGGCGCCGACAGCGCCGGGTGCCGCCACCCCGCGCCGACCGCGGGCGCCGGCGGCCTGGGGGAGACGTCGTGCGCCTGGCGCTCCCCGCTGCCGCCGTGCCGGGCGGCGCCACGCAGCAGCTGCTGCTGCTCGGCACCGCTCCTGCCCTCGGCCACCTGGTCCCCTCCTCCCTCCTTCCTGGCGGCGGCCCCCGCCTGGTCCGCCTCCCAAACCGGCACCGTGGGCGACACGACGAGCGGCGACAGAAGCGGGATCGGCGCTCTCCCGTCGCCCCACACCGCGGGGCCCGCCCCCGTCCCCGCACCGGCGGCGACCTGCTCCAGCTGCAGCGACGCCGGTGCATGCTTCTGGAGACGGCTCGGCGGGCGTTTCTTGCATCCGGAGCCTGAGGCGGACATCTTCATCTCCATCGACTGATGATGAGCGGGTGGATTATTGATCCTACTCTCGCTTTCCGCGATCCCCTCCTCGCGGCGACTCGCTGATCTTTCGTCTACCCGGCTGGCTTCTGCAGGGAACTGCCGTAGGGTACTCCTACATGCGTGCATGCGGAGCTCGTGGGATGGCTATGACTATAAAGGGCGGAGCGGTGGCGAGTGGGTGGCCGGGTTTGGAGGAGAAGGGGGGGCGGCGTGGACGGTGGGGAGGGATCGGTGCGGCAGTTCCCTTGTTTTGTGTAACGCTCGCTCGCTTCCTGCAACCGTCTCCCAGCGAGATGCCTGCGGTCAGTTTCTGACTTCTGAGGCTCTGATCGGATTGGGATCGGCGACCGCCTTGGGATATGTGACCGTAGACTCGATTTGATCCGCTTGTTTTTTTTAAAAAATGTGTCGCCTGTCACGTCACTTGGGGGTCGGTAGAGAAGTTTTGGCACGTCAAAACTTGGCCACGTTACAAATAGTTGGGATCGTACGACTGATGAATGATAAATAAACGTTACGTAGTTCATTGAACTGACAGTACAGCAGAAGACGGCACAGTAAAAAAAACAGTGGCCCTTTATCATCGTATATTACCGGATCGATCACAGCTTCGTCTTTTTGGCCCGGCCCACATCGTGGCCGGCGGCTGCCTAGCCGTGCAGGTGGCCGCTTCCTTTTCCGCACGATTCCGTCCCCCACCCTCTTATCCGCTTTCTCCTCCCGCCGCCCCCTCCCGCTTCTCTCCTTTCCCGCAGCCTCACCGCGGTCCTGCTCGTCCACGCGTTCACTTTCAACGCGACGCCGCAGAGCCGAGAGCTAACTCCTGAGCTAGGAAAGTAGTAATGCGTCATTTGGCCGCGACCTCTGCGACGCGCATTTGTTGAGAAACCGCCTACGAACTACCGTCGATGGCGTTCCTCGCGCCTCCGCAGTTCAAGTGGCCCCCTTCCACCCGCGCGGCGGTATTCAGGGAGCCCTCCGGCGGCGCAGGCTCCCGCCTCAGTCGGATAAACTGCTCTTTCTCCTCCACGGCAGTCGTCGATGCAGAGCGCCTCGAGTGCTTGTCCGTCGAGCCGCCGCCTTCTCCTCACCGGACCCTTCCGGTAACGTCTGTCTCCATCTCGTCCGTCTGATTCAGCTGTAGCTGCAAATCTCAGTACGGGTTGGACTGGCAATTTTCTAAATTGTTCGTCTCGTTCTTCCTTCGATTGCCTCAACCAGGGCTCTTTCGGTGAGGCGCTTCTCAACAAGGAGGCCGTGGTTGCGGCTGCGGCCGCGGAAGCCGTCGCTCTGGCTCGAGCGGCGGCCGAAGTCGCCGGAGAAGTCGCCCGGATGGCGCAAAAGGATCACCCAGCGGACTTACCGCGGCGTGATGACACGGAGGACAGCTTCTTGTCAAGAGAGGTCCTCCGCACCGAGGTGGGGTTGGAGGCGAGGCGCGCCGGGCTCGAATTATTGCAGGGCGATGAGTTCAGCAGCATCTTCAGCGACGAATCCGAGGATGACGATGATGACAGCGGGCATAGCATAGCCGTAGCGGTGAAGTCGGCGCGGCGGTCCGAGAGAAGGGCTCGGAGAGTGAGGGCAGCGATGAAGGCGGCTAAGTGTTTCAGCAGCGGGAAGCCCGTTGGAGCGTCCTCCACAAGGAAGAAGCGGTTGAAGGGTTGCCAGACTCCTCTCGGGTGCTTCTATAAGATGACCGGCCCGAGGCTTCTCACGGCGGAACAAGAAGTCGAGTTCTCAGAAGGAATTCAGGCATCATGACTCGCAAATTAAAACTTTTTGTGATTTTGTGGTGCTATGCGGAGACATATCAGTAGTAGATTATTGAGTAAAATGCATCGCGATTATTGAGTAAAATGCACCGCGACTCCCTAAACTTTTCCCACATTCTCACCCGGGTCTATGAATTCTCAAAATGATGCTCTTCAACTTTTTAAATGATCCATTCTACTTACTTCGATGCAAGGCAGAGTTCCTGTCACTTTCTTAAAGAAAGATCCATTTCAAGTTTACTTTAGTTCCAATCATGGACTTGAATTCTAACTTCAAACGAACCACTTAAAAAGTTGAAGGACCAGATGATCACTTTGGGTTTATGGAGTATGGACCAGATGAGAATATGGGAAAAGTTTGCGGACACATGATGCATTTCACTCTTAGATTATTGAGAGGTTGCAATAGTATCTGCGTGCCCTGTGCTAAGTAGCGAGGATGGTGAAATGCACAATGTTGCAGCGCAGCTCTGTTCAACCTAGATCATAACCAAACTGCACATTGCACGCATGATAGCTTGTGAAATTTATTCTTGTGTTTGATGCAAATTTATATAGCCATAATTTAGTGTGTTCTTCCTCTTGGCGGCATCAACCATCACCATTCATCAACCAACTCACCATTTTCGTCAGATGTTTCTGCTAGTTACCATTGTCCTATTGCCCATCACGTTAAACTTATCATGCATGTCACATTGAATGTATGCAGGACCTCCTGAAACTGGAAGCCATCCAAAAGGAGATTGCGCAATATAATGGCGGTGAACCAACATTTTCCCAGTGGGCGGCAGCAGCTGGAACTGATGAGAGCACTCTGCGGAGACGCCTGAATTATGGGGCTTACTGCAAAAACAGGATGGTGAAATCTAATGTGCGACTTGTAATCTCAATCGCAAAAGAACATGAAGGCCCTGGAATGGAGTTTTCTGATCTAATTCAGGTGCTGTACATGTGTGCTCCTAGAGAAATAAGATTATTGCTTTAATTATATTACACATTCTCATTTTGTTGTCTTCATGGCAGGAAGGGATGCAAGGCCTGATAAGAGGCGCAGAAAAGTTTGATGCTAAGAAGGGTTTTAGATTCTCCACTTACTCCCATTGGTGGATCAAACAAGCAATACGCAAGTCTGTTTTAGAACAAACCCAGATAATTCGCCTGCCGGTATGTTATCCTTCCTCCCTGTACTTTCACCATTTGAATTTCTTGAGATTGCTGTCTATGTATCGGTGAAGGCAGCGGTGGTGATGACGATGACGGTACCAACATTCTAATGCTGCATTCTTTTACCTGGCGTTACGTGAGCTCAATTTCAA
Source organism: Miscanthus floridulus (assembly GCF_019320115.1). Lineage (NCBI taxonomy): Eukaryota > Viridiplantae > Streptophyta > Magnoliopsida > Poales > Poaceae > Miscanthus > Miscanthus floridulus. The sequence continues at coordinate 154,313,273 of NC_089581.1, read as the reverse complement.
TGTTGTAATTTTTTGTACCTAAAACATTTGTTTCTGTTATGTAGGCACATATGGCTGAAGCAAGTTCCCGAGTGAAGGAATGCTGCCGGCGACTCCGTCGTGAGTTGAAACGGCTACCCAGCAACGAAGAGATTGCGGTGGACACTGGCATGCCAATCCGGCGGGTGGAGGCAGCCATGAGCCTCCCAAAATACAGCGTGTCCTTCACGAGCAAGGTCGGGTGCACGGACGTCACATACCAGGTTTGTTCGTCCTTGACGTCCTTCTCATGTAAACGCTACGGTGGAACATACAGCATGACAATAATAATGGCGCCTGAATCTAACGGCCTCCGCTTCGCTTCGTCGACCTGGCAGGAGATCATGCCGGACACGAGCGCCGAGACGGCCGAGGAGGTGCTGCACCGGTGGCTGATGAAGAAGGACGTGAACACGGCGCTGGAAAGCCTGAGCACGCGCGAGAAGCTGGTGATGCGGTACCGGTTCGGCATCGAGGGCGGGCGGCCCAGGACCCTGCACGACATCGGGCAGCTCATGGGGGTGAGCCGGGAGCGGATCCGGCAGATCGAGCTGGGCGCGTTCCGGAAGCTGCGGAGCAAGAAGAGGGTGCAGTCGCTGCAGCAATACCTGCAGCCGGCGGAGAGCTGGTAGCCATGTCAGCACTACCCGCATCGTTGCACACGGCTTTCCATGACGACTCATATATGTATGTACACAGTACACTGTTCTTTTTAGAGGATTTAACGTATACACGTTCGATCCATTTCGCTGTCCATGTTGTAGTACCAAGTGTATAAAGAAGCTGAAACATTTTTTTAACGCAAAAATACAAGAATTGTGTTCCAGTAAATAACAACGTGTGAAGCCAGCCGTTTCTGTACTGTGCTGTGCACCTCACGTATGACCACCTCGGATAAACACACTGAAAATCTCTTCCAAGTCACGGAATCAGCAAAGAGCAGGTTTTGCAGCTGGTTCTGGTAATCAAATAAAGGCACCAAAAACAGCATCAGGAAGAAAAAGGAAAAAGGAAGAAAAAAGGCCAGCAAGTGAGTCTAGCGTTCAAACCGCAGGGCTTTTCGCAAGTCGCAACACGTCATCACGGGCCGCCGTCTGAGGTAGCCACGCCGCCGCGAAACCCTCAACAGAAAACTAGAAAACTGGGGGGCAAAAGATAGGAGAGACCCAAACCCTTACCCAGGGAGGCGAGGAAGACACCCCTCCGGCCCTCCCTTCCCCGTGTGCCCCTCCTCGTCCTCCGCCCTTTCTCCCCCTCGCCGACACCTACCCTCACCGCATCCGCGGTCGCAATGGCGCTAACCTCCCAAGGCATCACCCTGCGTTCCCCGCCAGCGGGCCCCCGCGGCCACGGCGGGAGGCGGTCCTCTTCCGTACCCGCCGCCGCGGTCCCGCGCGGCTGGGGGCAGCCTCACGCGGGGCAAGCCTTATCCATCTCGCCCGCCAGGTACGAACCCGCCGCCCGCCTACCACGGGGAGGCTCCTCCTCCTCCGCCATACGCGCCGCCACCTCGGCCGGCGCGCAGCCCGGCAGCGACCCGGTCCCCGCCGAGCCCAGAATCGAGCTCCCCGCGATATTTACCGTCTTCTCCGAGGCCGCTAAGACCGGCGCTGCCTTCTTCATCGCCTCATCGGGCGCGGCTTTCCTCCTCGGCTCGTTTGGGGGGTTCGGAGGCGGCGCTGGGGGTCTCTTCGGCGGCGGTGGTGGATGGGGCGCGGGGGGTGGTGGTGCCGGTGGCGGAGGGGGTGGAGACTTCTGGTCCCGGCTGTTCTCCGTCGGCGCGGCGCACGCGGACGACAAGTCCTCGGGGGATTGGGACGCGCACGGGCTCCCCATCAACATGACGGTGCCGCTCACGAAGCTGAGCGGGCTGAAGAGGTACAAGCTGTCTGAGCTCAAGTTCTTTGACCGGGCAGCCGCCGGCGGTGGCGCCTACACAGGGCCGGAGGATTCCTTCTTCGAAATGGTGACACTGCAGCCTGGTGGCGTGTACACCAAGTCGCAGCTGCTGAAGGAGCTCGAGACACTCGTCTCCTGTGGCATGTTTGAGCGGGTTGATCTGGAGGTGAAGCCCAAGCCGGATAACACAATTGGGCTCACAGTCTCCTTTGTGGAGAGTGTGTGGAGTGCCGCAAAGCAGTTCAAGTGCATCAATGTGGGGCTTATGTCACAGTCAGGGCAGGTTGACTTCGACCAGGATATGACTGAGAGGGAGAAAATGGATTACCTCCGCAAGCAGGAACGTGATTACCAGCAGCGTGTACGGGGTGCCAAGCCCTGCATCTTGCCAGAAAATGTGCGTGGAGAGGTGCTGGGAATGATGAAGAAGCAGGAGAAGGTGAGCGCCAGGATGCTGCAGAAGATCAGGGACCATGTCCAGAAATGGTACCACAACGAGGGTTTTGTGTGCGCACAGGTGGTTAACTTTGGAAACCTTAACACCAATGAGGTTGTGTGTGAGGTGGTTGAGGGTGATATCACCAAGGTGGAGTACCAGTTCCAGGATAAGCTTGGAAATATTGTTGAGGGAAATACCCAGCTTCCGATCATAGACCGAGAGCTGCCCCAACAGGTATACCTGTTACAACCAATCGCTAAAGATATTACATTGATTAGCATATGGTAACGCCTGTGACATTTTATTTTCATCAATGAACCTCAGTGATGAGTTGCGCACTAGGATATTTGGATCAATAATTAAAATATTATGTAGCATGCAAACGTACTTGCACTCAGTGTTAGCCATTGCGTGTGATTCTTCTGGTCTTGTGCTCTCTATGATGATGTTTGGCGTGCAACACAAATACCTGCTCTCTATATATTTTTACTAAACAGTCATTGTCCTGACATGAATTTTCTCCTAGCATGTTGGTGACTTCAGTTGTTAATCTGTGACTACTAATCTTTTACAGCTTCGACCTGGCCACATCTTTAACATCGGAGCAGGGAAACAGGCTCTGAAGAATATAAATTCACTTGCTTTGTTTTCTAATATAGAAGTTAATCCACGTCCTGATGAGACAAAGGAAGGGGGCATAGTAGTTGAAATTAAGCTCAAGGAACTGGAACCCAAGTCAGCTGAAGTAAGCACAGAATGGAGTATTGTACCTGGGCGTGAAGGGCGACCAACTTTGGTAATGTACCTATTTATTTGGAATCATCTGTTCCTTCTGGAACCTTTCTATATAAGGGTGGATCTAGGATTTTACCACACCTAGGGCTGGATTCATGTGTCTCAGACTAGATTGTAGAATTCTTTGAACTTATCTTGAAGTTTGCTGATATTTCTATAGGTGTTTTTGTGCTGCACCTAGGGCCATAGTCGTAGTTGCCATAGGTGCAACTCCTCCACTGTATATAATTGCTAGGCTACACTATTTCGATAAAGTACATCTTGTTTGTTACTTTGTTATCTGTCATGAACCTCAGATCTTATGGCTATTTTCTTTTAGGCATCCATACAACCTGGAGGAACTGTGTCATTTGAGCACCGGAACATCTATGGTCTTAATAGATCTATTGTTGGTTCTGTTACATCCAGCAACCTGCTGAACCCTCAGGTTAGTTGCTGATGAATGTTCTTTTGGGAGTTTTGTTGTTTTTCTGATTTTGGTTACTGTTACCTTTGTCACTTGGGGTTGCATTGTATTAGGGGTTATACAGCGTAGCCTTAACCTGCTTAAGCCTATGGAGTTAGCTGTTCTTTGGTTCGTCTGAATAGGATGTTATGCATGTGATTGGTTTCCTACGTAAGTGGTCATACTGAGTCTTGGGCTGTAGAGCGGGTGCGGGTGGGAGGGAGGGTGCATATCTGGATACACAGGATTTGGCCGAATTGTGGGATGCAGGCTGGGCTTGCTTTGAGGACAGTACTAGCCTGCATATGGGCTTGTGCAGGTAACCAAATAGGGATGAATTGCACCAAGGAGACCTGGATAAGGGCTTGTGCAGGCAACCAATCAGACCCTTGGTGCTTTATACTTGTAAGAGGAATGTGTTTAACAACGAGCGAGTTCAGCATGGCATTTCTGATCTTATGTTAGTCTGTCTTTCATTAGACTACCATGTGGAAAGTGTGCATTTTTAAGTGTCGACAATTTCATGTCTAAAATTACTGAACAAGTAGAGCAATGACCCTGCATGGCTGCATTAGCCTCCAGAAGGAATTATATTTACCTAGCACTTGTCAATCTTAAACTAGCCTACCCCAACTTGTTTGGGACTTAAAGGCTTGTTGTTGTTGTTGTTGTCAATCTTAAACTTGATTATTCTCTGTTCTATTGAAATATGTTTAAACAGTAACATCGTTAAGAAATACTGGTTTGTTTCATGGTTGGTGATTATTCTATTTGTACTTGATAGGCTAACATCTGTCTAACAGTATTTATTTAGGTCTTTATACTTTTTTGTCAGCAACACCACTTATATTTTTTGACATCGTGCACTTATTCATGTGTATTTTGGGGGATCTTTAGGATGATCTTTCATTCAAGCTTGAGTATGTCCATCCTTATTTGGATGGTGTGGATGATCGTAGTAAAAACCGCACATTCAAAACTAGCTGCTTCAACACGAGGAAATTGAGTCCTGTCTTTGTTGCTGGTCCCAACATGGATGAGGCTCCGCCTGTTTGGATCGATAGAGTTGGATTTAAAGCCAACATAACAGAGGTTTGCTCGAGTTCTTCCACATTTTTTCTATTTTATGAGCAAGTACTGTTCCAGAAATATCTGTAACATGATGAAAAACTGTTTGGATTCTCAGAGCTTCACACGACAAAGCAAATTCACATATGGCCTCGTGGTTGAAGAGATTACAACACGTGATGAAACTAATTCTATCTGTACCCATGGTTCTCGAGCAATGCCTAGCGGCGGTTTGAGCATGGATGGACCTCCCACAACCCTCAGTGGTACTGGAGTTGACCGAATGGCATTCCTTCAGGCTAATATAACCCGTGACAATACTGAGTTTGTGAATGGTGCAATTGTTGGAGACAGATACATTTTCCAGGTAAGTTATCTGTACAATTATGGTTTCAAGGACATACAGTAAAGTGAGCCCTTGACGCTCAAGCATTTGCCTTGTGGCTGTAAGACTCTTTGAAGTGCTACACTCAATTTTGTGAAAAGTAGCAAGGCAGACTCTCTTTGTTATTTTATCTTTTTATTAAATACCGCTTTCAATTCCAAAGCTTGCCACAGTGCACCAAACTTTCATTGATTGATTGCAATTCAATGTTTTTTCAGTACCTTTTTCTTGCCCAGTGCTCTTATTGTTTACAAACCTCTCTTATTGTTTACGAACCTCTATGTTGAACTTTGCACTTGTTCTTTCATGTTTTCATGTTGTTATTTAGTCTTTGCCATGGTAAAATACATAAACTGGGGAATTTCCTTGGTTGCAGTTGGACCAAGGTCTTGGCATCGGAAGCAAAAACCCATTCTTCAACCGTCATCAACTTACTCTGACCAAGTTCATCAATTTAAATAAGCAAGAGAACGGTGCTGGCAAGCCACTACCAGCTGTTTTAGTTCTTCATGGTCATTATGCTGGTTGTGTGGGTGATTTGCCAAGCTATGACGCATTTGCACTTGGAGGGCCTTACTCTGTTAGGGGCTTTAGTAACGGTGAACTGGGTGCATCTAGGAATATTCTTGAGGTATGCATTACTCACTCTAGATTTTCATTTGATGCATCATTGCATTTTCATCCCCAGTATTATCGTTGGCATTGATTATTCTGGTTTCCTTCATTAAAAGATTACATGTAATTGGTACCGTGGCATCACACAATGTTGTATTGTTTGGTAACTAATGTTTATGTCTGTTAATCTATGCAGGTTGCTACAGAGTTGCGCATCCCTGTAAGAAACACACACGTTTATGCATTTGCTGAACATGGGACTGACCTTGGGAGTTCCAAGGATGTGAAAGGGAACCCTACAGAGTTTTTCAGGCGTGTTGGTCATGGATCTTCATATGGTGTTGGTGTCAAGCTTGGGTTGGTAAGGGGAGAGTACATTGTAGATCACAATGCTGGTACCGGAACCATTTTCTTCAGATTTGGTGAGAGATTTTGAGTACGCTTCATTCCGCCACTGGAAGACAGACTTTTGAGGCACTCTGTGTAGCGATGCTTGTGGGCTGTGATAGGACCCAAACGGCATTGGAGCTCTGCTGAAATAATGAAGCTATTTTCTGAGGAAGAGTGATAGCTAGTGTGAGATTAGTTTTTCTTTATGTAGGTTGTAAGATCTGTTCTTTCAGAGCTTTGAGCTCATAAATAGATGAATTGTTCAGAAATATTGGCCCAAATTTTACCGTCAATTGTGTTGTTTGTGCTTCTGCTAAATTGTTGAATTTGTTTTGCCGCAGTTGCTTATCTACAGTTTTGTTGCATTTTCAGATTGTGTATTCTAGCTAAAGTATAACTTCCTGTTGATGATGCCCTTGTGTTGGATCTGAATTTTGTCCTTATTGGGCGGCTAGTGCTGACTACTAGCTTCAAATTCAGAACTACTACTGTTGATGATGCCCTTGGGCTAGTTTTAAATACGATTCTTTGGTAGAGCTTGTAGTAATTAGTTAATTTGAAAACAAATAAGCCGTGCGTGCGCACATGGAAGCAGCTGACGAACGCTTCCCTGCAAGGCCGCCACGGCGCGTTCTCCACCTCGTCTTCGCCCACCTCCGACGCGGCGATCGCGGCTTGGTGGACCCGCACCCCGCGGCCGTCCCCACGGCGCTCCGCGCCTGCGCGCGCCTCGGAAACGCCTCCTCCGGCCGCCTAATACACGCGCTCGTCCTCACCCGGTTCCCGTCCCGCGCCTCCGACGCCGTCGCCGCCACCGCGCTTCTTGACATGTACGCCAAATGTGGCCTCGAAGCGAGTGCCCAGAAGGTGTTCGACGAAATGCCGCGTAGGGATGACCTCGTCGCCTTTGCCCCGACCTGATGACATGGAACGCCGTCGTCTCCGGTTTCGCACTGGCCGGCGACGACCAGATGGCCGGGGAATTGATCGGCGCCATGGAGGAGGACGGGTTCCAGCCGGACGTGGTCCCTTGGACATCGCTTGTATCTGGCTCGGTGCTGAACTTTCAGTATGCCAGGGCACGCGTGCTGTTCCGGAGAATGATGACCAATGGCAACCCTGTCCTGCCGAGCTCGGCCACGATTGGCAGCATCCTGCCTGCCTTCGCCAATGTCGCTGACGTGAAGCGTGGGAAGGAAGTCCACGCCTACGCCATGGTGACCGGCGTCGAACAGGAGCTCACTGTGGGCAGTGCTCTAGTAGATATGTACACGAAGAGTGGGTTCGTGCTGGAAGCACGCCGGCTGTTTGATAGGATGGCAGAAAGAAGCACGGTGACTTGGAATTCCATGATCTTCGGGCTGGCGAATTCCGGCCACTGCCAAGAAGCCATCGGTCTCTTCAACCGGATGCTGTGCGACGGAGCAAGGCCGGATCACCTGACGTTCACAGCCGTTCTGACGGCTTGCAGCTACGCGGGCATGGTGGAGCTCGGGAAGGCCCTGTACCGCGCCATGCAGGAAGAGCACGGCATCGCGCCGAGGCTGGAACACTGCGCATGCATGGTGCATTTGCTTGGCCGAGCCGGCTGGCTCGCCGAGGCTTATGATTTCATCAAAGCCATGCCCCTGGAGCCTGACTCCTTCGTCTGGGGGGCGTTGCTGGGGGCATGCCGGAGCCATGGCGATGTCAAGCTTGCCGAGCTGGCTGCGTCCCACCTGCTAACCGTCGAGCCGGCCAATGCAGCTAGTTGCCTGCTACTCTCGGACTCGCTGGCAAGTGCAGGCAGACAAGATGATGTTATGAAGATGAAGAGGCTGGCAAAGAGACGGCGCATGAAGAAGCTGGATGGCTGCAGCTGGTTGGAGTGAGTCTGCATAATCGAAAGCGATATATCGTCTGAGATCATCAGAAGAACAGGATTGATTGATCACAGATTCATGGTTGCCCAGATATGCAGAAGCAAACATCCCAGAGTTCAGGTTACCTCGTCTAATTAGCCGCTTTCCTACAAATGCATGTATTGGTCTATTTGATGTTACCATGAACATGTATTGGTCTATTTGATGCTACCATGAAAATAGAAATGCTGTGCTACTGAGATTTAGTAGATGAAATGTTTAGCATTCACACTGTTTACTCACGTTGACACAACACATTTGTAACAACTAAAGCATGACATAAGTGGGAGTCACTAGTACTATACAAGCATAAACAGCAACGTAGCATTTACTTATTTGAGGCTGGATACTAGGTCCCTAAATCCTAATTACATTACGTAATACTCGATTACATTACGTAATACTCGAAGCAACTTATTATATAATTACAAGGCAGCAGCACGGTTCGGCTTCATTTCTCCATTCCTCACGCACGGTTCTCACCGCCCAGAAACATCAGTGACTGGGGGAGTTTGATCTACCATCTGGTGCTGGACCTAAAAGCAAAACCATTCCTCCCCCAGTTCCATCCCCCGGGTCTGATCCCTCAACAGGGGGTGCCCTCCTAGCAGCAGCTCGGCGCATTGGCTCGAAGAATCTACCAGCCACATCAGGAGGTTGCTCGAAAGATTCCTCCCCAGGCAGAACAAGGAGCCCTTCATTGCGGAGCATGGAGGGTTCATGGTAGCATGTGATCCACAGTGAGTCAACAAGCTGCCTCTCTTCTCGTGCAGCATCCAAATCTTCAGGAGTCATCGTCCTTATGCTTTCCATACGTCCACGGAGAAGCCGTCGTAACCTGTCATGTTCTCCTAGTAGACTCCTATTTCCAAGTGTTGTGTCCCTTGCAAGCTCAAGCAAGCCCCCTAATGCTGCCTCTCGAACACCAGAGTCATCGCTGGAAGCCAAACGCATCATAAGGTGGGGGAAACCTAACTGCGCAAATACTGAACAATCTGAATGGCTTTCGCTGAGCAGATAGTGAGTCAGACTCAATGCTTTCCTGACACACACACACAAAAAAAAAAAAAGACCAAAAACATCTCAGTCAAATAACATGTTGGCAAGGCATTTGCCAAAAAACATCACCTCAGAATTTCGAATCAATTGTGTTACCTCTGAAACCTTGCACTTTCTGAATTCAATGCATCTCTTAGTCCTGTATATCCGTTGGCTAAACGAAATGCAGAAACTCCTGGTTTGTTGTTCCGTATCAGAGCTGAATATTTAATGAGGACATCATTAGACATGTCAATTTATAGGATATAATATATACTGTGTCCATTTAAAATGTGGATAAAATACTTACAAGATAGTGCACCAAGAGCTTTTATCCGAGCAGTAAGGTCAGGATCTGATCTGAAATTGGATAAGAGAGGTTCAAAACCACTAGCTTCCATGACCAACTGCTGGCTGGTCGGATTGTTCTGAACCACTGTTGTTACAACATCAGCTGCTTTCGCTCGGATACGAGCATTAGAATTTCTGAGGTACTTGATAACTGGAACCAACCCACCAACAGAATGCAAATCTAGAGCACGACATAGAAATAACAAAATAAGTCCTCCAAATAACAAATTGTGAGTATAAAAAAAATGATAGTTTCACATAAAGAACATTTTAAATTAGACTTATGGCTATTATTGCTTCATTGTAAACAATTAGTTCATCATTCAGTCAACTATTTTTATTCTAATGAATCAGCTCCCCTTGAAAAGTTGCACGGTAGCATATTGAAAGGGGAAGCTGAGAATTCACCTGAATAGCAATGTTCTATTTGCCAAAAACCACTATATTGCCTCCATCCATTTGTTTAGCCACCTCAACAGAAACTACGAATGCCATTTTGAATCATCCAATGATGTGAATGTATTCAGTTTGACACCAAGAATGCATGCCTCCAAGTGCTACCATTGTCTCCTACATATGGAATTGTAGATTTCACTTAAAAGTAAATAATTTGAGTTCATGTATGTATGAATGAAATATGCTCATAAACCTTAATGCAAGCAGCAATTACGAACTGACACTAGGAGAATTCTAATGGACACACACACATTACACATATCAGATAGCTCTGAGGACTTTTGTCATACGATTTGTAATTGTGCAAAAGTCTGGCCCCAATGAGCCATCCACATCAAGGACCCTCACAAATCCCACAAAGGAGGTACCATTTTGTATTATATACCACAAATGGAGCCATATTGAGGTATATGAAACATGAGATTTTGTGAAATGATAACAAGACATGGGAAAAATTAAACATGAATCTGGGACATACCATTTGCCATGTCGATAGACTCAACATGCACCAGCAGCTCACTCAGCAAATCTGGAATTTTCAGAAGCATGCAGATTAGCATTGACCAGGTATGAGAAATGGCATTTGAAACTAAATAAATGCAATTAAGGCCCAGATTGTCAGCTTGAAGGCTGTTACAATCTGCAAGTTGAAACAAACACATTCTAGATTATAGCCAGACTGTAACAATTAACAATCTGCTTCCCCTTAACTTGCAGATTGTTACACTCAAGCAAGGCCCAAAACATGCCTATGCCTATAATAATTAGATAGATGTCAGTTCTTCAAACAATCAATTAAGAAGACCACAAGTACAACGGAAAGCTGCATAGAAATATATCTCCACCAACCTAGAAAAGGGTGAAACAGGGAATAGCAGTGGTACTTGCTATCTAATTACCACAGTCCACACCCACAGAATATTCGAAGCTATAAAAAAACAAAACTACATATAGGAAAACTCTTTTCTTTTCTTTCTTTCTCTCTTTTTTTTTTGGAAATGGAGGATCATTTGCCTAATCGTTACTGTGAGCTTACTGAACTTCAATTTTATGATTCGGAGTTCCATAAGCGAGAAATGTCCCTATGTCTTTGATGTGAAGTGGAAACTTTCTATAAAGAAAAATTGCCTGCACAATTCCTTGATGTGAAGTGTAAACTTTCTAAAGAAAAATTGCCTGCCCAATTCCACATCCATCGCCCCTTTTGGTTCCAAGCAAGTTTTGACAGGCTAGAGTTGAAATTACGAGCCAGAAAAACAAAATTGCGTTTGCCGGGAGTCGAACCCGGGTCTATTGCTTGGAAGGCAATTATCCTAACCGTTGGACTACAAACGCTGTTGTTCATTCATTAACTGAAATTCGTCATCTGAACTAAAGTTTCAACGCTGAAACTGAAAGTTCTAATCGTAAAAGCCAACACTAGCATGCGTGCTCAGGGAATTTAAGCAGGAGATGTGGGAAATGCATCTTGCAATCATGCAATGTAATTGACCCCATACCTTCGATGTCGTCGTGGGTGATGCCCTGCGCCTCCAGGACGGCGGGCGGGGTGCTCATGAGCAGCGCAATCTCCCTCATCCGGCTCACCACGTCCACCATCATGTGCCGCTCCACCGCCTCCGCGAGCCACCGCCGCTCCTCCTCGCTGTTGATTGGCACCACCGAAAACCAACACGCGCTTCAGCCACCTCTAAAAAAACAGACACTCCGCCTTCCCACCAGCAATCCAACATCCCCTTACCTGACGGCGCCAGACGGCCCCGCCCCGTGGACGTAGGGGAGGCTCCATTTGAGCAGCCCCGCCCAGCTCAGCCGATCCCCCGCCATCTGTCCTCCTCCCTCTACCCTTCCTGATCCGACGGCAATTCCGGCCGGCGAAACCAAACCACCGCGCGTCCCGTGCGGTTCCTCTCTGCGGCTCCCAAAGCTGGTGATGTGTTTGTGTTCGTGCTTTCCTCTCCCTCGTGTGCGTTCGTTCGCGGCGACGCGAGATATTTCCGCTTCTGGATACAACAGGGCTGAAATGATGATCAACTCGATGACTCTCCTAGAGCTAAATGCCAAATGCCGTCACGGGTAGGAAGGTTGGGGATAGGGACGGATCTCTCTGGAAATTACTCGGCTGTTCTGGCCGCCGAGCTGCACTCTGTGGGCCGGAACGGCCCATATTGTTCTGCACCGGCCGGTTTGGCTTTAATGTTTTCTGAGACGGCCCAGGGCCTTTCTTTCCCTGTCTTTCGGCCGTTCGTTTCGACCGTTCATTTGCTTCGGCGAGCGCCGGGGAGGGGATAATGGCAGCAGTGAGCTCGGTCTCTGTTCTGCCCCTCGCGCCGCGGAGGCCTCTTCCGCTGAGGCGTGCCGCTAGGAATGTGTTGGAGGGAGGAGGGAGAAGGGCTTCGAGTCCCCTGCTCCTCGCGAGGTATGGGCTGCGGCGCGGGCGCCGGGCTGCTGCTGCCGTGGCCGGCGAAGCGGAGTTGCCCCTCGAAGAGGCGGAGGCCGCGATGAGGGTGGCCGCCGACGACGACAGCATCACGGCCACGGTGGTGTCCGTGCTGCTCACGGTTGCGTTCGTCGGCCTCTCCCTCCTCACCCTCGGGGTGCGTGTTTGTTGCGACTTGCGAGCCAGCCGTTGTGGCATTGGATGGTCGATGCTGATCTCGCCAGGCTGTGTTTTTTGGCTGGCTCACGATTCTTTTTGCAATGCAGGTGATCTACCTGTCCGTGCAGGACTTCTTGCAGAAGAGGGAAAAGGAGAAGTTTGAGAAGGAGGAGGCTGAGAGGCAGAAAGAGGAGGCGAGGAAGAAGAGGGCTAAGTCCAGGCAGAAGAGAAGAAATTATTGATTTCGGGATGAACTGCCACCCCCCAATGTGAGCATTTCTTCTTCTTCTCCACCCTATTTCTTGTAATAGCAATGATTTTGTATGTAGTGTTGCACCTTTTGTATCACATGTGGTTTTCCTTCCTTTCTCACTTTAGGTTATATATGTGGTGTATGTGATCAGTTCAGCTGAGGGGCGTGCTAAACCAAATTAGCTTACAACTAATTTGTTTTAGGACTGATCCATTTATAAATGTGGGATATTTACAAATCAATAAATCAAAAGTAAGTTGCACCACTCTTAAAATAATCAGGAGGGAAAGCAAGATCGAATGAAATTTGGAAAGACGGGTGCCTGAAGGATGCTACTCTTTGAGTGAAAACAAGAATAAAGCCGCATTTTGTCCCCTGTGAAGGACACTTAGAAGTTGTTGGGACCTTTTTTAAAAAACTGGATCAACGCCTGTGTCCGTTGCATTGAATCAGGACATAATGGTTCAGTGTTACAGCATCCGAGACATCAGGATTATTTTATTTGTTTTAAAATAATTAAATATCCAGTACTTGTCCTACAAGTATCTAAGGAGTATCAGTGTTCGACAGTATTGGTATCTGATACGCAAGTGTTCACAAGTATCCATGCATCGTAGTCAAGAATCACTCAGAGTTCACAAATCACCTAAGACATCAGGCAAAAGGTTCAGCAGAAGCCGGAGCAGCAGCTTCCAGAACTACATCAACCCACAAAGAGCCAGGCATAGCACAGCTTGGAGCATTCAGTCCACCAACTTCGCCGTTGTTGAGGTTAGCAGGCACCATTCCTCGAGAGAATTTGTTCCAGCCTGGTGACCAAGGCGTCCAGTTTGGCCTTCCAGAGCTGGTGCAGTTCGAAGTACTTCACCGAGCAAAGCAGCCATCCCCAGTTCTTAAACATGGCCCTGCTGGAGCGCTAGAGCTTTTGTAAACCTAGACAAACTCCATTCTGAAAACATAGATAGTTTCTTAGTTTCCACAACCCCCAAAGAGTCAATGCTGTTAACATATTAAAGATCAGATCCTTCTTTTCACGGAGCCAATGTTTAGCTAGCAACACATATCTTCCATCATTAGACTGGATGTGAGCTCTGCCGCACACATGCAGACCTATCTAGCAATAGCACAGATAAAGAACCAGTGTGAGATGGCTCAGTTTCAAAACAAAACAAACCGGTATCATCTTCAACTCTCCTTTCTTTTAGCTAGACTGGTTCTAGTAAGAAGCTTATTCCTAGACAAGAGCTAATGAAAAACATGGGCTCTAGATAGCAATTTCATTTTACAAATCGCAGGTGTGTAAACTGGACACACCCCTGAAATTGATGATCTTATATAAGGACTGAGAAGAGCAAAACCCTAAGAAATTTTCTTTTAAAAAAGAGACCCTAAGGAATCATACTACCACACTACACCATCATCATCCCTGGTAACGACAATGGTAGATCAATTTGAATAATTTCTTCTCATTAGTGTTGCAAATAGTGGGCTAAGACATTTAGCGGAGCCTTCGGAAATATGCTAAGCAAGCTATAGCGGCGCTAAGGCATTTAGCGTTTTCTCAAAAAACATGCATATTATTGCTTGGTGTTTGCTAACTTGCATGTCTCCGTTGCTGGCTGTCACATTCTCCCTTCATGCCAGTGCTGGAGTACTTGTCCTTGGCAGTGTAGTTGCTGCACATCGGCGAAGGGGAAGGCTGCAGCCGCGACCTCCGCAGTCACCTCACGCAGCCGGCTCTTGCAATTACTCTCAGCCGTTCGTAGTTCACAGCCATAGTTGCCTCAACGCACACCAACACCGCGCCACCGCAAAAGGTTCAGAACTAGAGATGCTAGATTTTGTGAACACGCTTATACGCCATGGTAGATAGGCTAGATTCTGGCTGGTGGAAATTTTGCTAGGTCTCATTTCTTGGTAGGTCGTCCGGCTGCACATTTAGCGCCGCTAAATTATGTCACCACTAAAGCTTTTAGCGCCGCTAATGCCCGAAATAGCCCTCATAGTGAAATGACTTGAAGATATGAAAATATACTTTAAGAGCTTACATAAGATGAAACATTCAAGCCATCTTTGATTGAATTGAAATGAAAGGATCATGGCGTTATCAAGTTATTTTGTCAACAAGATTCCAACCGAAACATTTTAAGGAGAAAACCATCATTAACTTTAAGTTGTTATACCACTAAACCATCTTGGATACTTCATAAGGTGGATAATAGTACGTGGCAAAACATAACTTTAATGAATTCTTTTGCGCCCAAACTTTTTGAGCAACACATAATATACACTCCCCCAGATAATATGCTAACAAGGACATTGACTATAATGCTCACCCATTCAACATACACAATACATGTCATCTTGCATGCTATCTTTATTAGCAGATTCACTTAGGGCCCGTTTCGATCCTTGAAATTGAATTCATTCTAATAATTACAATTTAGACATAGATTAATTAAGTTAATATAGTTGTATATGGAATATATTTGTATATTTATTGTTAGGCATAGTAGGTCTCAAGCCCTGGTAAAGGAGGAGGGTTGTGTTAGGCGCGGCGAGCCAATGTAAAAACTTAGCCACTTTAATGGAGATGAAACCCAAAAGAATCCCGTTGGGGCGTAACCCTCTTAGCGACGCGCCATGTCGAAACCCGGGTATGGTGTTAAATGAGCAAGGGCCGGGTCGTTACCCCCGTGATGCGCCGTTTCATCAAGGATATGTACAACAATGTTGTGACTAGTGTTCGAACAAACGATGGTAACACAGATTACTTTCCGATTAAAATTGGACTTCATCAAGGATCAGTCTTAAGCCCGTATCTCTTTGCCTTGGTAATGGATGAGGTTACCAGGAACATACAAGGGGATATCTCTTGGTGTATGTTGTTCGCTGATGATGTAGTGTTAGTGGACGAAAGTCAGGCGGGAGTAAATATGAAACTAGAGTTATGGTAGTAGACCCTTGAGTCTAAAGGTTTTAGATTGAGCAGAACTAAAACCGAATACATGAGATGTGAGTTTGGAAGGTCAAGAAGTGCCTAAGAAGGATACCTTTCGGTATCTGGGATCGATGCTACAGAGGGATGGAGATATTGATGCGGACGTTCCATAGAATCAAAGCCGGGTGGATCAAGTGACGACGAGCTTCTGGCATTCTCTGTGACAAGAGGGTATCACAAAAGCTAAAAGGCAAGTTCTATAGAACGGCGATTAGACCGGCTATATTGTATGGAACAGAATGTTGGCCTACAAAGATTCGACATGTTCAACAACTGAGTGTTGCAGAAATGCGTATATTGCGATGAATTTACGGTCACACAAGAATGGACCGAGTTCGGAACGATGATATACGTAATCGTCTAGAGGTAGCACCAATTGAAGAAAAGCTTGTCCAACATCGGTTGAGGTGGTTTGATCATGTCCAAAGGAGACCTCCAGAGGCACCAGTGCACTGTGGAGTCCTAAGTCAAGCTAATAATATGAGGAGAGGTAAAGGAAGACCGAAATTGACATGGAGGAGGCAATAAAAAGAGATTTGAAAGCTTGGGATATATCTAGAGATCTATGTTTGAATAGGAATACTTGGAAAGCAGCTATTGAAGTGCCTGAACCGTGACTTAGGGCTCTTGGTGGGTTTCAACTCTAGCCTACCCCAACTTGATTGGACTGAAAGGCTATGTTGTTGTTGTATTTATTGTTAGGCATACAAGGGGCATACTTATATGTTGCATTTCTATTGTAGGGAAGTGAGTTGAAGAGTGTGTTATAAGTTGGAGGGTAGAATTATAGCATAGTCATTTATAGAATCCATTTCCATCTCCCAACCTATGAATTTAAGATAGGCTTATTTGTGAACTTGGGAAAGTTATGGAATGTCAAATTTCAAACCAAATAGCCTAATCCAGATTTCAATTCCTTCAAAATGAAGGGATCCAAACAGCCCCTTATATTATTTTGATTTGCTCATTAGACACTTTTCTTTGCCGTCTCTTTAGGCAAGTGTTCCAATCAGTGAGTTTGTACCTTTATATAGAAAAAAAAACTTGTCACTCTT
This sequence comes from Miscanthus floridulus, assembly GCF_019320115.1. Classification (NCBI taxonomy): domain Eukaryota; kingdom Viridiplantae; phylum Streptophyta; class Magnoliopsida; order Poales; family Poaceae; genus Miscanthus; species Miscanthus floridulus. The sequence goes on along the minus strand of NC_089581.1, from coordinate 154,296,565 downwards.
ATGGGAAACAGTCTGTGGCGTTACCTCAAAACATGTCATGTAAATGCTCCCACTCTTTTATTAATTTCTATAATTAAGGCAATCTCACCTTATTCTATAATTGAACCAAATATTCCAAATATAGGTTGTTTATTTAGGATAGCAACAGTCTCCAATGTGGCACTTTGACTTGGATTTTTTTGGGGTCAAAATATACAAATCTCAAATAGTGAAAATTATATTTTATGAAAAATATTTTACATGATGAATAACATCAACCATATGTTGTCAATACATACCACTTTTAATATTCTGATGGTCCAAGTTAATTTTTTTTTGCCTGATTGAATCCTAAAATGACTTCATTTGGAATTGGATACATTAGTTACTAGTTAGAGCAGTTGGCACCTCCATTTGTCAATGAACCATACTTCCTGTACGAGGTTGGCCATTGTCATGTTTATGTTCCTCATGTGAAATCTGACCATACAACTGATCCCTATGTTATGTATCTACCATATTTAGATCATACTGCATACAGTTGTCATGTTTCTGTTCCTCATGTGAAATCTGACCATATTACTGATCACCTATGTTATTTATCTACCATATTTAGATGATACTGCATACTTAAGTAAGTCTTTGACTCCTCTATCTGCTGGAATTACTTTTATGCAGATTATGTGTGCTGCCTATGCTAACAATGCTCTTCAGATGCATATCAGTCTTCAACATCTCCTTTTCTCAGGTTTTATGTCATTGTGAAGACTGGTTAGCTCCTTGTTTTTGTTAGTTCAAATTAGCCCGATTTCTTCTCATTATTCAAGTTGTAAGTAAAAGTTATTGTATAACAGATGCTTCATAAATTCTATATCGCACTTGAATCACATTGTGCTTCAATCTGAATCTAGCAGTAACAACATGTTTTGATCAGTTGAGTTTCTGGGGTGTTCATATATGGTGCCTTTCACACCAAAAGGTGTGCTAGCGCTGTTTCTGGTGTTGGGGGTTAATGAACAGTTTGCCACTTTGGATATATTTAATGTTATTAATATCAAATCTGCCTGAATTGTTGCGCCATATACACCAATAACTTTGAAACTGAAGTCTGTATATCTTATATTTCTCTGTTGCTTGCATGTTGAAACTTGGGCTGGTTAGGCATTGACTTTTGGATACGAACCTTGGAAACAGAAACTACATCTACATCTACACCTAATATTATATTTCTGTTTGCTATTCTTCTAGAAGAGCAAAATAATAACTTGATCGTTCCTTTGTGAATTATGCCAAGTGAGCTGTGAGGCTATATAGAGAAGGTGGGAATGAACTGACTGCCTATTCCTGGACTATGGAAGGTCCTGTTCGCTTGAATTTATCAGCAGTACCGTTTCAACAAAATAACAGTATTTTTCTCTCACAACAAATCAACATCAGCATCAGCCGTTTTTCCAGCCAGCCGAACATGGCGGAAATTTGCAGCCTCGGCATAGCCTGGTGATTTGTTGTGGATATGTTGTGTAAACAACTATGAATGTTTGAGCTTTGCAAACAACTCTGGAATTTTTTTTAAGATAATGTCTTGTATCGATTTTTTTTCTTCTAAAATGAAGGTGATATCATTTTTTTCTGAATTGAACGTCAAGTCATCTACAGATATCTGTGACCAATGCCCGGGTGTGATTGCAGTTGTTGACGTTGAATTGCGTCGTAGGCTTGGAATAGCAGAAGCCGTGACCACAAGGGATGGGGAGGAAGCTTCTCGTCAACTTTCTTCGCAGACAAGGAGTGATGATTGTATCATGTCTGATTGAGCATGACAGCATATGAAGTTTCTTTGTTGGTTCTATAGATCTGATCTATCCCTGACGTGGACTCGAGCACGTGTCAAACTTTACTGGCTGCGTTCGCTGGTCTGGAAAAACCAGACTAGCCGGCTCCTCCTCCTCACAGGTGCACTGTTTATCAACCAGCTGCTATAGTGTTTCTCTCTCACACAATCAGCTAGTTTCAGTTAAATTTCAGACCAGCGAACGGGGCCAGTGACTTTTGGAATATGGCTATTTTGTTCCTGTACATGTAGGCACATGTGAATGTCAATTGGTTTGCGGTTTTAAAAAAATACAGCAATTGGTTTACGGTTTTTTGTTTAACCAGAAAATGCGCTGTATAATTAAGAAAAAAAATAATATGGTGACTTAAGGAGACCTTTTTGACCCTGTATTCGCCGATGAGCATCTACTAGTGATTAGAAAGCGACTGAAAGTGAAGTTGTTGCAGCAACGGCGACCATTCGCAGAACCATCTATCAGCCTGTTCGTTTGGCTCGTGCTTATCGTAAATGATCGTAAATTTTCAATCGAAACAGTATTTTTCTCTTACACCAAGCCAGCCAGCAGTACTTCTTCACGAACCAGTAACGAACAAGTCCAGCCAAACGAACAGGCTGTATAGCTGCGAATATCCTTTCGTCGAGAAGCAAAAGTGGATGACTTTTGCCAATATATTTGAAGAGCCAGAAAGGAAATTCTAAGACAATTGACAAAAAGCAAAGAGTTAACTACTCCCCTTCGATTCCAATAGAAATGTAGCCATGTAGGTCATTTCAGGATTATAGCTAGTTAAAGTTCTGAAACTTTTTTTTGAAAGAAAAACCTCTGAAACTTGGTCAACCATTATATAAAAATTACGTAAATTTTCAAAACATGGTCGGTGCTGCCAAATTAACCATGAAAATACTTTCATAATTTATATAACTATATATATTTAAAGTAGTTTACCTTACTTTTACAAGACTTGCAAACTGGAGTCGTATTAATATCTTAAGCGACAACATGATACATCTCTATCAAAAAATATATCAGCACAATTTTTTTTCCAAGTCAAACTATTTCATATTTAAACATAAAAAAATCATATGAAGCCATGCTGATTTGAAAGTCTGACTCACATCCAAAGAAAAGTCATGTACCAGTGTCATCTTTTTGTTTGTGTCATGTTAATATGGGTTGCGATCAACAAGTTTAACTAATTTACACTCTGAAAGTTCAAAAGGATCCTGCACATGTAGGGTCTGTTTGCCAGGGCTTCTTCTCAGCTCCGGTTTCGACTCCACCAGAGAAGCTCTGCCAAACGTTTCGTTTCGTTGAAGAAGCTTTTTTCAGTGAAAAAAAGAGAAACCTACACCATTTTAAACGGCTCTGACTAAAGGAGCTCGTCGGGAGAAGCCCTCCCAACCACCCCATAGTCGTACTGTTTCTCGGTTTTAAACTGGTGGCCGGCGTCAAACCAAAACCACGATAAATTTAAACCTGACGCTTTTCACCGCGCGAGTCAAAACCGCCTGCCTTCTTTCTTCCGTCCTTCCATCCACGCGGCGGTTTGCCAAACCCACCCGGCCGCCGCCGATCCCGCCCATCCCGGGCTCCCCGCCTTCCCCTTGACTTCCCCGGCCGGCAGACCAGTCAACGTCACCACCGGCAGCTAGCTAACGGCGTAACCTTCCCAATGGCCGCGCTCCACGTGCATCTCCGTCACCCGCCACGTCACAGCTCCGGCAGCGCCGTCCCACATAAAACCGCCCCACCCACTCACCCACCCCCACAATTCCCCTCCCCTCCCCTCCCGTCGTCTCCCCTCCCCCGAACCCCCGATTCGAAGCCGGCGGAGTTCGATTTGGGGATTTCGGCGCCTCGCTCCCCGAAATCTCCTGGATCTGAGTCTGTCCGCCGTCTTCAATTTGCGTCTGGAGTGAGCCTGCGAGTTTTCCGGCTCGATTTGGTCGGGGCCTCAAGGGTCGGGGTCTTCGATTTCGGGGATGGAGTCGTCTCCGGTGTCTTACTGGTGCTACAGCTGCAGCCGCTTCGTGAGGGCATCTCCGTCCACTGTCGTCTGCCCGGAGTGTGATGGCGGCTTCCTAGAGCAGTTTACGCAGCCGCCGCCGCCGCCGCCGCCGCGGGGCGGCGGCGGGAGCGGCCGGCGCGGGACGATGAACCCGGTCATCGTGCTCCGCGGCGGATCGCTTTCTGGGTTCGAGCTCTACTACGACGACGGCGCGGGCGAAGGGCTGCGGCCGCTGCCCGGTGACGTCCAGCACCTCCTCATGGGGTCTGGTTTCCACCGCCTGCTCGACCAGTTCTCACGACTGGAGGCGGCGGCTCCGCGTCCGCCGGCGTCGAAGGCTGCGGTGGAGTCCATGCCGTCGGTGACGGTCGCCGGAGGTGGTGCTCACTGTGCCGTGTGCCAGGAGGCCTTTGAGCCTGGCGCCGCCGGCCGGGAGATGCCGTGCAAGCACGTCTACCACCAGGACTGCATCCTTCCCTGGCTCTCGCTCCGCAACTCCTGCCCCGTCTGCCGCCAGGAGCTTCCGGCTGCAGCCACCCCAGATGCGGAGGCGGATGCTGGGCTCACCATATGGCGACTTCCACGCGGTGGATTTGCCGTAGGGAGGTTCGCCGGTGGGCCTAGAGAGCAGCTCCCCGTCGTCTACACGGAGCTGGATGGCGGCTTCAGTAACGGGGTTGGGCCGAGGCGGGTGACATGGCCAGAGGGAGATGGCCAAGTGGATGGTGGTGAAGGTCGGATTCGCCGCCTACTTAGGAATCTATTTGGCTGTTTTGGTCAGCCAGCGAGTTCGTCGCAGTCCCGTAGTGGCTGAGCGCAGTTTTCCTTGGTAACAATAGCACTGAAGAACTAGGGCTAGTGTAAGAATGGAACCCAGATTATGATTTCTTGGGGCTTTTGATGTAAATGAAGGCCTAGCATTCCCCCTTCCTTTGTCTCATTTAAGAATTATTACTAAGAGATGGCTATGAGCAAGCATCTTGGAGTAAGCTTTGCAACCAAATTAGGTCAAACACACAAGTGCAAACCTTCAAGAAAGGAATAGCAATGAATGTTTTGGGGAAATCAATTTTGTCAATATTGTAGGTAGAGAGAACAATTGTTGTATTTGCATCCCTACTGTTTGTGTACATACTGGATTGGTTGAACATGAATTCCCATTCTGTTATATCTTATATTGACATTAAAAATCCCCAAAATCTATGGTAATACTTCTGTTCATCTAGCCACATCCCTTCATTGTTTCAATTTGAAGTATTCGTGTCGTGGATCAGTCATAACAGCTACCAGCCGAGCACTTGTTTATGCTTAATGGTCATAGCTTACCCTAGCTTGTGCTCCTATCGCTAACTGGTAAGTGGTCAGGACTGTTCTCTTCAATTTTCTGCCCATTTTCTCCTGCAGTTTTGATGTTTTTGTTTCCTCAGCTAGAGAACGAAACATCAAGTCCCTTTGCTATTTTAAATGTGCCAACTCAAATATCTTTTTTATGCCTAAAAAATGTCACAATAGTAGATTGGTCTTTTCAGTGTGTTCAACTAGTGCAGGGTCATGTTTGGGGTGGTGCACATGGTGTAAGGGCAATATAAGAATTTAATACAACACATGTCCAGATGGATCCCACAAATTTGGTTGCAGCTTTGCTCTAGTGGTATGCTAGCTGCTATTTTTTTAAAAAAATTCCTACCATCTATCTTTAATTACTCTTTAGTGCTTCTATTATTGATACGTAGAATTTAAAGGGCTGTGGGTGTCATGTTCTACATTTTCATCTCTGGCAGAAATGATGAACTGTACCATCTTGTAGTAGGCATATATTTGTCTACGTCCATCCTTGTAGCCCTCCATCTTGTTTGAGTCATACTGCATACGCAGCGGTTGGCCTAACTGTGAAATTTTTGCTTATCGTTTCTTCTGTGCATACTTTCAAATAAGTAACACGGTGAATTTGCAATGATGATATAAGTTCTGCATCCTTGACAAATTGCCGGAGTTATTTCATCTATTTGTGTTCTATTAATTAGCATAGCTATTGTTTTTGCTCCAGTTGTAGTTTCAATCTAGAAACTCATCACCACTCAAGCCCTATATGTTCATGGCTTTATGTTGTACTTGTGAAGGGGGAAAAGCTTCATTTTTCGTCTTGATCACCTCATGCCTGCTTTATTGTTTTATATTGCCTCTACTCTGATATGAATATGTGGCAGTTTAGGGAGTTACTTAAAAGCAGAAGGATATCTGAGAAACTGCATAAAATTCTCTATATCGTAATCTTTGCTTTGCTCACTTGATTACCTTTATTACCATTTGGCCTCGGAAAAACTTGCTAGGTCATGCTGGCGTGTGTCCTTGTTGTTTGCTTCTTTAACATCTTTTCTGGTAACAATATGAATGCTGAAACAGCATCTATGCAGGGTTCTGTTGTCTGCTGGTGGAGAAAAAAACTAAACACCAATTGAATATCTTCACAGTAAAAACAAGAGATTATTCTCATTTCTTAAGTTTGGATCATAGTCCATGACAACGATTCACTTGCTGTTAGTGAAGCTTGTTGATGTTTAGTTTATGTCATTATCATTCCCTCTTGTTGGGGTTGTCATGTATTATTTTTGGATATAGCTGTAGGTCACTGCTCATGCACAAATTATTTGATCATTATATGTTACCAAAGATCTCTGTATAGTGGCTAATAACTGACCACGGATCCTAACTAGTTATTTGACTTCCCTTCTTTTTATTGTTTCCCCTGAGTAATCACCCATATCCTGTGACTCATATTCTTTTTTTAACTTCTCAGCTGTTTGCTTTACCCTTTGAACCGTGGTTCTTTGTCTTGCTGCTTTCTTCCAGCTTAATTGTTCCAGAAATGTTAGTCTACGTTATGTATATCTGTTGCTAATGGCATATTTTCTGGAGGGAACTGCTGTATGCTTTTCATGATGATTACCCCCCATGCTTCTCATGCCTGCAGGTTGACAATGAAGAATTTCAGTGGTCCTTGTGATATGCTTACCTTTCACAGGGCTCTCCAGCAGTCCAGCTGACAAGGGTGATGGTCATTTATTTTTTAGGCTGTCACAGTACAACAGTACAGTGTATGGCGATGCGGGGGCATCCGTCGGTAGGAATATTACCCTACCAGATTTTGCTTATGCATCGTTATCGAATTGTCCATCCATAAGCATTTTATGGCACACTCAGTTACGCCCTAATGTAGCAGTTTTTTTTATCTGTATTAAGATGATGTATTATCTTGGTTGTTGAGCAATCAACATCTCTGAATGTCGGTTGATTCAACAGCCTACTGTTCGCGCAACCTTCCATTTATGCTGCGTTGGCCATGGTGATGAACAAACATGGTGACGAAGATTGGAAGACAGCTATCAGGTCAAGAAGGACCGGACCCATTTGAGCCCATCTACAGTGAGAAAATCGCCTTGCCTTTCTCAACCATCATGGGTGCTCATCTTCACTCGAGGTAAGGACCGTCTGTTAGGTACCTAGGCTGGCTTAACTATCAGGGAAACATTTGGCAGGATGGCTCAGTTCATTGGAATCTATTGGTGGTGGTCCTGGTCGTGGAGAACTTTCAGTGTTCTGGCGCATCACTAGTGCTCGACGAAAAGGACTGCCGCCGAATGAGCATCCTAACTCTAATAACTGCTCACAGTGCGATGCTTTATTCCCATTCCTGACTTTTACGAAGCATTGGGAAAGATTGCCTTCTTTTCGTTTTATGTGAAAAATCTGTATCACACAGAGTGCTGGAGTAATCAGATGTTCTGTATACCTTCCCGGCAAGAATATTTGTGATAAGCTAAGAGATGAACTTTCTTCCAGTTCCAGGTTTCTGTGCAATGGACTCAGTTTTTGGCAGCACGGCCGCCGCTCCATGTTTCGGTGCGCTCCTCGCAGAAATTTGACGGCTGCCAAACCTCATAATACAGTGCACTCGATCCAGTGGTTTGTGTTGTAATTATAGTAGTTGCTTCAGAAGCAATGGTCCTGCGGAGTCCTTACTGCTGTGGTGAGGCTCCATGTTTTCCGAAAGCCTACTCCACTTTGTTGGTTCCAAGATTGAGTGCTTCATTGTGTAGTTGTCTCAAAACAGTGCTGCAGGATTGAACAATCAGAACGTAAAGAATGCTTGGGCATAAGTGTTCCTGCCGTGCAGATCCAGTGTGCTCCTGGAGCAGAAGGGGATTGGATGATTTGCACAAGCGATGTTATCTTATTCCACCGGCAGTCTGGCACCCGCCTTATTCAGCCTGTTCGCTTGCTCGTAAACGATCGTAAATTTCCAGCCGGGAACAGTGTTTTTCTCTCACACCAAACCAGCCAGCAGTAAATAATCCACGATACGATACGGCCTGCCGAACAGGCTGATTGCTGCTGTTGGCTGCTGTTTGGCAGGATTTATGGTTGCTGTGGCTAATTTGTTGCGAGAGAAAAAACATTATTCCATATTTGAAAAAGTAAGGCTGATTCTAGCTTATAGCTCTTGCGAACAGAGCCCTTCAGTTGTGCATGATTGGTGTGCCAGGTGTGTGCATGATGATCGCTTCAAAAAGAAGCGGAATAGCCATTCGTGTCGGGTCAACACATGTCTCCAGCGGCAGAAGCTAATCATTTGCGAGAACAAAACTGAATCCGACGAACCCAGCGTCTCGTGTGTAGATTCTGATTCTGGTGATAGTTGCAGCGTTTTGACTGAGTGCGATGTTACAGGCTCGAGTGCGAGCGGCGAGCCACGTGCCCACGTCTGTACAGTAGAATGATGCATGAATAGCATTTTGCCCATTTTGCTACTTGGAATCTGCCTGTCCGACGAGTCCATCTGGCCAAATTTCAGAAGCACCGGCGAGGCGGCGATGAAAAGGTGTGAATGTTCCGCACATTTCTCTCTGCGTGGCTTTTCTCATGATACTAGTATACCACTCACTGCCTTTTTCATGAGCATGTTCGCTGGTCGGTTTCTAAGCTGATAAGTCTAAATAGTGCTAGTTTGTTGTAAGAAAAAAAACATTATTAACTGACTGATAAGCCCTTACTGAAATTAACGAGCGAACAAGCTGCATGTCCGCACATTTCACGTCAGAACTCTCAATTGGCCCACATGTTTGTGTCGTACCGTGCTTGCCATAGTGCCTGTTACTTTCCCTTAACGTATCGGAATTTGGTAAAAGTAAAAAAGCCGCCGGCAGCCTGCAGGTCCAATGGTTCGTTCGTAAGAAATGCTGCGTCATTCCCGCATGATGCCCGGGTCAAGCAGAGGCAGGGCGGGGCAGAGCACGTCACATGCGGTGCAGCTGAGAGCACCGGCAGTCACCATCACCGTCTGGCACTCTGGCTCGTGGCCGTGGCTTCCGGGATCACCCACCAGGCTGCGCCGCGGCGGCAAGCCCCCTTCACCGGCACCGCCACAGGCCACAGCTGCTGTGAGAAACTGGAAACCCGACGGGCAAAATAGTAGACTTTCTCAGCAGACCAACAGGAGGGGAGGGGGAGCACAGGAAGATGAGGGGCCTGTGGCTGTGGTTGCACTCACTGTATTGGTAGGTGTCCACTCTCCAGCTGTCGACCACGGGTTTCTCAACCGCAGGCAGGATGAACTGGCGCGCGCTGCACCGAATGCGAAAGGGTCTTTTCGACAAATCTAACGAGAAATCATGGCGAGGCATAAAAGATGTGCATGCAGCCCGTGGGCCAAAGGCCCGGCCCAAAGCACGGTTATTGGGCCCGACCTGAGCACGGGACGGCCCGAACTCTAACCGGGCCCGTGCCGGCCCAAAGCCCATAGTAGGCCGGGCTTGGGCTGAGGCCGCGGCCCGGCCCGGCCCGTTTTACAACGGCCGGCCCGGTGGAGGCCCGGCAACTGGAGGGGCTATATAAGCCCCCTGCCCCGACGGACCCCCACCTTCGGCCATTCTCCCTCACTCCGCCCGCGCCCGCAGCCGTTCGCCCGCCACCCTCGCCTCTGAGCTCTGAAACCCTAACCCTAATCCCCACCTCGCCTCGCCGCCGGTCGCCGCCCGCCGCCCACCGTCGACCACCTCCCAGGCTACCGCTGCCGTCGTCCACCTCCCAGGCTACTGCTACCGACGCCGGATGTTGAGATCTCCTCTTCTCTGATCTCTCCCCCCCCTCCTCGTCTCACTTCTTCCTCCCTACCTCTCTGACTAGTTTGACTCTCTATCTCTCTCTGACCGGATCTTGGGATCTCCTTTTGTCTCCCCCCTCTTCTCCGTCTCGTCTTCGTCTTCTTTTCCATTTCTCCGGTGCCGGGCTCCGTCTCCATGCAGGCAAGTACCTCTAACCCTAACCCTAGATCTAGTAGGCAATCACACGAACCCTAATCCATTTCTCGGTGTTTTTGGTTCGCAGGTCGCCGGTGTGTAGCTGGTGCCGCAGGAGGCGTTGAGGGACGGTGTCGGTTGGGTGGGTGCCATCTGCCATGGCCGGCTCAGTCCGCTGATGGTGACGATGGTCCAACCATCAACGACGAGCTCAGGGCCACAGGGCAGATCCTCGATGACGAAGACGACATGGGAGATGCTGCTCATCTCTTGTTCGGTAGGAGTGCTGCTCCGACCAACCGAGACGATGCAGCGGCTAGTGCTGCGGCCACCAGCGATGCAGCATCTCTGGCTTCGTCCACCACTAGTAAGCGCCGATCCCCTGTCTGGGCTAACTTTGATGAAATCATAGAGACAGTGGACGGTGAGGTACGTGTTGTTGCTATTTGTAAGCTTTGTAAGTCTCGTTTGTCTGGTAAATCTGCTAATGGCACTGGTCATTTGAAAAGACATATGCTCTCATGCAAGAAGAAAACAGAACAGGCTAGTTTGGTTCAAACTAGGCTTGCTTTGAAATATGGTGTTTACTGTGTAACGGGCTATGGGCTGGCCCGATGGACCAGTGGGCCGCGGGCTCAACGGGCTGGCACGGCCCGATATTCGGCCCACGGACCGTGCCTAGGCCGTCCACCAGGCACGGTGAACTGTTCAGGCATGGCCCGGTGGTATGGCGGGCCAAAAAGACCCGAGCCCGATCAGGCCGTGCCTGGCCCGGGCATCTTTAGCGAGGCAGCTGCCCTGAAACTGAAAGCCACTCACTCGCTCGCCTCCAAAACTCCCCGATGATGGACGGCAAATCGGGAGCGCGGGAGCCCCAGCCCCCAGAAGCTCCAGCTGCGCCACCTGGTCACCTGGACGGACAGCCGTGTCCATGGGGTTATAGTACTTGTATTGATGAGATCGCCGACCGCTGCATCGCAGAATCGGATGGGAGAATAGAGGAAACGAGCATTCGATGCTGTGAAGAAGCGAGATGTGACACAATGCAACGTGACGCGGTTTAGAGTACTGCTGCGGATACACCGAACCAGACGAAAAGCGCTGACACGTGATTCGTACGAATGCCGGTGGAAAAGAGACGCTGACATAAGTACGAAGGCGGAGCCAGTTAGTGACGACCAGTCAGCGGTGAGAGTAAACGGAGAGTCCAGAGTGACTGCATGACATTTGCCATGGAGCCGATCCTTCTCCTCTGCCTCTCTCTTCTTGCCCACGGGGCGGAGGCGGCGTGCAGAGAGGCCAGGTTCGGGGGGGCAGTTCTCCCGCTGAGGGCGCAGCAGCTGGTGCTGGCGCCTACACAGGCACCGCCAGCGAACAGGCTCCGGTTCCGCCACGACGTCAGCCTGACCGTGCCGGTGGCGGTGGGCGCGCCGCCGCAGAACGTCACGATGGTGCTCGACACCGGCAGCGAGCTCTCCTGGCTGCTCTGCAACGGGAGCCGCGTGCCGTCCGCGTCCGCACCGCCACGGGCTCCGGGAGCGTTCAACGGGTCGGCGTCGTCCACGTACGCCGCCGCGCATTGCTCGTCGCCCGAGTGCCAGTGGCGCGGGCGCGACCTCCCCGTCCCGCCGTTCTGCGCCGGGCCGCCGTCCAACTCCTGCCGCGTGTCCCTCTCCTACGCCGACGCCTCGTCTGCCGACGGCGTCCTGGCTGCCGACACGTTCCTCCTCGGCGGCGCGCCGCCCGTGCGCGCGCTCTTCGGCTGCATCACCTCCTACTCGTCCACCACGGCCAACGGCAACGACGCCGCCACCAACTCCTCGGAGGCGGCGACGGGCCTCCTCGGCATGAACCGGGGCAGCCTGTCCTTCGTGACGCAGACTGGCACCCTGCGCTTCGCCTACTGCATTGCCCCAGGGGACGGGCCCGGCCTCCTCGTCCTCGGCGGCGACGGCGCCGCCCTGTCGGCGCCGCAGCTAAACTACACGCCGCTGATAGAGATCTCGCAGCCGCTGCCGTACTTCGACCGGGTGGCCTACTCCGTGCAGCTGGAGGGCATCCGCGTGGGCGCCGCGCTGCTCCCCATCCCCAAGTCCGTGCTCGCGCCGGACCACACGGGCGCGGGCCAGACCATGGTGGACTCGGGCACGCAGTTCACGTTCCTCCTCGCCGACGCCTACGCGCCGCTCAAGGGCGAGTTCCTGAACCAGACGACCGCGCTCCTGGCCCCGCTCGGCGAGCCCGACTTCGTGTTCCAGGGTGCGTTCGACGCGTGCTTCCGCGCGTCGGAGGCGCGGGTGGCCGCGGCGAGCCAGCTGCTCCCGGAGGTGGGCCTCGTCCTCCGCGGCGCGGAGGTGGCGGTCGGCGGGGAGAAGCTCCTGTACAGGGTGCCCGGCGAGCGTCGCGGTGAAGGCGGTGCCGAGGCGGTGTGGTGCCTGACGTTCGGGAACTCGGACATGGCGGGCATGTCGGCGTACGTGATCGGACACCATCACCAGCAGAACGTCTGGGTGGAGTACGACCTCCAGAATAGCCGCGTTGGCTTTGCGCCCGCGCGCTGCGACCTCGCCACCCAGCGCCTCGGCGCCCGAGCATAGGCATCTGTGCTCGTTGTGGAGATACCATTGATGGCACACAGCGGCAGGGCACGAAATCGTTGGTAGAGACCAGGTATTAGAGATGGTCTCTCCGATCACCTGCTGCTGTGGTCAACTTTGTATTACGCGATCAAGTATACAAGTCGGTGACAAGCTGATATAGACATATTTATGGATAATTTGATTTGTATTATGCGATCAGGTATACAAGTCCGTGAAAAGCTGATATAGACATAGTTATTATGAATATCTATTCACTTCGGTCATAAATAGGAGTAAGCGAATGTTTTCGAGCTATATAAAGTCCAATGTTCCAAACTTAAACTACACATCATTTTTTTTTTACATGTTAAAAGTTTGAATGCGACATGAATAGCACAATTTCATCCACAAATAAAACTACACATTTGCTATTTCAACAACTGTTTTGTTCTTGGTCGTTTAGGTTTCTTCTGATAAACTTATCTCATGCGCTTGGGATAGTGTATGCTCCATTGAAATTTAGAGGACACTACTCATTTTCAACTCCAACCTAAGGGTATGTTTAGGACTGTTTCACTTACTCTACTCCACAAACTCTATTGTGAAACAGCTTCATAACCAATATTGAGGTGCGTACTCTAAAATAGTCAAGGTGCATCTATTATTGGAGCTTTTTTATCTGTTGGGGAAAAAGAATTGGCATGAAATTTGCTAGAAATTGGCTAGTTATTTATGACAATATGACGCAGACATCTACTACTACTATGTACTCTTTCCGTCTGTAAAAGAATGTAGCTATGGTATTCATGCTCATTATAGTAGTTCAAATTTGACCAAATTTACAGTGAATAGTGTTCATATTAATATATTTGAATCAATTTATTATGAAATTATATTTCATAATTATTATAATAATATTTATTTTATATCACAAAGGTTAGTATTTTTTGTATAACTTTGGATAAATTTAAGGATGGTGGTATTCAATTTTAGCTATCGTGATCCAAGTGCGCCGTCCATCACGAAACGGACGGCACAGATAATGCCACGCACTCTCCACAGGGTGCCCGGCACTGCGGCGCACGAACTCGAAACCGCAGAAGCCTTTCTAGCTCCTGCAGTCCTGCTGTCCCCCCTCTCTTTTCCCCATCTGCAGGCTGCAGGCGCTGCTGCTCTCGTCCTCCGCCAGCGAGCGAATCGCTGGCTCGACGCAGCGGCGGGAGGTATCTCGCCTTCGATCAGGTGCGCGCCCTCCTCGAACTCCCCCTCGCCTTCCTCGTCTGGCTTCCGATTCGATCCGGTCAGCGCCCAAGCCGTGCGCTGGGCGAAGCTTCCGGAAGCTTCAGGGTTTATCCCGGCATTTCGCTTCCCGCGACGGCGCGACCGGATCGCTTGGCCTGACGGAGTTTCTAGCTGGGATTTCGGTTGGGGCGTCGCTCTCCGGCGCTTATTTCATTTATATTTATCGGTGCCTCAGGTTCACGGGCAAATTCATTGCTGCGCGGGGTTTTGGAGTTTGGAGCCAATCTTGCGCCTTAAAGTGGCGGCGGCAGCGTCTGGTGGGCATCATGAGCTTCGTCTTCCGAGGGAGCAGGGCCGACATCGAGGCCGGTGGCTTCCCGGGGTTCGCCCCCGAGCGCCGCGCCATGGTGAGTGTCCGTCTGCTCAACCCATGATGCATTTCTGCTAAAATGTAACTGGTGGTAGTGTAGCTTAAACCGGTTTCCTTGTCCTGATGTCTGATCTCATTCGTATGTGTGGTTGGGTGCAGCGAATTCATGCAGGGAACAGGCCGGTGAATAGCAATTCCTTGGCTTTTCTTCTAACTGGTAATCCGCTCGCCTGTCTATTACCAATAATGTTGAGCTGCTAAAGATTATTCTTTTGGTTAACGTTGTGTTTTTTCTTGGGCAGTTCTTGTTTTGTTCATGGTCCTGAACTCACACCAGATGTCTCCCTCTCCCAATCTTTTGGTAAGTTTTCATGCTGTGTGCGAGGTGTCCATGAGTCGATTAAAGTTGGTTTCTTATTCGTACAAAGCATGCAATTGTGGAACAGTTTAATAACTACATATTTGTCGGATTGCGCAATATTTTCTTCTCTTGTAGCTTTGGCTTGTCTTGGGAGTCTTCCTAATGGCCACGAGCCTTAGAATGTATGCCACATGCCAGCAGCTTGCTCATGCTGCAGCTGCCAACAGTTTTCTCAGCCACACTGAGCTGCGTGTACATGTACCGCCGACCATTGCCCTTGCTACAAGAGGCCGGTTACAGAGCCTTAGACTTCAACTGGCTCTTCTTGACCGTGAATTTGACGATTTAGGTGTGCCAATACATCCCATTCGACTCATGTGATGGTTTATAGTGTTTCCTGAAGACTTAGCGCCATGGAAATCTTTTTGTTTCAGATTATGACACTCTGAGAGCATTGGATGCTGACAATAGCCCGCATGCTCCTTCTATGAGTGAAGAAGAAATAAATTCTCTTCCTGTCTTCAAATATAAAGTTCAGGCACAGCAGGGGAATGCCCCTGCCCGGAAAAGGTAAGACGAATTATCCTTTGGGTTGATTTGTCCATATGGCCATATCAAGTTGGTTCCAGTATCTCCCATCATCAACACATGACCAAACATTTAATTCTGAAATGGAGACTTGGAGTAATTTGTCTCTGTGATGTGTTTCTAACGAATGTTTTTCAATAGTGATGGGCCATCTCAGCTATCGGTTTCTTCAACTGGAGCTGGCAATGAGGTAATTAATAAATACTGGCTTGTTTCTCAAGGTGTGGTTGCTTTAAAAGTATCTTATTATCACCAATCATGTAGGCTGTTAAAATGTCATGTTATTTGTGATGCCACAGTTGTCAGTTGTATGTATATGCAACGATATTCTTATAATATTCCGTTGTAAAGATAACATATATGTATTTTACATATCTGTATAACTTGGCAATACACTTTTTGGCTCAGCCTTCATTTATTGAAGTTATTGGTTGTCTGGTTAGCTTTGGGATTTGTATGATATATTGTGTCAATGGTTTTCTAGTTTACACTTTCTAAATTGATGTAACACCTAGTGTATAGAATCACATAGCTAGTGTGATCACCATCAGTGTCTGTGCAGTAGTACATACATGGTTCAGACTTTGGTCCACGATGATTATTGTTTAACTTGATTCTGCCTTGCAGAAAAAGCAGGATGGTTTAAAAGAAGATGGAACCAGCAAAACTCCAGAGGATGAACTAATATGCAGTGTTTGCTTAGAGCAAGTCGTGGTGGGTGATCTCTTGAGAAGCCTACCATGCTTGCATCAGGTAATCATGCTCATATCTTGCCCTTGGTTTTCCTTGTATGGAAACAGCAGATCTCGATTTTGTTTCCTTTCCGAAATGACCCTGGTAGCACCTTTTAGCTCTAGTTTGATACTTTGATATGGTAACTTGACATGTTAGCTAACATCCTAAAACAACGCCGTGAAACCAGAATCATGTTTGGTGTAGCAACAGGGTTAACCAGTGCATTTTACACATTTTGTGGATGAATACGTGATAATGTGACATACCGACGATAAAAGTTGTTTTTAACTGTTATTATTGTTATGCATATATCATATGTTACTTTACAGTTTACATCTTGCACTTGGTTGACCACTTGCTTCATGCTCCCTCTTCATAAATAAGTGACTTATTGGACATTGACACATTCTCCAAAATGCAACTTTGAATGGTACTTTTTGCTTCAAAATATTTATAAAAAAGGGCGTATCCAGTGCAGAGAGCTCCCGCTCTGTGCGGGGTCTGGGGAAGGGTGTCAGTGGCAAGCCTTACCCTCGCCTGTGCAATGCGAGGAGACCGCAACTCGAACCCGGGACTTTCCGGTCACAGGCGGTAAGACTACCGCTTGCACTAGGCCCGCCCTTCCTTCAAAATATTTATAAAACAGAAAAAAATTGTTTATGAAACTTCTGAGACAAACCTTAACGAATAATTCTCAAATATCCAAACTTATAGAATATAAAAAGTAATGTGTAACCAGAATTTAAAATCATTGGCTTAAGACAACCCAAAACACCACTTATTTCTGGCTGGAGGGAGTATGCACCAGTGTGAAGTGCTATGTTGTTGATTTTGCGGAATAGAAGGTAGGGAGCGTATCACTGTAGTTTATTCTTTACACTCAGATCTGGAACGCTGTAAATTTTTTGGAGTTATCTGAAATTTGACCGGTTAGTTGACACATCAATAACTTCCTTTGCTTTGTCATTCTTTGCCTCCCATAGAGTTCTAGTTTGACATATTTTTAGCACGTCCGATCACAATATCCGGAACCACATATTTCTAGACAAAAATATAGACCAGGAATCACAAGTGAAATAGGATTAAGGGGCAATAGAGGTGTGATCCCGATTCCCCCAATCTGCCACGCCACACCGCTGGCTTCCTATATTTGAGGGTTGGTAAGAACCTAAGAGACTATTGTACAAGACCTGCTATAGCCTTGCCCGTAAGCATGGCCTAGATTTTGATTCTGCATATGCAGTACAGATGCATGTCAGCTTGTGTAGCATGCTATGGACTGATGTTTTTACAAGTGCATAAATGAAAATCCACCGGTTTGAAGATATGGCCACCATAGTGCTAATGTGATGTGTCATGATGAGATAACACTGCAAGATTTCTTACTTTCTGTTTGTTTTACAGTTTCACGTAAACTGCATCGACCCATGGCTGCGCCAACAGGGTACATGCCCAATCTGCAAGCACCAGGTGAGTGATGGGTGGCATGCCACAGGCAACGGTGAAGAGGATGCTTCTTACATGGTGTAAGTAGCTGCCTGGGAGCAGGCCATAGGTAACTACTAGTAGTAGCTACTAACAGAACCAGTGGTGGTGACGGTTTGGACTGATTTCCTGCAATCTAGGGATGTGGCCGAATCCCTGTCTATTCTAACAAAACCGAGTGTGGAATCAGCTGACCAATGTGCTGAGTTCTTGTACAAATAATGTTCATTCCTGTGTTATGTTCAGCGTAAAATAGGTTGATGATAGTCTTCTTCCCCGGCCTTTCTTAGTATTCTTGTTTTCTTTTCTTGTGTGAAATGCTCGGTTTCTTCTCTTGTTTGAAATGCTCACACAAACTACTGCTGGGATTCTTTTTTCTTACTGTAAGAATGTTTAGCCGATCAGTACTTGAGGGGTGGATGCAGGGTTCACTCTGGTTGCGAGAATTGGCATGTACTACTAGTAACACTGATTGCACTGGTACCTTGTTTCGATAACTTCGAAACTGATGCGACGCATATATGACCAATATGGGGAAGGGATGAGGATGACAAGTTGATTTTATTTTTCAGCTAGGTCAGGACTCAGGAGCACTGGTATAATCATATATGGACGTACAGTACAGGTGAGACTTGTCCGACAAATCTCGGAACCTGTCGACCGAGTGTTCTTCGGCCTGTCATGGGCTGCGCATTGGCTTTACCTTCGAGTGATCCTTGGTTCCTCGGTCTGTCATGGGCTGGGCTGCATTGGCTTTCGAGGCTGTCGATGTATGGGCCGGAGAGGATACGGCCTGACGGGCCCTGTTCGCTTTGAACTACTTCAAAAGTATTTTTCCCTCACAACAAATCAGCATAAGCATCAGCATGAGCTAAGTGCGTGTTCTTTTCCATGAGAGAAAGGACTAAAGACTAAATTTTAGTTCTAATTAGTCCCTTTGAATCAAACACCAGTGACTAAAATAGAGACTAGGAACTAAAATGTAGTAGTTCCGGGGTTGCTAATTGGGACTAAACAGCACATATTCCTTCCTCTCTCCTCCCTTGCAGTCTCTCTCCTTCCCTTTAGTCCCCGAAAACAAACACCATTTTAGTTTCTGTTTTAGTCTCTAGTCCTAGGACTAGAGAAAAGAACACGCTCTAAATTTTAGCGAAACGGATAGAGCTAACTAAAACTAGGTCGTTGGGATCTTATATACGAAGAAACTAGAGGCCTGTTCGGCTGGTATTAAAGACGGCTGATAAGCCGGTTGGAGCTGTTTTATTGTGAGAGAAAAATATTGTAGATTCTAGCTGATAAGTCGGCTGATAAGTTTAAACGAACAAGCCCTAGAGATGTCCATACTCAACTCGTACTACATAAGTACACAGTATGGCAGTTCCTAACTATTTACTCCACATGGAATCCTGGTCGGTATGGAGCCGAGGCAGGCATTGGTCCTGTTTGCTTGAACTTATCATCCATGTTATAGTATATTTTTTTCATAACAAATCTGTGAATAGTATTTTTTAGCGTGGCTTATCAGCTAAGCGCCATTGTTCGGTTCCTCGTGTTCCTTGAGAGAATCCGGTTGTCATGAGCCTAGGGAGGCATCTTTCGGTTCCTCGAAAGTCTTTTGATGCCGCCAATTTATATAATTTTTGATGAGAATAATCTATATAATTTTTTATGAGTTGGAATAATTTTTGGGTCGAACCGACGAGCCCTGGGATGGGATTGTCGAACAGACAATCCGGTTAGTCGATGGAATGGGATTGCCCGAATTTTTTACATTTTAGTCCTTTTTTAAAAGTTTCTCACAAATAGACCTCTGGCGGAAAGAATTTAGAAAATGGACCCTTAGCTCGGCGCCATTGGTGCTGGCGCCGAGCTAACACGTCTCGGCGCCAGCGTCTCTAGCGCCGAGCTCCTAGGCACGGTAGATGACATGGCAGTGAGCTCGGCGCCGTAGATCTTGGTGCCGAGCTCGGCGCCAGAGTGACTGGCGTCGAGCTCACTGCCATTTAACTCCGACCTTCCTGCCCGAGCGTTCTTCCTCTTCTTTCTCCTCCCTCTCGGGTTTTTTCTCTCCCCACTTCACTCTACCTCACGAATCGACATATTGGACCTTGGAAACTTTGATTTGATCCGTAGATCTTCGAGAGTAAGGTATCATCGCTCCTCTCCTAGTTTTTTTCGCATCGATTCGGTATGTATTAGTCAGATTTTTGAACGTAATAATCGTCATCGCTTAGGGTTTCATTGTATCCATCAATATATGTATTATACAACCATAGGATGATGCGAAGGCATGAAAAAACTAGCAAACCTAGATGCATGTAGTTATGTTATGGGTTCATTGTTGTGCATCAAATAGGAAACCCTAGGTTTATGGTTTAATGTTAACAGCTTTGGGTTCTTAGAACGAAATTGGTTGTATTGTAGTTATGGTTCTCATTGACATTTATTTGTGATGTTTTGATTTATGTTTGTTAAATTACATCCGTTTTGTTCGATGCAAGAAATATTTCGGAAGGAGTTTTGGTGAAAACGGGGTCGTCCTCGAGAATTATACCCCGACGCGTCTAGCAAACATGCCCCCGTCCCTCCTGACCTCCCTGTCCCTAACTGTGACTGTGGTTTCCCGGCCTATGTTTTTCAATCAAAACATCCGAACACAGCGGCGCGTTGCTTATACACATGTAGTCGTTTTAATGTAAGAAATTGTTTCCACTATCATTTTTCTTTATTTGTGTAAGTATGCTACTAATATTTTGTTGGAATCTCGTTGTGTAGGACCATGAGAGGTGCTTTTTCTTTCAGTGGATCGACGGTGCAGACAAGTTTGATCCTAGGTACCTCCTTTTCGACGATTGGTTTAGAGGAAGACATCCACATGATCACTTCAAGCGGTGGGTTCCACCCCCCTAACCCTCCGCCATTGACGGCTAAGGAGAAGCACCTAGCCACAGTTAGATGACTTGAGGAACCTCCTCTGTGTGATTGTGTAGATCGAGCTGCGATAAATGTAACAGAACCGACCAAATCATAAGAACGTAAGTACAAAAACAATCACCGAAGCGATCAAATTCCTGTACTTAAGCTCCCATAATCCCGGTAGTCCGGAAATCACGAAGGATTTCAACCAACTCTCGACATACAATCCAAGATCGTAATGATTCAACACAACACATCATCCGTTACAACATTTCATAAGTAGCATTCGGATTACATCCATCAGAGTTCAAATAAATATTACAAACCAAGTTTGAGTGTGCGGAAGCAACATAGTTTAGTACAAAACATCATAGTTTTCAAATACATTGCCAAGATCAGAGTCATGTCCCACAAAAGCATTATCAGGTACGAGAACTAGTAGAAACCGCGCCCAACGGTCTAGTCTTCATCCCCAGCAGGGAGAAGGCAGTACTTGCAGCAACCAAAGTAGAACTGGTCATCTGCAACAGGTGGGAAATAAACCCTGAGTACGAGAAGGTACTCAGCTAGACTTACCCAACAAAAATTAGAAATAAAAGACACCAAGGATCATGCAAGGCTTTTCAGGTGGGCTAGCTTGACACAGTTGCATAAAAGAGCTTAAGATTATAGTAACCAATTTAAACTGATGATCAAGCTTATCATTAATTACCTGTCCACTAGATTAGCACCTGTACTAGAGCACTCACTTATTAGGAGCAAACAATATTAACCATAGCAGGTATAATAAGGCTGTCATCATCATATCATCATTTCTGAACCATTAAGTTATTTAGTGTATCTACATTGGAGATAAGCCCGTCAAGTTCTCACTAACCGGGAGAGACGGCGACTCGAATCGAATTACAACTCAGCTGAGGGGGTATTCCTAACTCTCACCCTGGCATACTTTGCAAGGGTAGCCGTGGGTCACCTTTGGAACATCTCAGGAACCAAATTCGCGGGTTCGATCAGCGCCAGCACTCTCAGGGATTACCCTTCTGCCAGGACGACCAGGACTTTTAAATCACCTGCCCTTGGACTCACGCCTACGGCTCCCTTCCGAGGCGCACTTTATACTTATCGACTCCCGGCCTGAGGTGAGCTACTCGGCTTCGCGGTCGGTCTTCAGGCCGGCCAACTAAGAGAGAGGCATGCGTTCAACATGAACAGGAAAGGCTCCAAGATCCAGTCCTTAATCGACACAGACGGAGTCACTGCAAACCGGCAAGCCTCCGCCCGGTCTTAATTTCAAATTAAGACTGGTTCTTTTCCACGATAGCAAATATAGCCAACCGTGCCATATGTATCATCATATATCTCGCAGGTGACAGGAAATCACCTGACTTCTACCGCGTTTAAGCAGGGCTAAGCACTACTCGAGCCTGAGCTACATAGGATTCAGGGTAACCATATCTGGACAAGGAATGGGTAACCAATGCAGCAAGTGTTTGCATCCAACACCTAAACTTAATGCACAATATATGTAATAATAATACTGTAGCTGCAGTTCGGAAAATAGGAGGCTTAATATGCTCCGGGGCTTGCCTTTCACAAAGTTGCAAGGACGGTGATCAGGGCACTCAACGGCGACCTCGTCTGGCACTTCTCCTGAAGGCTGCTCCTCCTGAATCTCCGGTGTCGGCTGCTGCTGCTCGTTCAGTTCCTCGAATTCCAGCAGGGTTACTCCTTCCGGTACACCTATTGCATGCCGATGCAAACGATGAATATCATGGATGCATAAGGAATGACGTGATGCTCATGATGAATGAATCCCAGTGAGTGTTTACGAAAGTATTACTGGACACTCGTTTACCGAGTACTTAGCTCTATTCAAATCACTTTAAGCATGTATCCAACTTAACTTAAATAACAAGAGCAACTTACCTAATTTGCATAACCTAAGATAAAGATGCTCATCTTCAGTTAAAGGCCTAACACCTAGGAACAGTACCATGAACTTAGAATAGTAAAGACATACTTAATATAGCAGTTAAAGCTTCATATGCAACAAGTAGTAACTTAATTCTATCATAACCAGAGTTCTATAACTCCAATTGACTTGCAAGAGGACATTCTGGAAAGCTTATGAAATTCTCTACAATTCATTGGTAAACATCAAAGCATGATTCTGAAGTTAACCAAATTCCATTCCAGTAGACCTAGAATCTGTCCCGCAATGACAGGGTTACTAACTTAATTATTTAATGATTGTGCAAAAGCCTAATTTGACCAAACCAAGTTTACCAACTTGTTTTTCATACCTAAGAAACATCATAAAGTATAGTGCTAACTTCTAAATAAATTATTTAATATCTTTTTCTAATTTATCTAGTTAATTAGGTGATTAAAGCAATATATAGTAAAACTGTTCAGAAAAATCTACAAAAATTACAGTACCTATCTCATGCTTCACATAGACTACCATAAAAATTTCAAAGCCATTAAGTAAGTATAACAGTCTACACAAAAATGATAAGGCATACTGGCTTAAAATGGCATAATTAAGAAATCCTAATGAAAAGTGTCAAGCAACAGATTTCCCATTTTTCCTAGCATCCTTCTAGCATAAGAATAGTACCCATCAAATTTCACCTTCACTGGATCTATAGAAAAATTATGAAAATTCACACAAGATCCACCTATTAATAAAAGGAAATTCTATAACTTAAAAACTACATATGCACTAGCTCTGAAATTTTAACCAGGGACTCTACTAAACCAAAATAGAGGACCCACAAAATTTCATAATTTTTGGACCACAGAAACTCAAGATAAAATTTAAACAAATTTGCATGCATCTAAAAACACATTTCAAAGTCCTAATTAATTCATCAAAAATTTCTAAAACATGTGCTCATACATTATTTTTGTTAAATACTAGACATGACCAGGAACTTAACAAAATTAGAACCACATCAAATTGGATCTATATACTAGGAAATACATATTTTAGAATCATGCACATAAATCTGTGAAAACAATAAACAAAACAATTAAGAAAACCTAAAAGCTACAGGTGGGCTGGCCCAAGGAACGGCGGCCCACGAGCAACACTGGCGCGGCCCAAGACGCGGCTCAGCCCAAGCCGTATCCCGCCTAAGCCTCGGCGGCTGACTTGCGGGGCCCGGGCGTCAGCTGACCCCACCCGTCAGCGAGACGAAGACAGGGGAGACGGTTCCGCCGGCGCGGCGACGAGGGAACTCGCCGACGGCGAACCCTCCTGGCGAAACGAATAGCACCGACGTGCTTCCCCAGCTCCCACGCGTTGATTTCCCTACCAAGCCGAAGCTCTAGTGGTCCCTAAGAGCTCCGGCCGCGGCGCACGGCGAATCGGCCATGGCGCACGGCGGCGCTCGGCCGTGTCCCGGCGCGGCTGGACCGGCACTGGGGGTGGCCGTTACACTCGAGCACCTACGCGTGAAGGAGATGACTAATCGCGAACTAAGAGAGGAGGAGGGGAACGGGGCCGTGCTGACCACGGTGAGGTCACCGGTGCGGCAATGGCGGCCATGGCGCGGTGGTGCGTGGAGCCGGCAAGGCTGCTTACCTATGGTTCGTACGACTCAGAGAAGGTGTAGACGAGATCCGTGGGAGGCTAGCGGAGCACTGAGCGCGAGGGTGCAGGGCGAGGCGCGACGGCGAGCAATGGCGGAGCGGTGGCTTCACAACGGCTCAGACGCGCGTGCGGGTTGAGCGAATGGAGCAGGGCCGACGCCGGGTGAGCGCGGCGCTGGCTTGAAGTGGAGGGCAGCGTGCAGCGGATTCAGATCAGCCACGGCGCGTGGCAGCGCGATCAGCCGACCGACGCCGGGTGTCCCCCACGCGGCGCTTGACCTCTGTTGCCGGTCGGCCATGACCGACTGAATCATTTCAGAAATTGCGATTCAGTTATCCAATGACCGACTGACAGAGCAGGTTAGACGATGATTTGCTCCAAATCCATGACGATTTAGTGGAGGAATTGAACATCAAAGTTGTAGACCTACCTTCCCTCTACAAACTCTTTTCAAGGACCAACACCTAAAACGCCGTGGATCCGAAGTTACATGGAGCCAAAGTGGGCTCGATGCAACTGAAATGCAGTTTAAGACTTAGACAAATTTTTCAGTGAAATCAACATGAAATTTTGACTTGTGGGCCATGTTTGAACATGTTCCACACATTTTCATGAGTTGGTCATAAAACAACTTTTGTTCCTTGATAAATTAGCTACAACTTTGGTAAAGAGTGCACAGCCATGCAAAGTCTCTAAGTTGGTCTTTTGAATCAGTCAAACAGTGAGACTCCTAGGGTCAATCCTAGTCAAACCTCCATTCAAGGGCAATTCTGTCATTTTGACCTACATGAACAATGTTCCAACAAGTAAACTAAATGTAGTTAAGGTGTATTAGACCATGATCAACCACTTTACAAACTTGTTATACCACTTCTAATGATCACATGGAATAAAACAATTAAAACAAACAATTCAATCATATGTTGCAATGAAATGTTTCATATGTTTCATGGCTTGGTTGTTATTCTACACTTGTCATATTTCTACCATGTTGCCATGTTTCAAGGTATGAGAAATTTATGTTGCATTCATATGTTGCACTACTATCATTCATAAGCACTCCAATACGAAACAAACAGAATGTGCGAATGTTGCATGTGTATGTTTCAGTGACAATGGAAATGATGACATAGATGATACACATGCTTATGAAATGAAATGCAATTAGTGGAAGCCAAACACCTAGGGTGTTACAGCCCTCCCCCCTTAGAAAAATCTCGTCCCGAGATTTGGAAAGCGTACCATTTAATATAGAAAGCTAGATAGTTTTCTTTTAAATAATCTTCCCGCTCCCAGGTTGCATCCCGTTCACTATGATTACTCCAAACTACCTTGTATAACTTAACCACTCGTGTACGAGTCACTCTTTCTTGAGTATCCAGAACTTGCACGGGCTTTTCCTCATAAGAAAGATCAAATTTCAAGTTGACTTTCCTTGTTGCTATTCTTTCCTCGGGAATACGAAGACACTTCTTCAGCTGGGACACATGGAATACCGGGAATATAGCTCCCATCTCACGGGGTAGATCGAGTTTATAGGCTACTCTTCCACTTTTCTCGATAATGCGGTAGGGTCCAACATATCGAGGCTCAAGCTTCCTTTTAATTCCAAAATGCTTGACTCCTTTCATAGGGGATACCTTCAGATAAACATGATCACCTACTTCAAACTCAATAGGTTTCCTTCTCTTGTCAGCATAGCTCTTTTGTCTGGCCTGAGCGGCAGTCATATTCTTCTGTATAGTTCGGACTTGCTCTTCGGCTTCTTTTACAAAATCAATACCATAGAATCTTCTTTCTCCGGGTTCCACCCAGTTCAAAGGAGTTCTACACTTGCGGCCATAAAGAGCTTCAAAAGGAGCCATTTTGATACTCTCTTGATAACTGTTGTTATAAGAGAATTCAGCGAGAGGTAACCAGTCTTCCTAAGAGCCTTTGCAAGAGATAAGACAAGCTCTAAGCATGTCTTCAAGAATTTGATTAACACGCTCAGTCTGTCCTGATGTTTACGGATGATATGCAGAACTGCGGATTAGATGAGTGCCAAGATTCTAATGTAAGCACTCCCAAAAGCGAGCCGTGAACTGAGTTCCTCTATCAGAAATAATGGATTTGGGTACACCATGGAGACGTACCACTTGTTGAAAATAAATCTCAGCATAATTGTGAGGATGATAGGTAGACTTGACCGGAATAAAGTGAGCAGATTTAGTTAGACGATCTACGATAACCCAGATGGAATCACAACCCTTTTTGGTAGTGGGTAATCCAACAATAAAATCCATACTAATTTCTTCCCACTTCCAGCAAGGAATAGATAGTGGCTGCAATAGTCCGGGCCTTATGTGAATAGCCTTGACTCTACAACAGTTATCACACCTTGCCACATAAGCTGCGATTTCTTTCTTCATCTTGGTCCACCAATAATACAGCTTGAGATCTTGATACATTTTACTGCTACCAGGATGGATGGACAATTTTGAAGAATGGGCTTCCTCTATAATTTGATTTCTAAGTTCTTTATCTTTGGGTACCACCAGCCTATCATTAAACCAGAGAATTCCCTTGTCATCGACTTTAAAGTGCTTGGTCTCTTTCTCTTTCATTTTCCGCTTGATGTGAAATACACCCACATCCGTCTTCTAGAGTTCGATAATTCGACTTCTAAGAGAACAATCCACAGTGATATTGTGGAGTACTACAGGATGAAGGAGGTGTGACAGATGAAAGTCTTCACTAACTAAGGAATTGCAATGGGCCTTTCTGCTTAAGGCATCAGCAACAACATTTGCCTTACCAGGATGGTAGTGCACTTGAAGGTTGTAGTCCTTGATCAATTCTAACCATCATCGTTGACGCATGTTCAACTCAGGTTGAGTAAAGATGTACTTGAGGCTCTTATGGTCAGTATAGATGTTGCACACATTACCCAGCAAGTAATGTCTCCAAATCTTCAGGGCATGAACAACTGCGGCTAGTTCTAAGTCATGGGTAGGATAGTTGACTTCATGCTTTCGAAGCTGGCGCGAAGCATAAGCAATTACTCGGCCTTCCTGCATAAGAACACTCCCCAAACCGGTGCCACATGCGTCACAGTAGACATCAAAAGGCTTCTCGATATCAGGTTGTGCCAATACAGGAGCAGAGGTTAGTAGGGTCCGCAAAGTGTGGAAAGCCTCTTCACACTTCGGAGTCCACACAAACTTCTCATCCTTTTGCAGTAGTCGAGTCATGGGCTTGGCGATTTTTGAGAAATCCGGGATAAAGCGACGATAGTAGCCAGCCAGACCCAGAAAGCTTCGGACTTCTGTGACCGTAGTAGGTGCCTTCCACTCAAGGACTTCTTGCACCTTCGTAGGGTCAACCGAAATTCCATCACCAGATAACACATGACCTAGAAAAGGTATCTTGTTCAACCAAAATTCACACTTGCTGAACTTAGCATAAAGCTGGTTGTCACGTAACCGAGTTAAAACAATTCTAAGATGTTCCGCATGCTCTTCTTCATTCTGAGAATATACCAGGATATCATCAATGAACACGACGACAAATTTGTCCAATTCCGGCATGAATACCGAATTCATCAGGTACATAAAGTGTGCCGGAGCATTTGTCAACCCAAATGACATGACGAGGTATTCGAACAAGCCATAACGAGTAGAGAAAGTTGTCTTTGGTATATCTTCAGGACGGATTTTGATCTGATGGTAGCCAGATCTCAAATCGATCTTGGAGAATACCTTAGCTTTGGAGAGTTGATCAAACAGAATATTGATGCGAGGAAGAGGGTACTTGTTCTTGATAGTAACAGCGTTTAGGGGACGATAATCCACGCACATGCGTAGAGACTCGTCCTTCTTCTTCACAAATATAGCTGGACAACTCCAAGGAGATGAACTAGGCCGAATCAATCCTTTCTTCAATAGCTCATTCAACTGACTCTTCAGCTCAGCCAACTCATTGGGCGGCATTCGATAGGGCCTTCGAGAAATGGGAGCCGTACCCGGAATGAGTTCTATTTTGAATTCTACATCGCGGTCCGGAGGTAATCCAGGCAAGTCATCAGGAAAGACATCTGGAAACTCATAGACAACCGGTAGATCCTTAATGGCTTTGGCTAGGGTAGCATTGGCTGTATTGTGAATAGAGATATCACGAGGTAACTGCACGAGAAAACCCTTCTTATCCACAGGATCCCTCAACATTACTACACGGGTTGACGTGTCAATCAACACTCCATTCCCGCTCATCCACTTCATTCCTAGGATTATATCAATTCCTACCCCTGGTAGAACCACAAGATCCGTACGGAACTCTCGATCCCCAATCTCAAGCTTTATATCTTTAACTACTTGGTTAGTCATGATATTATTCCCAGCGGCACTAATACAATAACCCCCCTTGACAATTGTAATCACATTCATCTGATGCTTAGATGCAAAAGTAGAACTCACAAAGGAATGCGAAGCACCAGAATCAAAGAGCACAACTGCAGGGTGATCATTAATAAGAAACTTACCAGCGGTGACCACTTCACCAGCAGGAATTTCCTCCACTGTAGTATAGTGAACACGCCCCTGACGGACGTTTCCTTGAGCATTCTTGGGAGGATGGGGACATCTGTTTGCCCAATGACCAGGTTGGTTACAGTTCTAGCACGGCCTGTTTGATGGTGGAACATTGGAGCTACTCTGCCCAGATGTATTCTTCGGCAAGGAAATGGTATACCCCTTGCGAAAACCGGTTTTAGCTTGGTTCTTCTTCTGCGGTGGGTGGTACCGGACATTAGCATTGGGTGGACGGTACAGGGCCTTAGATACCATTGGAGCCTTGGACTGGGAAGCACCAGCCTCAAAGTTTCTTTTTCGGTTCTTGGAAGCAGCATAAATCTTGTCATTGTTCTCCTGGGTCAGAGTGTCACTGATAAATTCATTGAAGGTGACACACTTGCAGTTGCCCATTGACTTCATCAGTTTTGGGGAAAGTCCCCTCTTGAAGCTAGCTATTCTCTTGGCGTCAGTATCGACGAACTCAGGAGCATATCTTGCCAGGTTGTTGAATGCCTGGAGGTACTCATTGAGACTCTTATTGCCTTGGGTGAGCTTCATAAACTCAGTATGCTTGATGGCCATGAGACCAGGAGGGATAAAGTGTCCCCTGAAGGCTGCCTGGAACTGGTTCCAGATGATCTCAATGTTAGCAGGGAAGGTGGTCCTGTGATGGGTCCACCAAATACCTGCAGGGCCTTGGAGCTGGTGTCCTGCATACGTAGCCTTCATGCCTTCAGTCAAATGGAGCAATCCAAATCTTTGCTCTATCGTGCTCAACCATTCATCCGCTTGTAAGGGTTCTTCTGCCTCACGAAAGATAGGAGGCTTCGTGTCCATGAAGTCCTTGAAGCTGCTGTACTGGTTCGGCTCGGGTCCCTGGCGGACATGCCGATCCTCACGGTTAGCCATCTGGCGCATAGCCTCAGCTAGCATGCGCTGACTTTCCACAATAGTCTGCATTAGCTCAGCTGGTGTAGGCGGTGGTGGAGGAGGTGTTTGCTCCTCATCTCCAAGGTTACGACCGCGACGAAGATTGTAAGCCATCTGCAAAATGTATAGCCAATGAGCACTGACGATGTGGAATTTTGTAGATGAAATGTATAATTATGCCAAACTGACTCCAATGGAGAAAATGAATTCGTACTATCAACAGAGGCACAATCATCCATCACAATCACACAACTCATCAAGTGCATCAATTAACACATTAATGCGATGAACTTAACCAACAACGAGATCCATAGACCGCAAAGGCGAAATTCATCAAAAGCTCACATACGTGAAGCATAATACGTTCGATAGGTTACATCCAAGCCATAGTGGTTTCAACTTACATCAAAGGTAACATAGGGTTCGATATTACATCCCAACGATTAATTTGCTACTCGTTCATGCATGAGGATCAACAAAAGACTAGATCTAGCGCATTAGCTAAGTAGTAAGCTAAACTACGCATCGTCCTCGGAGTCGGTGTCGAAGATTTCTCCTTCATCTTCATCACTAGGAGGCTCTAACTCCTCATCTTCCTCCTCATCAGGTGGAGCGTCCTCAGGTCCATTGACTTCCATGTCATCATCACCTTCAGCCATGATGACACCAGAACCCATCTCATTCTCATCATCAGGTGGCAGGATAGGGTGAAGTTGATTGTGTAACAGGTGGACCTCCTCATGGAGATTGTCATTGTACTCTTCTGCAGCCGCCAACTGCTGCTCTAGCTCAACCTGCCTCGCTCTCAACACATTCTCCTCGTGCCAGGCTTCATTTCGTTGGTTCAGCATGTGAACCAACATACGCTCACAGTTGCGGTGAGCAACTGTCAACCTCTGAACCTCCAGGTTCTCTTGATCCCGTTCCTGCGTGACTTGCTCCAAACGCTGCTGAACTACAGTCCTTTCAGCAGTCACCTGAGCTAGCTCTGCCCTCAGCCTTTCCGCCTCAGTAGGCTCAGGACGGGGCTCACGAGGAGCTAAACGGTGACGAGGCGCCCTACCTCCAGCGGACTTGCGAGCAGTGCGTTTCGTGCGCGCCATCTGTAGCAAAAAGTTACAACGTAAGGGAAGAATCATTTAAGGGATACGAAAGTTTAATTAGCCAGGACCATCAATTTTAAAGGAGAGAGTAATGCAAGAAATGCCATGTATGCTTGAACATGATGCATGCACGATCCGTACGTCCTCACAAACCTAGAAAAATTTAAAGGCTAACGAAATATACGGTGGCATACATACGTTCTCTCGTATACGGTAGCTAGTCGATCTACAACGATACGTTGTTAGTGTACCTGCAGAAAATTTCATTTCAGCCCAATAATTTCCCAAAAAGTATAAAAGCAAGCAGTACACTAAATACTCTCATACATACATCCCCTGATGTATATACTCTAGTATCACAGCTACCCGTCAGAGATACCCACAATTAAGTACTCTCATAAATACATGGTTAAACATGTAAGTATGCGAGCAACCACAACTACTCTCCCCTAGACCGACGATTGGACGGTCATGCTCTCACAACTCACACTTACCAGAGCGTAGAGGTATTTTGATCCATACATTACCACCCAAGCGGATGACATCCATACAATAGCACGCCGTATGGACGACGAAACAGAAACAAGCAGGAATCCCCAAGTTAGTATTTTAATAAGCCACCTAAGAGTCCTTATTTGGGCATAAGGGATATGACCACTGGCAATACTTAGTATTTAATTAAGGATTTTCACAAATACTTTTGTTTTAAATACACAAATGACGTGTTTAGTGTCAAATCTTGCTCTGATGCCAGCTGTAACAGAACCGACCAAATCATAAGAACGTAAGTACAAAAACAATCACCGAAGCGATCAAATTCCTGTACTTAAGCTCCCATAATCCCGGTAGTCCGGAAATCACGAAGGATTTCAACCAACTCTCGACATACAATCCAAGATCGTAATGATTCAACACAACACATCATCCGTTACAACATTTCATAAGTAGCATTCGGATTACATCCATCAGAGTTCAAATAAATATTACAAACCAAGTTTGAGTGTGCGGAAGCAACATAGTTTAGTACAAAACATCATAGTTTTCAAATACATTGCCAAGATCAGAGTCATGTCCCACAAAAGCATTATCAGGTACGAGAACTAGTAGAAACCGCGCCCAACGGTCTAGTCTTCATCCCCAGCAGGGAGAAGGCAGTACTTGCAGCAACCAAAGTAGAACTGGTCATCTGCAACAGGTGGGAAATAAACCCTGAGTATGAGAAGGTACTCAGCTAGACTTACCCGACAAAAATTAGAAATAAAAGACACCAAGGATCATGCAAGGCTTTTTAGGTGGGCTAGCTTGACACAGTTGCATAAAAGAGCTTAAGATTATAGTAACCAATTTAAACTGATGATCAAGCTTATCATTAATTACCTGTCCACTAGATTAGCACCTGTACTAGAGCACTCACTTATTAGGAGCAAACAATATTAACCATAGCAGGTATAATAAGGCTGTCATCATCATATCATCATTTCCGAACCATTAAGTTATTTAGTGTATCTACATTGGAGATAAGCCCGTCAAGTTTTCACTAACCGGGAGAGACGGCGACTCGAATCGAATTACAACTCAGCTGAGGGGGTATTCCTAACTCTCACCCTGGCATACTTTGTAAGGGTAGCCGTGGGTCACCTTTGGAACATCTCAGGAACCAAATTCGCGGGTTCGATCAGCGCCAGCACTCTCAGGGATTACCCTTCTGCCAGGACGACCAGGACTTTTAAATCACCTGCCCTTGGACTCACGCCTACGGCTCCCTTCCGAGGCGCACTTTATACTTATCGACTCCTGGCCTGAGGTGAGCTACTCGGCTTCGCGGTCGGTCTTCAGGCCGGCCAACTAAGAGAGAGGCATGCGTTCAACATGAACAGGAAAGGCTCCAAGATCCAGTCCTTAATTGACACAGACGGAGTCACTGCAAACCGGCAAGCCTCCGCCCGGTCTTAATTTCAAATTAAGACTGGTTCTTTTCCACGATAGCAAATATAGCCAACCGTGCCATATGTATCATCATATATCTCGCAGGTGACAGGAAATCACCTGACTTCTACCGCGTTTAAGCAGGGCTAAGCACTACTCGAGCCTGAGCTACATAGGATTCAGGGTAACCATATCTGGACAAGGAATGGGTAACCAATGCAGCAAGTGTTTGCATCCAACACCTAAACTTAATGCACAATATATGTAATAATAATACTGTAGCTGCAGTTCGAAAAATAGGAGGCTTAATATGCTCCGGGGCTTGCCTTTCACAAAGTTGCAAGGACGATGATCAGGGCACTCAACGGCGACCTCGTCTGGCACTTCTCCTGAAGGCTGCTCCTCCTGAATCTCCGGTGTCGGCTGCTGCTGCTCGTTCAGTTCCTCGAATTTCAGCAGGGTTACTCCTTCCGGTACACCTATTGCATGCCGATGCAAACGATGAATATCATGGATGTATAAGGAATGACGTGATGCTCATGATGAATGAATCCCAGTGAGTGTTTACGAAAGTATTACTGGACACTCGTTTACCGAGTACTTAGCTCTATTCAAATCACTTTAAGCATGTATCCAACTTAACTTAAATAACAAGAGCAACTTACCTAATTTGCATAACCTAAGATAAAGATGCTCATCTTCAGTTAAAGGCCTAACACCTAGGAACAGTACCATGAACTTAGAATAGTAAAGACATACTTAATATAGCAGTTAAAGCTTCATATGCAACAAGTAGTAACTTAATTCTATCATAACCAGAGTTCTATAACTCCAATTGACTTGCAAGAGGACATTCTGGAAAGCTTATGAAATTCTCTACAATTCATTGGTAAACATCAAAGCATGATTCTGAAGTTAACCAAATTCCATTCCAGTAGACCTAGAATCTGTCCCGCAATGACAGGGTTACTAACTTAATTATTTAATGATTGTGCAAAAGCCTAATTTGACCAAACCAAGTTTACCAACTTATTTTCATACCTAAGAAACATCAGAAAGTATAGTGCTAACTTCTAAATAAATTATTTAATATCTTTTTCTAATTTATCTAGTTAATTAGGTGATTAAAGCAATATATAGTAAAACTGTTCAGAAAAATCTACAAAAATTATAGTACCTATATCATGCTTCACATAGACTACCATAAAAATTTCAAAGCCATTAAGTAAGTATAACAGTCTACACAAAAATGATAAGGCATACTGGCTTAAAATGGCATAATTAAGAAATCCTAATGAAAAGTGTCAAGCAACAGATTTCCCATTTTTCCTAGCATCCTTCTAGCATAAGAATAGTACCCATCAAATTTCACCTTCACTGGATCTATAGAAAAATTATGAAAATTCACACAAGATCCACCTATTAATAAAAGGAAATTCTATAACTTAAAAACTACATATGCACTAGCTCTGAAATTTTAACCAGGGACTCTACTAAACCAAAATAGAGGACCCACAAAATTTCATAATTTTTGGACCACAGAAACTCAAGATAAAATTTAAACAAATTTGCATGCGTCTAAAAACACATTTCAAAGTCCTAATTAATTCATCAAAAATTTCTAAAACATGTGCTCATACATTATTTTTGTTAAATACTAGACATGACCAGGAACTTAACAAAATTAGAACCACATCAAATTGGATCTATATACTAGGAAATACATATTTTAGAATCATGCACATAAATCTGTGAAAACAATAAACAAAACAATTAAGAAAACCTAAAAGCTACAGGTGGGCTGGCCCAAGGAACGGCGGCCCACGAGCAACGCTGGCGCGGCCCAAGACGCGGCTCAGCCCAAGCCGTATCCCGCCTGAGCCTCGGCGGCTGACCTGCGGGGCCCGGGCGTCAGCTGACCCCACCCGTCAGCGAGACGAAGACAGGGGAGACGGTTCCGCCGGCGCGGCGACGAGGGAACTCGCCGACGGCGAACCCTCCCGGCGAAACGAATAGCACCGACGTGCTTCCCCAGCTCCCACGCGTTGATTTCCCTACCAAGCCGAAGCTCTAGTGGTCCCTAAGAGCTCCGGCCGCGGCGCACGGCGAATCGGCCATGGCGCACGGCGGCGCTCGGCCGTGTCCCGGCGCGGCTGGACCGGCACTGGGGGTGGCCGTTACACTCGAGCACCTACGCGTGAAGGAGATGACTAATCGCGAACTAAGAGAGGAGGAGGGGAATGGGGCCGTGCTGACCACGGTGAGGTCACCGGTGCGGCAATGGCGGCCATGGCGCGGTGGTGCGTGGAGCCGGCAAGGCTGCTTACCTATGGTTCGTACAACTCAGAGAAGGTGTAGACGAGATCCGTGGGAGGCTAGCGGAGCACTGAGCGCGAGGGTGCAGGGCGAGGCGCGACGGCGAGCAATGGCGGAGCGGTGGCTTCACAACGGCTCAGACGCGCGCGCGGGTTGAGCGAATGGAGCAGGGCCGACGCCGGGTGAGCGCGGCGCTGGCTTGAAGTGGAGGGCAGCGTGCAGCGGCTTCAGATCAGCCACGGCGCGTGGCAGCGCGATCAGCCGACCGACGCCGGGTGTCCCCCACGCGGCGCTTGACCTCTGTTGCCGGTCGGCCATGACCGACTGAATCATTTCAGAAATTGCGATTCAGTTATCCAATGACCGACTGACAGAGCAGGTTAGACGATGATTTGCTCCAAATCCATGACGATTTAGTGGAGGAATTGAACATCAAAGTTGTAGACCTACCTTTCCTCTACAAACTCTTTTCAAGGACCAACACCTAAAACGCCGTGGATCCGAAGTTACATGGAGCCAAAGTGGGCTCGATGCAACTGAAATGCAGTTTAAGACTTAGACAAATTTTTCAGTGAAATCAACATGAAATTTTGACTTGTGGGCCATGTTTGAACATGTTCCACACATTTTCATGAGTTGGTCATAAAACAACTTTTGTTCCTTGATAAATTAGCTACAACTTTGGTAAAGAGTGCACATCCATGCAAAGTCTCTAAGTTGGTCTTTTGAATCAGTCAAACAGTGAGACTCCTAGGGTCAATCCTAGTCAAACCTCCATTCAAGGGCAATTCTGTCATTTTGACCTACATGAACAATGTTCCAACAAGTAAACTAAATGTAGTTAAGGTGTATTAGACCATGATCAACCACTTTACAAACTTGTTATACCACTTCTAATGATCACATGGAATAAAACAATTAAAACAAACAATTCAATCATATGTTGCAATGAAATGTTTCATATGTTTCATGGCTTGGTTGTTATTCTACACTTGTCATATTTCTACCATGTTGCCATGTTTCAAGGTATGAGAAATTTATGTTGCATTCATATGTTGCACTACTATCATTCATAAGCACTCCAATACGAAACAAACAGAATGTGCGAATATTGCATGTGTATGTTTCAGTGACAATGGAAATGATGACATAGATGATACACATGCTTATGAAATGAAATGCAATTAGTGGAAGCCAAACACCTAGGGTGTTACAATAAACCCTGAGAATACGTTGGAGTTTGTGTGTCCAAACAAGCATGAAGTAAGTGCAAAGTGTATGTGTTGAAATATTGAGCTATATGTGTTCATGTACTAATGTCTACTTATTTAGGTGTTTTCAATGGCGAAGTGTCATTTCAAGGAGTGGGTGTATGGTCCTAAGAACCAATGGCCGAAAGAACCGCGAAAGGTTAAGGAAAAGAAGAAAGAAAGGGTAATTTACAAAGCACCTCATGTCATGTGCGAATATGATGTTAAATCCAACTATGGTCTAGTCCCTTCGGAGCTTAGAATAGGCCATTATTGCGGTCATATGGTTGAGTATGATGAGGTTGGTTTTTTTTTGTGGTAAATATGAAATCGTATTTTGTTTCTTTTGTTAAGACATATATGATAGATTTTGCCATTTGAATAGAGCACTAGGAAATACAAGTGGGAATGTTATGATGGTCAAGCTAAGTTCTTGGATGAACTGAAGAAGAGGCAAGTAATTACACGGAAAAGGGGATATGCACCTGACTACGTCAACCTATTCGTTAAACATCACAAAGAAAAGATACGTGAGTTTGCTAGACAGCGCGGTATATGTAACCCGATCGATGTTAAGCTTAACAAATGGGGATTGGAGAGGCGGATGACGTTAGAGGAGGAGAGGGCAAGGAATGAGGCAAGGGAGGAGACAAGAGTACAGATGCAGTTCGGTGGATCCACGAACGTCGACGGAGTCGCAGCGGACGATGGGCGTGGGTTAGGCTGACGATCCAGGCCGGCGGTGGCACGCGACGGGCGCGGGATGCTCGGGGCTCCGCGCGGCGAGTTCGGCTCGACGGGCGCTGGAGGCACGGCGGCCGAGGTCGGCGGTGGAGGGCGGCAAGGCGGGGCGAGGCCAGCGGTGGAGGGTGGCAAGGCGGGCCGCGGCCGAGGCCGGCGGTGGAGGCCAAGGCGAGGCTAAGGCGAGGACGGTCATGGAGGGTGGAGGAGGGCCGCTGGCCGCGGCGCGGGGAGGGGGTTGGCGAGGCCGCGGGGCGCGGGCCGTCCGCTGGGGCGTGGCGCGGTGGCGCGGCGTGGGCGCAGCGCGGGCGAGGATGGCCTGTGGAGGCAAGGGTGCGGGCGACGACGGCTCTGCTAGGGCGAGAGAGGGAGAGGAAGAGAGACGCGGGGCCCATAGGTATTAAAGGCTCGGCGCCAGTCACTCTGGCGCCGAGCTCGGCTCCTAGATCTACGACGCCGAGCTCGGCGCCAGAGTGACTGGCACCGAGCTCACTGCCACGCCGAGCTCACTGCTATGTCATCTACCGTGCCCAGGAGTTCGGCGCCAGAGACGCTGGCACCGAGACGTGTTAGCTCGGCGCCAGCACCAACAGCGTCGAGCTAAGGGTCTATTTTTTGAATTCTTTTCGTCACGGGTCTATTTGTGAGAAATTAAAAAAAAGGTTAAAATGTAAAAAATTCGGTGGGATTGACCTCCGTCATATCACATGGACGGAACGGATGGGCCTCCGTCCCCTCTCCCAACCCATTTTCCTGCCACCACTTGCTCAGTTGCTTTTCTCTCTGGATCGAGGATCGTGGTGGGGTTTGCGGCATGGGAGCAAAGGTGGAGAGGGAGTATGCGGCGGCGGCGGCGAATGCGGAAGAGGCAGCTTCCACCAATCAGGGCACCCTCATCCTCAAAGGCTGGTCAGTACACACCCTCTCCAGTCTCCACTCAGCTTAATTTGTAGTATTCGTTCGCATGATCTGCCTGCCAAGCTTGGGCTCATTCCTGTCACTACGAGGAGGAGCATGCCCGCGCCCCCCCCCCCCCCCCCCCCCCCCCCCCCCCCCCCCCCCCCCCCCCCGAGTTCCGCGCGGCCACGAGGACGGCGGCGGCGAGGTTTTCTTCAGCGGCCTCCCCCTCCCCCCCCCCATCCGCCCCGTACCCCCTCCTTCGTTCCCACTTTTCGGCCGCCCTCAACCCTCGTCCTTCGCCGCCAGGTCGTCCGCGGTCCCTCGGCCAGATCATCCCTGCGCTCGCCTCTGGCCGCTGCGACCATCGGCCCGACGCTCGGCTTCCCAGGTGGTGCCCCCTCGGTGTCTTCACCTTCTTCGTTGTGCTGTGGCCCGCCGGCGTCTTCTTCGCTATGCGCTGCGGAGGCACTGGTGTGTAGCAACGTCGGCGCGCGATCTGGCGAGCCGTGGACGGTCGGCGTGGTGCTGGCGGGTATCTCACTGCGATTTGGGTCGCGCCGTCGCGCCGCCGCCCCAGTGTCGTCGCCGACTTGGCTGTGCCCGCTGTGCCATCTTCCTCTCGCAAAGACTGCCTTTGGGGCAGGGGTGGATGGCCGGCCCTTCTCCGTGCGCTTCATGTGGGCCCTTCTGGTTCCCCTCGGTCGGCTGGGCTGGGACGGAGCATTTGCCGTGCCTCATGGTGGCTACTAAAATTTCATGCCTAGCTTCAGATTGCTGTTCTGGTCGGTGCTGCAATTTTGTGCCCCGGTCGGTAGTGATTAGATTGGATGACGAGTTTTGGAGGGTCTAGGGCGAAAACCATGCCTGGCTATGGCTAAGGCCGACAATGGTGACACCCTCGGGCGCTGTTAACCTCATTGGAGGCATTGGCATACGATCCCCTTTCTCCCTTTTGTTTGTGCTTGGCCAGGCGGACAACAGTTCGTGAAACAGAGCCCCTTTTGTTGCTGTTTTTTGGTGGTTGCTCGTGGTGCAGAGGCTGGTGCTCCCTCTTTGCTATTTGGTGCTGTTGCTGTTCTGGGCTCTCTCTACTTGGTCGCTGACCTGTCGCCCGTGGTTTGTGGTTCGTGCCTTTGGCACTTCTCATTGTAGTTGTTTGAGGACTAGGTTGCAGGGTTGCAGTTAGTCCTGTGTCTGGTGAGAGAGGAGGTTTCTGGTCGTAGTCTTGCTTGCTTCTCTGGTTTGTGGGTCGCTCTTAGTAGTTGTAGCTTTCTTTTATGTTCTTTTTCTTTGGTCGTCGTAAAAACTCTTTCTGCTTAATAAAAAACGTGCTCGGCACACTCTATAAAAAAAGATTTGTCTGCCATTAGTTGTTATCGATCCTTTAGGACTGTAGAGGACTCTCTTCTCCTGTTCTTCTTCTGTATGCAATGATTAGGCAAGAGCTTAAGGTAGAATGAGTGGTCAGGCGTGATTCCTGTCGTCCTATGAGATCTATTTACAAAACTGGGGAATCGGCAAGCTGGCTTTGCAAATTTGCAATGGATTTGTAGTTAAAGGCCTAGCAATAAGCTTTAAGGGTGAACCAAAATGATTCGCACCTTTGTGCATAATATTCTGGTTTTGCATGGTCTTACATTTGGGAAGAACTATGAGCTAGGACTTTTGGGAAATAAGAAGATAACATCAAGCACTTTCGCTTAATGCTTGTGGTCTACCAAGCGATGAAACGAACAATGGAACAAAATCATTGTCTGAAACAATGAGCAGGATTGTTGTTGTTGTCTTTATCACTAGTGAAGATGAGGAAAAGAAATCAACATCACAAACAGTACTAGTTAGGTGGATGCTTTTTGGATAATAGAGGTAGAAACACCCATAATTTCCATTAGTAGGCAAAACGTCCACCCACAGTCTCAGAAGTTTGGTGGAATTAGATCAGGGTACATCAAACATCCACTTTCCACAGGATTTAAAATGAGGTGATCTGTCCGCTCTATTGAACTGCTAGCAAATTGTGCCTACTGATTTGTAATTCTCATCTGTAAGGATAAACTACAACAAATTGAGGATCTCATATGTCCATGTATATGATCTGAACAATATGGTTCCAACCGCCAATCCAATCTCGCATATTTTCTAATTGCACCATGCACTGAAATCCATATATGCATTGTTAGCTGTTACAACTTAGTTCAAATCAATCGTGATCTGAATGGCATGGTAATGTGCAGGCCTGGCCCTGTAGAAGGGCAAGAGGGGCAGCCAACCAGCGCCCTAGGTTCCGGAGGGGCCTCGCCTCAACGCACTTAATGAGTATAGTGATCACAAAGTCTAATTCCTTTCTAGGTGTAGGAAGTCTAATACTAGTAGTACCTTAAAACTCTTCTAGTATTATGTATGCCCTTGCCCTTTTTCACAAATAGCTACTGCATGCATACATGCTCGTTCTTTAGGTGGGTAATGGGCTAATGGCCATCTGACTAATTCTGACAGTACTAAACAACTAAAGTGCCATTGCAACATTAGTGTCTATTTTTGTTAAACTTTATTTTTTGCCTCAATATTTACTTCACCAGTACATGCTAATATCTCAAAGAGTTTTATAGTGCATATTAGGTTTGGAGAACACATAAATTTAGCTAGAGGTTCACAAGATTGCCAATGGATTTTAAAAGTTTCCTGCATTACAAGCAGATTCTCTTGTACAATCTAACCATAGAAATTTAGTTTATTCTAGTGGCAAACATGCAATTCTGAAAACAATCTGGGCCAAAATAGTAACCTTTTCTATTTCTTATAATTCAAAAACACAATTTTTCCATTTCTTTGATAATCAATAATTTTGTTAAAATTTTTGGAAACCTGTCCTAGCAAATGTTATATAACCCAAATCATGAGAAGGATCAAAATATAGGGCCTCATATTTTGGTATTGACTGGACCTGTTGTTGTGGTTGAGTGACCATATATATGTTGTAGCACATAATCCAAGAGTAAGGTCTTGCTAAGCCTCCCACGTCCTAACTGAGTACCACCAAATCAATGGTATTGGTCTTTTCATATATTCTCCATGCTTGAAAAATATAAAGCTCTTGAAATGACTTAGGAAGTGCATGGGACTATGGGAGAGAACAATAAATAGCCCAACTGGCTGACTGGATCCTCCTATTTGGCCACCAGGATAACTCAGCACCTCAGGCTTGACCCTTCTCCAACCCCACTACTACTAGGCAGATCTTATCATGTTTTCTCTTGCAGAGATCAGAGATGATAAGAGCATCATGTTAATTGTTAACAGATGATATAGAAATGCTAACGGATGATGATTGCAAGATCAGATGGTAATGAAAACATTGTCATTTGGTTGTTATATTGCCTTAAACTGTTAATATTGCATGGGCTAGAATCAATGTTTTAAATAGCGGGCTAAGCCCCTTAGCAGCTGCCTCTCCCAAAGGCTAAGAAAGGCTATAGCGGGCTAAATAGTGGGCTAAGCCATTTAGCGGCTGAACAAAAAATATGTCAAAAATCAGGTAATTTTACACATAATAAACATAGAAGATGAAGACATTACAAATACCAATTATCAAGTAACTAGGGACAGATAGTTCAAAGTCTTACTAACACATCAGATCACAGCTTCATAGTTCATACATGATACATCACATAGACACATACACACATGAGTTCAAAGTTCAAACAAGGTTGACAGACATTACACTGCATACCAACTAAACAGTGACAGATAGACAAACAAACATAAGGCATGGAGGCATAGGCCATAGTCTGATACATATCAGTACATCACACATGCATTTCAGCATCTGAATAGTTTGTTGTACTCATCTAATCATCTTCAGTATCAGTAGATTCCATAGCATCTTGATTTTCCTCTGATTCAGAAGTAGAGGCTGCAGACCGAGGCTTCGTCAGAGATGCCACGGTCCTGAATTTCTTCCTAGGGCGCACAGGCCTTTTCCTTTTGGCTTTTGCTTGTGATGTTGATGCTCCTTCTTGTGCTTTTGCTGCTGTTTCTGCACATCCCTGATCTTCTTGACTTTGATTTGCATTTGGTTCTAATCCAGTAATGAACTCATTGTTGTCATCCTCCAGCACATCATTTATTTCCTTCTCTATGGGATCTCTACTCTTGTTCTCTTTCTTATGCCTTAGTTTGGAGTTAAATTTGACAAATACAAGGTCTCTCATTCTCTCATGAAGTAATCTGTTGCGCTTTTTTGTGTGCACCTAGTTTTGTTTAGGTGAATAAAATTCAAGGAATGAATAACGATGCAAAAATATATTCATGTAGGTGAGTTGTGGAAGTACAATTATTTTTATTACCTGTTCAAATACTTACCAACTCCTCTCACAACCAGAGGAGCTACATGTCAAACTTAGAATCTTTATCGCCAATATTTTGGGTCTCTTTGCTGCTAGAAGACTTGCTGCTGCTACATTAACACTAGCATTGTCAGTGACCACTTGGACAACATTTTCCTCTCCTATGTCTTTAATGCATCTATCCACAAGGTCAAAGACGTATTTACCATTTTTCTTGACACCAGAGCAGTCCACAGAATCCAAAAAAAGGACCCCATGAGCACTATGCACGACTAAATTCATTATTCCCCTGCCCTTCTTATCTGTCCATGCATCTGTCATAAGTGTACAACCTGAGGTTTTCCATGATTCTTCATGGCTCTTGAATCCATCCAACACCTTCTGTTTCCTTTTCTGCAAAAATGGTCCACTCATCTCATAGGGACTAGGCCCTCTCAAACCTCTACCAAAGGCTCCAATGGCCTCAACCATATTGGCAAAGCTAGGAAGAAGGACTGTATTGTGTGCAATGCTAGCTTCATAAAAGAACTGACATATATACTCACAAGCTCTATCCCTCCTCTCCTCTTTTCTGAGTTGTTAACTTTGTTTGAACCTTTTGGCTAACATTAGCTCCTTTCTGGTTCTTCTGAACATCCTCTTCTATAGAAGCCGGCTTGTAGAACTTCTCGATAGAGCCACTACCCGATGAACCAACAGCACTACAACTAGGTCCTTTTGTTGACTTTAGCACAACAACCTCGTTCCCATGGTCAGAGTCTTCACTGCACATTTCACCATCTGAGCGATCCAGATCAATTTCATCTCTGGCCCTTTGCTTTTCCTTCTGCTTTTGTTCCTTTTCACTAGTTTTCTTGGCAACCAAAGCTAGCATCTCTTCCTTCACATCGGTCGGAACCTTGTCACACTTACTGACATTGTGGCCACCAAGACGAGCAAGATGGTACTTCACTCTTGTAATTCCAGCGTTTATCGTCTTCTTACAGTAGTTGCACACTATTGAATGCTTCTTCTTTGGGTCTGGGCAATAACAATGACTCCATGCAGGGTCATCTGAGTTGATAAAACTTTGGTTGAAGCTGATTGTTCTACTGATTCAGATGTAGTACCACCTAAGCAACAAAAATTAATATGAGATAAAAATGTCAGCTTACTGCACCAACCTGGAATAGATATGATACTCTACTTGCTTCATGGGATAATTGTCAATTTATTTACAGTAAAGAGTAAACCATTCAACAGCAGCAGTAGCAAATTAGTAAAGCGTTTAAGCGGGAAAGGAAGGAACTTGCCTGTCTGCTCTGGTTGGGACATGGTCGCCAGCTCGCCGCTCCCCAATCGAAGTTGCTCGTCGCCCCGCAGCCGCACTTCGAAGACGGCCGCTTGCAGATCGAACTCACAGCTGCTTGTCGGCCAACAGCAGCAGCTGCTACCACGCCGCCGCCGCCGCGAGAACTACTCTCGTTGAGAGCTGAGAAGAAGCCCGCCGCTGGTCGAAGCAACAGCAGCAGCCACCACCGGTCGAAGCAACTCCTCGCGTCGAGACCGCCGCCGCCAGTCGAAGCAACCGCAGCCGCCGCCGCTGCCGCCGCCGTCTGATGAAACACGAGACGAATGGGTGGCTGTGGTCTGTGGCTAGGGTTACCAGTCTCCAATGCGTGTATTGACTCGATTTGGGTTGCCGTGTGATTTGGGCCACAAGGTGCTGAAAGCCCATGCTCAGTCTGACCTGATAGCGGCGCTAAGGTGCCTCCATTTCAGCGCTATTTCACCGGTTATTAGCCGCTATTAGCGGCAAATTCCATTTAGTGTCAAAAGTGGTGTAGCTTAGCTGTGGAGCTCCCCAAAGGCTAAATAGCGCTATAGCGGGGGCTAAATCCCGCTATTTAGAACATTGGCTAGAATCTTAGGAGACATAAGTACTAGAAGTTCACGGGTTACAACTAATCAAAATTGCTTATCTTCTCCCTCTCTCTCGCTTCGGTTTCAGATTTGGTATAACCCAAAATCACCATTCCTTCTGGTTTGCACAACCAAAAAATCATTTGAAGATCTACAGGAAGATGAAAAAAAATGGAATTGTATCAAGAACTACTACTACAACAACAACAACAAAGCCTTTAAGTCCCAAACAAGTTGGGGTAGGCTAGAGTTGAAACCCAACAGAAGCAATCAAGGTTCAGGCACGTGAATAGCTGTCTTCCAAGCACTCCTATCAAAGGCTAAGTCTTTGGGTATATTCCATCCTTTCAAGTCTCCTTTTATTGCCTCTACCCAAGTCAACTTCGGTCTTCCTCTGCCTCTCTTCACGTTACTATCTTGGCCTAGGATTCCACTACGCACCGGTGCCTCTGGAGGTCTCCGTTGGACATGTCCAAACCATCTCAACCGGTGTTGGACAAGCTTCTCTTCAATTGGTGCTACCCCTAATCTATCACGTATATC
This sequence comes from Miscanthus floridulus, assembly GCF_019320115.1. Taxonomy (NCBI): domain Eukaryota; kingdom Viridiplantae; phylum Streptophyta; class Magnoliopsida; order Poales; family Poaceae; genus Miscanthus; species Miscanthus floridulus. The sequence goes on along the minus strand of NC_089581.1, from coordinate 154,252,066 downwards.
ATCGTTCCTAACTCGATCCCTTCTTGTATGACCGCAAATCCAACGCAACATACGTATTTCCGCGACACTTATCTGTTGAACATGTCGTCTTTTCGTAGGCCAACATTCTGCACTATACAATATAGCAGGTCTAATCGTCATCCTATAAAACTTGCCTTTTAGCTTCTGTGGTACCCTTTTGTCACATAGGACACCAGATGCTTGCCGCCACTTCATCCACCCTGCTTTGATTATATGGCTAACATCTTCATCAATATCCCCGTCTCTCTGTAGCATTGATCCTAAATATCGAAAGGTATCCTTCCTAGGCACAACTCGACCTTCCAAACTAATATCTTCCTCCTTTCGAATAGTAGTGCCGAAGTCACATCTCATATACTCAGTTTTAGTTCTACTGAGTCTAAAACCTTTAGACTCCAAAGTCTCCCGCCATAACTCCAGTTTCCGATTCACTCCTGTTCGGCTTTCATCAACTAGCACTACATCGTCCGCGAAAAGCATACACCAAGGGATGTCCCCTTGTATGTCCCTTGTGATCTCATCCATTACTAAGGCAAACAAATAAGGGCTCAAAGCTGACCCTTGATGTAGTCCTATCCTAATCGGGAAGTCATCCGTGTCTCCATCACTTGTTCGAACTCTAGTCACAACATTGTTGTACATGTCCTTAATGAGCCTGACGTACTTCGTTGGGACTTTATGTTTGTCCAAAGCCCACCACATAACATTCCTTGGTATTTTATCATAAGCCTTCTCCAAGTCAATAAAAACCATGTGTAGGTCATTCTTCTTCTCCCTATACCGCTCCATAACTTGTCTTATTAAGAAAATGGCTTCCATGGTTGACCTTCCGGGCATAAAACCAAATTGGTTCATAGAAACCCGCGTTATTGCTCTCAAGCGATGCTCGATAACTCTCTCCCATAGCTTCATAGTATGACTCATCAACTTAATTCTCCGGTAATTAGTACAACTTTGAATATCCCCTTTATTCTTGTAGATCGGTACCAATATACTTCTCCTCCACTCATCAGGCATCTTGTTCGATCGAAAATATGGTTGAACAGCTTAGTTAGCCATACTATAGCTATGTCCCCGAGACATCTCCACACCTCGATTGGGATACCATCCGGTCCCATCGCCTTATCTTCTTTCATCCTTTTCAACGCCTCTCTGACCTCAGATTCTTGGATTCTCCGCACAAAACGCCTATTGGTGTCATCGAAAGAGTCATCCAATTGAAAGGTTGTGTCCGTATTCTCACCATTGAACAATTTGTCAAAATACTCTTGCCATCGATGTCGGATCTCATCCTCCTTCACCAAGAGATGCTCCCTTTCATCCTTAATGTACTTAACTTGGTTGAAGTCCCTTGTCTTTCTCTCACGAACTCTAGCCATCCTATAAATGTCCTTCTCTCCTTCCTTCGTACTCAAACGTTGGTAAAGATCCTCATACGCTCTACCCTTTGCCACACTTACAGCTCGCTTTGCTGTCTTCTTTGCCACCTTGTACTTCTCTATGTTGTCCACACTCCTATCATGGTACAAGCGTCTATAACAATCTTTCTTCTCCTTAATAGCCTTTTGGACTTCCTCGTTCCACCACCAAGTATCTTTAGCCTCGCCTCCGCTTCCTTTGGTTACTCCACACACCTCTGAGGCTACCTTCCGAATGTTGGTTGCCATCTTTTCCCACATGTTGTTTATGTCTTCTTCTTCTTTCCAAGAGCCCTCTTTGATAACCCTTTCCCTGAATACCTCTGATGTCTCCCCTTTCAGTTTCTACCATTTTGTTCTTTCAATCTTAGCTTGTTTATCCCTACGGGCACGCACCTGAAAACGAAAGTCTGCCACCAAAAGCTTATGTTGAGAAACAACACACTCCCCTGGTATCACCTTGCAACCCAAGCATGCTCGTTTGTCCTTTCTTCTTGTGAGGACAAAGTCAATCTGGCTAGAGTGTTGTCCGCTACTGAAGGTCACTAGATGAGATTCTCTCTTTCTAAAGAAAGTGTTGGCTATCATTAGGTCAAAAGCTACCGCGAAGTCTAGAACTTCCTCCCCCTCCTGATTCCTACTACCATACCCAAAACCTCCATGAACTGCCTCGAAACCTGCGCTTGTAGTACCTACATGCCCATTAAGATCTCCTATAAAAGTAGTACCTACATGCCCATTAAGATCTCCTATAAAAAACTTCTCACTACTGGGTACAGCTCTAATCAGGCCATCTAAGTCTTCCCAGAATTGTCTCTTAGCACTCTTGTCGAGGCCTACTTGGGGGGCATACGCACTAATTACGTTCAAGACCATATCACCAATGACAAGCTTGACTAAGATAATCCTATCTCCTTGCCTTCTCACTCCCACCACACTATTCTTGAGGCTCTTATCAATCAAAACTCCTACTCCATTTCTATTCGCAATTGTCCCTGTGTACCAAAGCTTGAAACCTGTATTGTCCACTTCCTTCGCCTTCTGACCCTTCTATTTAGTCTCTTGAACGCATAATATATTTACACGCCTCCTAGTCGCGGTATCAACTAATTCTCTTAACTTACCTGTAAGCGACCCTACATTCCAACTGCCTAAACGGATCCTAGTTGGTTCGACTAGCTTCCTTACCATTCGCACCCGTCGAATCAGATGTGAAGACCCTTGCTCATTTTTCACTACACCCGGGCGCCGATGTAGCGCGCCACTAAGGATGCGACGACCCGATCCTTGATCACTTGACACCGTGCCCAGATCGCGACACGGCGCGTCACGGGGGTGACGACCCGGCCCTTGCTCATTTAACACCATACCCGGGTTCCGATATGAAGAACTATATACAAAAGAATAGGGAAAAAGGCACGAATAGAAGAGTGGAATCAGACTCAAGTTCTGAAGTACTTATACATAGAAATTCAAAAAGAAATCCATGCCTCGATTTGGTACCACTCGTGTAGCTTGCACCGGAATAGTGCTTTACCCCTAGATGTCCAATCAACCGCTGTGCCTAACACATTTCAGGGAGAACCAGCTAGCCCTGGGTTCGAGTTGCATTTCACCCCTAAGCACAACTCATCTGCTGATTTGGGTTCGAGTTGCATTTCACCCCTAAGCACAACTCATCTGCTGATTCCTCAACATCACTTGGTTTGGACCTCTGCTTAGTTTCATCCAAGCTTCATCCTGGTCATGTAGCATATTAGCAGGCCTATTCCATCCAAGTGTTTGTCTGCCTCAACATCTATACAAAGGATTACATATGGGCAATATTGAAACTGTACTTTCCAGTAGTATCGTTACTGGGTTTTTTTTTGGCTACTTTCATAGTTGACAAAACTATGTTGTATGGATCGGCAACTGCTCCAATTGAATTATTTGGTCCTACTCATCATCAGTGGGATCAAAAAAAGAAGCTTCCCAGATCCAGGGAAGCTTATCATAAAGGGCTTCAACGAGGGGTTTTATTTGTTCTTTGAACAAAAAGATAAAGATCAGATAGATTCGAACCGCAATTGCAAAGGTAGTAACTACTATACCAGCAAAAATCATGATCTTCTCCAACTTGGATTTAGTTCTCTTGCGAAAATTGTGGGTTGCAGAGATGAGAACCACTACTCCCTCTGCCTCTCTCCCTCTCCCTCAGTCGCCCATGTATTTTCTTACACAGTACCCATATATAAAATCATTTACCAATTACTCTGTTTTTCCGTCCATATTTGTATTTTTTTCCTCTGCATCATACATATATGTGTCTCCAATAGCTATTATTATCAATGATGATTAAAGTCTACTGTACTAGTGGCTAGATGCTTCTGTTTTATGTGAGAATTTCTTGTATTATCCCTTTCTTTAGTATGTCTTGTGAGGATTAATGTGGAGCCTCAATAGTGAGAACGTTTTCGTTTCCTAGGTGATTGCTTACTGTTATGTGTCTATGTGAAAATGTAATTCTGGTTTGTAATGTGCCTTGCTATTGTTTGTTACAGTTCCAACAGCACGGAAAAAGTTTACACCATCAACAGTCCTCGTAAGAAAAGAAAATCACAGTATGAGCTGAGTGATCCAAAGTTGCTACCACTGAAATGCAAGTTTCGCAAACGGTTATCTTGCCACGAGGATGAGTCTGCAACCACAGAAAGTTTAGGATATGATGGCATCTTCATGAACAAGACCTCTGGGACGGACATGGTCAGCATACCTGAAGAATTGGACTCTTGTGAGAACACTATAAGCCTATTTGGTGGGTGCATTGAAGTGGACTCAAAAAATGGAATTCAGGAACAATCTTTGAGAAAAATGTTTGAGATCCAGACATCTGCATCCAGTAGCTCGAGCAGCATTTTTTTATCAGAGGCTTTTAATTCTTCCCATAGCAGCGGCACCAGAGAAACTGACAGCTGGGTTATGCACGATATAGAGCATCATCATCCGGATGTGATGCTGAAACCACATAATGACGACCTGGAAAGGATATACAATGTGCTTGAACAGTATGATGACCTAATGGAGGACGAACTAATGGCTGGCGATGTCTTTGGTTCTGCTGCTCAGATCATGGATGAAAAGCTTTATTCGAATGGCGTTGACGATTTTCAGATTTTGTCAACAGGCCAGACCGGCTATCACAGTAAGCTCTCCGATGCACCTCCTTTTTGCATTTGCTTGCTTGATTTAGGTACTAACACAGTGGATCCGATAATGTGTGTGGCAATCAATCAGGTGAGAAGCTAACCATCGATCAAGAATTTGAGCAGTATTTTTCGAACCTCATGCTGTAGGATCGAGTGGATAATTTTGTGACAAAAATGGCGTTGGGACCTCCGAACATGGTTTGCTTGCTGAGCAAAGTGGCGAACCTTTGCTACTTGGAGCTATCGGTCTATTTGTACACCGAATCCTATCACTGAATGTAAATATGTGTATCCTTTTCAGCGTGCCCATCAAATGTTGGCATCATGATGTATGTGTGCAGATAAGAACATGTCTAGGCAAAATAGTAAATTGCGTATTACCTGTATGTTCTTGCTTCTCAATCAATCCGTCAATCATTTGATGTCTTCTATGATATGCATTAAGAAATGTCAGGAAAAAATATATTTCAATAAGAAGGAATTTATGTTTATGGATTTAGAATCTGATTTAAGGTAATCATTCAGTCTTTCTATCATAGCAGTCATTGTGTATAGGTATTACTAGAAGCATACCCCGTGTTTTGCTGCGGGAATTACGGATTAGTAAATTTGGTGGCACGTTGACGTGGACAATAAAATGCTCATGCGTCTTGCTGACATGGATATTACAATGGTGTGCTTTGCTGGGGTGGACTATGTTAAGATACATAGCTAGTGGGGTTTAGGATCATGAGAGTTATTATAGATTCGATAAACCCCGTGTGTGCGGCACGAATATATTTGCTAGTTTTACATAAAGAGTGACTTTATTGGCCAACACGGGCTTGTGGTGGCTCGTCAGGTACGACACGCTCTTGCATGGGTTTTCGCATCATGTACTTGACGTTCTTGCGTGGGCTGTTGCACCATGTACTCGACTCACCAAGGCTAGCGTCGTTATCGAGGTGCACTGCTTCCACCACGTCGTTGTAGGTCTGAAAGAGCATAGTATGATCGAGCGAGAAGGCAGGGCCTTCCACAGTGTTGCAATTGAGTGGTGCCAAAAGAAGAAAGAGAAGATTTTAGCTTCACTCCACACACTGCAGGCAGTGAAGCCAACTCCAGAGTGATGCCTGGAAAATGGGGAGCGGTGCATCTACGTGTTCCGGTGCCAACTGATGCTCAATCAATAAAATAATACAAAGAAAGAAGAGCGAGTGGCAACAGTCTGTGTGTGGCAACTGAGGAGAGAAGGAGTGGTTTTCATTCTTTATTTCGTTTTGGTTGCATGGTGCAGAGCTAGTGGGTTCCAAAGTGGTGCCGAGTGATGCCCACCCATTACAGCCTTTCAGAAGTGACGCCCAAAGAAGTGGTGGGGCCCAGCTCTTTTCTTTTGGCACCGCTTACCACTGCGGAAGGCGGCCGTCCACAACGTGGGTGCTGCCTACTATTGTTCCTATCTGACACACAGGGTGAATTCGGGCATCACTCTTTCTGGCCTGCAGTGTGTGTAAAAACATAGCAACGGTCCGGATTCCCTAGCTGTACTGGTACCCACGTGAATAAAGTAATGCAACTTTTCCCTCCGTCTGCACAGTCACAGCAACATTTATACCGGCTTGGATGACGCGGTGAGCCAGAAAAAATAGTTTTTTATGTTTCAAGCAGCGACGCAAGTACGTTCTCCGCTCCTAGTTTTCTTGGCGTCGCTAAGAGTTGGCTTCGCTCGCTGCAACGGGGAGAGCGGTGCCAGATTCTTCTCTCTCTTCTTTAGGCAGCACTCAAACCATACATTGTGCATGCCCTCCACAATGTGGAGTGGTGCTTCAAAAAAATTGGAAACCACGTCATGGAATAGGCATTGGTGCCGAGATGGCTGCAATGTTCTGTAAAACAGGAACCGACGCCATGCAAACCTCGGGGCCCATGCCAAATAAAGTAGCGAGCCGTCCAAAGCAGGAAGAAAAATCTCCTTTCGCCTTTCCTTCACAGATGAAGAAAATCTCCATGGATTCTCTCTCTGACTCCTAGATCCAAGCGGCGGCGGCTGGCGTGGGTCGCATCCCCTTGTTCCCCGGCGGCGGTTCCTCGGCAACAAGCTGGAGCGGCTGCGGCGTCGGGGTCCTCGGTGACTAGCTGGAGCGGCTGCAGCAGCGGATCTTGCACCTCGACGAGTAGGCGGCGTGGTCCCGCAGCCTCGTCCTCATCCAGGGCGTGGCGCTCTCCTCCAGCAGTCGACGCATGTCTTCGTCTCCAGCGCGGTGCTCTCCTCCGAGAGCCTATGAGGATGACGACTGTCACCGAGATGAGGGCGGAAGGAGCAACAAAAATAGTATTTTAAGAACCGGGAACCGCAGCGAGTAGTTGCGCCGCTCCAGCTTTCACTGGCATCGCTTGGAATTAACATCGCATGCCACAGCGTGCGATTCCCAAATGTTCTCTCTCCTCTTTTAGCTGCACTCAGGCACAACATTGTGGAGGGTTAGATGAGCTCGGGATGCTGGGCTTCAGCATTTTCTAAAATCATGTTCTATATTATGGTGTTTAGCCTAGAAAAACATAGACTGATTTTACGACATATTCTCCCGAGTAAAAACAATTTTTCTGAGATTAAAACATAATTTAGTATTTTAAATGCTTATTTTTTGAAAAATATTTAGACATTGTTTTAAAACTATTAGGATATTTTTTTGATAAAGTCTAATTAATCCTTGAATTATCGTGAAAGTCCGATTTACCTCTCTTATTGCTAATGTGGAAGTTCAAAACCGTTCAGAGGTGAATCGCACGGTTTCAAAAAGTTGGAAAAGTCTAAAAATCTAATTTTCTAATTGAGAGAGATAAATCAAACTTTTGAAATATTTTTTTAATTATCTCTCGCGAAAGTTAAAGACCGATGATTTTTTTTTTCGGAATCTGAAAGAAATCAGAGAAGTCGGCCCAGTAGGCCCACTAACGCGCGGAGAGAAGTTGCCGTAAGCAAGCATCGGAAGAATTCTTCTCGAGTTCACCTAGCGTGCACTGGGGTTTATGGTTTAGGGCGACCGCCGCCGCGCTACGTCCATCTGCCAGGTTTTCGTCGGTTCCTTTCTGCCGACTAGTAGAACCCACCACACCAGGTATGTCTGCCCCCGAAATCTAACTTGGCCTTGTTTAGATGCCACCAAAATTCTAAGTTTTTTCACTCTCTTTTTATCACATCAATTTTTAGCCGCTTGCATAGAGTATTAAATGTAGGTAAAAAAATAACTAATTACACAGTTTAGTTGGAAATCACGAGATGAATTTTTTGAGCCTAGTTGGTTCACGATTGGACAATATTTGTTAAATAAGACGAAAGTGATACTATTCATCGGTTTGAAATTTTTTCAGCATCTAAACGAGGCCTTGAGCTATTTGGCTATGGAGTACAGGATAGGACTTAACAGATCAAGGCCTTAGCGGCTTAGGCTTAGGGCAGGCAGAGCAGAGCTCCCGACCCGGCACCCAATCGGCGGCGGCGCTCCAACTCCCTACACCGCTGCACGGGCAGGCTCGGGCGCTCAGCACCTCGCCGCACCAGCACGCCAGCTCACCCTCCGGCCTCTGGCCCTCCCTCTCCCGCTTCCCGCCCTCCCAGTCTCCTGCTGTGTGGTGGGTTGGCGGCTGCGGCTCCTCACCGGGCACCGGCGAGCGGTCCGCCACTCGTGAGTTGGGGAGGGAAAACAGGGTTCGGTTTTGGATTTGGAGACATGGCGGAAGTGGAGGACAAGCTCAAGGACTACGAGATAAAGAAGGAGGGAGAAGCAGAGATCCTCTTGCACAAGAAGAACGCCGTCTTCTATAATCCCGTGCAGGTCTGTTCGTCTTCCGTTTTTCTTTCTTTTTTCTTTTTTTAAAAAACGGGGGTGTTGTTCTATCGGTTCCTTATCTGCATTAGCTTACAGTCTCCGCCCTTTGAATTTGCTTGTAGCGATTTACTGTAGTGACTTGTTGACTTCCAGTTGATAATTTGTCTTTACCGCTCGTAGAGCTGCTTTGCGGTATTCTGGAGGATTCCAAATTGAGTGTTGGGTGGTGATTGGTGTGGGATTGGGTCTGTAGGCTTCAAGTTTATCTAGTTATATTGTTATCACAATTCATTTGCATTTACTAGTGCTTCACATACACCGGTAGCGGTTAAGCTTGCTATTATACGGAGACCAAACAGTGAATTGTGTTTTGTGTATGTGTCTTGTTTATCTTGCTGTTATCTGAGTTTCTGTGGAAATCAATTAGTGATCAAGTTGTCCACTCCAAGTTTACCTCATTCTACCAGTTTGTGCAGCTAAATGAATTTATCCATTCGACCTATTTGCTTATCATAGTGGATGGGAACAGTGTAAGTTTCAAATTGCTTAGGTATATTTCAAACTCGAAACAGTAGATTGAGCTTCTGCATGTCATATTCTAGTATTGGACTATGCACCTGGCAAAAAAAAAGTCTAATGGTTTCACATCACAGTATTTATTATGGTTTCATTGAAGAAGATAACAGTTTTAAATTGTGCTGTAACTCCCTGATTTTTTCCCATAACAGATACATTGCTATGAAACATTTTTTTCTCAAATGAAAGTAGTTACTGTTTGTTGATAGTCAATTTTGTTATTGTTTTAAAGTTGATACGCTGAGGAAAAATCACATATGACTCCAAAGTTAGGGATATTTTCCCAGTTATACCATCATAAAGATTTCTGAAAATTGAAGTTTACTGCTTTGATTAGGTTCACAACAGAGACATGTCCATTGCTGTTTTAAGGACCTTTGTTGCCAAGCGCAAGGAAGAACATGAAGCGCTGGTGGACAAGAGGAATACATCACTTGAAAAAAACAAACAGAGTGAAACATCCAGTCAAAATGGAGAGGATGCGTCAACTGGGCAGCAAGATGAAATGGATGTTGTTTGTGAAAAGGAGCTAAATAAAGCTGAAGATCAAATTGATGATCTGTCAAAAGAAGCAACAAAACCTTCCTGGAAAGTAACCAGAGAGCTTAAGCCACCACTTGTCCTCGAGGTGAGACTTCTCATAATAGTATGGAAATTAGGTATGAAAACGGATCGAATACGAACAAATATATATGGATATGAATACAGATAGTTATTTTTTATCGGATTCAGATTCGGACACAAATATTATCAGGCGTGTTGGATACAGATACTAACGAATAGTTTTGGTCAAGGGATAGTCGGATAATAATAAAATACTACATATCCATATCATATACCCAACTTTGAATGTCCATCTGAAAGGGACATTGAATATCTAGGCTTGGTTACAGACGGATTTAAATCCTTCGGAAGGATGGACAGATTGGAATATCCTTCCCATATTTCATCCCTAATGGAAATGCAGTTTCTGTATACTTCTAAATTAACATTAACTGATATCTAGTTTTCTTTTTTTCTTTCAAATAACTAGTTTTCTTCTCACAATTAATATCTAGGTTTGTAAGATTGCACTGCTAATTTTTTCCCAGGCTTTAGCTGCTACTGGGTTGCGATCACTCCGGTATGCCCGTGAAGTTGAGGGCTTAGGAAAGGTAGTTGCTCTGGATAATGATAAAGGTAATGCTTCAGTTTACTACATTTGCTTCTTATGTTCTTTGCTATTGACGCCTCCACGCTTTATTTCACTAATTCACTATGGTTCTTGTTTCTTCAGCATCTGTCGAAGATTGCAAGCGAAACATAAAGTTCAATGGCGCTTCCGCTGCTAGTAAGGTGGAAGCTTACTTGGTTGATTCTCGAATTCACATGCTGATGCATCCAAAAGAATTTGATGTGGTAAGGCATTCTAGAAAAATATTTCTAAATCTGAGATTTTGTTACTGTTATTCTTTCTAAGATGAAAACACAATGGATTCAAGGTTGCTGTATACATTAGCTTTTTGATTGGAATGATGCACTTGTTTGTGTCAGGGTGTGGGGGTTACCATTTCTGGTATTTATTATGCAAGGGTGAATCTTGTTCTTGGTACAAGTCAATGGACTGAAAAGTCACATGTAAATATGCCATGAAATAATCGCATTAAATGATAATGGTTGTTTTTATAAACATTGCAAATTTTATTTAATATGATTTTACTCCATATTTTCTTCTCATTGTTCTTAGGTTGATCTTGACCCTTATGGATCACCATCTATATTTCTCGACTCAGCTGTACAGGCTGTTGCTGATGGTGGTTTATTAATGTGCACTGCCACTGATATGGCAGTTCTTTGTGGTACCAATGGAGAAGTTTGTTACTCGAAGTATGTTGGTACTACGTGTTCAAGGAATGTTCCATCTGAGCAGTTTATAGTGTAATAATCAATTATATTTTGTAGGTATGGTTCATTCCCAACCAAGGGCAAGTATTGCCACGAAATGGCTTTGAGGATCCTCCTTGCCAGTATTGAGGTACATAGGTGATTTACAAATTGCAATATATATACTGAGGACTATAAACTACTTTCATTTCAGGCTTTTGCTAAAGGATGTATCAAGTTAATCTGCACTTTACATGCTTCATTCTTTGGTTATTATCTTAGTTTCTCATGCCCTTAACCCTTCTTTTCTTACACCAGAGCCATGCAAATCGGTACAAGCGATATATTGTGCCTGTTCTCTCTGTGTTCATGGATTTTTATATCCGTGTTTTTGTTCGAGTATTCACGTGAGTTTCCCCCCTCTAGTGCCTAGTTTGTTCCATATATTTGGTTAAAGTACTTTTTTCTAATGTGGCATTGTATTTGGATTCCATGTGCAGTTCTGCAAGTGAAATAAAGAATACACCTCTTAAACTTTCTTACATATATCAGTGTGTTGGCTGTGACTCTTTCCATCTTCAATGTCTTGCGAGGACTGTTCCGAAGGTATGTTTTGCATACCATTTTAACTCTTTGATACAACATTCTCTCTGTTATATATTGACACTCTTAACTTTCCTTTTGTTTATTCTTCCTGTATAAGCAGAAGAATAATGGTGTGAAGCATGCACCTGCTATTGGACCTGTTGTTCCTCAAGAATGCAGTGATTGTGGAAAGAAATTTAATATAGGTGGGCCAATATGGTCAGCTCCTATTCATGATCAAGACTGGGTAGTTTCTACTTTGACAGGTGTTAAGTTGATGAAGGATAGATATCCTGCATATGATAAAATTACTTCAGTTCTGACTACTGTGTCAGAGGTACCTCCTACCCCTCCCCGTCCATCAATTGTAGGTAGGGGAAAAGTGTTCCACAGTAGGTTTTGACCCTTAATTTCTCTTGCACTTTATGTCAATTGCCATAAAATCAACATAATCCTAAAGGTTCTTTCAATACGAATTTATTGATGCAACTTTGTATGCACTAAATATTCATATAATTTGATGAATTGTTGTTTCAAAATTAAGTTTGACTTTCCCTACTCATGCCTTTAATTGATGCCTGAGGAGTATCAAATTGTTATTCTCATTACTGTTAAAGGCCTATTGGTTTCTAATATTATTTTGTATCGCCAACTCCAGATTTTTTATGCTTTAGTATATAGTTTAATTAAAAGATAACGCTTGCAAGAGTTTTAAAGCAAGGTTAATGTTTTGATGACCTATACATGGTTTACTGCTCAAGTCAAAGAAACAATGTAGGGGATTCCAAATTATAGCTCACTTTGGCTTTGTGTTAAGTTAAACTTCTAACTTGTTCTTGACCCGACTGTTACAAAAATATATTAACATCTATAGTTCAAATAAATGCATTATCAAAACATATGTCATGGGGAATTTAATAAACTAATTAGACATCGTAGACATTGGTGTATTTTTCCGTAGAATTGTCACAAGTTAGAGAAGTTAGACTTAGGACAAAACCGAAGTATAAGCTATATAATTGGGAATGGAGATATACAAACTAGATGTATAGGCCATTAAGTCAAGAATTTGGTTATCTAATCAATAGGTTACCCAAGTGCAACTAATAAACCATTTCTGGGCCTTGTTTTCATTCCCCTTGTGCATGATAAAAATTGAATGATTGCAGCTAAGTTTTGGTAGGATTTTGCAGAAAGTTTGACTGAATAGCTTAACTTTTGTCTTTTTGGCAACCTGTTCTTTTTTTAGAGTTATTAACTGTTTGCAATTCACGAAGTATTTTGTATACTCTCTAAACACTCAACTTCATTTGAGTTATTCTGATGATGCAGGAGTTACATGACATTCCATTGTTTTTCAGTCTCCATAACATAGCTGGCACTGTTAAGTGCACATCTCCATCTTTGGTTATGTTTCGGTCTGCAGTTCTAAATGCAGGGTATCAGATCTCAAGCACCCATGTTAACCCACTTGGCGTTAAGTCTGATGCCCCTTGGGATGTTATTTGGGACATAATGCGCTGCTGGGTAAGTTTGTATTGTTCCTCAGCATCTCGTGTCTAGTATGAACTGGTGGATGTCCTGCCTACATGAACTTCTAAATTGCTGTACAAAATTGATTGCAAACTTCAACACAGGTGAAGAATCATCCTATTAAGGAACAGCCCCGTGATTCGCCAGGCACGGCGATCCTTTCAAAATCACCAAAGCTAGAAGTATGTGGTCTATAATTATTGGGCCTGTGATGTTCCTTATATGTTTTTCTTTTTCTATGCAGGCTGCAAACTGTATATTTATTTATTTTTCCTTTTTATGTTTTTTTATAGGCAAAATTTTCAAGAGCAGTTGCTGCCCTCAGCAAGGCTCAGGCAAAGAAGATTAAACGATTCCTTCCAAACCCAGAACGGCACTGGGGTCCGAAGGTCAGAGCAGGCCGGAAGATCACGAGCAAACATCTCTCTCTGTTGGGCCCTGAGGCTATCAATGGCGCTCTGAATGGTGGTGACTGCCACAAAGAAGGAAACGGTGCTGCGCCAGATAATACAGCCCCAGAACCCGAGGGGATCAAAGACGTTGAGAATGAACCCTCAAACAAACGCCAAAAAACCAGCGACGGCGAACCAGCAAGCGAACCTTGATTTGTTTGTCAATCTTTTGCGTGGTTCCTTTGTGCCTATGCTTTGCTAGTTTGTGGCCGATGGGTTATTTATATCACCTGAATTTTGATGGAATAAATTTTGTGCCAAGATTTTGTTATCTTTTGCTGCATGTGTGATGCTCCTGTTAACAGGGGGGAAGCCCTATTAAAGCATATATATATATAGCTTTTGCAATGTCGAGATGTTAGTGTTGCTTAAGCTGAGCAATGTTGCCGCCGTTGGAATTTGACAAGGAAACCATTGTGGAAACTAGCTCTGTCGTCGAAGCAAACTACATCGAACAATCACCACCACTACCAAGCAAAATTTGATCAGGGAGAGGCTATCATAGACTGTCATATAATGTTCGATGCTTGTATTAACATTGGACGCATGCAGAATCTCTGACTCCGGCTACAACACGAACAATCCGCCTCCAAGAACCTACGACTTCTGAGGTCAGTCTTCCTGCAGGCTCGACTTCTGAGGTCAGTCATCTGCAGGCTGCAGCATCTGCGAGCAGAGCAGCGTGCGTGGGTGTGCGCGCGGTCAGTCGTCAGAGACAGTCAAAACCACCAACTCTTTGCGGCCGCTTGTAGCCCGAATCATGAGTTCGTGACCACGTTGCAGTCCCGCACGGAGCTCCTAGTGGTATCCTACTCATCATTCACACGCGCGCATGGATCCAAACGGCGGCGCTACGTACGTGCGTATCCAAGGCGCGTCTCCAGCCCCGGCACCTGAATCTCCTCGGTACCCACCGGCAGATTTTCCAGCCGGCGAGCACCCCGGAAAAGAATCAGGGAAAAAGCTAGCAGGATTCGAGTGTGTGAAACCAAAGAATCAGCCCGAGCCGAACAGCCGCGGGCGGGTCCCGCCGCACGTGGCCCGGCTCCCCAGTCCCCACCCCCGCCCCGCCGCGGACCCCGCCGACGTGGCGGGCCGGGCCGCTCGTCGACGTGACCCGCGACCCACGGGCAGCAAGGCCCGGACCCAGGTGGTCCCCGCCCGCGGTCAAATCCGTCACACCGGGGGCGGCTGATCCAGGTCCGGTTAGTGGGGGAGCGCATGGGGCCGCCACCCCCACGTGCGATGTTGAGGTTGTCTTTTCTGCTGCCCGCTCGACGGCTGGATGACTCCGTCGTGGCTACTTGTGGGTCCTGGACCGCATCAGGTCAACGGTCAGCGTCACGGCATGGATCCTCTGCTCCCGCGCGCGCTCCGTTCCGGCCGGCGGCAGGTGCACCGGCGGCGTGACCGCGAGAGGGAGACCCCTATGCGCACGCGGCACGCCCGTCGGCGGCGCCTCGCTCGTGAGGGGCGGCTGCGGTCTCGACTCTCGACGCACGGGCAGCTCTAGCGGCGCCCCCAACGTTGGAGGGGTCAGGGGCGGGCCGCGCCGTGCGCACGGGCGCAGCGCCCGAATGCAGTAGAGTAGCAAGTTGCCCGGGCCGCAAGCCGCGCGTGCACGAGCACGATACACCGCAGCTAGCACCAGTGCTCGGGCCGGCGGGCACGAGGTCGAGGTGCGCGTGGAAATTGAGTGCGAACCGAGGAGAACCCGTTCGCTGCAAGTGAAATTGTCAAAGAAAGAGGTGCCTGGAGTGCAGGCTGCGTCGGATGCCTGGAACAGAAATTTTCCCCGTGCCCGTTCCAGCTCGTGAGCATTTGTCGCACCTCCAGTCTCCACTGATGCACGCACTCGGCACTCCGCTGCCGACGGAATGGAAAAGCTTTTGTTCGACCGCACCACCGTGCATGCATGCGTCTCCATGTTCCCTCGCCGGTCGGCGTGGCGAGCACAACGACGGTGTTTCTATCTGTTTCTACTACCATCCCATCGGTTTATCTCAGCTCCAGCAGCTGGCCAGCTGCCGATCGCTTCACGCTGCAAGCAAGCATGCACCGCGCCAAGGACGTACCGCACGGGCGCGCACTACTGGTGGCACGTCCCATCGGGCGCACGCACGGGTGTCATGAGCCTCGAGGTACGTTTCATCCGGGAGCCGAGACGGGCGGTCCATGCTGCGTTGCCGCCGTGCCGGGCTTGGTTCAATTAAAAGCTAGTGAACAAACGGTTGTTTTGAGGCTTCAAAACAACGGGTTGTTTCAAAGCCAAAAAGCAACAAAAAAAAAACAGTTGTTACAAACCAAAAAAACAACCAAATTTAAAAACGTCAGATCCAAATCTGATGTCCACAAAAAAAAGTAATGAAAAAAAAATAAATTGAAAAACTGAAAAAATTAAACATATAAAAGGCCAAATAAAAAATTGCAAAAAAACATAAATATAAAATCCCAAAAACATAAACAGAAAAAAAATTACAAATTCTTGGCAAACTGCTGACGGGAGGGGGGCCACGCCCGCGCCTACGCCGAGGAAGCTGTGGTAGAGTGATTCTCACGCATTGGGACAGCTACCCTAGTAGGAGTAGTACTTTTGTAGAGCTGAAGACCGAAGGGAAAATGGTAATACAAGTCTCTTCCCAAAAGAAACAGTAGCGTTTCCAAAACAAACCGGAATAAGTGGCTAGAGCATGCTTAGATTACCACCACTAAAATTAACGAGGTCAAATGAACGTGGGAGGCGTGAAGTTAGGGCGCGCGGGCTCTCGCTGATAGAAAATTATCGGTCAGAAAGAATCTGACGCCAGGGGCGGGCAACCGTTTCCGCTAACCTAAGTGCGCCTAAGGACCGTGCGTGCGCCCGAGAAGAATACAAAGCAAGTAATATATATTAAGTTTTACTCAAATGTAGTTAGCCTGTTTTTTTTTTCTTGTAAGTTAATTTTCATAAAACATCTCATGTATACTATTGAAACATCACATAACATTATATAATATATCACAGAACATAACATGTGTATCACTTGAACATTGCAAAAAATATCCTAGAATATCACATGCATACTACGTGAACATCACAACATTATAGAATATCATATACTACAGAATATTATATGTATATTATATGAACATCACAAAATATATCACAGAACATGACTAATGGTTAAGCACCTGCCAAGGAGAGACACCGCCCGTTCTTCGTATCAGCTCGTGTTTATAAGCAATCAGCCAAATCCTGAAACGTATCTGCAGGCCCAGCTAGTAGCTTATATACGCCTGCCCCACAAATGTTCGGCGAACGGCCACGAACAACGCCACTTTCTCCTCCCAGTGACCATGAGCGCCGGGCAAAATCGTCGTAGGCCCGGCCCGCCCCAAAAGAGCGGACACGACACGACACACGATGATACATCAGCCAAAACCCCTCTAAAGCGTTGCTTTGCATGCGCAACAAGTTGCGAAAGCGGGGGTGGAGCCGCGAGTGAGTTTGACAGCTGACGAGAGGGATTCCGCGCGTGATCAGGCTTGACCGGAGCTGATTGTCGCTGCAAACTTGCGAGATGACACTGTCATCAGTGCTGTGATTGGTCGGATACTTGGGTTGCATACCCGTGCCGTGCCATCTCGATGAGCAATAATTCAACGGTAACGCCAAGTGTGTGTTTATCCGAAATCCGAACCGGCCCTTAGGCACGAGCAGAGAGAGCTGGGCATGCACATCACATCAGTGTTTGGCGAGGGCACATGGACTGTCTCTTGGCTAGGCCGGGTAGGGGTAGGGCACGGGACGAGGGGCAGCTGGGTTCAATCACTTGAGCCCTTTTCGTATGGTCCTTCGCCTTGGCTTTCTTGCGACGCACCGTACCGTACGTGCTCTCTCCTCTGCTTCTCGAGCGCGCCTGATCGTCCGTCCCTCTGCCGCATGTACAAAAAACCCATGGCGTGGTCTGACTGAAACTACCTTCGCATGTCAATGTCATGTTCAGTTCAGATCGAGATGGTGAGATAATGGAGGAGATGTCGAGGACGATGGATGGAGTGCGCAGTTGAACGTTCTGCCTAGAAGCGCACGAACGCACGTCGTGGCCCGGACTTTGCTACAGCACATTCCGCAAGACGATTCGGCCTGTCTCTTGGGAAATCGGGCAGGGGGCAGCAGATATCGTAGGATACTCCGTTCGGCGTGGGGTTTTGCGTTCGGAAAACGAGCTCTCCGCGTGATCCGAAGAAGGATGGACTATGAAGTGCGTGCCGGACACCTTTCAGCTTGCCACGACACCTGCCAAGACCGAGCCCCGGATTTGGGCCTACATGCTCACTGTTAGGTCACTGTCATGTTTCCGGGTCAGTTTCGGTTTCGGCCCAGAGTTCAATTCGCAAGATTTGGGCCTACATGCACCTGTGTAAAGATTGCCCTTTCACTAAGGAAGTGTGGGAGTTGATCAAGATATGGTTCAGTTTAACTGACCTAAGCTCCATAAACACAACCGGGTCGCTTCATAATTACTGGCGAAGATGTAGGAGAAAAGTTGACAAAAATCAAAGACGGTGCTTTGACGGGATCATAATCTATTTTTGGTGGAATATCTGGAAAGAGAGGAATAGGCGAACTTTTCAACAAAAAAGTTTGAGCCCAAGACAAGTCGCAAGTTTGTGCAAAGATGATATAAGTCAGTTTTCTTTGGCGACGGCTCCAATTCATAACACGACGAACACGACGAACTAGCAGTAGACCTTTTCTTCAGTTGGGCCAGGGTTCTTGTTTTCGGAGTGTCCCTAGTCTAAGTTTTTTTTTACCTGTATAGTTGTTTTTTCTGCCGTTTTACTGGTTTCCGTTTTGATTAGCAGGGACGCTGGGTGTAAATAGGGAGTTGTATTTGCTCTTTTTCTCTTTATATCGTCTAATAAAATCCGCGGCAAAGCTTTTGCCGTCCTTTCGAAAAAAAATTCGCAAGAAATTTTGACGAGTTGGCGTTGCCCAGCAGCTCCTACATACGGTCACTGCTCCAGGCCAGCGGACTCAGATTCTGCCGTATCATAGCCTCACCGCGAAAAGACGCTACCGCACAGTAGTGTCAGGTATGCAGATTCAGGTGTATCCGTCGGTAGACCGTAGACGCCTCGCTGCCGCCCTGTAACCCTGTTAGATCACGGGCCGTCGTGTGGCTGTGGCGCTGCGACATTGTGAGACACGGTTACTAAGTATACCGGCGAGGAAGAACAACAAGTATCGTATGAACATGTATAGAATGATAAGTGCTTGTAATACAAGAATGGTATTCTGTTACTTCTTTGCTAAGCTCTCTCGTTCACGGCGCTTCATCACATATACACCGCTAGGCTTGCCACATGGGCCCGAGCACCCTGGAGTTGGGCCGCGCTTGTCTCTTGGGCCTTGGCGAAGGAGGGCCAGCAGCGTTACTGGGCCCGACTCCCAGACCATCAGCGGCATCATCAGGGGAGCTGCTGACAATCCCCCTCCTTGAGTGCCGGCGTGTCCCCACGCCGGTGATCTGGGAAACTGGCGACGAAGGTCTTCAACTGACTCCCAGGTGGCCAGAGACACCGGCATGTGCGACCACTTGACAAGGACTTGATGAATTGGCTGCTCACCCGATGACCAACGCCACTGCAATAGCTTCTCAGGAACCTGAAATTCAGTCAGGGAAGACGGAATGGATGGACTCACCGGCTGGGACCCTGGAGACCGCTTGAGCATGGAGACATGGAACACTGGATGTACCGCAGCAGACGCTGGCAAGTCTAGATGATAGGCAACCTTCCCAATTTGTTTGAGGATGCGAAAGGGGCCAAAGAACCTGAAGGATAACTTGTTGTTGGAGCGAGCAGCAACAGAGGACTGGACATAAGGCTGAAGCTTAAGAAATACCCAATCATCAACATTGAAAGAACGCTCAGTGCGATGCTTGTCAGCTTGCCGTTTCATACGGTACTAGGCGCGATGAAGGTGCTGCTGAACCAAGCGCTGCATGAGATCTCTATCAGTCAGCCACTGTTGGAGTTCAGGAACCGGCGCTGCTGCAGAAAGATCTAGTCCCAAATGCCTTGGAGGAATCCCATATAACACCTCAAATGGAGAGCGACCCAAAGCGGAGTGGAATGAGGTATTGTACCAAAACTCAGCTGTCGACAGCCAATGAGACCATTGCCGGGGACATGAATGGACAAAATAGCGAAGATAAGTCTCCATGCACTGATTAACACGTTCGGTTTGCCCGTCCGTTTGGGGATGATACGCTGAGCTCATGCGAAGATCTGTCCCTGCCAGCTTAAAAAGCAACTGCCAGAATTTACTGGTGAACAGCCGGTCCGATCAGAGATTATGGCCAAAGGCAACCCGTGTAGCTTATAGACATGATCCAGGAATGCCCGTGCCACAGATGCAGCAGAGAGTGGATGGCGCAAGGCAATGAAATGGGCAAACTTGGAGAACTTGTCAACAACCACCATGATGACATTGGCAGCACTAGCCGTCGACAACCCTTTGACAAAGTCCATTGAGATCACCTCCCAGGATGCTTTGGGTACAGGTAAGGGTTGAAAGAGACCGGGATAGCTGCTGCGGTCAGGCTTAGCTTGGGCGCAGTCAGTATAGGACTGCACATACTGATGAATGGCAGCGCGCATACCAATCCAATAGAACAGCTGACGGACCTTGGCAAGGGTAGCTGGGACACCGGAATGACCACCCACAGCGCTGTCATGGAGGGCTGAGATTACCTTAGTCTGCAAATCAGTATTAGAACCCAGCCAAATGCGACCTTTGTATAAGATAATACCTTGGCACAAACTGAAAGGAGGTTTGGCCGCGGCATCAAGAGCCAACTGAGTAAGCAGGGCTGTTGCTTCCGAGTCTGAAGAATACCATTGTTGTAAAGAAACCAACCAATCATGTGTTGGAGACGACAGGGCCAGAAGGGTTTCAGGATGGGGCCGCCGTGACAAGGCATCGGCAACAGTATTCTCCGCACCACGACGATAGACAATCCGGTAGCGGAGCCCCAACAATCGTGTGAAGACCTTTTGTTGCCACGGTGTGTGTAGCCGCTGCTCATTGAGGTGAATGAGACTCTTTTGGTCAGTATGCAGAACAAATTCAGACTACAGCAGGTAATGACGCCAAGCATCCACTGCCATAAGAATGGCTAGGTACTCTTTTTCATAGACTGACAAACCCTGATTGCGAGGCCCCATGGCCTTACTGATATAAGCCAAGGGATGGCCTCGCTGCTGCAGAACTGCACCCACACCTACTCCAGAAGCATCAGTTTCGATCTCAAAAGGAATGAAAAAATCTGGTAGTGCCAACACCGGTGCTGATGAGAGTGCTGTTTTGAGGGTCAGAAAAGCCGACTGATGAACTGAAGTCCATACAAAGAGTGAATCCTTTTTGAGCAAATCCGTCAGTGGTTTGGAGATGATCCCAAAATTGCGGACGAACTTCCGATAATAGCCGGCCAACCCAAGAAATCCCCGAAGATCACAGACGGAAGATGGTTGTGGCCAATCCTGAATTGCCTGAACCTTGGTCAGATCTGTGGCCAAACCGGAGCCGCTGATCACATGGCCCAAGTAAGTAACTTGCCTTTGAGCAAACTTGCACTTCGAGAGCTTAATCTTCCATTGGTCTGCTGCCAGCCACTGGAAAACCAGAGCAGCGTGCTGAACGTGCTCCTCATAAGACCGGTTGTAGATCAAAATATCATCGAAAAAGACTATCACAAAGCGGCGAAGCCCCGGAGCCAATGTCACATTCATAGCACCTTGAAAAGTTCCCGGAGCTCCAGTCAAGCCGAATGCCATAACTCAAAATTCATATTGACCGAGATGAGTCTGAAAGGCGGTCTTGTGCTCTTCACCCGGTTGGAGCAAGATCTGATGGAACCCCGCACGAAGGTCCAGATTGGTGAACCAACTGGCATGAGCTAACTCATCCATGAGCTCCTCGAACACCGGTACAGGGAACTTGGATTTTGCTGTGAGTGCATTGAGGTGACGAAAGTCCACGCAAAACTGATATGAGCCATCCTTCTTCTTGACCAAGAGCACTGGCGAAGAGAAGGAACTAGAGCTTGGCTGTATGATCCCTTGAGAGAGCATCTCATTGACTTGGCACTCAATCTCATCTTTGAGGCTCGGTGGGTACCGGTAAGGGCGGATGAACACAGACTAGCACCGGGCAGCAGCGGAATGGAGTGGTTACAGGCTCTGGATGGTGGCAAGTCCACCGGTGGAGTGAACAATTCCGGAAATGAATCAACAAGAGCTTGTATTTCCGCTGGAAGCTCCTGAGTGGTAGAAGAAGATGCTGCAGTGGAATTCAGAACCTGGCAGAGCTGAAGAAGCAACTGACTGGGCAACTCCTCATCCAAACCTTGCAACAGCACATACTCACCATGATATGGAATAGAGATCCACTTCTGTTGCCAGTGAATGTGCATTGGGCTGTATGCAGCCAGCCAATCCATACCCACAATAGCATCGAAGGCCGTCAATGGAAGCACCTTGAAATTAGAAATGAATGTGCATTTGTCCAGGGTCCATGGCACATTATGGAGGATTCCGGAGCTCAGTAACAAGCCACCACCAGCAACTTGCACTTGAGTGGACTGCGGAGTGATCATTGCTGATGACAATTGAGTGGCCAACAATTCACTGAGAAATGATGACGAACTACCAAAATCGATCAGAATTAAGGCTGAACGGCCACCGACTGTCCCTAAAAATCTTATAGTACGAGCAGCAGAAGCACCAAGAGTAGCAGCTTTGGAAATGGGCACAAATAACTGTTCGGTGACTGGTTTCTCCTGAAGGTCAAAACAATCAACTTCAGAGGTATCAAACGAATCCCAAAGAGCTTCCACGGTAAGCAACACCTCATGATGGCACGTATGTTCTTTACTCCACTTGGCACCACACTTGTAATAGAGACCCAAAGCCTTCTGATAAGCTTTGACTGCCTGAAGCTTGGGATCAGCACTGGAGGCATGCTTAACTGCAGGAGCCGCGACCGCAAGGCCAGGAGCTGGGGCCGGACCCTTGTCAGCACGGGGTGGCGGAGGAAGAGGCAATGGCATCCAGGGAGGATGCTGGAATTTGGATGATGAATACCAATCACCAGAATGAGACTGCCTGGTTGGAGCCGCAACCCCTACCTCCTCCTGCAACAACGCCAAAACACAAGTAGCATCGAGGTTTTGCGGACGCTGAACCAACACCACTGCTTTAATCTCTGGAAACAATCCATCAATAAAGCGCATTGTGTAATAGACAGGATTGGTAGAATTGGAATAGGCTGACAGTTGATCCACAAGTTCAGTAAAACGTGTGACATAATCAGAGACAGAGGTAAGCTGTTTGATGGAAAATAGCTTACGGATCAACAGCTCATGTTGGTCACGATCGAAACGATCATGCAACAATTGGCAGAAGGTAGACCAAGATGCAGAACAAAGTTGGGACTTGATGGATTGGAACCAGCGTGCTGCAGGGCCTTCTAGATAGTGTTCAGACACGCTGATCCACATAGACTCCTCCACACCATACATAGCGAAATACTTCTCACAGCGACGACGCCACAAGCGAGGGTTGTCACCATCAAATTTGGGGAAAGGAAGCTTAGGAAGGCGACCTAACACAGATGATGGAGAATAAGAGTCGGCTGGCTTGTGGTGGGCGAAATTGTGAGGAATAGAAGGATGTGGTGGAAAAACTGGGGAAACTGAAGTAATGGGTGGGTAAACTGACGAAATGGCTGAAGAAGGAGTCGGAAAAATTGGGGGAGCCGAAGAAGGAATGGAAAAATTAGGAGGAGGATGAAGTGGGGTAGAAAAATTTGGATGATATGGAGTGAGTTGGGCAAAATTGGGGGGAACCGGAAGGGGAGAAGAAAATTGAGGCTGAATAGAACTGGTGGGGTGATAACTCGGCGAATTGGAATACGGCGGATGAAAGCTAGGTGGATTTGGCTGAGGTGGGGGAAAATTGACCGACGGCGGGTAAGGTGGGGGAAAAGTGGGCTGTAGCGGCCAAATTTGAGGGCGAGGCGGAACGATAACAGGAGGAGGACGATCCAATGTTACAGCAGATGAAGAAATCGAAGGAGGAAGAGGAGTAGACATCGTACCGTTGGCCGAGATATGGCTCCAGGTCATGACGACCCCGGATCCAGTACCCCGTGGAATCGATGGAGAGCTATGCCCGTTGGTTCCCTCGGTGGGTGGTCCGGTAACTGGCCGTGCAGCTACCAACGACGAGGACGGGGAGGGGCCGAACTGGAGAGTGGACGAGGCGCCCTGCGTGTGGTCCCAGTTGTCGGAGATGCGCTTCACCTCGAGCCTGAGATCATCCACGAGCGCTTCGACCGTTGGCCGCCAAGTCCCGAGGGCCGAAGCCGCCACCTCCAGCGCCGTGACTCGGCTGTCGCGGTCGTCGGTGGAGTTGGCGAGCTGAATCGAGTCCAGGTCGGAGCAGGAAGCCTCCAGGGTGGCGAAGCGGACGTCGACCGCCGAATCGCGAGCGGCGCGGTCGCGGTCCAGATCGGAGAAGCGCCGCTCCCACTTCTCATCCTGTTCGTCGAACCGGCGATTGAGCTCGTCGAGGACCATCTTCAGGTGGGGATCCATGGCACCCTGAGCGCGGCGGAGCCGGGTGAAGTGCTCGTGCGGCTGCGGTGGCGCGGAATCCAGATCGGCCTAATCTGACACCAATTGTGAGACACGGTTACTAAGTATACTGGCGCGGAAGAAGAACAAGTATCGTATGAACATGTATCGCATGATAAGTGCTTGTAATACAAGAATGGTATTCTGTTACTTCTTTGCTAAGCTCTCTCGTTCACGGCGCTTCGGCACATATACACCGCTAGGCTTGTCACATGGGCCCAAGCACCCTGGAGTTGGGCCGCGCTTGTCTCTTGGGCCTTGGCGAAGGAGGGCCAGCAGCGTTACTGGGCCCGACTCCCAGACCATCAGCGGCATCATCAGGGGAGCTGCTGACAGACATCCATGGATCCACATCGACAGGGCGATCGGCCCGACCTCTACACGGGCACGCAGGCGACGGCAGAGGGGCGCAGGGGAGCTCGGCCAATGGCGCGGCCGCCGTGCAGGTGGGTGGCGACTCCAGCACACATCATTTCGCCTGCCCGTGTTTACGGGTGCTCTGTTTTTTTAGCCTGATTCCTTGTGTACAAGTTATAGTATCTGTACTTTACACAACACACTTATACCACCACACACATATACCCTAGAAGCTACAACCTATACATCTCAAACGTCCTTCTGAAAATCAACGAAGCCACACGAGCCTCGTAGACGACGGGCACGTCGTAGTCCCATTGTAGCGCCACGCGAGTGTCTAGGACCTGTAAGATCATCTATTGGGAATAAATCCCACGGTGGGAAATCACTGAGCCGAGCAGGGCTCAAACTCAGGACCTAACCCTGAGCGTTCGGGTTACCCGAATTTTTCGGGTCGGGTAGTTCGGGTAATAAGAAATTCGGGTAATGAAAAACGTTACCCGAATTCAGCCTCGAAAAATCACTACCCGAAATTTTCGGGTACCCGATAATTTGGGTTCGGGTTCGGGTATTCCCGAACTATTCGATATTTAGAAAAACCAGCATTTGTACAGAATTTCAGCAGCATTTAGTTAATCAGTTTTTTTCCAAGTTTCCAGCATTTCATAGAGAAAAATGTATAAGCAAAGTACTAACAGTACCAGATAGCATAAGACCATAAGTTCACACTTCACAAGTACATAAATGTTAAAAATAGAGTCATAACACAATGTCACATAAATATTACAGAGAAACAGTTACACGGTATCACTTGAAGCACTGAACCATTTCAAATTAGAAATAGAAGAGGAAACAGGAAAGACCGGAGGTAGGGCTATTTGTTCTTGCTGCTCTTTTGCATATCTGAATATGGGTAAATCGGGTACCGGGCGGTGTTACCCGAATTTTCTGAACTAATTTCGGGTATCTGGAATCACTATCCGAAATTATAACCGGTAGATCGGGTTCGGGTACGGGTTCGGATAGTTCGAATTCGGGTATTGGGTAGTGGGTAATTTGCCTAGGGTTATCAGGACCGGTGGCCTCCACACCCGGAGAGCTCACCATCCGAGCTGCAGCTCGGTTCCCGGGTGCTCTGTTGATCAGCAGGGGAAGCGGGGGCCTTTTTACAAGGGAGCAGGCAGGGAGGTGATGGCCCAACTCACCTCACCTGCGGCCAAAAGCCGAGCCACTTCTCTCGTGGGCAGCAGTAGTAGCAAGTGATTCCCCACCCGAAATCGACCATTCCAACTCATTCCAGGGGATTAACAAATGGGATCAAGGCGCTGGTGGCTGACGTAATCTGATTGTCGCCCCAATTAACAAGTGATTTGGGCCCAGATCAGCGTGGAGCGCTAGTACAGCCCTGCAGTTTTCTCGCTCTGTTTACATGTGCGTCTCTCTGACTGCGTGCTTGCTGTCTTGCTGCTGAGCAGAGAGCAGCGGAGAGCTCCAAGCTGAGGTGGAGATCGAAGAAGAGGTGAGCACCAGGTGCAATAATGGAGGTCGTCAGATGGCCCCGCCGGAAACGGCAGTCCCAAAAGGGTGAGGACAAAAGAAAAAAGGGGGGGGGGGGGGGGGGGGGGGGGGGGGGGGGGGTGCCATCACCGTCACCATCCCGGCGATCGACCTCTGGCTGCCTGCCTGCTCCTCCCTCAGTTCCTCTTCCTCATCCATATGCCTTGCATCGGAGGCAGGCATTTGCTCTGCTCACAGTCACAGCTCTCCTCTCATCTCCAGTCGTCTTCGCCACAAATCGCCCGTCTCCCTGACCCTGATCCCGAAACTCCGCTTTCTGGCTGTTTCATTTGCATCTCTCTTTCGTGGTTTGTCAATCAGCACCCAGCAATGTCCCTTTTGTCAATCAGCAGCATCCTTGTTGGATGCCACCCAGAGAGAGAAATGGCAAGGAGAAACAAAACAGAGAGAAAGATTAAAAAAAGGTAAATAAATACGCGGTGACACCTTAACATGCTGTTGCGGTCTGATTTCTTTAGCTATACATGGGCAGTGACAACTTTTTTCACCGTGGTCGTGGTCGTGGTACAACAGAAGATCCACTAGATTTCATTCAGCTGCCTGCCTGCCTGCGGTGCTCCTTTGCAGCACTGCAGCTGTAAAGAACCCAGATCCCCATTCCCCTTGAAGGAGAACCCAAAACTGTCCACGATTCCACATCTACCTCGCCAGAGCGTGCTAATTACTAGTACTACTTACCTAAACGAACACCGGTAAGGCGGTAACCAAGAAAACTTCCCAGAAATGGGAGGTAAAAAAAAGAGAGGACTCCTAATCAAGACCGATCTATACACACATCACCTAATCTGCCTTCTTCCCCCGTGTCCCTCGGCTTGCTTCAGCAATCAGCACCATGACTGGCTCTCTGATCCTGGCGGACGGAGAAACTGCAAGGGGTGGAGCTTCTTCGCCGGCGGCCGGCCCTGGAACTACCGCGGCTACGAGCAGTCCTTCCAGCAGACGAGCATGGTCACGCAGCGGCGCATGATGTAGAAGCGCGCCCGCTGCTCCTTCACCAGGCCCGCGCACCGGCTCGAGAACGACGGCTGCGGCGCGCACCCGCCCGCCGCCGCCGCCGCGGCGCCGGCGGCACCGCTCCCGCGCCGGCCGATCGCCGGGACGTCCCTCATGCTGGACGATCTCTTCAGCAGAGAGTCCCCGCCGCCGGCTCCTCCGGCTCCCGGGACGCGACGGCTGCCGTTGTTCCGGCTCTTCTTGGAGAACTTCCACTTCTCGTCCACGTAGAACTCCATGGATCGATGCGCCTCGCCGGGCCTTCGCTGAGGCCTGAGGCTGCTGAGGTGGGTAGTGAGGAGGGAAGAGTGCGCTGGAGACAGAGAGAGAGAGAGGTGTGGGGGCGTGAGGAATCCGAGCGCTATTTATAACGGGGGTGAGGGTGAGACTGTGACGGACCTGGGAGAAGGAGGAGGGCGTGGGGTGGGGGGATGGACCGAGACCTGGACCGTTTTCTTCAGCGCGGCAGCCTCCATCCATTGGGTGGGCTGAGTTGGACCGCCTTCCTACGCTGCTCAGCGCTCGCTGGAATCTGTATCCCGTTATGCATTTGCTAGCTTTATTTTGCGTGGTCCAGAAATAATTTCCAGCCAGTTTGCACCATGATCGCTTCCAAGGTTCTCTGGTCAGAATTTTCAATCATTTGTGAATCCTGTCGTTGTTGGTTGCTTCTTCTTTTGTACGCTAGACTTTGTTGTAGCCAAGTGTTATTATTCCTGATCTTAAGATTCTAAGTATTTGACACTTGTTTCTCACTACCTTTTCGCTTGAACTTATCAGCCTGGCTTATTAGTTATGATATAAAGTTTTTCTCTTACAACAAATCAGCTTCAGTCGGCTTATCAGTCGCAGAAATCATAAGCCGAACAACCCATTTCTTTGGTAATAGGAAGGCGTTCGTTTCATCTCAGAGGTCATGCACTTTTCTGTTGATATAAGGAGGAAAAGAAAATCATCGAAAAGAGACATTGCTTTATTATTATTTGTTTTTTTTTGGTTGGGGGTGGCGTTCTCCACCTGAGTAAAATTTTGTTCTTATAGTATATGGCAATTCAGGAAGAGTGGAAATGATTTTTGCCGCTGTATGGTAGTCTTGTGTGTTACATGGATGACAAAGATGACACCTTACTTAAGTGATCCAGCATGGATGCAAGACAGGTTGTCCACGAACATGTAAATAGGCTAAAATTTTGTGGGTTACCAATTTTTGTGGGTTTACGGGTAACCCGCAAAAACTTAGCCTATTTGCGAGTAACCTGCCTTGCATTCCTCCGATCCGGCGTTTATTTCTCAGCAGCCCGAAATTCAATCACATCTTCTCGCTTCCTTGCAGGTGGTATTTGGAAGCTCCAACCCATGTTTCTGAGCTCGGCTCTATCGCCCTGTTTGCTTGGTTTATAAGCCATACTTTTCAGCCAATGAACAATATTTTTCTCTCACAACAAATCAGTCAATAGTACTTTCAGCCATGTTTTATCAGCCAAGCGAACATGGCATATGTTTTTTTAGCCAAACAGGTTAAGCTCCATGCAATTTTGCTCTAAGAAAAAATATGTATTATGAGAGCACCTAAAGGGGCGCTTTATAAACTCTAGGTTTTTTTATAGAACTTCTCCATGATGGAGTTCGTGGAGCATAATTAGTGATCCCGTCCTAGACACCCTTTAGTCGTCGCAGGAGGGAGGGTGTCATGCCACGGAAGACGATGTAGTGGCGGTGCTTCTAGATGTGGTAGCAGCAAAGAAGCAATCAAGCGTTTCCCCTGAAACGTAAGTTCTCCGATGATGGGAAACTTGCATAACAGGACTTGATGTCGTTACTGTTAGATAATTAGGTATTTTTATGATCAATTTAATCCAGAAATAAAACATCAAAATGTTTGTGATGACATATATGTGCATGTGTATATCATTGACAAACGCTACAGCATGCAAGTATGATAAACAGATCGATACAGTAAGAACACAAAATGCGGTAAACACAGAGTTGAGATTGTATCCAGCGGAGGGTCCCATGCCGAGGGCATCGGAGGCTCCATTCGCACTAGTCGACATGGTGCGTTGCTCGAAGTCATGGACCATAGTCGATGCAGGATGGTGTTCGCAGTGCAGTCTCACTAACGGTCACTAGACGGGTTCCGCAAGCGATCCACAAGAAGAAGACGGGGATGGGTTCCACGGGTTCCAGCGATCACCAGGAAGAAGACGGGGATAGGTTCAGCGAGCAGTCGCGGAATCGCTCCCTAAAAACCTAATCGCCGCACACCCCGTGCAGGGTTCATAGGCGGATGAGGGTTTTGGAGGCACCTGCTCTCCCGCTCCTCCGTGCGCGCAGAGGTACGGGACGGGAAAAGCCAAAGAGCTGCTGAGATGTGGTCTCTCTCGTAAGTAAAGCCGGAATAGTGGACTGTCAGAGGACTACAGATTTATGGCTGGCTAGGGAAGGGAGAAAGGCAGCGGAGAATCCCAGGAGATGGAGAGTGGAAGAGACGGTAACTAGCCACGCCCGCCCGCTCGCTCGCCGCCTGCCTACCTGCCTGCCTCGCGTCGCCACGCCATGCCCACGCCCACGGCCTCGGCCTCAGCCCGGCCCGACCCACGCCCACGACCCGGGCGGCAGCGGCGGTGGCGCGCGCGTGTGTGTGGCACTCCTTTGTCCTTTTCTTAGCCTCTCAATTAAGATGGATAATTTCCAACCATATAAGCTGAGTAAACGTTCAGTCAAAATCCCATACGGTATTAAACCATACAACACTTAAAGTTACGTATCATAGAGTTTTATTTGATTTATTAAATATTATACGGGCCAAGCCTATAATATATCCAACAATCCCCATCAAACTCTAGGGTTTATAACAAAGTAGTCTTAGAACCACATTTCTTTTATATACCAGTGTTTCGATGGAGACTATTAAGTTGAACATCCATCTAGAGCAATAGTTTCACTCTGCGTCGGCGCGCTCGGTGCAGCACGTTGCGCCCCATGTGCATGACCCGACGGGTAGCGCCCGGGGTCGCGCTCGCCAAGTCCAACGCGACATCATGAACGAGGGGAACAAACCCCCACAATTCGCTCGAGCTAGCCAGAACATCGCCGCTGCGGCAATGCTTCTGCGCGGTGTTCCCGAGCCCGTCGACCCCCGGGAGCGGGCAGTCTACCAGAACCTCCGAGCACTGGTAGAGGCCGCCACCGTTCAACAGGCGGAAAGCTCCACATCGTGACTCCGACACGCGCCCTCTCTCCCCATTGGAGGAGTGGGAACGCGCCAGACGGATCGCTCCATCTACTCACCGCTACAGCCGCCAAGCATGGCTCGGGAGGCAGCAGCTGCGCCGTGGTCCGACCTAGCACCTGCTCCGCACCTACCGCCGGTACACGAATGGCCCGATCTGCATCGAGACGCTCGCAGCGTCATCAACAACTGGCATTAGGCCCGGCATGATGATGACGTCCACTGGGCTGTGGTGAGGGTAGGCGACACGGATCCTGGCCGAACCATCAAGGGAAGCAGTGAAACACGCCCCAAGCATGGTCACTGGCCAGACGAGCGGAGTCCTAGCCCTGAGGGCCTAGGACCACGAGCCTTTGACCAGCGTATCCGAACGCTTTGTTCCCACAGCGCTTCCGACCGCCCACCAACATCACCAAGTACACCGGGGACATAAACCCCGGTATTTGGCTCGAGAATTTCTGGCTCGCCTGCTGAGCCGGAGGGATGGATGATGACTATTTTATCATTCAGTATCTCTCCATCTGCATGGGAGAACATGTTCGGGCATGGCTTGAATTCCTCGCGCACGACAATATCCGTGACTGGGCAGACCTCAAGAGGCTCTTCGTCAGAAATTTCTAGGGGATGTATGTCCGCCCTGATAACTCCTGGGACCTCAAGAGCTACCAGCAGGAGTCCAGTGAGTCCCTGTGGGATTACATCAGCAGGTTCTCCTAATGATGCAACTCCCTCCCTGATGTCGTCGACACGGACGTCATTAGCGCATTCCTCTCTGGGATGACCTGCGAGTCCCTAATCCACAACCTTGGCTGCCTGAAGTCCCGTACCACCCGTGACCTGCTCGACGTCGCCACTAACCACGCCTCCGGTGAGGAGACAGTCAGAGCAGTCTTCAATGAAGGTCGGGACAAAGGCAAGGCCAAGCGCACAGACCAAGACGAGGGCCCCTCCACATATTGGGGCAAGAAGAACAAAAAGGATCGGCGCCGATCGGACAACACCGCGTTGGTCGCCATGGCTGATCGCACGGGCAAGCAGCCCTAATAGGGACTACCTGACCACTTCAACAAGCTCATGGACAGCCCATGCACTAACCACACCTACCCTGTCAAACACCTCTACAAGGACTACGAGCTCCTCAAACGTTTCCTACGACAGGCCGGCGGGCCGAAAGAAGGAGACGGCAAAGAGGCGACAGTCAAGAAAGGAGGCATGGCGGGCAAGGACGGAGACGGCTTCCCTGACCCTAAGGAATGCATCATGATCTTCGGTGGATCCGACATCATCTGGTCCAAGCACCAGCACAAGGTGCGCTATAGGGAGGCATGCAAACCCGAGACAGCTGTCCCCTCCTTCCTTAGCTGGTGAGAATCTCCGATCACCTTCGATCAGAGGGACCATCCCTCCCACATCGTGAGACCGGGACGTTACCCGCTCATCGTTGACCCCATTGTCCGTAAGATGCACCTCACCAAGGTGTTGATGGACAGAGGCAGCGGCCTCAACATCCTCTACGTCGACACCCTCGACGCCATGCGCATCCCCTGGTTGGAACTCCGCCTAGCGGGCTCTCCCTTCCACAGGGTGATCCTAGGAGCGTAGGCATACCCGCTCGGGCAGATCGACCTACCCATCATGTTTGGCAACCGAGCCAACTTCCGCTCGGTGGTCCTCACCTTCAAAGTGGACTTTCTAGGGTCCTACCACGCCATCTTGGGGCGGCCATATTACGCCAAATTCATGGCAATCCCCAACTACACCTACCTCAAGCTGAAGATGTCGGGACCAAACGGCATCATCACCGTGAGCAACGCCTTCTGCACGCCTTCATGTGCAACCATGAGCATTTCGAGCTCGCCACCACGGTCATCAACTCATTCGAGCTTCCACGGCTTGGGGAGTCGTCGACCCCAGCAGTCCTAGACTGCAACAAACCAAACTCCTCGACGGCCTTCTGCCCGCTCGAGGAAACCAAGGTGGTGGGAATTGACCCCACTGACCTAACCAAGATGATGCGGATCGGGACCCAACTCCTAGCCAAATAGGATTACGAGCTTATTGATTTCCTGCACGCCAATCACGATGTCTTCACATGGAAGCCATCGGACATGCCAGGCATACCGTGGGACATCACCGAGCACGTGCTGCGTCTCATCCCGGGCTCAAAGCCTGCCAAGCAACACCTGCGCCGTTTTGATGATGAGAGGTGCAGGGCCATAGGCAAAGAGATCACCAAACTCCTGGCAGCTGGATTTATCAGAGAGGTATTCCACTTCGACTGGCTTGCTAATCCCATTCTTGTTAAAAAAGAAGATTGGGAAGCGGAGAAGCCTCAACAAAGCGTGTCTGAAGGATCACTTTCCTTTGCGCGCATAGACCAGATAGTCGACTCCACCTCAGGTTGTGAGATCCTCTCCTTTCTAGATGCCTACTCAGGCTATCACCAGATCATGATGAAAGAGTCTGATCAGCTCGCAAGCTCGTTCATCACCCCATATGGATCGTACTACTACGTAACCATGCCTTTCGGCCTAAAGAACGCTGGCGCCACCTACCAAAGGTGCATGCAACAATGCTTCATCGACCAAATTGACCCGCTCGATCAGCCTGATCAAGCCGAGTGACCAAGACCAACGATCGCCATCTATGTTGATGACATAGTGGTCAAAACGGCTCAAGCTTGTGACCTGATCGCAAACTTGGCCGCAACGTTCACGAACCTCTGAAGGTTCAACATCAGATTGAATCCTGAGAAATGTGTTTTTAGGGTTCCAAAGGGGAAGCTGCTAGGATACATTGTGTCAGAGCACAGCATTGAGGCCAACCTTGAAAAAATCACCACCATTTCCAACATGGGCCCATACGCATCGTCAAGGGCGTGTAAAGGCTCACCGGCTGTCTGGCCGCTTTGAGCCAGTTCATCTCTCGGCTCGGCGAATGAGGGATGCCACTCTACAAGCTCCTCAAAAAGACCGATGCCTTCATCTAGACTGAGTTAGCTTAGTAGGCTCTAGAGAGCCTCAAAGCATCCTTGACGTCGGCCCCAATCCTTGTCGCTCCTGAACGGGGAGAACCCCTCCTCCTCTACGTCGTGGCTAGCAACCATGTGGTAAGCGCCGCCCTGGTCATCAAGAGGGAGGAACCAGGACACCACCTTAATGTCTAGCGGCCCATATACTTTGTTGGGGAGGTACTCACGGACCCCAAGGTTTGGTACCCCTAGGTGCAGAAACTCCTATACGCCATACTGATGGTGACCCGGAAGCTCCTGCACTACTTCACCGACCATGAAGTCACGGTTGTCACTTCATACCCGCTCGGAGATATCGTCCACAACCACGATGCCACGGGATGGATCTCCAAATGGGCACTTGAACTCATGGGCCACGACATCAGGTATATCCCCTGTACTGCCATTAAGTCTCAAGCTCTCATGGATTTTGTTGCCAAATGGACGGAGGTCCAGCTACCGATCCTAGATGTCACCCACGAGTACTGTACAATGTACTTTGACGGGTCTGTCATGGTGCCCGGATCAGGGGCTGGAGTGGTTCTGATCTCCCCAGATGGGAGCAGGCTCCGCTATGCCATCTGCCTCCACTTTTCAGCCTCAAACAACACCGCAGAGTACGAGGCCCCCATCAACGGACTACGCATCGCCATTGAACTTAGTGCTACACGACTCTACGTTCATGGCGACTCAGAGCTGGTTGTTGATCAGGTAATGAAGGAGTCCTCTTGCAAAAGCCCCCTCATGGCAGCATACTGCCAAGAGGTGCACAAGCTCGAGGACAAATTCCATCAAATCGGGCAACATCACGTCCCCCAAAAGGACAACGATGCCGCCGATTTTCTCACAAAATTGGCCGCCAGGCAAGATCCGTCCCCGAGTAGGGTCTTCATCAACGATCTCCACGAGCCGTCCGCCCGCATCCTAGAAGGTTCGATGCAAACTCACCCGGCACTCGGGGGCTCTGACCCCGATGCCTCTATATCGACATCACCCGCTGACGTCGCCATATTGGCACTCGATCAAACCGACTAGCGAGCGCCGCTACTCGCCTACCTCCTCGAGGAGGTTCTCCCACCCAAAAGGACTGAAGCCCGATGGATCGCTTGATGTGCCAACACCTTCGTCGTGCTTGGTGACGAACTCTACAAATAGAGTCCATCAGGGTGCTCATGAAGTGCATCCCCACCAACCAGGGGAAGCAGCTCCTCCTTGAGGTCCATGCTGGGATTTGCGGACATCACGTGGCCCCGAGGTCGCTGGTCAGAAAAGCCTTTTGCCAAGGTTTTTACTGGCCCACCGCACTATGAGATGCAGAGGAGGTCGTCTGCAGGTGTGAGGGATGCCAATTCTATGCTCGACAAACTCATTTGCCGACATAGGAACTCTAAACCATCCCCATCACCTGGCCATTCGTGGTCTGGGGCCTCGATATGGTAGGACCCCTCAAAAAGGGCCCGAGCGACTTCACTCACCTACTTGTAGCAGTCTAGAAGTTCACCAAGTGGATAGAGGCCAAGCCCATCACCAACATCCACTCGGAAGAGGCGGTCAAATTCTTCCTCGACATCATCTACCGGTTCGGCGTTCCGAATTGTATCATCACTGACCATGGGACTAACTTCACTGGAAAGAAGTCCTTAGACTTCAGTGATGGATATGGCATCAGGATCGACTGGGCCTCAGTTGGACACCCACGTACTAACAGTCAGGTCAAGCATGCAATGGCATGGTCCTCCAAGGACTTAAGCCATGCATCTTCGACCGACTCTAAAAGTACACCGAGCGATGGGTTGTAGAGGTCCCAGTGATCCTCTGGAGCCTGAGAATGACCCCGAACCGATCCATAGGGTTCACACTCTTCTTCCTGGCCTACGGAGCTAAAGCAGTGCTACCCTCCAACCTCGACCATGGCGCCCCAAGAGTGAAGGCTTTCGACCGCGATCGAGCCACGGTGGCTCAGCAAGACGCAGTCGACCTACTCGAGGAGGCCCATGAGATGACCGTCATCTGCTCCGCTCGCTACCAACAAACTCTCCACATGTACCATGAAAGGAAGATCAGAGGGAGGATCCTTGAAGTCGGTGATCTCGTGCTCCGAAGGACCCAATCAACGAAGGAAAAATACAAACTCTCTCCACCATGGGAAGGACCCTATATGGTAACCGAAGTAATCCGATCGGGTGCCTACCAACTGGAGGATGACAATGGCAACGTTCTCACCAACACTTGGAACATTGAACAACTACGTCGTTTTCCCCTAAATTTGGTCTT
Source organism: Miscanthus floridulus (assembly GCF_019320115.1). Taxonomy (NCBI): domain Eukaryota; kingdom Viridiplantae; phylum Streptophyta; class Magnoliopsida; order Poales; family Poaceae; genus Miscanthus; species Miscanthus floridulus. Next base: position 154,216,492 of record NC_089581.1, on the reverse strand, counting down.
ACCGCTTTTTAGTCAAACACTTGCTCCTGTAAAGCACCCCAGCCCAAACACTTTCAGCCTGGGTCGCTCAGGGGCTCCATGAGGGTATAATACTAAATACTATCTCTCTTTTTTACTATCACATGGTAACAACCTTGTCCCCAAATGGAAGCGCATTCCATTCCTTTGATTGTCCTACGTGACTTTGTTCTTACTCCTAACCGAACACATCTCGCCATGACCTACGGTTATGAGCAGCGGAGCCCCACGAGCCATGCCCAGGTTCCTAAAAGCTGCAGCCTACAGAACTAATGGGCAGGTGCAAAAAAGAAAGGACAAAAACAAAAGCTATGCTTGGATGAAACAAGGAACGGATAGTGATTCTATCACAAAAACATAACTGAAGTATTCATTAATACAAAAGCTGTTCACACGGGGGCTTACCCATGAACTCAACTATTACATTTTCTAACTACTTCTACTCCAAATACTACTGCGGCCGCTCGACGACATCGCCTGACACCAAAGGAGAGGCCACAACACACGCCGCTGGACATAACCACCGCCACAGGGGCCCTGCCCAGTTCCGCTCCCTTGACTTTGGCGAGCACAACGGGTACCTCAAGGGACCCGTCCGGTTCCGCTCCCTCGACTTTGGCGAGCACAACAGGTACCTCAAGGGCGTCGCACACATAAATGCTCAGCAGAAGAGCATGGAGCTCCTAACCTTCTCATGTAGTTGAGGCAGCTCCTGGGCAGGGACACTGCCACCAAGGTATGGCCACCATGGCTGGAAGACATCTCATCAAACTTTATGAACTAGCCAACCTGAGCAGCTATAGGCACAAAACCCTCCACCAGCACGATCCTAGGCAACTTCTCGTCCGACAAGGCTCGCCTGGTAAAGATCCATCGAAAAAAATCCACACACGGCTCCATCCTAAAAAAGGCCTCGCAGATGAATCCAGCGCGCCACCTCCTTCGGTGGAAACCGCCCCTTCTCAGGCAAAGACGGCCAGCACCACCTCAGGCAGCCTCCAGCTTGACATCATGCTTCGGATTCAAGAAAGGATCTATAAGTCCTCCCCCTCGCTTACCCTCTCTCTCACTTAGGAACCACCACGACATATAGGCACTCTCGTTGAGGAGGAAGGAGGAGAGGCAATAGTTGGAGAATAGGCAAAGGACTACGACAAGAAGCCCTCTCCCTCCCCCTATTTAAGGAGGAAACATGATAGCTGAAGAAGGGCAAAGGATCAGAGCAAAAAACTCTCTCCCTTCCCCCATTCAATGCGGATGGGAAAAGATGGGACGCACCCTGACCGATGGGACGCACACTGACCGATAGAACGACGCCTAGTTAGACGGAACAACACCTGGTTAGATGGGACGTGGCCTAGGTATGGCCTACCACTACTGCACGCCAGACACAAAAACCAAAGCATCACCACGCGTAGGTGGCTCTCCACCTCCCTAGGCGGGACTTAGAAAAAACCCAAACAACGGGATCTCCGCCAGGAGAGACCATCGGGCTTCCTCAAGCCCATCGAACGGCTCAGGAAAACACCGAGATATAGGTAAGGAGCAAAGGGATGCCCCATGTAGGTCATGCCAACTCCATCACGAACGACGAGGACGGGTCCCAGTCAGACATTTCCGATTGGAGCCCTTCAAACCCCCTCACTCGAGTCATCAAGGTAACACTACCGACCCTCGCTATTTCTTTATATAATCATTCATATATTCATACATGCATTCATTCCATATGCTCATACCCCATATGCTCATACCCCCTAGATGATTTAGGCCCTGAATCGCCCAGGGGCTCAGAAACTAAGCCATCGCACGTGTGGTGAAATGCATCACAACGCTCCGTGTTGCGTCACGAAGCGGCAGTTCCCTCATTCAACATGAGCAATGACCGACTGAGGTTTAAAGGCCAACCCACAAAGGGCTCGAGGCCGCCCCACATCAAATAGAGCTAGGGAAGAAAACACAGATGAGCCCCGTGCGGCCCTCGCCCAGTCTGCCCCAAAGCAGATAGGGTCATCTCAACCTTCTCGTTCGATCCTAAACCTCTCACCAAGCCCACAGAATCTCCATCGAGGGGAGGCCAGTAGGCCACCCGGGTCGGTCTCTAGAATGACCTAGGCATCTGCCGGGTTGCAGGTAAAGGAGCAGTGGAATGTCACAAGAGGGCTATGCCGACCCTATCACGAACGATGGACCTGGATTCCACTCGATCATACCCGTTAGAGAACTCACTGAGCGCGTCACTCGAGCCTAAGCGATCGAGCCAAGCGACAAAGCTTAGCTCCTCTAGTTGTGAGAAACCGAGGATAGGGTAATGCATAAAACTCAAACCGACCCCTACCAAAGCCCAATGGGGCTCGGGGGCTCAAGATGCCAAAAACTAAACTAACTGACTAACTACCTCGGCTGCATGGGCTGCACCGAGGCCAGGATCCGTGAGCTCTGTCTCGCTCGATCCCAAAAACCAAACTAACTGCCTCGGTTGCGCGGGCTACACCGAGGCCAGGATCCATGAGCTCCGTCTCGCCCGATCCCTAAACTAACTGCCTCGGCTGCACGGGCTGCACTGACACCAGGATCCACAACTCTGACTCGCCTGATCCCATGGCACGCACCGACACTAGGATCCACAAGCTCTGTCTCACCCGATCTCTAAACTAAACTGCCTTGGCTACGCGGACTGTACCAATGCTAGGATCCACGACTCTGACTCGCTCGATCCCACGGCATGCACCGATGCTAGGATCCACGAGCTCTGTCTCATCCGATCCCTAAAATATACTACCTCGACTGCACGGTCTACACCGACACTAGAATCAAAGACTCTGACTCGCCCGATCCCATGGCACACACCGACGCCAGGATCCGCGAGCTCCGTCTTGTCCGATCCCTAAAACTAAAAATAACTGACTCGACTAAAATACACGCACACACGCTCGCTGACAAAACCCCCTAGGCGATCCTACCTAAATCACCTGGGGGCTCGGGGGTGACACCCGCGGGTGCGCTTGTGCGCACCCGCTGACAAAACAAAAACTTCCCCTTGCTTGCAACATGAAACTCTCCCCAGATGATTCTGCCCAAATCGCCCAGGGGCTGAGGGGCTACACCCGCGGGTGCGCTCGCGCGCACCTGCCGTCGAGACAAACCCCCCCAGACAATTCTACCCGAATCGTCCAGGGGCTTGGGACCTCTTGTCGTGTTCATAAACCCAGGGTCCCTCATGGACCGGCTTCCCAACAAACACTCGGCCCAACAGACAACGTTGCGAGCAACGCGCAACTCATGGGCCGGCCCAAAAACCTAGACGATAGGCCAGAAGGATGATCCAATCTCCGACCGGAAGGCCTGGCCGAGGAGGAATGACGCCCGCTTCTGAATCTGGCCCCACCTCTCCGACCAGAGCACTCTCTTCGGTCTCCATCCTATCCCCGGACGGTCTCTCCGACCGGAAGGCCTGGCCAAAATGCCACTTCCGATTCTAGCTCGCTCCTCTGACCAGGAATGTGCCGGACCCCTGCCTACGACTCCTCTCTGACTGGCGCAATCAGAGCCAACTAGGACCAATCGATCGGGGATGCCCACTCGGTGAGGACCAGGAAGGGCACTCAAGTCAACCGCAATATCAAGGAACATGCCCTGTACACCTGCAGGACAGTACTATGCGACCTCCTTAACATGACAGAGCCCAAGCATTGTTGTAGGCGCCGACATTTTCCCCTACAGTGTTGTGGGCGCCATCAACTCCCATACCAGACAAACACGGTAAGGCTTCCCCCACGTGCCTCTGAGGCATCAATAGTGTTGTGGGCATCGGCATTTACCGTGCCAGGCAAACATGGTAAAACCCCCTACATGCCTCTCGGCATCAACAATATCGTAGGTATCAACATCTGCCATACCTGAAGAAGACGACACAACCTTCCACGTGCATCTGACATTCAACTGTATTGTAGACGCCTACCTTCATCTTGTACCCGCTGGCGTGGGCAGCAAGACTTAGCAGCGAACGTACTCCCTCCCTCTCACTTGTAAGGCCATCCCCTTCATCTATAAAAGAGGATGCGCTCTCTTCCCACATATAAGTTCATTCAGATCAACCAGTTCACTAGTACAGAACAACAGAACCACCAGGTTCAAACCTCGAGCACATGCTCGAACACACATCGCATAGCAGAGTTCCTGTCACTCTCGGTCCCTCTGACCAGAGTTCGACCGGACCTCTTATACCCCCATCTTTCTCCTTCTTGTTTATAACCCCACTGCAAACTTCAAGCACCTAGGCTCAGAAATAAAGTCACCGATCGACTCAAACTGGACGTAGGGCATGTTGTCTGAATCAGTATAAACTCTATATCATTGAGTGCTAGGCCAACTCTGATCACAAAGTACGCCAAAACTACAAATATTTATGTGGTGATCACTTTCTGCACCGACACCTAGTGTTACGAGCTTGCTTAGCACCGAAATTGAGGCCCAAGAGGGATTAACCAATCAAGTTTTCAGGTTTTAAAAATTTAAAACACACATAAAATGACAAACGAATCCTATGTGACTCACTTTTGTGGACTCAACTAAATATCCCAAGTTAACTTACTTAGTGCATAAAAGTGCTAATGAAAATCCTAACAAGAAAAATAGGATAGGTCGTTTTAATTGTTTGGCACGAAAAACAATTTTTATAAACAAAAATAAAATATGACTTGTATATAGTACTTAAATAAAATTCAAAGTGTAAGTTTAGTAGATCAAAATGCAACTTGGATTTTTGAGAATAAATATTGTTAACTAATATTTTTGGGAGTTCAAAAATCCCAATTTGAAATTAAGATAAACTCTTTTCGTTAAGTAGGCAAACATTTGAACTTATGTTTAAAGTTCGAATTTTGTCAAATTATATTAAGCAAACTAATTAAATAGTGCCTAAATATTTTGTTTCCATAAGATTAGTATAAAGTATGGACTATTGCATGAGATGCTTGTTGGGTGAAATAAATAGGGTTTAGACCTTTTTAGAAGTTTAGTCAAAAGTGTTAAGGATTGTTAGTTCAAACTGAACCCTAGATTTCTCACAAGTCTAAAATTATAATGACAATGCAATTTTGGCATTTAAAATCCCAAAAAATGGAATTAAAAACAAGTGTCATGTTTTGGCCTAGTGATTTGCATCTTGACGAGTGCTTTGCAATGGTATAAGGGTTAGTCATGTTAGAGATGGTTTTAGTCGCTAATTAAAAGTTTTAAATAGTCTAAATTGCATTTAGGCACGACTGTTGGCCCTTCTGGCCCTGGTCACCAAGCCCTGGCTCGGCAACGCCACGCTCGGCCACGTGCTGGCCGGCTATAGTCGCCCATGCCGTGGCGTTGGCCGGCCTCGGCCCGGCTCACCGCCACCGCTGCTACCACGCTGCAGCGCTCGATGCCGCCGCTGCTGTCTGCTGCGCTGCTCTCTCTCTCCCTCCCTTCATCATAGCCTACGCTATTCACTATGTGCATCGCTGTGCTGTCGTACACCAAGTGGCAAGAGGCCATACGGCTGTCTGACCGTGCCACCACCGGCCAAGCGCCACAACGCAAGCATCCCACCGCTCGTCGTTTGGTCACATCGCTCGCGCCACTTCCAGCCAAGCACACGTCTCATGCCGGTGTGCACGCTCACTGTTGCATGTGTGCTTGACCTCACTAGTAGCCAGCCATGCATCGCCGAGGCAAGGATGAGCTGTGTAAAAGCCTAACCCCTCCCTTGTCTCTTTCGCCCGACGTGAGTCGCGTCCAGCCAGAGAGTCAAGGCAGCCGCTTTGGCGTTTCCCTGCATGCGCTCTACCCTACTTGTGTGCCCATTTATGGAGACCACCGCACCGACGGGATTCGTCGCAAGCCATCACTGCCATCATGGACGATAGGCCAACTTCCCCTCCCACAAAGGTTTTGAAATTCACGCGCCTCAGTTCATTAGAGCTTGATTCGTCGCACTTATAGCTTCGCCGCAGAGTTGTCTAGCTAAGCCACCCGCCCCGAGCCATAGCCAAGCTCTGTTGCCGACCAATTTCATGTTTTCCTCACCGCCGGTTGCCTCCGCCGCCGTGCCTTAACTCAGTCAGGGGTATTCTGGTATGCTTCGGTAGTGATTCGATTACTTGCTCCTATGAGCCTACCCGGGCCCCTCATCCTCATGCGCACGCTAGTTCCACCAAAGGCACTGTTAGTGACATGCTCATGCGGAGGTGCCGCGCTCGGAGTGCCGTTGCACTATCCGCTTGTACGTGGCCAATGCGACTCAGCCTTCCTCGGTCCCGACCAACACCTTGGCTAGAACCGTGGTAAGCTCCTAGTGCTCCCACGCCTCCCCATTTGTCTAACCACCGCTCTAGCTTACTGGAGTAGCCACACCAACACCGTGAATGGCACTGTTCGGCCTACCATCGTGGCCAGGCCGCTGTAGGGCCCCGCTAGTCACCAAACCACGTTCTAGGGTCCCCCTTTGTTTAGGTTTAGGTATTCGACCGCTGGCTAACCCTGCCGTTGGCCCCGGCATAACCGCTGTATGCCGTCGGTGCACCACGTCATCGTGCACGCGCGCCCGGGGACATGCCCATTGCAAAGATGAGTCTTTGCACGGTGTTGAGCGCAAATCCTCTCTTTGTTGGAATAGGAACACGTTGCGTTGCATAGTTCTTCTAGTATCTGGGGTCCTTTTTGCAAGATTACCAGCGTGCGCGGGCTCCCCGCCTTGGGCTGTTGCTGGGCCGGCGATGCCACGCATGGACGCACCCCGCCCTGGGCCGAGTGGGTCGCGGTGCCCTTTTCTTTCTCCAGTGAATTAGTAAAGATTTTCTAAAATAAATTTTGGGCTAATTTTGTTATTTAAATATAAAATCATTTAGGAGTCCAAAAAAATTGTGAAACTAATTTTGTTAGGTTCCTAAAATTTTAATCTATCTGTTAGTGTGTTTGGTTCACATAACTCTAAAATATTTTAAGGTTGCTCTAAATACTTTAACATGCTTTAATATTATTAAAATATGAACTTGTAGGATTTTTTATGATCAAACAAGTGCTAGTGTTAATTCTAAAAATTTTACAGTAAATTCCTAGTATTATTATAGGCTCACTGTAATTTTTGTAGCTTCATAATAATTAGTTTGCTAAGGTAACTAAATGAGCCCTAGTTCAAATATATATATATATATATATATATATATATATATATATATATATATAATCAATAAAATACCGAAACATCTTGGGATCGTAGAACTAAAATATTTTCTGGGAAACGACGTCTTACTCGACCACGTGGACACGTAGCCTAGTGCGTTAGCCGTTAGAGCTAGCTCGTTAGCTTTAGAGGCGTCAACGTATTTTAAGAGTTACGGTTGCCGTTGATTAATTACGTTTTCTGTGTTGCATCCACATATATGATAATAGGAACAATGATGGATTGCGAAGTCATCTAGAGTAGCGGAAAATATGGTGCCTTGATGATCGTGTCACCATGATTAAATGCTAATCATTGTTTACATCTTGCCTAGGCAAGCCCAGGTGCATAACCCCTATTATTTTGCACTTTATCTTATGCTTGTGCATTAAGTTTTAAGGAGTTGAATGAAAACCACTTGCATTTATACATTCTTACCCTATGAGTCCTACTAGTATATCAAGATCGTGTAGATTGCTATGCTATAGGATCCGGTAGAAGTCAAGTGATTACCTGTTACTCGCGAGAGATAGGAAAGATATTATTATTGTTATTATATTACTATCACATGGAATATATATATATGGATGATAATTGGAGACTAGACGGAATGGTACTTTGGATCTGGTCTTGGTTAGGCATTCGAGCGATGCTTGGATTGCACTTGTTCCGCCTGTGTCGATTGAGGACCGTCCGTTGCTGTGGATGGTAGTCAGGTTACAGACTTATTATCCTGAGCACATACTTGCTTATGAGAGTGAGAAGGCTCGTTATGCTCTTGTCGTGGATTCTGGCTCTTTCCGGACCGACTGATTGGAGGCGGGGAAAAGTGAAGGTCTAAGCACCATACTGAGACCGGATCTCAAGTGTGGGGGGCTTAGAGTCTAAGTTTGGACGGGGACCTAGACCCCGTGGTAGGAGTAGAATGTGTTGGTCTTGTTTGTGCCTAGGGTACAAACGTGGCATATGTTTCGGGGTACCCAGCTAGGATACATTGATCTGTGAATCGCTATTTCTATGAGACGGTATCGACTTAGCTATGGTCTAGCACCATAGTAAGAACTAGAATATGAAAGATGGCAAAATGGTTCTGATTGCTCACCACCTGCTTAAAACTAGCACAGGAGCTTACATAGAATGGATAGTTAATGAGCTAATGATAACTGCTAATAAAAATTTAATATAAGGATGCATATTTAGTAATGCTTCTACAGATGCAATAACCCACAAGCCAAATAAGCCTTGCATATCCTTGGAGTCCTTTTATTTTCCTCCTATCGGGTAAGTCTTGCTGAGTACAATCGAGTACTCAGGGTTTTATTCCCCTGTTGTAGGTGATCGAAGGATACATAGAGCTGACCCTTGTGTGTTGAAACCTCTTGGTGGGCTCAGAGAGGATTCCTTTCCCGCTACGACTATAGTTTTTATTTATAACCCTCACTAAAGGTCTTTATAAGAAAAGATGTTAAATCCGCTAGCATCTCTTGTATGGAAATGTCCACTATATTAATCCTCCATCATATCATTAAATTAATCTTACTTCCTCTGTAACTCTGATAACATTATTATATTTCGTTGTCATAATCAATTGAGGTAATATTTTGTTACTGTAATAAAGTGATACAAGAAATGACTTAAGAGAATGTTGTAAGTTGTATTCTCTCATTTATGATCCTGATGAGAAAATGTGGATTTTCGAGTTCTCCCTTGGGGTGTGCTCGATGGAACTACACAGTTTAGTATCCTCTCTTGGGTACTTAGTGTCTAATGGAAGACAAGTACTCCTAGGAGACATTAGATTAGGCGGTTCTACCACACCTGTCACCGTCGCCACTGCCGACGTCGCGCGGGAAGAAGCACCCGAGCCGCTGTCCGGGGAGGCCACGCCGCGTGGCCTCTGCCTTGGGCTCAGAGGTCAAGGGCCCCATGACCTCTAGATCTACTCGCTTGGTTATGTGGTTAGATGATGTGAAAAGGGGGAGGGGAAGAGAAAGGAAATAGGAGGGGGAGTTGACCAGAACATGCTCCGGTGGCGCCATCCCCTCACTGCAGCCATGGGTGGCCATCGCTGCTCCGCTGTTTCATGATGCTGAGAGAGAAAGGGGAGGGAGTAGAATGATCTAGGGTTCTGGGAAGGCATTGGTCGGGTTTTTTTGTCCCGCCGAAGTCCACGCCTAGCCGTCCGATGGGATGGATGGCTGAGAGCGGCCGGTTCGGATGCGGCCTAGGCGGGAAGGCACTTTCCTAGCCTAGGCCTAGGTTGTGGCCTGGGCACGGGGGAAGCGGCGCGCGTGGCTGGCCGTGGGCCATTTTTCACTGCCGGGCTAAATGGGAAGAATGTTTTGTTTAGTTTTATTATTTTCCAGAATCAATTTTTGATGTTTTTTGTGAAGTTTTGATGTTTAATCTTTGTTCAAATTTGAACCAACAGGAGAATTTGTTCAGAGAGTAGTTATGTACATAAAAATGCTTCTGAATAATATTTTTAAGTACAATATTCATGTTTTCGCTGCAAAGTTGATGTGTATTATCTTCTAATTAAATTTGAACCAATGGGAGGATTTAATTTTGAAGAGTAGTCATAATATTTAGTAAATATGATATTGTTATTTTTCTGACCAACGTTGATGATAACAATATTGTAAGTTTATTCATGAGTTTTATGCATTAGTTCTATTTCCATCCAACGGTGATGTAGAGTTAATGTAGAAGCACATTGTATGTTTTAATTTTGACCAACTTTAAATTAAGGCATACAATTATTATGTCAAATATTTCTCATAATCTCTGATGTCATTTTTAGGATACAACCCAATGATATTTATCTCGTCCATTCCGCCTCTAAATGGAAGCAACTATAACGTATGGCGAGAGAAGCTTGAGATAGCACTTGCACTGTCCGACAATGATCTAGCGCTTATCTCTCCATGTCCCACTGAGCCTGAGGACCTGATGAGGGCAGAAAATAAGACTGATGCAGCTTTCGCTACTCGGCAGCGTGACCACGCATCAGTGAGAATGAAGTACGACCTTGATCGTGTGAAGTGGGATAGTTCAAACCGCAAGTGTTTGACGGTGATTAAGGGCTCCATTAAAGATCCAATAAGGGGATAAATCCCAGAATGTACCACCACCACTGAGTATCTAAAGAAGGTGAAGAGTCAGTTTACTGGCTCTTCAAAGGCTTATGCAAGCACTCTTATTAAGAAGTTAGTGAAAAATACACTGGTGGAGGGATTAGAAAGCACATACTGAAAATGAGCAACACAACATCCAAGCTCAAGCCAATGGACATTGGGCTCAAGGATGAGTTCCTAATTCCTTTGATTTTTGCTTCTTTGCCCAAAGAGTATGAGACCGTTGTTGTTAATTACAACTTATAGCCAGATTAGTGGGACATTGAGAAGCTCATTGCCATGTGTGTGCAAGAAGAGAAGAGGCTTAAGAGCTCAAATGGTGACTCCGTCAACCGTGTGAAGGAAAATAAAAGGAAGAACTTTAACAACAAGAAAGACAAACCACAAGAGAAACCTTAGTGGGACAATAGCTCCTCTTCTAAGTCACAAGGAAAGGCCCTCCAGAAAGATCACCATCAGAAATCAAACCATGTTCAAGTAGACAAGGACACCTGCAGATGGTGCAAGAAGATTGGACACTACCAGAAAGATTGTCCAGAGTTCCTAAAGCACCTGATGAGAAAAGGTGAGGTCATTATTACATTTGTAGATGAGTCCTTGTATTTAAGTTATGCACAATCTACTTGGTGGATTGATTCAGGTGTAACTATTTATGTTGATGTATCATCAAAATTATGGTACTATCGTTTAGGCCATATTTCAAGGGGGAGAATAAAACGATTGATTAAGAAATCAATTCTTCCACCATTAGAATTTTCAAACTTAAAACAATGCATTGATTGCATTAAAGGAAAGTATATTAAGAAAATAAAGAAAGATATCAAACGAAGCGTAGGAATTTTGAAAACAATTCACACAGATATATGTGGTCATTTTCCTGTGAAAAGTGTGGATGGTTATGATTCATTTATAACATTCACAGATGATTATTCTCGTTATGGTTATATTTATCTAATTAAGGAAAGATCAGAAGCATTGGATAAATTTAAGATATTTAAGGCTAAAATAGAAAATTAGCACAATTTAAAGATTAAGGTAGTAAGATCCGACCATGGGGGAGTACTACGGTCGACATACCCTATATGGCCAAGTTCTTGGACCTTTTACAAACTTCTTACAAGAAAATGGCATAGTTGCCCAGTACTCTACACCGGGCGAGCCTCAGCAAAATAGAGTAGCTGAAAGACGCAACCGTACATTAATGGATATGGTGAGAAGTATGATAAGTTACTCCACTTTACCGATAAGTTTGTGGATGGAGACGTTAAAAACCGTCATTCATATTCTCAATAGAGTACCAAGCAAGTTGGTGCCCAAAACACCATATGAGTCGTGGACAGGAAGGAAACCCTCACTTAACCATTTATGTGTGTGGGGCTGTTTAGCTGAGGCTAAAGTATTTAACCCAGACATTAGGAAGCTAGACTTCAAGACAGTCAGTTGCTATTTTATTGGCTACCTAGATAAGTTTAAAGGTTATCGTTTCTACTATCCTGACAGGCATACAAAGTTTGTAGAAACAAGACATGCTGTGTTTTTGGAGGATGATATGGTCAGGAGAAGCATGGTAGCGTGAGAAATTAACTTTGAGGAGAAGCGGGTATATGTGCCCACTCCGATGGTTCAGGAGCCATTTTTATCGTTACCTGTTGCCGCTTCACCAACAGTACAGTACACTGTAGTGACAACACTTATTGTTAGCTCTCCCGTGATAACAATAAATGAACATGAGGAACCTATCCTTCAGGATCCTATAGAACCCGTTGTCGCACATGAGGAAGAGCAACAACAACCCCATATGGAACAAGTGCCAACTAATGAGGCCCCTAGAAGGTCTCAAAGAGCAAAAAAAACCCCATTCCTGATGACTACGAAGTCTATAAATGTGAAGAATTTCAAATAGAGGGTGATCCCACCTCATTTGAAGAAGCCATGAGAAGCGCTCACTCATCGAAGTGGCTTGAAGCCACGCAAGATGAAATAAGATCAATGAGTACCAACGATGTTTAGGACTTATAAAAAAATCCTAAAGGAGACAAGATAGTAGGTTGTAAATAGGTCTACAAAACTAAATATTACTCCAAAGGGAATGTGGAAAGATATAAAGCGCGACTTGTGGCAAAAGGCTTCACGTAAAGAGAAGGAATAGATTACAATGAGACATTTTCTCCAGTCTCATGTAAGGATTCTTTTAGAATCATAATGGCGTTAGTGGCACACTATGATTTAGAATTATATCAGATAGATGTAAAGACAACTTTTCTTAATGGAGATTTGGATGAAAATGTTTATATGGCACAACCAAAAGGTTTTGTCATAAAAGGAAAAGAATGTATGGGATGCCACCTGAAGAAATCCATTTATAGATTAAAACAAGCCTCTAGACAGTGGTATTTAAAGTTGACGGAACGATAAGGAAGTTTGGGTTTAAAGAGAATGTGTAGGACAATTGCATTTATACAAAGTTCAAGAATGGGAAATTTATTTTCCTAATCTTATATGTAGATGACATCTTACTCGCTAGTAGTGATGTTAATCTACTATTGGAGACGAAGAAGTTCTTATCCTCAAATTTTGATATGAAAGATCTCGGTGAAGCTTCATTTGTTTTAGGGATAGAGATTCACTAAGATAGAAGAAATGAGGTTTTAGGATTATCGCAAAAGGCATACTTAGAAAAGGTTATAAAGAAATGTAGTATGCATGCGTGTAAGCCTACACCTGCTCCTATAGTCAAGGGCGTTAGGTTTGGAGAATTCCAATGTCCTAGGAACCAATATGAGATCGATTGAATGAAAGCGGTTCCATATGCTTCAGCTGTAGGAAGCTTACAATATGCTCAAGTATGTACACGCCCTGACTTAGCTTTTGTTACTGGGATACTTGGCAGATATCAGAGTAATCCAGGAATAGAATACTGGAGAATGGTAAAGAAAGCTTTGCGTTATTTGCAAGGCGCAAAAAGCCTCATGCTAACGTACAAAAGATCTAATTCCATACATATAGAGGGGTATTCAGATTTAGATTTTATGGGAGATGTAGATGATAGAAAATCCACATCAGGCTATGTATTTACTCTCACAGGGGGAGCTATATCGTGGAAAAGCTCTAAGCAAACTGTCACTACATCGTCCACGATGTATGCCGAGTTTGTAGTATGTTATGAGGCCACGGGACAGGTGAACTGACTAAAAAAATTTATACCCGGGTTGAAAGTGGTCGACGACATTCATAGACCACTCAAGTTGTACTACGATAATGAGCGGTATGTTATGCTCACAATAATAAGTCAAGTGGTGCTGCCAAACACATTGACATAAAGTTGTATGTTGTGAAAGACAAAGTCCGAGATCATTCTATTAGTCTCGAGCATATAAGTACAAAGAAAATGCTTGTAGATCCGCTTACAAAAGACTTACCGCCGAATGTGTTCAGAGAACACTTAGCCAGCATGGGTTTACGAGAAAGTCTATGATCCCTGGACAATAAGGGTCTAGTTGAGAATCTGTTTCAAAACAGAGAGGTGTATTGTAGCTGTTAATCTAACGGTACTAACCGTTGTGATGAGGCACGCTCTATGCGCTAATCTGTGATGGAATGAGAAAAGAGATAAGTATTTTAAGTTTAAGTCATAAGTTGAGATCAAGGGGGATAATGTTAGGTTGATCTCCTCTGACTCGGTCCAACGACCGAGTTGGGCCTTAATCCCGCGCCCTAATCGGGGGCGCCCAACCAATTCATGGTTGGTTGGCCTAGTCACGTAGCGCCATATAAAAAGGGGGTGGGGTGTCGGGGCTCGAGGTACGAGGTTCACCGCTGCCACAAACCCCACCTACAAACCCTAATCGGATCTAGAGGGAGGCACTGATAGCGACAGGAAGCTCTACCGCCACCTCTGCACCATGCCCGACGTCCACACCGCTGCCGGACACCACTGCCACCCTTCACCGACACCTCGCTCCACCATCACCGTCGCCATGGCTTCCTCCTCCGCCAAGCCCACTGATGGGCGGTAACACCTCCCCTCTCTCTCATCCTTTCTTCTCTCTCTTTCTCTAGTACATGTTCTAGGTTGTTTTTATCCCAAATGCAAGTGAAATCACCCGCTAGATCTAGTCCTACTGATCCTAAGAATATAACACGGTGAAGCTAGTTTTTTTCTTGAGTCAACGTCATGGACGGTGATTACTACACGAGTTGTTTTGTTGAAGATGTTTTTTTCCCTTTCTTCTTCTTAGGGCACATCAAAGCTGTCTGATATCTTGGCTATATGATAGTATTTTGGTTATATGTCTTTCTTTGTCTGTTTGTTATGATTGTGATTATTACTAGATACATCCTCGTCTAAGGATGTTTCATACATTTTGAACGGAATGAGTATTATTCTAACCGTCCACAAACAAAGTTGATGCGATCTCGCAAGATTACAAAACATTACAAAACACAGTGCTACGTGCAAGCATCAAGTGCCAAAAGGTATGCAAATCTCATACATGTGTTGTTTGGCTATATAAATGTAACGTGAATGTGTCCGCCGCGGGAATGGAAAGGAAATCGATGATTTCTTATCTTGTTTGGTTCCCTTTGATAACTGCACGGCCGGGAGTGCCACCTGTTGCCCGTCAAAATCGGGCGTAATCGGTCGTCTGAAGGATAGGATCGGTTACTCTGCTATTGGGTCCCCTTGACGGTGAAGCAAACAAAATTATCGTGATCGGTTGCCGCTGTGATCGGTTCCAGTTATTAAATGCGCGAACCAAACAACTCCTAAACGCTAAGCCTAGCCTGGAGCAAAGCACTATTATGATGGTCTAACTAGCTTAACCATTTCGTAAATCACTGCACTAATCATCTAATCTCTTCTTAAGCACTCTTGATAGCTAGAGCACTAGCAACAATCCTCAACTCCAACAACACCCGGATAAAAAAAAAACAAAAAAAAAACTCCAACAACATCTGGCTGGCCATGGGTGGTATATATTGCCGTAAGTTACCAGTTACTACCGTGTACAAAGCGAGTAATCATTCCCAAATGGTCACAATTCAAGATTTCGCGGGCCGACTGCATGTGAGTTTCATCAATGCAAGGGCGTACGGCTGGATTCTTTCGAGAAACCATGCAACGAAAATCGTCCTGCAAAAGACTGCATTCCGACCTAATAATCGCTGTGATTTCCACGGAAGAAAGCAAAGATTTTAAAAGGGCAAAGTACCATTTGGATCCATTCTCTTGTTTCTTCAACGGTGCAAGCATTAGAGCATGCAGCGGCGCGCTCATCGGCTGGTTTGTTTCGACTGATAAGTCCGACGGATACTGATTTATTGTGAGAGAACGACTGCTAAGCCGTAGATCAAAACCATCGAACGAATGGTTGATCCCATGGAGTACAGTAGTAGTAGATAGGCATTCTGTGTTCTCGACTGATGGCTTTGCCGTCCAATCTGGGCTGAGTCAGATGGGCCTGGAGGCGGGCCCTTCAGTGTTCCCTCGTGTCCACACAGGCTAGCAGGTGATTAAATGCGCATGTCTCTTGGCGCAGCCCCACGACTACTGCCGTTTCCTCATTTCATTCCAGTCTAATCAACGTCTAAAACGGAAACTCCTCGGATTAGGATTGGGTTTTAAGGAAAAGTAGGCTATTATTTCCTTGTTATCATTACTTCATTGCCTGTCCAAATACTCCAGGTCTAGTACTGTATGACCTTTATAGCCCAACGGACGGAGCGATTTTTGTTGTTTCAGTCCATGGTCGGATTTATTTGGGGCTTTGGGTTAACATTCGACCGCGAGATTGACGTTTGATTTTTTTTTTGCGAATAAGATTAACACTTGATTTGACGACTTGGAATCTCGTGCGCGCTGTTAACCGCGTCGTGGTCCTGGGCTGCTGGGCATTGGGCAACCTACTAGCTCCGATCCGTTCGAATCAGTGGGCGCCTTGACTCGCGTAGACGGACGGACCTGCGCGGCGGCAGATCGCTGCTCTGGACGCCCCAGTCAGTGCAGCCGTGTCCGCTCGTGCGTGCAGCGTGCGTGGCTCTGGCTCGGCGCATCCGATGCGCGGCACCCGCGCGACGCGCCTCGGCTAGTCGGCCGGGTTCTTTTCCCACTCCGCAGAGCGGCACGCGGCCGGCCGCCCGGTCGGTCGCCGAATCCCACGCGGCCGCGGGATTGGTCGGCCTCCCGCGCTGCCGCGGCAAGGCAAGGCAGGCGCCAGAGCCAAGACCGAAGAGTCGATGCTGGAACAAACAGCGGCGTGCGTGAGGCGTCTGACAAAACGCGGGCACTTGGACGGTTCAGCAACACCTCGGCCCTCGGTGCAGCAGCGGCCGCGAGGCGCATGCGATGCGACCGTTAGACGATTGGACCGAAATGGTCAGAGACGGCTCCGCAGGTGGGCTCGGCATCGTCATGGGGCCGGCCTTATCCTCGGCTCCTGTTCATTCGGTTGGTCCCAAATACGAGGGATCGATCGGCTCGCGGTCGCGGGGATGCATGCATGGGTCGCGTGTGCCGCTACGAGCCCACGACGGCATGGCGAGCCTACGCTGTTTTTATGGCGTTGCCCGGCGCGGCCATACCGTCCGCCCGTGCTACGCCGTCGCCGCCGCATTCGGCTCTCGTAGTCGTACTCGTTGTAGCTAGGTTCGGTTGGGAATTGGTTCAGCCGCCGTTATCCGGTCATGCTCTTCGAGGACAGATATGCCGCCCTCGTATGGACCGGCCGGCTGGGCAACGGAAGCTTGCTGGACTGTTCTTGCGATTATCTGCAATCTGTCTGTCACTTTCATCTACATACTTAACACTTTGAAGGAAAAAGAAAACGCAACCGTGCGAGACAGGACTGCACCGTATAGTGTCTGCAGGTCCACTTCTGGCATCGAAGCGGATGACCGGCGACAGGATCTTGAACAACCATGCCACTGTGCTACCAAGCGCGGCTGTTCATGGTGCCTTGGCAGCGACGGCATGTCCAGATTAAATTTCCAAAGCCTGAATTGTGGGATGGGAACCCCGGTAGCTCATCATCGCTGGCCCAGGCGCGACAATGCCGCGATCAACAGGGAGCTCGATAGTGCAGTGTGACCGCTGTTCACCTCGCGGTAACAGGGGTTGCTTGGGTCGTGCCTTTGCAGGCACACGCGCATGTCGATCAGCTCCCGTGCACAAGGAGGCCACGAGGTGGCACGTGGGGGCGATAGGGCGATGACATGTACGGACTCGTGGTTGGTCCCGATCGAAGGGCCAGCTAGCTAGCCGAGACCGCACCCTGCTAGGCTAGCTTGCGGAGAGGGACGCCGCGCCATGCTTCCTGTCCTGATCACCTTATCCGTTGGATGTAATTGGCCCGCACAAGCAACTGGTTTAAGCAAGTTTTAATCTTCAATGGGTGCGCGCGCGTGTGCTTGCACGGGTTGGGACTAAATTGCAAGTCGCGAGGTACAGTAGCAGACGAACAGTGCCTGAATTAGTCATATACATCTCTGTCTTTGGTCCAGGACTAAATTGGGTAGCGTCTGCTTCATCTACATGGAGAGATTCTCGCAGCAGTCGATTAGACCAAGCCTATGCTACCGCCCTCAAGTACAAGTGCCATGTGATCGGCGTCACGCAATTGCAATATCTTGGTTGAGTTGGAACAGCGTTCGACTTCGATCTACTGCTTGCTTTGGGAAATAAAATGATTCTTGATGTCGCCCACAGAAACCATCGGCACCTGTTCTTGAAGATAATATTTTTCAGATATAATAGCTAGCACAATATTCATCAGAGGTCTCCCGTTCAAATGCATATTGTGACGGTTCTTCTGCTTAGAACGCATCACTTGGAATGCAATTTCCGCCAGTGTCATGTTGAAATTTGAAACTCTAAAAACTAGCTGTGGGGAATTTTATAGTCAGATTTTTAATTGCATGTTTTTTTTCAAAAAAAAACATTTGAATAATATTTTGAAGAAAATTATAGTCTGATTTACCCCTCAAACGTACTTTGATTTACCTCCTTTTAGCTGATGTGGTGTCACGTCATAAAAAACACCATCAAAGTCGTCCAAGGAGGAAAAACAAACAATTTTCAAAATCGAGGGAGGAAGAAAAAAGTAGTGGTTTTGTAGTGGTTGGGTGGGGGGAGGGGATCGATGATCGAAAAAGTTAATGACGTAAAGAAAACTTTGCCCACTTTTTTCTCGAATGGCTTTTAGGGTTTTATAAAAAGCGGTCTCGAATGGCTTTTAGGATTTTATAAAAAGCGGAGTAACGGATGGACATCCTGAATAATGGTGACCTATTTTGTGTGTGTGTGACGGAACGGTGCTTGATGGGTTATGGATGCTTGACTAGAAAAGACATGATCCATCGATTGGAAATACAAAAAATATCTAAAATGATATATAGAGTGACAACATACGTTTGGTATTACAAATATTCATCCCGAAAATACTTTGATAATTAACATATAAATAAGTTATTTAAAATAGTAATTTTTTATTTATATTGTTAATCAAATTGACATATTATAGACCGTGTCTATACCCTACTGGACTTTTACCCGAGAAAGGAGTAAACGTGTCCACAAGCTACAAAAGTGTAATCTAGATCTATTTCTACATATCTTATGGATCTGTCTAGTCAACAATTGGTTATTTTAGCCCCTCCCATCAACTGAATTTTTGCCATGCACTTACACTATCTTATAACTATATTTATACCGTCTTATTACTATATTTACAATGATTGTTTTAGTGTAATTTATTAAACAGAGTGATGTAATTTTGGGATAATACAAATTTATGTCAAAATTTCAGACAAATTTACAAATTATTTCTATGGAATACAAATATCAAAGAAGATATATCAAATTATTCACAAATTGTTCAAATTTTTCAGAACAAATTACAAAATTTTAACAAATTCCAGTGGAACCCACACTCCCCACCCTTATCCCTTCCCTTCCGGCCTTCCCTGAGCCGTAACCATTGCCGCACCCTGCGCTTGACCTCCTCGTCGCCGGCTCCTGGCCCCGCGCTGCGCCCGCCGGGGCTGCCCTCACCCTCCTCGTTGCCGGCCGCCAGCCCCGCGCCGTGCCCGCCATGGCCGGAGCAGCGAGCTTCGAGGCCGGCCGCGCCTGCTCCTTCGTCGGCCGCGCCCTGCTGGCCGCGCTCGCCATGGCCGGAGCAGCAAGCTCTGAGGTCGGCCGCGCCTGCTGCTTCGCCAGCCGCGCCTGCTGCTTCACTAGCCGCGCCCCCTGCTGGCCGCGCCATCCGCCCGAGCCATCCGCGCCCATCCGACGGCAAAAACAGTCGGTTGACAGAGGCTCCCAAATCAACCGGTTGATGCCTAGCAATTCTGTATCTTATGAATCGAAATTCCATTACACATATTTCAATCTCAACATAGTGACACACAAACTATCCCCATCTCCTCCCTCTTCTACTAATTTTGAATCTCTTCAAGCAAGCTATCAACACCATCCCAATACTAAAACTATCCACATCCTCTTCCATTAGGTACAAAAATGTATCCACATCATCTTCCACTAGGTGTAATTACTATTTTTAATTTGTCAAAATACAAGGCATCCACACCATGATATAATTTGTTTTGCCATTCTATCTAATATTCTATTATGTTTTTAATTGGATTCTTCCACTAGTTTGCTCGTAAACCAGCCGATGCAATAATATATAGGTCCAGTTTATACACGCAGCAACTTTATTTCTAAGAAAATTCTGTTGCAACGCGCACCATGTCTTTCTAGTTCTCAAGACTATGCATCACTATAAGTCAATAACCGTAGCTCGGTAATGGCCCATTCATGTTGTATCACACACACTCGCATAGATACCTGAACCTTCTAAAGAAACCTGAATTCAGGCCCATTGCATCCAAGGCATTGGTCGTGGGCCTTGATAACAAGCTCAGTGGTTTCAGGGGTTCTAACAAAGCGGAGAAACGAATGGACTATAGTCCACCTCGATCTTGGCAACCACTTCTATTAGGACAAACGGGCCAATTTCTATCTTGTCATTAGTTTCAAAGTATCATATATTCTTTCTTGTAAAGTCATGTCTCATGATATATATTTTTATGCTCGCCTCTCCATAAGTCACACACTAAAGCACCTACTCTTACAGTTCTAATAATAATCTTCGGCTGGTCAATGCAAGCTCTCCAAACACATACTAAAAAGCCAATAGGCTATAAGTCTATTAGAAGATAACCATCCAGGGTTAGTAAAAATATCCATAGTTGAGATCTTCATCATATGGCATGTCTGGCCTATCGTTCTTCTAGAGGATGGACTATAAGCGTGCCTATTAGGTGGTCCTTAAAAACTTGCAAATAAGGTTTAAGTTTTTTTTTTGACAAAAAACCATGTCGTTTCAACTCAACCAAATGGACCATATGATTGCACTTGCACATACTGCCATATAAATTTAGGAATGCAAATTGGGGCACGGTGATTGTAACTACGAGAAAACCAGATGTGTTTCCTGATGGTCATAAAGCAAATGCAATTTGTAACACACCCTCCAAACAAAAGTGCGTGACATGACCGTTGAAAAAGAGATGTTTAATTGTTTCTTTGTTGTTACGAAAATACCAACTGTCCAACTCTCGTCACCTATCTAATTTCACTTAACAAGATTGTCTTCATAAAGAACCAAATGGAGATCTTAATTTTTATTGAGGTTCCACCTAATTGAGTCTTATTATTAGTCATCTAATTGCATGAATGCTACTTTCGCAACCAATGCCCTGTTCGCTTAGCTGATAAATCATGGCTGAAAGTACTGTTGGCTGATTTGTTGTGAGAGAAAAATACTGTTCGTTGGCTAAAAAAGTACGGCTTATAAGCTAAGCGAACATGGCGACTCTTTCCACTTGGCTAACTTGTCAACGACTAGTGCCATGCATAAAGACAAATTAAATGGTGTAGTGTTGAATACCTATACGTTTTCCCCCTAGCAATGTTAATTAGAGATGTGTATCGTCATTTAAGGGTCAAGTTTTCAAATTACTTGTCCTTTAAAACCTAACCTGAGCACCACTATGGAGACTAAAAAATGGATAAATCTAAGAAACGGTCTTTATCCTTCATAAGGCTTGGCCTGGCTAGAAATGTGAATCTTTTGGTTTTCAGCATGCTTCTCCTAGAATTTTATCTTTCAATGCAACTACATCTTCCTAAGAAGTTTTCTTGCCACACGCCCATATCACATCTTTCATTGATTAGTTTGAATTGCCATTTGCTTAGCAAACAATGATTTTGAATTTCAAGGTGCACAATTACTAAGCCACCTTACTCCCTTGTAAACATAGAATATCTCACTTCATCAACTTGTATTCGTTTCCAAACCATCATTATTATTGAGTTCGAATTGCAATAAAGGATTTCAAACTACTCCAGATGAAGAAATCTATGTGAAAGTAAAACAATGGCTTCCTGTCACAAAACACAACCTTTTAAACCTTTAGAAGAATGGAGAAGAAAAGAATGTATAGAAAAATCACAAGCCTCTTTAACCGTTGTGTACGCTATGTACGACGACAATGTATCTTCACTGATAAGGCATAAGTGTGTGTATGCGAATCATACGAAAGAAACGAATCACAATCTTGGTCAATGTCAACGCGTGATCGATCTTCAACACTTTGGTAGATCGGACGGCGGTGGCATCAGCTTCTGCTCAGGCAACGGGCCGTCGTTGACCACCCATGCCATCTTCAACCCCCAGCTTGTGTGCACCTCCAGGTGACAATGCATGAACCAAACACCTGCAACAATACTTTTCAAGAAACGCGTACGAATTGAGTGCAATTTTAGCTAGCTCAGCTCGATTGCTACGCACCGGGATTATCCGCGAAGAACCTGATGGCGACCCAGCCACCGGACGGCACGGCGACGGTGTTCCTCTGCACCGGGTCGACTAGGTTGAAGTTGGCTGGGTCCTTTGACGAGTCGTAGTTGCCGAAGCCTTGGCCGACGACGAAGAAGTCGAAGCCGTGGAGGTGCAGCGGGTGGCTCTCGGCGCCCAGGATGCTGGTGCCCTGCAGCACCACCTCCACGCTGGTATTGTACTCCAGCGCCACCACCTTGGTCCCGCTGGAGACGTTGGTGTTGTTGGGCGCCGTGCCCGTGTAGTTGAACGGCTCCAGCGGCGCGACGGGGAAGTCGGCCGTGTACACGCCGGCGATGTTGTCGTAGTGCGCCTGCAGGAGCGCGGTGGTGGGCATGGTGAAGGACACGTTGTTCATGGACGCCGTGAACATGGTCCGGTTGGTGGGCCCCTGGCACGTCTGGTTCGCCGGGCAAGGGTTGGTGCCGAGCCCCACGGCGAAGAAGAAGGAGCGGTCCACGCCGCGGGGCACGCTGGCCGGGTACTCCGGGGTGGCCAGGCTCCGGAGCCTGGCGCTGTAGTTGGCCGCGAAGGCCGTGTCGTTGAGCGCGGGGAGCCAGGGCCGGAAGAGGGGGAGGCTCTTGATGTGCCCCGCCGCCGCTGCCGCCGGCGCATACTCGAGCACGGCGGCGACGGTGGTGTTGTCGAAGGTGCCCGGCTGGCCCGTGCCGTAGGGGCGCGCCAGCATGAGGTGCGTGGCCGCGGGGCACCCCGCGTCGGGCTCGGCGCGTAGGAGCACGTTGGTGGTCTGGCCGGGCGTGATGAGGACGATGTCCGTGTGGAACGGCTTCACGTAGGCGGCGTCCACGTCGACTACGGTGAGCGTGTGGTTGGCGATGGAGAAGAAGAGCTCGTCGTTGAGCGCGGCGTTGATGAGCCGGAGCAGGTACCACTTGCCGGGCAGCACCTTCAGCTTGAACGTGTCTAGAGGGATAGGGAAGCAACACATGACATGAGCCGTTGAGTCGCGCACGGCACGGGGTTCCACAAACCAGCCGCCCTCGCTTTTCAATGGGCCTGACTGAATGGGCCGAGTTCCTCTTACCTTTGCTGGAGCAGTTGTACAAGGGGCCCGGAAGCCCGTTGATAGTGAAGGCGTCCGACACATTTGGGCCTGCCCCAGTCTGAAGCGACTGGGCGATAATTGCCTCGGGATCCGCGTTGAACCACTCTCCTGCGGCACCCAGAGCAGTATCAACCACTGTGCTCCTACAGGCTACTACAGCATGTATATATGTACACCCAGAGCAGTGGCACGGCCACACGCACACGCACACGCACCGAAGATGATGGGGACCTCCTTGTAGGGTTTAACCGGGAACGGGTAGGGCACGCCGCGCTTGGGGAGGATGACGATGGGCCCGTAGAGCGTGGCGCGCATCCAGGAGACGTGCGCGTGCCACAACAGGGTGCCCCGCTGCCCCGTGATGGTGAAGTTGTACACGAAGCTCTGCCCCGTCTGGATGGGGCACTGCGTCACGTACGCCGGCCCGTCCGACCACCCCGTCCGCAGCTGCCGGACGCCGTGCCTGTTGTTCAATTCGTTCGCATATATATATATATATATATGCATGTATGCCAGATCAGAGAATGCAAACAAAATAAATGAAGATCAGTATCAGCATGCACATCAGCTGATCAGCACATGCATTATATTGCATTGGCACGTCCTGAAAGGCCTGAAACTAGCCACTTCTCGTTCTTTGCTAACTGAAAGGATGGCGAGCTAGCTGCTGATCGCATCCAGGAAACAAAAAGATGCTAGATGCTTGTTAGTTGCAGACACCAACCAGGATCGATCCAGACAGAGGTACGAAACGATGATTTCTCTATTCAAACATGGCAGCTTGCGACATGATCTAGGCTACTGGAGTTCGTTGGTGCAAAGAGTGTCCAAGTACGTATATACTAGGTCCGCAGATCGCATCGCTATATATACATGAAAAATCTAGGAGATATGAAGGAAATTTACCAGTGGATGGTAACGTTGTCCTTGACATTGTTCACCACCTTGACGACGACGCGATCGCCCTCCCTGGTGACTATCTTGGGGCCGGGGAACTTGCCGTTCACCGTCGGGATGGCGCGGGTGGTGCACAGCCGTGTCACATTCTGAATCGTCACCTGCCACACATGATTGAAACAGCAGATAATAGACACGTCAATTCACGTCGTTTCTCCAAAACTTCGTTCATAGATGGAAGAGCTAGCTAAAGCATTGCATAAAAAACAAGATCCAACATAGGAGAAACAAGGTGTTTTTTCATTAAGAAGAGAAATAGGCACCCAAGCTAAAGCATTGCATGGTACTCCTAGCAAAGGTACATAACACAGTATGAACCAACGGCGCCATGCATATGCATATGCATATATATTCTTGATGAAATGCGCTTACATTGAAGGTGTAGTATCTGGTTGTGCCGTGCGACGACTGCGGCAATGCTAGCAACGTGCCAAACAACAGGAGGAACGCAAGACATGATGGCTCCCCCATATCTCTTCTCAATTTCAATGCCTGGCGAGGCGATCGATCGAGACGACGGTAGCTATATCTGGCTGCAGCTAGCTCGCTATAGCACGGCCGGCCAGAGCTGATACAATGTGGGAGAAAGGAAGCGTTATATAGCGAAGACAGTAGTACTGACGGTGGTTGCAGTGCAATTTATTAGGTGACGACATGATATTTTCCTTTTTCCTATGACAATAAAAATGTGGAGGAGAATTAGGTGAGGATGATGATCGTGGGAGATCGAAAGCTGATGACACGAGACGGCAAAAAAAAGGCAGAAGAAGCTTAGCGCCAGCCGGCAGCTAGCCGCTTTTGCTGGTCATGTACAAAGAGTTGGGTCGGCCTGGCTTTTAGAGTGCAGGCAAAGGAATCGCCCTTTATGACGTATGGCGCTGCTCTGGACATACATGTATTCTCTCCAGCGTCAGCGCGTGTTATTACTGCTGAATTTTTTGAACCGTTCGATCTGAGTGCACGTCGTCAGGATAAAGGAGTCATGATGAGTTGATGACTGAGACTGACTGATATGATGCAACCATATATCTGGAGCGTATTTCAGACTGAAACTCGCACTGTGTTATGATACGAGCGGGGTCCGATATGATCTTGTGTGTTCTTCCCAAGGATCGACCGCAAACCTTCGCGTCATTTGTTGAGATTTCCTTGTCGCGTCAGATCGAACGCTACCAGGCTAACATTTGGCTAGGAGCCTAGGGCTAGGATTGGTGAAGGCTGACCGCACCGAGCCTACGCCAAGCCAACCGGCAAAGCAGGATGGCCCACCGTCAGCACTCCTTTTACATGTCGGGAACGGGCAGCACGCTGCCACCGGAGGGCCTGTATACGGCCCCCCAAATCATGCCGCAGCCCGTCGCTGGTGTGGATACAGGCGTGGGGCCCGCCCCGAGAGCGGATACAGGCGTGGGGCGGAACCTCTGCCTGTCCCGGTGTCCTGTAGCGAACGGAGATTTGGCGTACCCATAGCGGCGCGCGGTGCAGCTCCTCCACCGCCATATTTGCAGGCCAGGTCCGTTCCCAGGTCCCGGGTGCGGATAGACAGCGGTTAATTTCAACAGTTTGTTTACTGTGACTGATCGACTGACGAAGTAGAGAGATTAGAACACTGCAACTCACAGGGGCCGGGCCATCTCAACAGGAGACGGACATTATCTGAACTGGCATGCATCTGACAGGACACGGTGCAAGATTAAGATCATCCTCATCCATGATTGTTTTCATGGTGGCTCTCCTGAGTCCTGACCTGAGAAGTACCGCCTGTCCAATCTACTAGCTCCAAAGCTAGTCTTGGTGCAACAGGAGTGCTGAATTCCATGTCTGAACAACCCAGACATCCTGTCGATGCACCGGTTGGACCAACCTAGGTCGGCGTAGGCTGCCTTTGACCAATAAACGACACGAAGGCTGTTTGTGCTTTCCACCAAGAGCTTAGCTGAAACGTCAGGCTGCATCTGCAGTTCACACTTCACAGCACAGCACTTTGCCACCTTCACTTCACCGATCATCCTTGCAAGGTGTGCAACACGGCCAGCTACGTGGTATGAATGGATCCGGACGCATGCAATGCAATCCAAGCACAACTGCGTACACAGATGTACAAGGCGATTGCTTCATCTGACAATCTGAAGCAGGTACAGAGCTGCAAAGCAGACTGCAGTTAGAATGTCACTGCAAACAGCTGATAGTCGACACTGGTCACTCACCGCTGTTCATGAAGTTACTGCAATCTGAAGCTATAAAAAAAAATCAGAGAGTTTGCATACACTGGTACTACTGTTATGTCAGTGTAGTTCCTCGCAGCCTTAATTTCCATTGCAGGGTTAGCAAGCAAAGCGCCATGTAACAGCGTGTTCGTTTGGCTTATAAGCCGTACTTTTTCAGTCAACGAACAGTATTTTTCTCTCACAACAAATCAGCCAACAATATTTTCAGCCATGGCTTATCAGCCAAGCGAACGGGGCAGTCTGAAATCTGGATTCCCTCGCCATGGTTTCTCTGTCTTGGACATCAAGGAAACAACTTTAAGTAAAACTACACTAATCTCCACTCATTGTACAAGCGGGAACACACGCACGCAGAACGGCACAAGAAAGATGGTTTCTGGTTGATGACAGGCGACAGGACATGTATCTGATGATCTGATCTCGCTTTTAGGTTGCTGCCGGGAAAGTGATGCGGCATCCTACTCGATCGACCGGCACTAGTCTTACTGTTACTAACAAGTCAATCAACCGGAACTTCTATTCTACCCAATATTTATAATATTAAATAGCAAAACGTTTTTCCAACCTGCCTTTTTACTTTCTAAACTATTCCCCCCCTACTTTTTTACCTCCTAAACTGCCCTCGCCGAATTCCATATATAACCTGGATTAATGATCCATGTTTATACAATATAAGTTAGAACAACTCACGTACAATGATGACATAGAGTCTGATTCCGACGCATGTTGAATCCTTACAACACACATACATATTTGCTAGTACGGACTAAAATATTGTAGGAGATGTAAGGTCTTAGAAGTTTGAATTTTCACCAACACAATACAACTAATCAAATATTTATCTCTTCACCTCATTTATTCATTTTCTAACACAATATAGATAGTATTTTGTAATCTCTATCAAACTGTGACAAACTCATTAATTCACTCTATATGTTTTTTTGACGTTGAACATGAGGAGTGTGTGGAGAACTGCCCGAAATAACACACTTTCGGAGGTTCTCGTCTTCCACTAGACACTAAGCATTCCGAAAGTTAGCTACATCGGATAGTTCCGTCAAGCACACCCCAAGAGAGAACTCGAAACAATCCATGTTTTAAATCCAGAATCTAATAATGAGTATGAGTTTATTGGATTCTTACTACGGTCTCACGAACAATAATGAGTACTAATGGATTCCCTCGCCATGGTTTCTTACTAATGGATTCTTACTAATGGCGATACTTAAAGTTGTTTTCTTTCATCATTTTTATCATGAGAGTAATTATAATAATCACCTATGTAATGGCAGGTTACTCACGCTACCAAAACCTAAGCATAGCAGTCACTCGAACCTGTATTAGTAGGACTCATAGGACAGTTATATCTATGCAGGTGGTTTTCATAAGATTCCTGTAACGTAAATGCACATAACATATATATACAGTTATTATAAAAAATAAGGGGTTATGCACCGGGGCTTACCTTGGGTAGGTGTGGTGTCAGCTGAGTCAGTCGTTGGTGGCTCCGGTACCTCCTCTCTCACAAGGATCTCCTCCTCGTATTCCTCGAAGATCTCCTCGAACTCGTGATCGTCTGTGGTAACTATCTCCGCCAACTCATTTCTCTACATGTATGCGATGATGATGCAACACTTAGCATTAAGGCAACAACAACTCTTAAAATAAGAATATACATATCAAGCTACTAAGCTAGCTCTAATGGCTAAGATACTAAGCTAACTATCATCTTCATCAAGCAAAGTGTTGGATTCAACTAACAAATACTTGACTTTATAAATTAAGATACATCTTTATTTCTACTAGTGATTTAATGTATATTGAAACAAAGAGCATTTAACTATCATAATGCTTAGTCTATTCTAAGGCTACAAAAATTACAGTGAACACATAATAATACAATGAAAGTGCTGTAAAAATTTCAGGATCAAAACTATCACCAATTCATCAAAAAAATTCCTACAATAATCAACTTAATAATATTAAGCATTCTCGTACTATTTAATAGCTCCTAGTGTCAAAACATATAAACATCAACTAAATACACTAAAAGATATATCACAATTTTAGGAACCTAACAAAATTTGTTTCACAATTATTGAACACCTACACGATTTTATATTAATTACCAATGATCAGCTCAGAAATTAAATTAGAAAACTATTTACTAATTCCTTGGAAAAAGAAAACGGATTCTCCGCGCGGCCCACAACGCGCGGCCCACGTGACACAGCGCGCGCGTGCAGCGGCCCGCTTCCACGGCCCACGCGAGGCTAGCCCACGCGCGAGGCGCCCGTGCGTGAGGCGCTTTTGCAACCACGTCCTTGGTTTCCTCCCGAGTCACACCGAAGTCCTAATATTATTTCTCCATCTCACAGACCTTCTCACTTAACCTCCCGACCTTTCCCTAATTCACCCGCGTGAACCCCCAACGACTCAGCGCACGGTGGCGCGACGAGCGGTGACACGGCGTGACCGCGCCGGCCACCAGAGGCTCGCGCTGGCCTGTTGGTCAGGCCAACCTTCCACTATGGTCCAACCGCCTACACCAAGCAGCAACGCGGGGGGTGGGACATGCTACAGCGAGCTGCAGCGATGCGTGGCCGTCCGTGGTGGCGGCGCTACCACTCCGGTGAGCTAGGGCTACTACGGACCTAATTAGCTAGCGTGTGAGCATCAGGAGGCTACCATGGGCTAGGATGAGGTGACGGTTGGAGTGGAGGATGGCGGAGGAGGGGTGGCCACGTGCGGCCGAGCCGTGCGGCGGTGCACCGCGGTGGCGTGGTCGAGTCAACGACGACCAAGGAGGCGGTAGTGGTTCCTCTAGCGTGCGCAAGGTGGAGAGGGAGGCAAGGTGAAGCTAGTGGTGCAGGTGAATTGGATCAGGGCTTATGGTAGAGGGACTGCCCTCGTCCACGGCCGATCGTGGCCTTATTGGCATGGTGGCGGGGAAAGCTCCAAATTAGAGCTTAGCAGTGCGTGCTTCATGGCTGGGTGGGGTTGGACAGCTGGAGAACTCACTGGCGGGGCTGTAGACAGGCGGAATTGATTTGAGATGACGTCTCACTGTCTAACGTGCTAGCGCGACTCCGATGGCGGTAGCAGAGGGAGAGAGGGAGATGGGTCCGAGCTTTGGCTCTCCTCACCTTGGCAGCTAGTGGTCGGCCGGACCCGTGACCATGTCTACGCACTCGCTACGCGACATGTGACCAGACCATGTGCGCATGTGGGGAGGCAATTGAGGACGTGGCCTACGCGACCGCAGCGCCATTAAGGCGAGGCGACGGCACGAGCGCAGCCGGGACAACCCATATGCACGTGGTGGAAGAGCGAGCGGCAGCAGCACAGCATGGCGTCGCGGTGGCATCTGTAGCGGCAACGTGAGGTAGGGTAGCAGTGCGCGGACGCGATGACGAGGTGATGGCGCCGGCAGTGGCTTCGTCGCGGCGTAGGCGGCAGCAGCAGCGGCTCCGCGCGGCGGGGCCAGCGGCGGCGGGGCCACAACCAGGCAAAAGGTAGCCATGGTCGGCCACGTGCGGCAGCGCATGTATGCGTGACCAGCATGGTGACGCCGAGCGCCTGAGCTTGGTGACCGCATCCACTCGGCGAGCCAGCCCGAGAACGTATCGTGCATGCATTTTAAAGCGCCTATAACAACTAAACGGTTGCTTCTGGACCTAAACCATCTTCCCCATGCTCAAGAGAGCATATTAGGCTACCAAGTCGAGCTAAAACACAATACCATCTCTTAACTCGATTTCATAAAATAAATTGCCAAATATGGCATTGTCTTGCTGTATATATATACTTAAATTCTTCTAAGTCCTTGAGCTGAATTTGATTTTAAGTTTTATTTTGAGGCTATTAGAAATGTTAGCTAGCAATGTTATTTTTCTGCAGCAAGTATTTCATTGTCATCTATAAAGTTTGTACTTCAAACTTTATTTAAGTATCACACACATGTTCTATAGTATTTTTGCTCAATAAAAATTGGTTTTTTGACCCTACTTGAAATAACATGAGTTATTGAATAAATTTACGTTTAACATTTTATTGGTCATTTTAGGCTACAAGAAATTTATCAACACTTTCTATCACATGCATTATTACATAAAATGATGCTCATGGCATGATTTAGTAGTTTGTTTAGGGCGTAACACCGAGGGTGTTGCAGAGTGCACCCCTACTAATTTTTATTAGAAAAACGATAGTTCAGTACAGTAATATAACAAAAGCAGAAACAAAGTGAGCCAAAGAAAGCTCAAGAAACAAAACGAAGATGAAGAAAATAAGCTCCAATACATAGATTAAACAAGGTTGTTTAACCATGATTCAATTCCGGGGAAGTAGCTTATCTTTGCGTGAAACAAAAGCATCGCAAATTCAGACTTGAGAGCTCCTTTTGCCTGCTGTAATGAAGGAGACCTATTGTTGAAGATGAGTCCGTTTCTCATTTGCCAGATGGTCCAACACATTAGTGTAATGATCTCCATAAAGAAAGGGACATGAAGCTGTCCTCTGAAACTCTCCAGGCAATGCAGTAGCTCCCCTTGATGATTTATCTGCATACTAAGCCAATTTAGCAAGCTGTTGCATATGGGCAACCTATGAGCACTTGAAAAATCGATTCCTCAGTTATCTGGTTGCAAAGCACACAATTATAGTCATGTAGTTCCATGTTCTTTCTTCTAAGGAACTCCGTGGTGCTAAGTCTATCCTTCAGGATGAGCTAGGCAAATACCTTGTGTTTGTTCTGAAAGAACTCTTCCAGATCCATTTGAAGCCGGATGAATTGTTTTGTGGCCCTTTAAGTGTCTATATGCTTTGGTGAAAGGACCTTGATGTCTCCTAGAGGGGGAGTGAATAGGCCTGTTTAAAATAAACTCGTAGCAGAAGTTAAATTCTAGGTGCAGCACTACTGCTCCCAAGGTGCAGCACTGTGGCACTGCCTCACTAAAGTGCGGCACTACCGCGCCTGCAGACAAGCTCTAACTACAATTCAAAAACTTCCCAAGGAAAAGTAGATCGAGCAAATTACTGGTGTTCCTGGGGTAGTGTAGAGCCTATTCCACCACCTGGATGTTGTCGGAAGTGCATGGGCAAGTAGATTGAGACCAAATCCTAGAATCACCATAAATACAAGTATAGCAATGCAAATCACAAGAACACAAGTGAGACACCAATTTATCCCGTGATTCAGCTCGCCACTAAGGCTTACCTATGTCCATGTTGTTAAGGTTGCCACAAAGGTTTTGGGTCTCTTTCAACCCTTTCCTCATTCTCAAGTCAAGAGAATAAACTCTTGAGATGAGGAGTGATTTCACTAGCTGTTTAGGGTGATTACAAACCTCCTGGGGCTACCACACAAGTTGGCAAGCTCCACGGGCGACGCTCTAGCCGACTAGGAGCAAAGCTCCAAGAGTAATAAACACAGCCACCGACTAAAATGTGAACCAAGTGCTCTTTAGAGTTGGGGAATCAATGGAGCTGCTTTCTAATCGAGTTTTGGACTCTTTTCCCTCAAGGATTGATAGGGAAATCAATGGATTTGCTTGGGGGCTTGAGGTCAACAATGGAGGGAGAGAGAGAGCTCTTGATCTGTTTTGGGCATGCTGAAGTGAGGAAAAAGAGGCAGAGAGCCGTTAGGGAGGAAGGGAAAAGGTATATATACCCCTAGCCCCCAATGGTCACCGCACCCAAGGGGTCAAGCGAGATGGAGCCTGTGGCCTCGAGGTCAGGCGAGACAGAGCTCGTGGCCTTGAGGTCAGGCGAGACGAAGCCCGTAACTTTGGGCGAGATAGAACCCGCATCCTTAGGGTCGGACGAGTTAGAGCCCGTACCCAAGGGGTCGGGCGAGACGGAGGCCGCGACCTTGAGGTCAGGCAAGACGGAGCCCATGGCCTCGAGGTCGAGCTAGACGGAGCCCACGACCTTGGGGTCGGGCAAGACCTTTTAATACGTCTCGAGCCATCCAAGGAAGTTAGCATGGGAGTTAACTTCCTTGTGCCATGACTCAAGTGCGGTAGTGTTGCACTGCGGCAGCGCCTCTCTTCAAGTGCTGTAGTGCCACACCATGCAAGACAGCAAGGGTAATAATGAAGTGTAGACTATCTTGGCTATGAATCTAAGGATGAATGTGGTTGTTTGAGCACTTGGTAGCCCATATTAGCTTAAGCATTGTGTCCTCCTTTATAGTACGACTTTTTCTATACTCAAATTCAAAATATAAAAGAATTTAAACCTCCTTTGAGTTTGAAGCCATCTACAATTGTAATTGGGGGCTTCCACCATCGCATGTGTTATCCTCTTTCTCAATATCACTTCGTAAAGGCTTTGCAAACATCTTTGTCTCATTTATTTGAAATTGTGATCCTTGCTTAAATATCTTCTAGGTATGAGTGTTGAGATCAATCAAGCTTTAGTTTGATTCACATAAAGACATATATGAATCAACATCAATATGGTCAAGCCAATTCATGATTCCTTATATCCTCTTCATCTCGGCTTAACACTCCTAATACTCACTTCAATATCTATCTTCATACTTCTAGCTTGATCAAAGCAATGCAAAGTTGTGGCAGAACCACCCGAAATAGCGTACTTATGGAGGCGCTCGTCTTCCACTAGACACTAAGCAGCCCAAAAGTAACTACAGCGAGCGGTGTCCGTCGGGCACACCCCGAGGGAGAACCTGAAAGATCCACATTTTCCCAAGGATCCAATAATGAAAATGAGTTACAACACAAGTCCATCTCATACATTAGAGTTTCTTAGAAAGTACATTATTACAATACCAAATACAGAGTGCGGAATGATAAACAGCGGAATATTAAAAGATAACATCTAGCGATAAGATAACGAGGATTTCATCTGAGCCCACCAGAAGAATCCTCCACACAAGGTACTCCTCAAGCATCACCTGCAACAGGGGTAAATAAACCCTGAGTACACAATGTACTCGTAAGACTTATCCGACCAGTGGGAATACTTTCTCGACTCCAAGGAACATGTTAGGCTTTATGGTTTGCTGGTTCTCTCTTAGCAAAAAGCAATACTAATAGTGAGTCCTTATTGATACATTATTATCATCAGCCGTATTAAGTTTTCATCTAGTCAATCTATATAAGCACATGTTCTACTTTCAAGCAAGAGTTGAGCAATCGATACTGTTCCTTCTCCTTTTTCCACTTACAGTTCTTACTACGGTGCTAAACCACAGACAAGCCGTACCGGATAACCCAGCGATTCACGAATCAATGTACCCAGCTGGGTGCCCCGAAGACACACGCCCCGCTTGTGCCCCGGGCATAAGCAGAACTAACCCACCACTCTCCTATCCTAGGTGTCCAGGTCCCCATCCAAACTTGGACTCCAAGCCCCCGCCTCTGAATCCCGGACTCAGTGCGGTGCAAGGACCTCCACCACCTCCTCTTCCCATCAGTCGGTTTGGAAAGAGCTAGATCCGCGACAAGAGAGCAGCAAGTCTTCCCTGCGCCCATACCCAAGTATGTGCTCGGGACAATAGTCTGTGACTTGCCTAGAGTCATATGCAACGACCGGTCCTTAATCGACACAGACAGGGAAAAAGTGTAATCGGGCTATGCCCTATTGACCGCAGGACACAACCCCTCACACCCACCAGTACCAAATCCACATCCCTGTTCGGTCACCATTTTCCTTTCCATCATTTCATCATGATATCATAGTTTAATCACCTATTTGCGAGTAATGGCAGGTTACTCATGCTACTGACATCCTGAGCATAGCAGCTACTCGACCTGTACTAGTAGGACTCATGGTGGATATATTTATGCATGTAGTTTCCATAAAATGCCTGTAACATAAATGCATATCATATAAATATATTCAGTGATCATTTAAAAATAGGGGTTATGCACCGGTGCTTGCCTTGGGCAGGTGCCGGGTCAGCAAAGTCAGTACCAACAGGCTCCTGGGCTCCCTCCTGTGCGAAGAGCTCCTCCTCATACTCCTCGATCACCTCGTTGTATTTTGGCTCACCGATGGGTACGAAGTCTACCTGTTCGTGATCTACATGAAATGACGATGCAATGATTAGCACTACGGCAATAGAACTTCTCAATGCAAAAGTACCTCTATTAAACTACTAAGTGATATCTACCCACTAAAGTCTAAGCTATGTACTAGCACTACTAACAAGTATGAACGTGTCATACATTCTTACGGTGACTACGGATACTCCTACTCCTAATGCCAGTTTACGATACATTCACTAAAGCAAGGATAATAACTACGCCATTAAACGACTCGATCTACGGCTACCAATTTTTATAGCAAGTATATAAATGTCTAAGGACCCTACTGTAACAATTTCGAAGCTAAAGCTATTGTCGGTTCGCCACAACAATTCTTGTAATTATTGATCGATATAATTCTAAGCTTTCTATTTAATCTTATGAGCCTACCATCCTAATAGCTAATGGTGAACTAACTGTACTAACAGGTAGATGACATTTTTGCAAACCTAACAAACTTAGTTTCGCTATTTTTGGACAACCATGCAATTTACTACGATTTATCGAAGTTGGATTCATAACATAAAATAAATAAGCATTTCTAATTCTAGGAAATAAGGAAAACCAAAACCTCTTTCGTCGGCCCACAACACGTGGCCCGATCCAGCGTGTCATCCCACCCGCGCGCGATGGCAGGCCAGCGCGCGGCCCACGTGGAGGCATAGCCCAGACGGCCAACGGCCCGCGACGGGGAAAGGCCTGCGCGCGTCGGCAAAATTGCACGGGCACCCCCGACGTACATGGTATTTGCTATGAGACCTACGGTACTGTTTTGCTAGTCTGTAGTTTTACACCTACATCCTCCAACTTCTACGTCTTCACCGCGATGAAGTCCCTGGCCCTCCCCAGGGTGCGCACCGGCGCGACGGCGCGGGCACTGGGCGACTACGCCAGCCACACCCGAACCTCTATGGTCTACCTAAGGGGTCAATAGGTACCTTGACGACAAGTCGAAGCTACTGGAGGCGATACGGTGAGCAGAGGCGCAGTGACGAACTCCCTGCCCAGCGGCGGCTCCTGACCTACAAAGGCGGCCGCGTTCCCATGAGCAACAGCGAAGGCGAGGCCAGCACATGAGTGCGCGAGCACTAGGGAGTACTCACCGACACCATGGCACTGATGGTTTGGTTGGAGGCGGTCTTAGCAAGGCTGGCCACGTGAGCTCACGGTGGTGCGGTGGTGCCCGACGGTGGCACTACCACTGCGGTGGGGCTAGCCTGCTGCGAAGCTATGGCTATGGGGCGCGGGATGCTCAAGAGGACATGGCGAGACTGTGGGTGCACTGAATCACCACGAGGTGCACTGCGGGGCTGTCTCGCCGATGGAGGGCGTCGGCTCGGCCTTATGGACCCGGTGGTGCAGTAATTCGAAATTGGAGCACAGTGAGGTGAGAACGGCAGCACGGTAGGGTAGGTTGGACGACCGGCTGCCTAACAGAGCTACAAGCAAAGCCAATCGAAATGTGGTGCAACCACTACGATGAATTGGGAGAAATCACCACGGCGGCAAGGAGACAGCGGAGACAGGGGAGGTCCTGGCTTGGCTCGTCTACGGCGTCAACATTCGTGCCAACATCACCACTATAGACAATGGGACAGGCGGGACATACCCCTAGATGGTTGCCTGCACGGCCATAGCAGCAACACGACGAACACGGTATGGCGCCATTGCTGCAGTCAGCGCCCGACACCGACGCAAAATGATGCGACGCGGAGGTATGGCGGTGCAGGTGGACGTCCATCGAGCGCATGGCCAAGGAGACAACGGAGCAGAGATAGCCTAGCTGTTGGCATCATGCAGTGAATGACCTAGCACGCTCCTGGCCAAGACGTCGCAGAACACGGCATGGCGCGACAGTTTGGTCGGCGGGCAGCAGCGTGGCCGAGGCCGGTAGTGGCTGGGGTCGTAGTGGCGCGGTGGAAGGCGACCATGGTGCGCGATGCCAGAACGGTGGACGTGATGTGAGCATGAACGCGGCCGGCACGGTAGAGCGCTGGCAATGCCAGCCGCATGCCAGGCCAGGGGTGACCGTGCCCAGTGCCGATTTCAGTGACGCGCATGCTTTTTAAAGCAAGCAGAAAACTAGTATGCGATGCTCCAAAAGCCGAACTAACTATTTGATACACCACAGGGTACATTAAGCTATCTAACAGAGCCAAGATATCGTCCTGCTGTTTAAGCCGATCATTCCATAGAGCTTGCCAAAAGTGGCATCGTCGACCACTTTCAAAACGTACGAGAACGACGTTGAAATGAATGGTTCCGCGTCGGAAACAAACCCAGCCTACTCATAGTTCTAACCAGCTATCCTTATCCGACCACACCTATTTCATCGCCGTTAGCCAACATTCTATAGCACTTTGATTTCGACAACCAATCGATCGGAATACTACATAATAATATATGAAACGTAACCACGGACTCATGTTTCGTATGAATGTTTCAAGTGCCGAACATCGAGGAATACATTATGTCATACACATATGCACATAAATCAGATGCTTATGAAATGTTTCAGCAAAACATTACAATGTAACACCAGGGTGTTACAAATCTACCCCCCTAAAACAAAATCTCGACCCGAGATTTCATGTGCCTAGTGTGAGAAAGAGGTAGGGAGTACATTTGGCGCAAAACTAACTATTCAACCCAGAGAGGAGATGGGGGTAATGCTTTGATAAGTAGCTCTCTTGCTCCCAGGTGGCTTCGTCCTCTGAATGGTTTTGCCATTGTACTTTGTAAAACTTTATCACCCTGTTCCTGGTCACTCTTTCCTTCTCATCCAAGATTTTTATAGGATGTTCCACATAAGACAGATCAGGTTGGAGTGGAAGTCCTTCTATTTCCACAGATTCTTCAGGAACTCGTAGGCATTTCTTCAATTGCGAGACGTGAAATACGTTGTGAACTGCCGAGAGAATTTTAGGGAGTTGGAGACGATAAGCAACGGGACCACACTGCTGCAACACCTTGTATGGACCCACATACCGAGGGGCTAACTTGCCATGGACACCAAACCAATGTACCCCTCTCATAGGAGATACCTTGAGATACACATAATCCCTAGCTACAAATTCCAAAGGCCTTCTTCGCTTGTCTGCGTAAGCCTTCTGTCGACTCTGAGCTGCCTTCAAGTGTTCATGAATTATATTTACTTTCTCTCAAGCCTCCTTTATGAAATCAGGCCTGAAGTACCCATGGTCTCCTACTTCAACCCAGTTTAGTGGCGTCCTACACTTCTGTCCATATAAAGCTTCAAATGGCGCCATGCGGATACTCTCCTGATAGCTATTATTATAAGAAAATTCTGCCAGCTTCAAACAATGATCCCACTTCTTAGGAAAAGAGATAGTGCAAGCCCGTAGCATATCCTCTAGCACCTGGTTCACCCTTTCAGTTTGACCATCAGTCTGTGGGTGGCATGCCGAGCTTCTGAGAAGACGAGTACCCAGGCATTCCTGGAGTTTCTCCCAGAAACGAGAGACAAAAACTAACCCTCTATCAGAGATGATGGTGAGAGGAACTCCATGTAGGGTCACAATTCGATCAAAGTATAACTCCGCATACTTCTTGGCTGTGTATCTAGTGTCCACTGGAAGGAAGTGGGCAGACTTGGTGAGACAGTCCACAATGTCCCAAATAGAATCAAAACCCGTGGAGGTGCGGGGTAAACCCACAATGAAATCTAGGGAAATATCTTCCCATTTCCAAACCGGAATGGGCAAAGGTTGTAGATATCTAGGAGCACGCATATGATCTGCCTTGACTCTACCACAAGTGTCACACTCCACAACGAACTGGGTGATATCTTGCTTCATGTAGGACCACCAGTACAGTTGGCATAGATCATGGTACATCTTGTTGCTACCAGGGTGGATAGACAGCTTGGAATGATGGGCTTCTTTTAAAATCTTTCTTTTCAACTCCCCATTAGATGGAACCACCAGTCTATTCTTGTATCTCACGACTCCCAGCTCATCAATGCTAAAATGAGGTCCATGTCCTTCAGCTAGCAACTTCTTGATGTGAGGAATCTCTTCGGGGTCTTCCTTTTGTTCTCGAATAATTTGCTCTAGCAACTCTGAGGTCAATGCAATCTGAGCTAGCACCTTGGTGTGGTGAAGTGACAAGGGTATTTCCTCAACCTAATGCGACTTATGACTTAAGGCATCAGCTACCACATTGGCTTTTCCTAGATGATAGTGGACTTCTAAATTATAATCCTTGATCAACTCTAACCATCTCCTTTGCCTCATGTTCAACTTAGACTGAGTGAAAATATACTTAAGGCTCTTGTGGTAAGTGAAGATATGCACTTTGTTGCCCAACAAATAATGCCTCCAAATCTTCAGAGAGTGAACTACAGTAGCTAGCTCTAAATCATGGGTAGGGTAGTTCACCTCGTGCTTCTTCAGTTGACGTGAAGCATAAGCTATCACATGCCCCTCTTACATAAGCACACACCCCAATCCCATCTTTAAGGCATCACAGTAAACATCAAAGGGCCTCTCAATATCAGGTTGAGCCAATACAGGAGTAGTGGTCAGAAAAGTCTTCAGGGACTAAAAAGCTTCTTCACAAGCTGGACTCCAAACAAACTTAGCTTCTTTCTGGAGCAGCTTAGTCATGGGCTAGGCTATCTTGGAGAAATCAGGGATGAAACATCGATAGTATCCAGCTAGCCCAAGGAACTAATGGATCTGGTGCACAGACCTAGGAGACTTCCAATCTAATACATCTTGCACCTTGCTGGGATCCACAGAAATGCCCTCAGGTGTCAACACATGTCCCAAAAACTGCACTCGATCTAACCAAAACTCGCACTTGCTGAATTTAGCATACAGCTAGTGCTCCCTTAGCCGAGTCAGGACTATTCGGAGGTGACAGGCATGCTCTTCATCATTGTTGGAATAGTTCAAGATGTCATCGATGAATACTACCACAAACTTATCCAACTCCGGCATGAAGACTAAGTTCATTAGGTACATGAAGAAAGCCGGGGCATTGGTGAGACTGAAAGACATCACTAGGTACTCATACAACCCATACCTAGTAGAGAAAGTTGTTCTTGGTATATCCTGTGGCCTGATCTTGATCTGATGGTAGCCCGATCGGAGATCTATCTTTGAGAACACCTTGGCACCAGCTAACTGATCAAACAAAGTATCTATGCAGGGCAAAGGATACTTGTTCTTGACTGTTACCACATTGAGGGGGTGGTAATCCACACACATCCGTAGAGTACCATCCTTCTTCTTTACAAAAATCGCTGGACAACCCCATGGTGAAGAACTTGGGCAGATGAAACCCTTGTCCATCAACTCCTCCAGTTGTTTCTTCATTTCTACCAGGTCTCTCAGAGCCATGCAATACGGACGCCTAGAGATAGGAGCAGTACCAGGCTCAAGCTCAATGGAGAATTCTACCTCATGGTCTGGTGGCAATCTAGGAAGATCTTCAGGGAAAACATCTGGGAACTCACATACTACAGGAATGGAGGTAAGATCAGGAATGGCTTTAGCATGGGCAGCAATAGGTAAGACCGGTTCTGAGGGTACGATGAGAGACATCCTATCCTCAGAAGAAGGAAGCCGTAACTCTACACTTCTTCTCCTCATATCCAATACTACCCCATACACCCGTAACCAGTTCATTCCAAGAATAGCATCAATGCCTTGCCCAGGCATTATCATGAACTATAGACGGTAAGTGTGGGTGGCTAATACCAAACTTACTGTATCCATGCGGGTGTTGATAAACATCTAAGAACCCGCAGTACGTATCTTATAGGCATATGGTATAGCCAATAGTGATAAGTTGTGCCGCTCTACAAACCCCATGCTCATAAAGGAATGCGATGCACCAGAATCAAACAACACCAAAGCTGGATGGGATTCGATGGTGAATGTCGATACAGGACCCACAGGATACCCCGCAAGGGAGAGAGAAGATCCAGTTCAACTAGGATTCTTCCCATATAATCTTAGTAGTAGAACTATTAAGTAATCCTACTAGGAAATCTCATTGTAAACCGACTAGGACTCTGGCCTCCTGACTATATAAAGGAGGGCAAGGCTCCTGAGAGTTAAGAAGAACGATTGTACAACACAACATATCACAATCAATCCAACGCAACGGCAAACACCGACTGGACGTAAGGCTATTACTCGATCTACGATCGAGGGCCTGAACCAGGATAAATCGACTGTCTCTTGCGTTAACCGTCGAGTTTTGCATACGCTGAAGCCCGAACAATACTGCCCCGGCTACCCCCGTGGCAGGCTATCGGTGGTCAAACATCGACAGCTGGTGCGCCAGGTAGGGGATTTCGGCGACTTTGCATCTGAGAGCTCGATGGACCTCGACAACATAATCTTCCCGACGGGATCAACTTTCATCTTTGGCTCATGGATCTGCGAGGCAGACAACAACGGCAAGCTTCAAAGCCATCTCCTCGAAGATCCAGATCATCTTAAAGAAGTTCCTATTTCAACAACTGCAATGGATAAGCTCACTAGAAGATTCGCGCAGCTCATAGTATCCGATTCAAATCAGATTTCATGACCACTCGTATCCAATTTGGATTCAAGCTCCAAGGCGAAGTTTTATCCGAGTACTTTCAAGAAACCGAGTTCTTTTTTGGCAAAATTCCAGAGCACAACCCAAAACAACTCGGATTATCCCCAGAGTTATCTCAAGAAGTCGAGTTCTTTTCCATTTGAGCTCAACAACATGGCAAAATCCTATCAGGGACAGTTTGAAAGATCTTTCAATCCTAGATTCGGGATACCACTGATAGGAGCTTAGGAGGGTCTCGTGCTAACGATAACATCGTAGGGCTGTATCATCCATTAGCTGGGTTCCATTCCTGAGGGTAGCGGAACCCAACTAGTCGGCACAACAACAATAGCTATTCTACCTTACCAAGAAGGAGACTCGATCTACGACACCGGGGCATCTACTAAAGTTATCAGCGACTTCGATAGCATGAAAACTAACGCCAATAACAGAATGACTCACGCACGAGAGGTGCTCATGGTTCGACGTCCGCGGTCACCATTAAATCCCCCGGAAGCACCCGATGTCAGATCATCAGATGAATCAGAATCCAACATATCACCCTTTGCCCAGGGCTACGATGGAGAAACCGATAGTCAGAAACAAGCTAGAGAAAGAAAAAACAAGTTAAAGCAAGGGCGCCAACACTATGCTAGGCAGTGCAGAGAAGCTTGGATCAGATATGAGTCAGAATTGGCTGAGTACGACAAAAGAAAATCGCAACGAGAAGTTGAAGGAAGACGCACAGCAAATACGCCTTATGATAAGATTCGAGAAGCATTAGAAGAACTCGGAGCAACTTCACATCCTGGTGAGAAGTATGAACAACTCTAGGACTTGCTCTGATCGACGATCCCGAGAACGCACGAAGAGAAAGCTCGATCAAGACTACCCGCCAGATCAACAACCCATCGGCAAGAAGACCAGAATCAAAGGAAATCCGCCTTCGAAAGACTTGGGCCAGGTGGAAGCCATGACGGAGGAAGTAGGAAGGAACATAATCAAGGCCACCGATTTGAACAACTAAGGAAGACTAGGAGCAGGGTACCTACCCAGACAACCTCGCAAGATTGTTCCCATCAGAACAATAGTTGGCCAGAAGAAGGTGCCGAATCTGAGTTTAAAGAAACCAAGGCACACGACAGGTTCCCCTGTTTCGCGAACAGGCTTGCATTGGTACGATTACCTCACAAATTCAAACTGTCTAACCACTCCAAGTATGATGGCAAAACTGAACCAAGGCAATGGCTCAGAATATATTCACAATCAATTGAACTAGCCAGAGGATACGGCGATATCAAAACCCTTTTCTTTCCCATGGCACTGGAGGCCATGCCCCTCCAATGGTTCAACAAACTGAACCCAGGATCTATCAGAAAT
Organism: Miscanthus floridulus; assembly: GCF_019320115.1. NCBI lineage: Eukaryota > Viridiplantae > Streptophyta > Magnoliopsida > Poales > Poaceae > Miscanthus > Miscanthus floridulus. The sequence goes on along the minus strand of NC_089581.1, from coordinate 154,174,002 downwards.
TGGGAGGATTTGCAAAGAGCTTTTTGTGAAAATTTCGCAGGAATCATTACACACCCAATCACTCATGCAGAGCTAAAAGGACTCAAGCAAAAGGGAGGTGAAAGTCTTAGAAATTACTATCGACGATTCGGCGAACTACGAGCTCAAGTGCATGACATAACCGAACGAGAAGTAATTGAAGCTTTCTCTCACGGAATCATGGCTAGGTGGCAATTTCAAGACTTCTGCAAAGAAAATCCGAGAAACAATGAAGAATTCAGACGTACAGTAGAAAAGATGATTACTGCAGAAGAAAAAACACGAGAGAGGTTCCCGGACAGAAGCAACCAGGACAACTCGGACAAGCAAAATCACCGAAATAACAGACATCAAGAAAGAAAACGTAGACCAGACAATACTGTGGCAATGGCCGACAAATCAAAGAAGTTTCCCAAACCCAGAAGATATGATGACATTGAGAACATACGTTGCCCATTGCACCCTAGTGGGAGGCACACCATCGGAAATTGCTACACTTTCAATGATCGATACACAAGAAAAAATAGTAAGGAAAACACTAAAGAGGACAATCAGAAAAGAGATGAAGACAACCACGAGGACAAAGGATTCCAAAAACCCACGGGAACGGTAGCAGTGATTTTCTCAGGGGCTCCAGAGTGCAGAAGCAAACATCAAGAAAAACTAGCACTGCGGACCATTATGATAGCAGAACCGGCTACACCAAGATACCTCAATTGGTCACAGTATCCTATCCAATTTACCAGAGAAGACCAATGGACTAGCGTGGGAAACGCAGGCCATTATCCACTGGTTCAAGATCCAACTATTGCTAGTATGACCATCACCAAAGTACTAATCGATGGAGGAGCTGGACTCAACATCATCTTTTCAGAAACTCTAAGGAAAATGGGACTACAACTCGCCGGGATGATTACGCCAACAAGCACACCCTTTTATGGAATAGTACCCGGCAAAGCAGCCATGCCACTCGGACAAATTACTTTACCTGTTACTTTTGGAACTCCCTCAAACTACCGAACAGAGTTTATCAAATTTGAAGTCGCCGACTTCGATTCATCTTATCATGCAATCCTCGGACGTCCAGCACTGGCCAAATTCATGGCAATACCACATTATCCGTACTTACTGCTTAAGATGCCAGGACCAAACAGTATCCTTTCTCTTCGAAGCGATTTGAAGCGCGCTTTTGACTGCGACGTTCAGGCAATCCAAATTGCAGCTAAAGCGCAAGCCGACAATGGAAGAAAAGAAATAGCCGCAATCGCTGCAGGGACAAGCCAAGAAGAATTAGAAATACCGGCTAAAAAGCCCAGCATCATCGCACCACCAAAAGAAGCCGACGTCAAGCAAATCGACTTAGGCACAGGCGATACCTCCAAGACAGCAACCATCAGTGCTCACCTCTCGGCAAAATAGGAACTCGTGCTCACCAACTTTCTCCGGGACAACAAAGATCTCTTCGCTTGGAAGCCGGCCGACATGCCAGGGGTCCCAAGGGAGTTGGATGAGCACAGAATTGATGTTAACAAAAGCTCCAAGCCTGTCAAGCAACGGCTACGACGATTCTCACCCGACAAGAAGGCAGCAATTAAAAAGGAAATAACAAAACTAATGGCAGCCGGATTCATCAAGGAGATCCTTCATCCAGATTAGCTAGCAAACCCGGTCCTTGTGCAGAAGAAAAACACGGACGAGTGGCGTATGTGCGTCGATTACACAGATCTCAACAAACATTGCCCAAAAGATCCATTCGGGCTACCACGCATTGACCAGATAGTTGACTCAACAGCAGGATCTACGCTATTATCTTTTCTCGATTGCTATTCAGGATATCACCAGATCGCACTAAAAGAAGAAGACCAGAGCAAGACATCTTTCATCACCCCATTTGGTGCCTACTGCTACAAGACCATGTCGTTTGGACTAAAGAACGCTGGCGCCACGTACCAAAGAGCTATCCAGACTTGCCTTGGGAATCAAATCGGCGAAAATGTGGAGGCATACGTGGACGATGTGGTGGTGAAAACAAAAAACCTAGACACTCTAATTGAAGATTTAAAGCAAACCTTCGAAAACTTGAAGAAATAGAGATGGAAATTGAACCCAAATAAATGTGTATTTGGAGTTCCCTCAGGACAACTACTCGGATTTTTGGTCAGTCAGCGTGGGATCGAAGCCAGCACCAAGCAAATTTGAGCTATAACAGAAATGGGCCCACCTAGAAGTGTCAAAGATGTGTAGAAACTAACAGGATGCATGGCGGCCCTCAACCGTTTCATATCAAGACTCGGAGAAAAGGGGTTACCTTTCTTTAAACTACTAAAGAAGACAGACAAGTTCGAGTGGACAATAGAGGCCGACGAAGCTTTCAAAAAACTTAAAGAATACCTCACTTCATCGCCTATCCTGACACCTCCAAAGAAAGATGAAGATTTGATGCTATATATTGCGGCAACTCCTACCGTAATCAGCACAGCAATAGTCATAGAAAGAGAAGAACAAGGGCGCGTGTATAAAGTGCAACGTCCCGTATACTACATCAGCGAAGTACTGTCAGAGTCCAAAATCCGATACCCGCATGTACAAAAACTACTCTACGCTCTACTCATTACCTCACGGAAGCTTCGCCACTATTTCGAAAGCCACAAGATTACCGTGGTGACAGATTTTCCACTCGGAGACATCCTACACAATAAAGATGCCATGGGGCGCATATCCAAGTGGGCAGTTGAAATTGGAGCTCTTGACATCAATTTCACCCCATGGAAAGCAATCAAATCTCAAGCCCTCGCCGATTTCGTGGCCGAATGGACAGAGATTCAACAGCCTTTATCAGATACAATCCTTGACCACTGGAAGATGTACTTTGACGGATCACTCAAACTAGGCGGGGCTGGTGCAGGCGTTCTCCTCATTTCTCCAGAAGGAAAACAACTCAAGTACGTCCTTCAGATATTATGGCAAGCTACAAATAATGAAGCAGAATATGAAGCCCTCATCCACGGGCTACGAGTGGCGATTACCCTCGGAATAAAAAGATTACTCGTATACGGTGATTCAGCAGTAGTCATCAACCAAGTCAACAAAGATTGGGATTGCACCAAAGAAAACATGGGTGCTTATTGTGCTGAAATCCGGAAACTTGAAAAACATTTCCAAGGATTAGAAATTCTACACGTCCTACGTGATTCCAACATTGCAGCAGATATCCTTGCCAAGCTCGGATCAGACAGAGCAAAGGTTCCACCCGGCGTATTTATAGAAGAGCTATCAGTTCCCTCTATCAAACAACCCGGTGAAACAACACATGAAATCTAGGCTAAAGGCGTTCAGATTTTGGTAATCAACACTTCATGGAGCCAAGTTTTCATCGACTATATCAAAGAAAATAAACTGCCAGCAGATAAAGCAGAGGCCACCCAAGTTGTTCGCAGAAGCAAAAACTACGTTCTAGTAGGAAATAAACTTTACAGAAGAGCAACATCATCAGGAGTACTCCTAAAATGTGTCTCATTTCAAGAAGGCAAAGAGATCCTAGATGAAATACACTCAGGTTGCTGTGGAAATCATGCCACTTCAAGGACACTAGTTGGCAAAGCATTTCGCACCGGATTCTACTGGCCAACCGCTTTGAAAGACGTAGAAGAACTTGTTAGAAAATGCAAAGGTTGCCAAATGTTTGCAAGACAAGCCCATGTACCAGCTCACAATCTTATCTGCATCCCACCCGCTTGGCCCTTTTCCTGCTGGGGGCTGGATCAAGTGGGACCCCTGAAGAAAGCAAAAGGCGGCTTCGAGTACATCTTCATAGCAATCGACAAATTCACCAAGTGGATTGAATACAAACCACTCGCAAAGTACAGCGCAACCAAAGCAGTCGAGTTCATCCAAGACATTATGCACCGCTTCGGCATGCCCAATCGAATCATCACAGATCTAGGCTCCCCCTTCACAGCTATAGAATTCAAGAGGTGGGCACAAGACTGTGGTTTCAGTATAGACTATGCGTCTATTGCACATCCAGAGGCCAACGGACAAGTAGAAAGGGCTAATAGACTCATACTAGCCGGATTAAAGCCAAGATTATACGAAGAACTAGTGGACTATGGGTCCAAATGGATTGAAGAATTACCAAAAGTAGTATGGGGACTACGAACTCAAATAAGCAGAGCAACAGGCTACTCACCCTTCTTCCTAGTTTATGGGTCAGAAGCCGTACTGCCCGCCGACTTGATCTGGACATCCCCAAAGATAGAGCAATACGATGAAGGAGAAGCAGAACACACAAGAAGATTAGAACTCGACAGCTCAGAAGAAATCAGAGTAAACGCTACCCTCCAATCAGCCAGATACCTACAAGGTTTAAGACGGCATTACAACAAAAGTATCCAACCCTGATCACTACAAGTCAGAGACTTAGTACTAAGAAGGATACAGAAGACTGACGGACGACATAAGCTACTCAGTCCATGGGAAGGTCCGTTCATTGTCACAAAAGTCACCGGACCAGGCACATACAAGTTAATAACCGAAGATGGAAAAGAAGTCAGCAATACATGGCACATCAGCCAGCTAAGAAGATTCTACGCGTAAAAACAACTCAAGAAAAAACAGATATGCAAGCCACAAGGGACCAACGTTCACAATCGATGAAAAGCAATACTCTTCAACAACATATGTAGTAGTTTATACTCATGATCAATAAAGATGACATTCATCCACAGCATGTCTTGTCATGACTTTCAACAAGTTGTTTTCACGAAACGAAAAGCAAAATGGCTGAAAACATGCTTGAGCATTCCGGCCGAGAGCAAAATAGCTGAAAAGACGCTTGAGCCCACCGATGAGGGTAGCTAAAAGCTAACACCCGAAACAAAAAGCAAAATGGCTGAAAACATGTCTGAGCATTCCGGCCGAGAGCAAAATAGCTGAAAAGACGCTTGAGCCCGCCGATGAGGGTAGCTAAAAGCTAACACCCGAAACAAAAAGCAAAATGGCTGAAAACATGCCTGAGCATTCCGGCCGAGAGCAAAATAGCTGAAAAGACGCTTGAGCCCGCCGATGAGGGTAGCTAAAAGCTAACACCCGAAACAAAAAGCAAAATGGCTGAAAACATGCCTGAGCATTCCGGCTGAGAGCAAAAATAGCTGAAAAGACGCTTGAGCCCGCCGATGAGGGTAGCTAAAAGCTAACACCCGAAACAAAAAGCAAAATGGCTGAAAACATGCCTGAGCATTCTGGCCGAGAGCAAAATAGCTGAAAAGACGCTTGAGCCCGCCGATGAGGGTAGCTAAAAGCTAACACCCGAAACAAAAAGCAAAATGGCTGAAAACATGCCTGAGCATTCCGGCCGAGAGCAAAAATAGCTGAAAAGACGCTTGAGCCCGCCGATGAGGGTAGCTAAAAGCTAACACCCGAAACAAAAAGCAAAATGGCTGAAAACATGCCTGAGCATTCCGGCCGAGAGCAAAATAGCTGAAAAGACGCTTAAGCCCGCCGATGAGGGTAGCTAAAAGCTAACACCCGAAACAAAAAGCAAAATGGCTGAAAACATGCCTGAGCATTTCGGCCGAGAGCAAAATAGCTGAAAAGACGCTTGAGCCCGCCGATGAGGGTAGCTAAAAGCTAACACCCGAAACCAGTCGACCGAAATTTAACTTCAAAAGACCCTCCAGCACTTCGTTCCAAAAAGCAAGAGGCTCGGGGGCTACATCCAGATAGGAATACTTTTTCCTCAGAAAAGCACAAGCGCCACTCAAGAAAGCACTCGGATACCGAAGTTCGCCAAGGCAACATTCTAAACCGAGTCGTTTTACATAGCGCAGGCGAAAGGTTGTCAGCGCAAAGATCTACATCTAACAAGTCATAGCACGGACAAAGCACTCGACGGATCACAAAAGAGGAAGAAAAGAAAAGTACTCGACAAATCGAGGGGTCTCATCAAGGATAACACACAGAGTTGTTTTGCGGAGCGGAGACAGGAACAGGACAAAGTACTCAGCAAGTCAAGTAACTTCAACCGCACCCAGGCAAAGAATACATCAACAAAAGTAAAGAATCTTCATTTAAAGGGGAGTGTAATATTACAAGGGGATGCTCAATCAAGTCAGGCGTTGTCATCAGAAAGGGAGATGTCAATATTTAGACTATCTACAACCCTACTGGCTAGACCTTCGACTTCGGGCTCCATCCTCTCAACGGCGTCAAGGTATTCTTGGCTTTCAGCTTCCTCTGCTATCTTGGACAGAGGCGCCTCTGGAGCAAGGACCCAGACCTGGGCCAGCACATTCTTGGTACATACTTGGGCACACTTCTTCGCGAACTCTTGGAAACGAGTCGGAATCCGGGGAATGAACTGCGCCCAAGATTGCCCGTCATCCGCTGGAGTCCGGAGGACATCGGCTACTGAGCGAAAAGATTTCCACAAAACATTCCAATTTTCAGTAGCCGTCGCCAGCTTCCCAGACAAGCCTTCAATAGTTTTTTGGGCCTGCACAAGATCTCTGTCAGCTCCGCGCCTAATCAGCCTAGCAAGGGCGAGTTCTTTCTCAGCATGAGTAATTACCTCCTCAGCTTTATTATGACTAGAATGGACAAGGGCCTTCATTTCATCGATACTCTCCGAGAGCTTCTGCTTCTCGACTCGGAGAGCTAGACAAGACACCCAAGAACAAGTCAGCGGAAAAAGAAGTCAAAATACAAAAAGAAACAGGCCGAACCCGTGGCACCTTTGCATTCATTCTTCGCAGACTCCACCGCAGCATCTCTTTGCTTCTCCGTCTCCATGACCCGGGCGCGAAGGGTCTTCTCCTCCTTTTGGTACATTTGACGCTCCATCTCCAATTCAGCCCGGAGGAGGTCAAGATCGGCTTTCAGAGCGTCCACCTCCAAAGACAACTTCCTCTCATTTTCAGATGAGAAAAAGAAGCCGGAATGATCACGAGAGAAAGACTGAGCAAAGAGAAACAAGGCGTAAGAACAGAAGAAAAACAAGTATGCAAAAGAGGAGTAGCAATAAAACCTACCTAGAGCTTTTCACCAAAAGAAGTCGCGAGGGTCGACAAGCTCCCCCAGGCTGCGGTCAGCTCTGATAACCGGTGAGTGGCATCAAACTGTTGCACCACGTCACCGGAAAAAGAGGGGCCACCGAAAGCAAGGGAAGGGGAAGGAGAAGCCGGCTGGGGCGAAGAAGGAACAACCAAAGCAACCTCCAGGGAAGCCAGAGCCAAACCCTCAGAAGGACCCGGCGCAACAGCCACAGTCACCTCTGGAGCGGCCAAGTCCGCAACTCCACCAGGAAGCTCTGAAGCCCCCACGGTGACTTCATCAACAGAATGTTGTGAGTCCCGAGGCTCGGAACTCGTTGGCGTGGCGGGAGGCAGCGAAGAAGTCAATGAAGAAATGAGAGAAGACGAAACACTGAAAAATGATAAAAGGAAGCACCATTAAGAACCAGAGGAAGGAAGATAAAAGCCAAAAAGATAAAGCTAGAATCTACTCACCCAACCACTTTCTTCTTCGCGAAGCCAAGAGAAGGCCTCGCAGGGGGAACCACGATGGTGAAGACGTCCCCGCCACCCGGCGACAGGCGCAGGATAGCCAACAACGGAGCCGCAGAAGAAGCCGGGGCTGGAGCCATGGAAGAACCCCGCACCAGAGGAGCAGTAGAGCTCGGGGCAGAGGCAACCAAAGAACTCAACACCGGAGCTTCAGGAGAAGTCAGTGCGGGAGTCTCGGAAGAACTCGCACCCGACCTCCGATTACTTCAAAAAAAAAGGTTCAAAACTAAAAGTCAAGACGAAGAAGAGAAATTCAATACAACAAGAATATGAAAAACAACTCACCGCCGCATGACGAGGGGGACTTCATCATCCTCTTCTTCCTCAGCCAAGGAAACCAGAGCACCTGCTGAAAAGAGAATAAAAGTACTCGGATCAAGAGAGAGACATGAAAATAAAGGAACAAAGAGTATTAAATGTGCTCACCTAAGAGCATGCTAGCAACGACTGGAGTACCTGAGGGAGTACTTGGTTTGCGAGGCTTCTTGGAGACAGGCGGGCCAGATGAAGACCCATCCATTCGCCCCCTCTTCGGGACGCTGCGAGGGCCACGAGGGACTAGACGAGGAACATATTCTTCATATACATCAACAAATCTGGAAGAAACCCCAGGAAGGGCTGTAGAGGTTTGGGACTTACTAATTGCAGAGGTTCCAGCTAAACGATCCCCAGTCTCCACCACGGCAGGGAGAACATCAAGGAGGATCGGATCGACAAAGTTTCGCCCAAGCTCCTGTGAAAAAGAATAAAACAACCGAGACAAAGAAAAGCTAAGCAAGAACGGATGCAGCAAAAGTATATAAAGTACTCAAACAAAAAGATAGACAACTCACAGCTGGAGGCGGGTTGATGGCCGAGAACTCAGAGATGGCAGGAGGAATGACGCTCACTCCTTTCAGTATCTTCTGAAGACGCTCGAGTACCTCCTCACCGGTCAGCTCAAGAGCTGGGACCATGCGTGAAGGATCCTCGGCCCCAGAATACTCAAAGCCGAGATGCTCCCGCTCCTTCAAAGGCTAAACCCGGCGACGAAGGAAGCTTGAAACAATACCAAAGCCGGTCAAACCCTGTTGTTTCAGCATGCTAATCCTATCAAGGAGTGGCTGGATCGCTTGAATCTCAGCAGGTGACTCAAGCTTCTTGTCCCACCGGTCATTCACCACAGGACCAGATCCGGAGTGGATGACAAGGGAAGGGATCAAATTGGCAGCGTAGAACCACTCGGCACGCCAATCTTTGACAGAATTGACCAGGTCATAATCAAAAAACTTAATTTTGAGACCCTGGCGAAACTGAATCCCGCAACCGCCGAGGGCGCTGGTTTCTTCACGGCGGGGTTGAGGTTTCAGACGAAAGAAAAAGCGAAAAAGAGATAGAGAAGGAGGAATCCCAAGGAAGGCTTCACAAAGGTGAACAAAAACAGAAAGATGGAGAACGGCATTGGGGGTTAGATGGTTCAGACTAACCCCGAAATAACCAAGAAACTGATGAAGGAAGGCGGAAGCAGGAAGACAAAGTCCAGCGCGGACAAAGGAAACAAAAAGGACAATCTCACCAGGACCCGGAGCCGGAACCCGATGCTCGCCCGGAACTCTCCATTCAGCGATGACTTTGCTTTGGATCAAGCCGTCGTTAACGAGCTCGCGCAGCTGGTCTTCGCTTGTTGTTGGAGCCGGCCAAACCTTTTGAGCTGCCCTCATGGCCACAAACTCCTGGTTTTCAATCAAAGAGAGGGATGACTCCTTGTCCACGAAGGTCGCCTGAGACTTGCTTGCGGTTTTCTTCTTTCCCATGAACTGGCGGAAGCAAAAAAGACACTAAGGAAGATGAAGCTAGGATGATGGTGCTCGGGTGATGGCGACAATGACGGCGGCGGATTTTTGAGAGCTAGGGTTTAAAGGCAAGAGCTGGACAGCAAAGGAAAGGAAGATAAAAGGTCTTTAAATAGATTTTTCAGTGATACAAACGGCCCACAAGGCCCGTTAAAACACAATGTGGGAACGCAACGGTCCATTTACCGACGCAGCTAAAACGACGGAGGGCATGAATCCACACAACGGTACTAACCAACGGGCAGATTTCAGACTTATCCGTCCAACGCCATGGCAGGGTTATCAGATTGATACAAGAACAACCCGTCAAGCCAAGAAGAAAGAAAGAAGAAAGAGAGGGTTACCTCACGAGGAACAAAAGAACCCGGTTATGTAAGAAAGAACTCGGTAGTCCCACGAACGACAGGGATCACAACAGAAAAGTCAAAGACAACTCAGAAGACAAGATTCGTTACATTACAAGTGACTTCAAAAATAGAAGATTACAAATCTTACAAGACCCAACGAACTCGGCACCACGAAAAGCAAAGTAGCAAAGAAGAACACGGACATGACTAGGCTCTAGAACGACTACGTGTCCAAAATTGTTACTGGGAAGGACAGACCGCCATCAGCTACACTGTTTTCTTCAAAGGACGGACGCAGTGCATCCAAGGCGGAAATCGGCAGCACGGTAGGGCAACATGGAGCAGAGAAGGCCGGCGGGCATCTGTCTACCCAAGACCGATGTGATGCTGGATATGGTGTTGATCTGCACCGGACAGTCTCAAGACAGGCGACGAGGATCAACCCAGAACTGCCGGATGAAGGAACGAAGCCCACATCACAAGACTTCCTCCAACTACCACCACATACATCCTGGCACAATGCTGTCGCGGGATTAGCCTACCTCTAATCCCTATCACAAGACTTCCTCCAGCTACAACAAGACACATAGGAACTACAAAATATGCCCGGGGGCTGCTCTACTTCACAAACTACCATGTTCATGACCACCAAGGTTTCAACAGAATGTCCAATGGATGAAAACAAGCACTCCGGGACAGTATTTATAGACCAAAGGATCGGTGTACATGGACTAGGAGTACCAACGAAATAAGCCTAACAAAGGACACAGTGAAAAGACAGGACTCAATAATGGACGACTCAGGCGAGAGGAAGCAGTACTCGAAGACGGGCATATTCGGAAGAATATACCAGCACAGTACAACCCGTGAACAAAAGGCATTTACACTCAACCACCACCATACAACTGCATCTGACAACAGCAGACCATCAAAGAATACGCTGAGACCTCGCATCCGAGTTCTTCCTGAATAAAACAACACGGATATACGCTCGGAGGCTCGGCCAGCACCATAGCTTAATCAACACTAAGCTAGGGAACCCGGCTTTCATTTCAACTACTCCCGGAGGCTCGAAACCAAAGATAAAGGACCAAGAATACAAGAAACTCAAGACTACAACGACGACGATACATCAAGACTCTTCATCTGACTTCTTTTCTAAAGAGAAGAACTCGGAGAAAGCGTGGAGCTATGGGATAGACCCAAAAGCACGACACTTAGTGAGTATAATTTCACCCAAAAGGAACCCGGACATAAGCTCGGAGGCTGCATGCTGCGAAACTACTCGGACGATGGCATAATCCAAGTCTTGGGGACTACTTCAGAACACAAATTTTCAAACAAAGGATCAAGACCCTCCAACTTTTTGTTCCAAATAGCAAGAGGCTCGGGGGCTACACTCAGTGAGTGCGCTTTTTCAAAAGACTTCCTCAACGCAGACCATTTCAAGACATTACGACAAAAAGAACCCGGAACGAGCCATATTCGAGTTCTTTTTTATAAAACTTCAACGAACAATCAGAACAACTTCAAGACAAGATCCTCCAGCTCCTTGTTCCAAATAGCAAGAGGCTCAGGGGCTACAACCAGATGGATGTATTTTTTCTTCAGAAAAGCACTCGCCACTCAAAGATCCTAAGAAGCGCTACAAGGTTTCACTCCAGAAAGCACTCGGATGACATCTTGTTCCTACTCAACAAGACTTGAAGGGGCAGAGCGAGACTTTCAGAGCTCAACCATGAAGTGCTCGGGGGCTTGTCGATACAGGACCCATAGGATACCCCGCAAGGGAGAGAGAAGATCCAGTTCAACTAGGATTCTTCCCATGTAATCTTAGTAGTAGAACTATTAAGTAATCCTACTAGGAAATCTCATTGTAAACCGACTAGGACTCTGGCCTCCTGACTATATAAAGGAGGGCAGGGCTCCTGAGAGTTAAGAAGAACGATTGTACAACACAACATATCACAATCAATCCAACGCAACGGCAAACACCGACTGGACGTAAGGCTATTACTCAATCTACGATCGAGGGCCTGAACCAGGATAAATCGACTGTCTCTTACGTTAACTGTCGAGTTCTGCATACGCTGAAGCCCGAACAATACTGCCCCGGGTACCCCCGTGGCAGGCTATCGGTGGTCAAACATCGACAGTGAACATACCAGCCATAACTGTCTCCTGCTGCACAACTTACTGAGCATCCGTGAAGTGCACCTGACCAGATCTGCTGGGCACCTTCCTCTTGATGAAAGTCCTCTTAATAAGCCTAGAATTTGCAGACAGCTGAGTTGCCTGCTGCTGAGGACACTTCTTGGCATAGTGGCCATCCTTGCCACACTTGAAACAAGCACCAGGCTTGTTCCCAAATCCCTAATGAGGTGGGACCTACTGTCCCTGAGTCTGCTGGGGCTGCACCTACTGTGGAGGTGCCTTGTACTGAGCAGAGGAAGTCTATGACGTCTGCTGGGGTGACCGGAACGGAGGCTCGCTGGATGGTTGTTAGGGCCCCTGCCTAACAATTTGCACCTTTTGAGTATGAGGATGGCTGGAGGATCTAGCTGCCACCCGCTTCTGCTTCCAATCTGCCTGAGATGCCTGCTGAAAACCCTCAAGAGCAATGGCGGCATTCATCAGAGCCCCAAAAGTCTGATAGTTCCCTAGGTACAGTTTCTCCTGAAGAGCAGGAGTGAGACCGCGAAAGAAGCGATCCCTCTTCTTGTCATCCGTGTCCACCTGACTACCAGCATACTGAGCCAAGTGGTTAAACTGGGTCACATACTCCATTACCATCCTGCTCCCCTGACACAGCTCCATGAACTCGGTCACCTTCTGGTGGATAACACTAGCAGGTATGAAGAACTCGCGGAAGGCGGTGGAGAACTCCTGCCACATTGCCGGGTGATCCGGTAGCTCCATGGCCTAGAAAGTCTCCCACCAGGCACCTGTAGACCCCAAAAGCTGCTGGGACATAAAGTGCATCTTCTGCTTGTTGGCCACTCCAAGCAGCCAAAACTTCTGCTCCAGCGTGCGAAGCCAGTGCTCCACCTCCAACGGATCGTCCGACAGCGTGAACATGGGCGGGTGGGTCTTGAGGAAGTCCTGGTAAGAGGACTGTCCCTCAAGACGGCGAGCACCACCCCCATTCCCACCATTGCCCCAGGGCCTCCACGGGTGAGACCCGTGATGGCATGTGCCATAATCTCCATGGCACGAGCTGTCTCCTGCCGAGCAGTGGCTGACTCCTGACGAGCAGCCAACAACTCCACCATGACCTCCGTGGTGGACAGCAGCAGAGGTGGTGGCGTCAGCAGGAAAGGATGAGGAACCAAAGGTGGAACCTCCCGAGCTCCCTCGTTGTCACGCTCAAAGGCCCGAGCACTGTCACCATGGCCCTCATTGGCCGCTCCCGAACTGGTGCTCCCACGTCCGGACCTCAGATTCATCTGTAAGAGAGACGAACCATCCATTAGGACACCTTCCTGATCAGGATCTAGGGATTAAAGAGATGGCAGCACATTTATTAAAGCTTTCATTAAGTTAGTCCTACCAATTTACTACTTTCATTATACGTGAAGGGGGATTCCTAGTTCAAGTAAGATGCTATTATATGATGCATGCTTTGACCTATACGTTCACTCAAGCCAGAATATAGCGACGTTCGTAAAATTTTTGGCACATCATACACTCACTTTCCGTATACTAAGCGATTTCTTACGCAACGTAAGTCAGTGTACCTACAGAAAACCGATTAGATAAAACTAGTGCCGCTATCCTAGATATACCATATAGTTAGGGCATTATACTTATATAACTCACTTAATCGCATCCTATTTTTTGCAACTTTTTGTTGATCAAACTTTTAGTTTTGTAAAAGAGTGAGGAACTCGTGACCATTATTGGCTCTGGTACCAACTGTGGCAGAACCACCCAAAATAGCGTACTTATGGAGGCGCTCGTCTTCCACCAGACAGTAAGCACCCCGAAAGCAACTACAGCGAGCGGTGTCCGTCGGGCACACCCCGAGGGAGAACCCAAAAGATCCACATTTTTCCCAAGGATCCAATAATGAAAACGAGTTACAACACAAGTCCATCTCATACATTAGAGTTTCTTAGAAAGTACATTATTACAATACCAAATACAGAGTGCGGAATGATAAACAACGGAATATTAAAAGATAACATCTAGCGATAAGATAACGAGGATTTCGTCTGAGCCCACCAGAAGAATCCTCCACACAAGGTACTCCTCAAGCATCACCTGCAATAGGGGTAAATAAACCCTGAGTACACAATGTACTCGCAAGACTTATCCGACCAGTGGGAATACTTTCCCGACTCCAAGGAACATGCTAGGCTTTATGGTTTGCTGGTTCTCTCTTAGCAAAAAGCAATACTAATAGTGAGTCCTTATTGATACATTATTATCATCAGCCGTATTAAGTTTTCATCTAGTCAATCTATATAAGCACCTGTTCTACTTTCAAGCAAGAGTTGAGCAATCGATACTGTTCCTTCTCCTTTTTCCACTTACAGTTCTTACTACGGTGCTAAACCGTAGACAAGCCATACCGGATAACCCAGCGATTCATGAATCAATGTACCCAGCTGGGTGCCCCAAAGACACACGCCCTGCTTGTGCCCTAGGCACAAGCAGAACTAACCCACCACTCTCTTGTCCTGGGTGTCCAGGTCCCCGTCCAAACTAGGACTCCAAGCCACCACCTCTGAATCTCGGACTCAGTGCGGTGCAAGGACCTCCACCACCTCCTCTTCCCATCAGTCGGTTCGGAAAGAGCCGGATCCGCGATAAGAGAGCAGCAAGTCTTCCCTGCGCCCATACCCAAGTATGTGCTCGAGACAATAGTCTATGACTTGCCTAGAGTCATATGCAATGACCGATCCTTAATCAACACAGACAGGGAAAAAGTGTAACCGAGCTATGCCCTGTTGGCCGTAGGACACAACCCCTCACACCCACCAGTACCAAATCCACATCCCTGTCCGGTCACCATTTTCCTTTCCATTATTTCATCATGATATCATAGTTTAATCACCTATTTGCGAGTAACGGCAGGTTACTCACGCTACCAACATCCTAAGCATAGCAGCTACTCGACCTGTACTAGTAGGACTCATGGTGGATATATTTATGCATGTAGTTTCCATAAAATGCCTGTAACATAAATGCATATCATATAAATATATTCAGTGATCATTTAAAAATAGGGGTTATGCACCGGGGCTTGCCTTGGGCAGGTGCCGGGTCAGCAAAGTCAGTACCAATAGGCTCCTGGGCTCCCTCCTGTGCGAAGAGCTCCTCCTCGTACTCCTCGATCACCTCGTTGTATTCTGGCTCACCGATGGGTACGGAGTCTACCTGTTCGTGATCTACATGAAATGACGATGCAATGATTAGCACTACGGCAAGAGAACTTCTCAATGCAAAAGTACCTCTATTAAACTACTAAGTGATATCTACCCACTAAAGTCTAAGCTACGTACCAGCACTACTAACAAGTATGAACGTGTCATACATTCTTACGGTGACTACGGATACTCCTACTCCTAATGCCAGTTTACGATACATTCACTAAAGCAAGGATAATAACTACGCCATTAAATGACTCGGTCTACGGCTACCAATTTTTACAGCAAGTATATAAAGGTCTAAGGACCCTACTGTAACAATTTCGAAGCTAAAGCTATTGTCGGTTTGCCACAACAATTCCTGCAATTATTGATCGATATAATTCTAAGCTTTCTATTTAATCTTATGAGCCTACCATCCTAATAGCTAACGGTGAACTAACTATACTAACAGGTAGATGACATTTTTGCAAACCTAACAAACTTAGTTTCGCTATTTTTGGACAACCATGCAATTTACTATGATTTATCGAAGTTGGATTCATAACATAAAATAAATAAGCATTTCTAATTCTAGGAAATAAGGAAAACCGAAACCTCTTTCGTCGGCCCACAACGCGCGCCCCGATCCAGCACGTCATCTCGCCCGTGCGCGACGGCAGGCTAGCGCGCGGCCCATGCGGAGGCGTGGCCCAAACGGCCAACGGCCCGCGACGGGGAAAGGCCTGCGCGCGTCGGCAAAATTGCACGGGCACCCCCAACGTACACGGTATTTGCTATGAGACCTACGGTACTGTTTCGCTAGTCTACAGTTTTACACCTGCACCCTCCAACTTCTATGTCTTCACCGCGGCGAAGTCCCTGCCCCCCCCCAGGGCGCACACCAGCGCGACGGCGCGGGCACTGGGCGACTACGCCAGCCACACCCAAACCTCTACGGTCTACCTAAGGGGTCGATAGGTACCTTAACGACAAGTCAAAGCTACTGGAGGCGATACGGCGAGCAGAGGCGCAGTGATGAACTCCCTCCCCGATGGCGGCTCCTGACCTACAAAGGCGGCCGCGTTCTCGTGAGCAACAGCGAAGGCGAGGCCAGCACATGAGCGCGCGAGCACTAGGGAGTACTCACCGACACCATGGCGCTGACGGTTTGGTTGGAGGCAGTCTGAGCAAGGCTGGCAACGTGAGCTCGTGGTGGTGCGGTGGTGCCCGATGGTGGCACTACCGTGGCGGTGGGGCTAGCCTACTGTGAAGCTACGGCTGCGGGGCACGGGATGCTCAGGAGGATATGGCGAGACTATGGGTGCACTGAATCGCCACGAGGTGCACTACGAGGCTAGCTCGCCGATGGAGGGCATCGGCTCGGCCTTATGGATTTGGTGGCATGGTAATTCGAAATTGGAGCACATTGAGGTGAGAACGGCAGCACGGTAGGGTATGTTGGATGACCAGCTGCCTAACGGAGCTGCAAGCAAAGCCAATCAAAATGTGCTGCAACCACTATGACGAATTGGGAGAAATTGCCACGGCGGCAAGGAAACAGCGGAGACAGGGGAGGTCCTGGCTTGGCTCGTCTGCGGCGTCAATGTTCGGGCCAACATCACCACTATAGACAATGGGATAGGCAGGACGTACCCCCAGATGGTTGCCTGCACGGCCACAGCAGCAACGCGATGAACGCGGTATGGCGCCATTGCTGCAGTCAGCGCCCAACACCGACACAAAACAATGCGACGCGGAGGTATGGCGGTGCAGGTGGACGTCCATCGAGTGCACAGCCAAGGAGACAATGGAGCAGAGCCAGCCTAGCTATTGGCGCTGTGCAGTGAATGACCTGGCGCGCTCCCAGCCAAGACGTCGCAGAACACGGCATGGCGCGACAGTTTGGTCGGCGAGCAGCAGCGTGGCCGAGGCCGACAGTGGCTAGGGTCGCAGTGGCGTGGTGGCAGGCGACCATGGCACGCGATGCTAGAATGGTGGATGCGATGCGAGCATGAACGCGGCCGGCACGACAGAGCGCTGGCAATGCCAGCCACGTGCCAGGCCAGAGGTGACCGCGCCCAGTGCCGATTTCAGTGACGCGCACGCTTTTTAAAGCAAGCAGGAAACTAGTACACGATGCTCCAAAAGCCGAACTAACTATTTGATACACCATCGGGTACATTAAGCTATTTAATGGAGCCAAGATATCGTCTTGCTGTTTAATCCGATCGTTCCATAGAGCTTGCCAAAAGTGGCATCATCGACCACTTTCAAAACGTATGAGAACGACGTTGAAACGAATGGTTCCGCGTTGGAAACAAACCCAGCGTACTCGCGGTTCTAACCAGCTATCCTTATCTGACCACACCTATTTCATTGCCGTTAGCCAACGTTCTATAGCACTTTGATTTCGACAACCAATCGATCGGAATACTACATAGTAATATATGAAACGTAACCATGGACTCATGTTTCGTATGAATGTTTCAAGTGCCAAACATCGAGGAATACATTATGTCATACACATATGCACATAAATCAGATGCTTATGAAATGTTTCAGCAAAACATTACAATGTAACACCAGGGTGTTACAAAAGTGATTTTCCAAATCTTTATCCATACAACCAAACAAACACAGAGACCGACTTATATCCAATATGAGTTGTGTTCTTTGTCATTTAAACATTTGCTTGGTATTTCTTCACTTAAGCATTCTTGACTCATCTTTCAATCCTTGATCAAAGCTAATTCACTATCAAACTCTTCTTGTTCATGCAAAGCAAGCCATTATTGAGACCAATCCAAAATCATCAACTCATGTCTCTTTTAACATTTGCCAAATATGCTTGCTTTCTCATGATACTATGATATTCCTCAACATAAAAGTCATTTCATCAACTCCATTTGCATAGTTGTCTTTCTCTTAAACTATATTGTTTCCGTGATCTTCCAACACAACGATACACAATTTTGGCCTTGATTTGAACATTATGTGAAATATCATCAAGTTTGCCTTCTTGTTGAACCTATATACACTTCTCATTCCACAATCCACAAGTGTATGCAATAAAATCAATTTCACTCCTAGTTAAACTGGTCGAACGCTCGATTCAACGGCTCGACTCCCAATTCAACTAGTCGGATGCTCGATTCAATAGCTCGGCTACTAGTTCAAATGGTCAGGTGCTTGATTCAATAGCTCGACTACCAGTTCAACTGGTCGGATGCTTGATTCAATAGCTCGGCTCTCAGTTAAACTGGTCGGACGCCTACTCCTGTTGACCAGCTACATGTTTAACTACTCGGACAAGCTCAGGGCGGTGTTGCCTAGCGGATACAAGGTGCTCGGGGACTAGCTGCTCAATACTTAGTAAACTTGTTAGACCTTTAATGGTGTTGTCATTCAATTCACCAAAACCCACTAAAGGGCTAGATGCACTTATATTTGGCAACTGAGAAAATTCTAGAATTCCATAAGGAAGTCCATAGGTCAGTGTTATCATTCAGTTGAAGTTGTTGTAGGTCTTGTTGTAACTTGTTAAGCTGTCCAAAGGCTTGTAGGGAGAGAGGCAGATGAAAAAATGGATATTGTCACTGGTTTTGGCTTCAGCTAGGATGGTGCTCTTTGATTTGACAAAGGAGTACAACTCTAGGTAAGCAAGCATTGGGACCTTGTCATTCCATAGGTCAGACTATAAAAGGCAGGACTTAGCATTATTGATATTTACTCTTGCCATCCCCTTGAACTTGTCAAGTAATTTCAAGATGTCCTTCCACCAAAATGAACCCTTCTTGGCCATTGAAGGAAGACTACCAACCTCATAGTAGCTTTCCCAGATGAGGGCCACCCATGGGATATCCTCTTTGTTGAAGAATTTCATTAGGTGCTTAAGGAGCAAAGCTTCATTTTGTGTTTTAAGATCAATGACTCCTAGCCCTCCTTCACTCTTTAATTTACATACATCCACCCATGCTATTTTTGGTATTTGCCTTGCATTAAGGTCAGCACCCCTCCAGAGACAAAGTTTTCTAAACTTGTCAATCTGTTCTATCACTGTGTTGTGAACAATAAAAGTACTCATGCAAAAGGTTGGGAAAGCTGAAAATACTATGTTAGTGAGTTCCAGTCTGCCAGCTTGATTAAGAAATATTGAAGTGGCAGGTAGCCTTCTTTCACATCTACTGACCAAAGGTGAGAAGTCAATGACTCTTGGCTTTGTTAGTCCCAAAAGTAGTCCTAGATAATTCAATGGTAAAGTACCCTTCTGATAGTTGAAAGTTCTTGCTAGGTGATCAATTATGGATTCTTGTTGGTTGATTGGTACCATTATAGATTTGTTGTAGTTCACCTTCAAGCCGGTTGATTCTCCAAATGAGTGCAGTAGTGCCTTTAAAGTGAGTAACTACCTACTTCAAGCTCCATCACTATCAATGTATCATCAACATACTAGATTATTGGAAAAATCATTGGAACATCTGAAAGTGCAATCAAGCCTTATTTGTGGGTTTTGGTGATAATAACCTCGCAATTAGAGAACTAATGAGATTTATTGAGATGACAAGCAGGGAATTTATATTCGAGGATGCTACACGAAATGAAGGATCCCCTAACTACAAATATAGATGGCTTCAAACTCAAAGGAGGTTTAAATTCTTTTATATATTGAATTTGAGTATAGGAAAAGTCATACTATAAAGGGGGGCACAATGCTTAAGCTAATCTATGCTACCAAGTGCTCAAACAACCACATGCATCCTTAGATTCATAGCCAAGATAGTCTCTTCACTATTATCCTTACTGTCTTGCGGGGTGCAAGCTCCGACTCGCCCGACCCCTTGGGTGTGAGCTTCGACTCGCCTCACCCCTTGGGTGCGGGCTCTGTCTCACCCGACCCCAAGGTCGTGGGCTCTGGTTTGCCCGACCCTTTGGTCCCAGGCTTCGTCTTGATCGACCCCAAGGTCATGGGCTCTGGTTCGCTTGACCTCTAGGGCATGGGCTCCGTCTCGCCCGACCCCAAGGTGGCATGCTCTAGTTTGCCAGACCCTTTGGTCGTGGGCTCTAGCTCGCCTGACCCTTTGGTCATGGGCTTCGTCTCTCCCAACCCTTTGGTCGCAGGCTCTAGCTCGCCTGACCCTTTGGTGGTGGCCTCGTCTCGCCCGATCTCAAGGCCGTGGACCTCATCTCGCCTGACCTCTTGGGTGAAATACCCGTTGGGGGCTAGGGGTATATATACCTTTTCTTTTTCTCTCCAATGGCCATCTGCGATTTAAGTGACCATTGGGGCCTGGGGGGTATATATACCTTTCCCTTTCTTTCCCAACGATAGAGAGATAAGAAAAATGGAACCAACCTGCTCCCTTCTTCCTCACTTTAGCACACTCAAAATAGAGCAAGAGCTCTCTCTCTCTCACTCCATTGTTGACATCAAGCCCCCAAGCAAATCCATTAATTTCCTCATAAATCCTTGAGGGATAAGGGTCCAAAACTTGATAAGAGAGCATCTCCATTGATTCCTAAACTCTAAAGAGCACTTGGTTCATGTCTTAGTCGGTGGTTGTGTTTGTTACTCTTGGAGCTTGGCTCCTAGCTGGCTAGAGCGTCGCTCGTGGAGCTTGCCAACTTGTGTGGGAGCCCCAGGAGGTTTGTAACCACCTCTTGCAGTGAGTAAAATCACCCCTCATCTCAAGAATTCACTTTCTTGACTTGACAATGAGGTAGGGTTGCAAATCCCTAAGCCTTAGTGGTATACCTCAACAACGTGGACATAGGCAAGCCTTGGTGGCGAGCTGAACCACGAGATAGATCCTTATGTCATCCTGTGCTTGTGTTGCTTCACATGTGTTCTTGTTGTTGTTGAGGTGATTTCTATAATTGAGGCTGATCTACTTGTGTGTGGTGTTCCCACCACTTTCAGCTATCAATCTATGATCTACCACCCTGTAGGAAGCTAAGAAATTTACCCTATCTAAATTTCATTGGGTAGATTTTGAACTATGAACTAATCTCTCCTACAGGTGCAACAGTGCCGCGCTCACAGAGTGGCAGTGCCATGGGTGAATTTGATTTTGGTTTAAGTTGAATTTTTACAGGCCTATTCACCCCTCCTCTAGGCATACCGGAGATCCTACAAGTGGTATTAGAGCGGGTTACCTCATGTGCACTTCACCGCGTGAGGTATCGAGACTGGGGGAGGATCCAGTGTTGTGAAGCCCATCAACGTCGATTCGGAGGACGCTGGGCTGCATGACATCGACAATTGTGAGCTTAGCGCCTCTACAGCGAGCAACTCCATGCTCCCGCAACTAGAGGCAACCGATGCCAAAAAAGCTCAAAATGAAAAAGAAAGAAGAAGAAAAAGAGCAGCTAGAAAAGAGAAAAGAGAAGCAAGAGAGAAGAAGAAGAAGAAGGAGCAGCAACTGTTGGAAGAGAAGAAAGCAAGAAAAGAAGGAAGAAGACTCAAGAGAGAAGCTAGAAGAAAAAGAAGAGAAGCAAGAAAGAAGAAGGAACAAGAAGCAAAAGCCTCCAATGCATCTTCAAGTAAGCTATCTAGCAGCTCCGAAGATAGTGATGATGATGAGTCCTACCAAGTACATAGCAAGGAGGATAAGAAAGGAAAGGGCAAGAAGAACGACGACAATAAATATGCCACCATATCCTTTAACTATTCTTCTATGTCTATGACTAACCATGATCACAAGTCTTTCATCAATGTGCCCACGGGCAAGTTACCTCATTTCGATGGGACTAACTTTGCCAGATGGAAGCACTTGATGAGATCCTATCTTATAGGTCTTCATCCTAGAATTTGGGAGGTTGTTTACAATAGATTTGAGCCACCTGTTGATCCCAAGAATCCAACCATGGAAGAAATGAGAATCATCCACCTCAATGGTCAAGCTACTAGTGTGCTACTTAGTGCCTTGGATGGTGATGAGTACAATAGAGAGATTGGTGTGGATGTTGCCAAGCAAATTTGGGATACTTTGCATCTTGCACATGAAGGAGTTGACAAACTGAGAAAAGAAAGAATTGATTTGTTGATATCCAAGCTCAACCAATTTGTTATCTTGGATGGAGAAGGGCCACAAGAGATGTTTGATAGGTTGATGACAATGGTGGGCAAGATTAGAGGCTATGGTTGTGATGAGCTAGATGATCATAAAGTTGTCAAGATTATGTTGGAAGCTTATTCACCTAGAAATGAGACCGTAGTCACTTTAATTAGAGACAAGAAGAAGTTTGAGTACTTCACACCAAATGATGTACTTGGAAGGATCTTGACCTTTGATATGCAAAGAGAAGAAGCAAATACGAGGAAGAAGCTTGGAGAATCACAAGCAAAGCTTGAAGGCATCAAGATCAACAAGGATGTAGCTCTCAAGGCCAACAAATCAAGCAAGCAAGGCTCTACTAGCAAGTCCAAGATCAACAAGCAAGCTTCAACTAGCAAACCCAAAGCAAGCAAGCAAGTTCAAGAAAGAGTAGAGACCACCTCATCCTCTAGTAAGAGTGAACATGATGATGACCAATACGAGAAAGTGGATGATGTTGCTCTCTTTATGAGAAGGTATCACAAGGGGCTAAAGAAGCAAGGCTACAAGGTAGTGAAGAGAAGCTTCCCAAACAAGAAAAAGAGGACATGCTACAATTGTGGAAGCACCAATAACTTCATTGCCAAGTGTCCATATGAGATCAAGGACAACAAATACAAGAAGGATAAGAAAGAGGAGAAGGCCGACCGTAGAAAGAGCAAGAAGTACATGGGAGAAGCTCACATTAGGCATGAATGGGACTCAACTAAAGAAAGCTTAAGTGAAGAAGATGAGAAAGTTGCAACTATTGCTATCCATGAGCCATCTTCTTCACCAAGACTCTTCACCAATATGTCCGATGATGACTACTACTCCCCTCACATTTGTCTTATGGCAAAGGGTGAGAAGGTAAAATCTAAATCTAAGGCCAAAGCTCCTCCACCTCCACATCCTAGTGATATCTCTAGTAGTGATATTAGTGATAGCTCTAGTGATGATGAATCTAGTGATGAAGAAATAAACATGATAACTAAAAATTTGGATGGAAAGACTAAATTATTCATCACTAAGCTAATGGAGGATTTAGAGTGTCCAAGCCAAGCTAGAATCTAGATAAGAGGCTCTTATCCAACAAGTGGATCTCTACATTGCTAGGAAAGAAGCTATTGCATTAGAGAGAAGTGAGGTGGAATCCTTGCACAAGGCCTTGGCCAAAGAACAAGGGGACCATGCTATCACAAAGAAAGCAAATATTGCTCTTAAGAAAAGGTATTGTGACTTAGATGAAAAACACAAAGAACTTGAGCTACAATATAACATTCTTTAGGATAGCAACTCACATCCCTCTAAGGCAAAGGATGCCTCCACTACCTCCACTAGTCAAGATTGTGGAAAATGTTATAATATTGATTTGAATGCTTATTCCACTAACCTTGCAAACATGGAGGCAATGAGAAAAGAAATTGCTAGACTCAATGAGATCATTGGCATGGGCTGCTTGAGTGATAAGGCTCAAGTAAGTGACAAGAAGGCAAATAATCCAAAAGTGCCTCAATTCAAGCAAGGGAGACACCCCTCAATCAAGCATGGACTTGGGCACACCGCAGGAGCCAAGACAAATGGAAGAAAGATCATAAATGGCTATGAGTGTGTCAAGTTTGAGAGAAAGGAAAGAGTTGGTACAGATCAGCCTACACAGATAGCAACAGTGCTGCACCGCGGAAGTGCTACAGTGAAGGCCGGCTATGTCGCTCCCCACAAAAATGGAAAGGCTACCAATTCTGCCCCTAATCAAACTAAGCCCAAGAAGAAGGTGTTCCAGCAAAAATAGGTTCAGCAGAAGCCAAAGGAATCAGTGTGGGGCACTATGAACAAGTATGCCTATCAACCACCTTGACAAAGCTTGACTTTGTGTTTTGTTTTAAGGAACAACAGCAGTGGAAAAGTGGTTGCCAAATATGTTGGAAAGGAAGCCAACACATATTGGAATACTTCTATTTGGGTTCTAAAATTTTTTGTGACTAATATGCAAGGCCCCAAGTCAAATTAGGGACCTAAATCAAGAAACTAAATCTATTTTGTAGGCATACTCCTCCGGTGGATCGAGTTCGATGCTTGATAGTGGATGTACAAATCATATGAATGGAGAAATGAGTATGTTCTCATCATATTCCCCGATGACGCACTCAAATGAAAATATTATCTTTGGAGACAATTCAAAGGGGGATGTGATTGGTCTCGGTAAAGTTGCTATAACCCTTGAGCATTGAATTACAAATGTATTACATGTTATTTCGTTGAGTTACAATTTGTTGTCCGCTTCTCAATTGTGTGAGATGGGCTACAATTGTCTCTTTTCGGATAAGGGTGTGGAAGTCTTTAGAAGGGAGGATTCCTCTATTTTCTTTATGGGTCAATTAAAGAATAAGCTTTACTTAGTTAATTTTAACAAAAGTAAAGCTAAGCTTGAGACTTGTTTAGTGGCAAAATCTAGCATGGGTTGGCTTTGGCATCGTCGACTAGCCCATGTTGGGATGAGAAACTTGGCCAAACTTCTAAAAGATGAACACATCCTTGGGCTAACAAATGTTCACTTTGAGAAATATAGGATATGTAGCGCTTGTCAAGCTAGAAAGCAAGTTGGCATACCTCACCCACCAAAGAGCATCATCACCATGACGCAACCATTGGAGCTCATACACATGGATCTCTTTGGACTGGTCGCCTACCTAAGTATCGGGGGTAACAAATAGAGAGAATTCCTTATTTGACACTGAAGAAATGACCCGTTCCTTTCTTGGCCCTCGAAAAATTTTTGTTCCCTATTTGACACCGAATTCAACTTTCGTTCCTTCCGTGACACTCTGTCGCGTTTTCCATCCGGCCACCGTTAACTGCGCTGTGAAAAGATGATTTTGCCCCTGTGGGCCCCACCACCCTTCTCCCTCCTCTCCTCCAGGCCGCCGTGTCCTCCCCCAGTCCACGGCCGCGCCACTTGAGAAGGCCGCCGGCCGTCCCCGCCACCCATGGGCCCACTGAGCCCATCCACAGGCAGCCATCGACGCTCGCTGGATCCGCCACCGGGGTGCCTCCTCCACCATCGAGCCGAATCCGGCTTCCCCACCAACAGATCCAGTCGCTGCCGCACCCGTGCCCGCCCTCGATTTGTCGCTGGTGAGCTCGCCAGATCCGTGGGTGGATTCACGTGCCCCAAGGCCAGATCCGCGTGCCCCGAGGTCAGATCCGCGAGCCCTGAGGCCAGATCTCGCCGGACTCCACTGTCATCATCGTGGCCGCCTGCTCCACCGCGCCACCGTCGTCGCCACTTCTAGTCCACCACCGGTCACCCGAGGCCGGATCCGCGCGCCTCGAGGCCAGATCCGTGAGTCCCGAGGCTGGATCCGCGCACCCCAAGGCCGGATCCGCGCGCCCCGAGGCCAAATCTCGTCGGACTCCACCGCCGTCATCACGGCCGCCTGCTCCACCACGCCACCGTCGTCGCCGCTTCTAGTCTATCGCCGGTCGCCATCGAGGAGAGGGAGGAGCACGGAAGGGAGGGGCACCACCACGCCTAGGGAAGGGAGGGGCGCCACCGCACCTAGGGAAGGGAGGAGCACCGCCACGCCATGGGAAGGGAGGACCACCGCCGTGCTCGGGAGGGAGAGGGGCTCGGAATGGAGAGTTGGATGGAGGGAGGGAGAGAGAGTGGAGGGCGCCATCGGGAGGGACGGGTGTGTCTGCGCGACTGCGGGGAGACGGAGGGAGCGAGGCGACTGCCTGGAGGAGGAGAGGAGAAGGGTGGTGGGGCCCACAGGGGCAAAATCGCCTTTTCACAGCGCAGTTAACGGTGGCCAGATGGAAAACACGACGGAGTGTCACGGAAGGAACGAAAGTTGAACTCGGTGTCAAATAGGGAACGAAATTTTTTTGAGGGCCAAGAAAGGAACAGGACATTTCTTCAGTGTCAAATAAGGAATTCTCTCTAACAAATATGGTCTTATCATTGTTGATGATTATTCCCGTTTCACTTGGGTATTTTTCTTGTTTGATAAGTGTCAAGTTAGAGACAAAGTGAAGACTTGGTAGAAGAGCTCAAAAGGAGTTCGGTCTCCCCATCAAGAAAATAAAAAGTGACAATGGGACCGAATTCAAGAACACCCAAGTTGAGGAGTTTCTTGATGAAGAAGGCATCAAGCTTGAGTTTTCATCTCCATACACCCCTCAATAAAATGGTGTAGTAGAGAGAAAGAATCATACACTAATTGATATGGCAAGGACAATGCTAGATGAGTATAAGACGCCGAACCTCTTTTGGTGTGAAGCCGTCAACACCGCTTGCCATGCTATCAACCGCCTCTACCTACACAAGAAGTTGAAGAAAACTTCATATGAGCTTCTAACCGGTAACAAACCAAAGGTGTCCTACTTTAGAGTGTTTGGGTACAAGTGTTTCATACTTAATAAGAAACCCAAAACTTTTAAGTTTGCACCTAAGGTTGATGAAGGTTTTCTTCTTGGTTATGGATCAAATGAGCATGCCTATAGTATTTTCAACAAAACCTCCGGGAGAGTTAAAATAGCGGTAGACGTAACATTTGATGAATCTAATAGCTCTCAAATGGAGCAAGTTGATTCAAATGTTGTAGGAAAGGAGGATCCACCATGTGAAGCAATTAAGCAATTGGCTATTGGTGATATTAGACCACAAGAAGATGAAGTCACTAAAGTGGTGGTTCCTCAAGCTACTGATGAAAAAAGTTCTGCTGATGTATTTGATGCTGAGGGGGAGTCGACCCCTGCTGCAAATCAGTAGAGCGGCTGTGCCGCACTCCCTCTGATAGCAATAGCAAGTCCAACTCCAATTCAAGGACAAAACCTACAACCTATATTCAAGCAATAAGATAATGAAGATCCTAAAGATAGACAAGAGGCCATTGATTATCCAAGGCTAAGGCAAACAATACAATGGGATTATCCCATTAACAACATCCTTGGGAGTCTTCGAAAGGGGGTAACAAGTTATTCACATTTAGCAAACTTTTACCAATATTACTCATTTGTTTCCTCTTTGGAACCTCTTAAGGTTGAGCAAGCACTTGGAGACCCGGATTGGGTGATGGCCATACAAGAAGAGCTCAATAACTTTGAAAGAAACCAAGTGTGGACCTTGGTGGAGAGACCCAACACCAATATTATTGGCACCAAGTGGGTCATCCACAATAAGCAAGATGAGAATGGCGTAGTGATAAGAAATAAGGCAAGATTGGTTGGTCAAGGTTTCACTCAAGTAGAGGGCTTGGACTTTGAGGAAACATATGCACCGGTGGCAAGACTTGAAGCAATCTGAATGCTTCTAGTCTATGGCGCTCATCACAATTTCACACTATATCAAATGGATATGAATAGTGCATTCCTCAATGGCCCCATTCAAGAACTTGTCTATGTTGAGCAACCACCGAGTTTTGAAGATCCCAAGTTCCACAACCATGTCTATAAACTCCAAAAGGCGCTCCATGGGCTTAAGCAAGCACCAAGAGCATGGTATGAATGCCTTAAGGAATTCTTGCTTAAACAAGGCTTTGAAATAGGCAAAGCTGACCCTACCCTTTCCACTCATAAAGTTGGGAAAGATATATTTGTGTGCCAAATATATGTCAATGATATAATATTTGATAGTACTAATCATTCTTTTTGTGAGGAATTTAGTAGGATCTTGACCAATAGATTTGAGATGTCCATGATGGGTGAATTGAAGTTCTTCCTTGGATTTCAAATCAAGCAAGTGAAGGATGGAACTTTCATTAGCCAAACAAAGTACACCCATGATATGCTCAAGAAGTTTGACATGGTGAATGCCAAGCCTATCAAAACTCCCATGCCAACCAATGGACATATTGATCTCAACATTGAAGGGAAAGCCGTGGATACCAAGGTATATCATTCCATGATTAGCTCTCTACTATATTTATGCGCATCTAGACCCAATATTATGCTTAGTGTGTGCATGTGTGCTAGATTTCAAGCTAACCCTAAAGAGTGTCATTTAGTGGTCATTAAGAGAATCTTGAGATATCTACTACACACTCCTAACCTTGGCTTGTGGTACCCTAAGGGCTCTAAGTTTAATCTACTTGGGCATTCAGATTCCGATTACGCCAGTTGCAAAGTAGCTTGAAAAAGCACTTCGAGGACATGTCAATTCCTTGGATGATCCCTAGTGTCTTGGAGTTCTAAAAAACAAAATTGTGTAGCCCTTTCCACCGTTGAGGCCGACTATGTTGCAGCCGGTGCATGTTGTGCTCAACTACTTTGGATGAGGCAAACCCTTCAAGATTTTAGATATCATTTTACCAAAATCCCATTATTATGTGACAATGAGAGTGCCATTAAGCTTGCAAACAATCTCGTAAGTCACTCTAGAACCAAGCACATAAACATCCATCATCATTTCTTGAGAGATCACGAAACCAAAGGAGATATCAAAATTCGCCATGTGAGCACCGAGAAGCAACTAGCTGATATCTTCACAAAGCCTCTCGATGAGTCAAGGTTTTGTGCTTTATGTAGTGAGCTAAATGTAGGGTTCATAAACCTGGGGTCCCTCATGGATCGGCTTCCTACCAAAGGTTTGGCCTAGTAGACAATATTGCAAACGACGCACAACTCTTGGGCTGGCCCAAATACCTAAATGACAGGCCAAAAGGGCAATCCAATCTCCAACCGGAAGGCCTCGCTAAGGCAGAACAAACGCTCGCTTCTGACTCTAGCCCGCCTGTCTGACCAAAAGGCCTAGCCAAAGAGGAATAGTGTTCGCTTTCGGCACTAGCCCACCTCTCTGACCAGAAGGCCTGCCCAAACACCACTTTCTGACTCCGACCCGCGTCTCTGACCGAGGATACACCAAACCTCTGCTTACAACTCTTCTCCGGCTGGCACAAGCGGAGCTGACTAGGACCAAGAGATCGGGGACACCTGCTCGGTAAGGACTAGGAAATGGGCAGAGCAAGTAAAATAGGACGCTCAAAGTTAATAGCAATACCAAGGATCGTACCCTATACACCTCTAGGACCGTACCCTACAACCTTTCTAGCATGTCAGAACACAAGCAGTGTTGTGGGCGCTGACATTTTCTCTATAGTATTATGGATGCCATCAACTCCCATACCAGACAAACACGATAAGCCTCCCCCCGCATGCCTCTAGGCATCAGCAATGTTGCGGGCGCCGACATTTATCATACCAGGCGAACATGGTAAAACCCCCTACATACCTCTGGGCATCAATAGTATGATAGGCACCGATGTCTGCCATACCAAAAGAAGACAACGCAACCTCCCACATGCATCTCACATTAACAGTGTTATGGGCGCATACAATCATCTTGTACCCAACGACATGGGTAACAAGACTTAGCATACGTACACACACACTCGCTCTCTTGTAAGGCCACCCCCTTCAACTATAAAAGGGGATGTGCTCTCTCCCAACAGATAGATCCCTTAGTTCACTTACATTGATTCATCCTTTGTAGCTTAAGACACTCTAAAGCTACACAGAGCGCATGCTCGAACACTTAGCACATAGCGAAGCTCCCATCACTCTCGGCCCTTTAGACCAGAGTCTGACCAAACCTCTTGTACCCCTATCTTTCTCCCTTCCATTTGTAACCCCACAACAAACTTTGAGCACCTGGGCTTAGGAATAAAGTCACCGACCGACTCAAACTAGACGTAGGGCACGTTGCCTGAACCAGTATAAACCCTATGTCATTGAGTGCTAGGCCACCTCCGATAACAATGTACAGTAAAACTACAAATATTTACTTGTTGGTCACTTTCTGCACCGATAGTTGGCGCCGTCCATGGGGAAGACGCTGTACGTTCACACTTTTGGTCATAAGATGGTCCAATTTTCCGCCAACTTTGCCATGACGGGCTCAAGCGACATGACTCGCTTTGGCTCACTGGAGTTTCCCGCACTCCTACCTATTGGGATGCGGGTTCCACCCATCTTCGAGCCATCCTAGGCCTTCCTCTTTGGAAGCCTAAACTTCATCGCTGACTGGCTCGATGTACTACACCTCCGCGAGGAGGCACTTGTTCTGGCACCTGTCGGAGGGGTGCCCTCCATTGGCTCTAGGACACACGATGACTTCAATGACAAGGCGCCTATGCTTCAATCTGAGCAAGTGCTCTGCTCAAAGCCCGCTGTGAGTAATGTATATCCTATTATTTACTCATTATTTACTATCTCCCGCCGATTATCCGAAGGGACTGCATTGTCCGCACCGCAACCACCGTACAACCAGTTCCCCTATGGCCTCGCATCCCCCATGGATGCATGCGCTCGGGGGCTCCGAAGGATGCTGGCACCGCCCCCTCTCACATCCAAATTCGTTGGAATGACGAGCTATGCTCCCACCTATTTCCTTGACCTCATGGATGACGATGTCGAGAGCGATGGCTCTAGCATCGGTGATATGGCACCTAGCCACCGTTCGTCCTGGGAGTACGCTATGGCGGACGCTCCAGGATAGTTGCCGGTGGTAGCGGAGTCCTTGCAGACTCACACCCCTCTAGACCCTCATGCGGGGGCCCTCGCGCTCGCACAAAAGCTTGGCGAGGAGCTACGACAACGGCAACAGGACCAGCCACCACATGTGCCAGCGTGCTCGGCGCACCACGCCGCGCCCTGTGTGTGTCACCCGGCGAGCGGCGCTAGGGGTCATGCCCACCAAGTCCAGCACAACATCATGGACGGAGGGAATGATCCCCCATATTTTGCTCAAGCCAGCTAGAACATCGCCGCCACGGTAATGCTTCCCGAGCCGAACGACCCCTAGGAACAGGCGATCCACCAGAACCTCCGGGCACTGGTGGAAATCACCGCCATTCAACAGGCGGAGAGCTCCACATCACAATGCCGACTCGCAGCCTCTCTCATCACTAGGGGAGTGGGGACGCAATAGATGAATTGCTCCACTCGCTCACCGCTATAGCCACCGAGCATGGCACAGGAGGCCACATCTGTGCCCCAGCCTGACCTGGTGCCTGCTTCACAATGATCGCCTATACGCGAGAGGCTCAAGCCAAACTGAGATGCTCATAGTGTCATCAGCAACCAGCGTCGGTCCCAACATGATGATGACGTCTGTCGAGCAGTAGTAATGGTAGATGACACAGACCCTAGCTAGACCATCGCGAGAAGTGGTGAAACGCACCCTAGGCACGGTCGCCGGCCGGACGATCAGAGTCCCAGCTCGGATGGCCTGAGACCATGGGCCTTTGGCCGACGTATCCAGAGAGCGCCATTCCCGCAGTGCTTCAACGGAGGCCGAGACAAAGGCAAGGCCAAGCGCGAGGATCAGGATGAGGGCCCCTCAACATAGAGGGGCAAAAAGAACAAGAAAGATCGTCGCCGACCAACCAACAACGCGTTGGTCGTCGCGACTGATCACATGGGCAAATAGCCCCATAAGGGCCTTCTAGACCACTTCAACGAGCTCATGGAGAGCCCATGCACCAACCATGCCTACCCCATCAAACACCTCTACAAGGACTATGAGCTCCTCAAGCGCCTTCTGCGATAGGCCGACGGGCCGAAGGAAGGAAAAGGCAAAGAGACAGCGGCCAAGAAAGGGGGCATAGCGGGCAAGGATCCAGACAACTAAAGGTCCCTATATGGTGATCGAGGTGATCCAACCGGACACCTACTGACTGAAGGACGACAATGGCAACATTCTCACCAACACTTGGAACAATGAACAACTACATCGTTTCTTCCCCTAGAATTCAGTCTTACCATTTTTTACTTAACGTTTGCTCCTATAGAGCGCCCTGACCCAAACACTTTCGGCCCGAGTGGCTCAGGGGCTCCACGGGGGTGCAATGCCACCTCTCTTTTTACTATCATATGATAAATACATTTTTCCCTAAATGAAAGGGTAGTCCATTCCTTTAATTACCTTACGTAACTTTGCTTTAAATATTCTGACCTATCGCATCCCACCTCTACCTACGGTTACAAGCAGCTGAGCCTCGCAGGCCATGCCCAGGCTCTTAAGGTTGCAACCTATGGTACAAATGGGCAGGTGCAAAAAAGAAAAGAATAAAAAACAAAGTTATGCTAAGATAAACATAAGGAACAGATGGGACAAGCTTCCCCAAGCGAAGTAGTTCCAACACAAAAACAAAGTTACTGTATTCATGAATACACAAAAGCACTTTACACAGGGGGCTCCTGCACTACATTATCTTTTACATCTGCTAAAGTATTTCTACTCTAAAAACTTTGAATATGGCTCCTCGGTGGCATCAACTACCGGCTCGACCACTAAGGGTAGGGGTTGCTCATCCTTTGACTGGGCAACGTTTGGCTCGGTCAGAGGCAGGGCGATGTCCGCTTCTGACCTAGGCTCCACGCCATCCATAGTCTGGGCAATGTCCTCCCTACATGCACCTCTGGCCATGTCCACATGGTGAGCATCCATCACCCACTACGTGGAGACTTGCTCGGCCACCAACATTGCATGTGGCAGCAAGCTCTCCCCGAGTGATTGGATGTCCTCCGCGCTCTAGCCGTTGGCACACCCACTGCAGATGGCGGCAAAGTCCAGGTTCGGGTGGTACGTCACCATCGAAGTCCACCCCCGATGTCCCATAGAATAGGCCATCAGTGATGAGGGCCCAAACCTCATCCGAAACCTCCACCAGCCAGATGGCGGGCGCACTGGTACTTGGCGCCGACCCAAAGACCTTCAAGATGATGAGCTGGGCAACATTACATATCTGGTCGAGTTCCCCTCAAGAGCACGTCACTCTTCAAGGGACTTGGCCAGTGCCTCTACATTCCAGGCAATTGTCACCTTGGCCGTCTCAAGGTCCTGCTCCAACAACTCCACCTTTCCACCCAGCTCTAGAAGAAGGGCAACAAGCTCAGCAGTAAGCTAAAGGAAGAAACCAACTCGCTAAAAGCAGAAAAGGTATGTACCGAGGTGAGCATTCTCAAGGATGGAGAGTCCCTCCTTCTATCGAGTCACTTGCTCACATAGCCAGGCGTTCGCCTCCTCCATTCCCATCACCCGGCCCCAAAGCGCGAGCACTTCCTGGTCTGCCTCTGACTGGGCCTTTTGCTCTGACTCTAGGGCATTCCGCTCTGACTCTAGGGTCTCTAGGAATCTTTGGAGGGCCACCTCGGTGTCCACCAGGGACTTCTATAGTGTCGCCTCGGTCTCCGCCTAGCGGGCCTTTGCCGCCTCAAGCCCCTGCTCAGCGGTGGTCGCCCGCTCTGCCATGAGCTACTCTGTCGCCCATGCCTTGGTCGCCCGCTCCACCATGAGCAGCTCCGCCACCCGTGCCTCGGTCACCTTCGCCACCCGGTGCTGGGACTCAGGGTGGGCGGACTCCAGCTGGTGCTCAAGCTCCTCCATCCGGGCGTGCTCCATCTAGAGAAAACAAGACTTGTGGCTCCACATCTCCTCCAGACCCTGCAAAAATGAGAAACAAGCATGCTAAGGCAACCGACAAAAGACCAAGGGTCAAGGATGAACGCAGAAAACTCACCGCTATGGCACGGGGAAGGTCGACCTTGACCGCCCGCTGGACGGACTTAACCCGCTCCTAGGCTCCTCAAGCTTTACCGACAGTTTGGCGAGATCGGACTCCATGGCAAATCCTCTCCCCCAAGCACGTCCTAGAGCTAACACTCCTATGCATCCTGAAGGATGAACTGAACCTTCATCAGGTCCCTAGGGCAGGGCCACACTTGGTCGGTGGCCTCCAGCCCACTGGAAGGCTCAGCTGATGATCCGACCACCGCCAGCTCCTATGGCGGTGCTGGTGTCTCCACTTCATCACCTGCTTCACTATCATAAGGGATCTCCACCACCTCAACTTCATGGGCCACCGGCTTATGTCCCGGTTCTAGCCCGGCCACATCTCCCCCCTGGCACCTTTACTTCCAACCGGGAGGGTGAGCCATGCGGCCCTCCGTCGATGAGGTAGGGAGCCCGGTCTCCCTCTCCTCTTCCATCGTAGCTGGTGGAGGAGGGGCCACTAGGGTTACCTCCGACGCGGCCTCCACCATCACCATCGGGATCGCCACCAACACCAATGCTACTGTTGCCGCCATACTGGCGACCAACCCGAGGGGCGCTGCCCCCGGAAGGGAAGGACCCACCACCACCACCCTTCTCTCCCCGCCGCTCACCACAACGCGCTGCAAGGTGGGCCTCCAATCCTCCCACATGGGAGTTGGGGCGATGATCAGCCCCATCAGCATCCAACCGCTATCAAAAAAGTACAGGTCAGTCATACTCAAAAAAAAACTCAACAGCGAGATCAAAAAAGGAAACAAAGAAAGGCATACCGAGATGTAAGCGGTATGACTGTGAAGCCCTGACCCGACGTCAATGGGCCCACCGAGTGAGCACCGCTCCTAGGTTGTGACCCACGCCCCTCACTTCAACTGAGGGGAGTTGACCCAACCGGCTCCTGTTCAGCCCACGAGTCACCATGACCTTCGGCTTAGGGCACACTGATCAAAGCAGCAGGTGGGGCATCCCCCTTTTGTGGGTCACGTGATGGCACCGGCCCTGACGACGCATGGGTATGAGCCCGCTCTCCCGACTACCTGGCCTATCTTGCTGTGCCCATGGCAAATGGGGACGAGGCCGGCAACGCCTCAGAATGGCGCGGTGACCGCGTTTGCTTCACCTCCCGTTCGCCGATGGCGTCCACGCTCACAGCATGCTTGCTCGATGCAAGAACATCACCGCGCCTCTCTACCTCCTGCTCGCTGCCAGCAGACATGGCCGTAGGATCTCAACACTCTGCCGAGGTCGCAATGACCTCCCGACTTTCCTCCTCCTCAGAGAAGATCATGTCATCCCCCACCTCTGTGGGGGTCCTCCTACTCGAGGTCTGACTCGACGTCGCTCCTATTTTCCCTAGCCCACACATGTCGGGCGATCTTCATCTCCTTCTCATGCTTCCATCGAGCCTCCTCGGCTTTCTTCATCTTCCTCTCAATTGCCGCCTCCTTCTAGGCGGCTTGCCACGCCGTGCCCTCCGGCCCCTTCGGAAGGTGCGTCCAGGATTTGTAAACTCCAAGTCCCTATGAAACAGGTGACTCAAAATAAAAAAAATAGGGGAGCAGAGGGGAAAAGAACATGGAGTAAGGAGAGGGGAGCATACTAGTTTGGACACCATAGTGGCATTGAGGGGGCCAGGCTTTCCATCGAGGGTTTCTTTAGGCTTAGCTACAGCACCCGATCAACACAACTCCAGACCTTGTCATTCAGTAGCTCCTCCAGCGACGCATGATTAGGGTCCAATGGGTCATTGTACTTCCACATTGGCCACGTCCTCTCTACCAGCGGAGCAACCCAATGGTAGAAGAGGGTATGGAACACCCGCACCCCATCAAGGCTGTGCCGCATGAGCTTCTGGAGCTCCACCTTGATAATCTCCACCTTCTTCTACCGGCTGGCGGGGCCCCACGACTAGCTCTCCTACTTCTCTGGCCTCCCGCCGATGAAAGGCAGAAATAGCGCCTCCACCAGGTTCCTGATGTAGAACCACTCCCTGTGCCACCCCCGATTGGAGTCACAGGGGGTGTACATGGGGTATGAACCTAACGCGCTCGGTTTCTTCTGTAGAGCGAAACCCCCCACCAACATAATCATGAGTGGCTTCCCCTTTGACAAAGCTCGGCTAGAAAACATCCGCTGGAAGAGGTCCACGTGCGGCTCCATCCCAAGGAAGGCCTCGCACATGATGACGAAGTCAATGATATGCAACACCCCAATCAGATTGAGGTGCTGTAGCTCTAGGCCCCACTCATTGAGGAGCCCATGCAGGAACTAGTGCACGCGGTATCCTAACCCATGCTCATGGAACACAAGGAAGGAAACAACCTCATTGGCCCGAGGTTACAGGAAATCCTCCCTCCTAGGAGCCCTCCAGCGCGCCACCTCCTTTGGTGGCAGATACCCCTTCTCGGCGAAGGCCACCAGCACCGACTCCCTCACGACGGATGACCTCCAGCACAACATTTCACTCTGGTTTCGTGAATGGATCTATGAGTTTTCTCCTCTCCCTCACTCTCCCCTTTTCTCTCCTAGGAACCACCACGGTGCTCAGACGCTCTTGACAAGAAGGAAGAAAGAGAAAAGACGACAGATGAGGAATAGGCAAAGGAACGAGGCAAAAACCCTCTCCCTTCCCCTTCTTAAAGAAAGAGGCACAACAGTTGGGAAAGGCACAGTGATTGGGGTAAGGCAAAACGACAGGGGCAAAAACCCCTCTCCCTTCCCCCATTCAATGCGGATGGGATACAATGGGATGCGCCTTGACCGATGGGACACACCCTACCCAATGGAACGACACCTGGTCAGACAAGACGTGGCCTGGGTATGGCCCACCACTACCACAAGCTGGGCGCAAGAAACAAGGTGTAACTGCGCATAGGCGGCCCACCGCCTTCCTAGGCGGGACTTGGAAAGGCCCAACGATGGGATCTTCACTAGGAGAGACCAACGAGCTTCCCAAATTGATTGGATGGCTCAGGTGAACACCGAGAGACAGGTAAGGAGCATAGGGATGTCCCATGTGGGCCTTGCTGACTCCATCATGAATGACATGCGCGGACACTGGTCGAACATATCCGATAGGAGCTCCTCAAACCCCATCACTCGAGTCATCAAGGTAACGTTACCAACCCCCACTATTTCTTTATATAAACATTCATTTATCCATGCACACATTCATTCATTTCATTCATCCAAAGCATTGCATATGCAGTCAAACACATCACAATGCTTCGTGTTGCGTCACGAAGTAGCAGTTACCTCATTCAAAATGAGCAACGACCAACCGGGGTTCAAAGGCCGGCCTACAAAGGGCTTGAGGCCACCTTGCGTCAAATAGAGCTAGGGGAGAAAATACAGATGAGCCTTGAGGGGCACTCGCCAAGTCTACCCCAAAGCAGAAATGGTTATCTCAACCTTCTCGTTCGATCCTAACCTCGCCAAATGCATAGAATCTCCATCGAGGGGAGGCTAGCGGGCCACCTGGGTTAGTCTTCGGAAAGACCTAGGCATCTATCGAGTTGTAGGTTAAGGAGTAGTGGAGTGCCATATGAGGGCTATGCCGACCCCATCACGAATGAGGGACCTGGACTTCACCCGAACATGCCCATTAGCGAGCTCACCGAGCACGCGCCTCCGGTTGTGAGAAACCACGAATGGGGTAACACATAAAACTCAACCGATCCCTACCCAAGCCCAATGAGGCTCAGGGGCTCAAGACACCCAACACCTCGGCTACGCCTTGGTCCGCGACTCTGACTCGCCTGATTCCTCAGCACGCCCGATGCCTGGATCTGCGACTCTGACTCGCCTAATCGCTCGGCACACCCAACGCCTCGGTTGTGCCTGGGTCTACCACTCTTACTCTCCCAATCCCACCACACACCCGATGCCTAGATCGATGACTCTGACTTGCCTGATCCCTCGGCACACCCGATGACTAGATCTATGACTCTGATTTGCCCTATCCCTCAGCGCGCCCGACGCCTAAATCCACGAGTCCATCTCGTCTAGGGATGCCCAACACCTTGGTTAAGCAACTTCAACTAGACTGATCCCTAGATCTACGACTCTGATTCACCCAAACCCTCAGCACGCCCGACGCCCCAGCAGACGAAACTCCATCTCACCCGGTCCCTCAGCCGCAACCAAGCACCTGGGACCACACTCGTAGAAACAATGGGCCAGAAACTAGAAAAGGGAGGCTACACCCACCAAAGCGCACACACTCACACCCGCTAACAAAACCCCCCAGGCAATTCTACTTGAATCGCCTAGGGGCTCGGGGGCTACACCCTCGGGTGCGCTCACGCGCACCCGCTGACAAAACAGAACTTCCTCCGCTAGCAACACAAAAAAACCCCAGACAATTCTACTCAAATCGCCTGGGGCTTGGGGGCTACAACTACGGGTGTGTTCACACGCACCCACCGTCAAGACAAAAATCCCCCAGACGATTCTACCTGAATCGCCTGGGGTCTCGAGGGCTCCTGTTGGGTTCATAAACCTAGGGTCCCTCATGGACCGGCTTCCCAACAAAGGTTTGGCCCAACAGACAACATTGCAAAGGTGGAACAAATGCTCACTTTCGACTCCGGCCCACCTCTCCGATCGGAAGGCCTAGCCAAATAGGAACAACGCTCGCTTCCAGCTCTAGCCCGCCTCTCCGACCAGAAGGCTACCCAAGCAGTGTTGCAGGCGTCAACATTTTCTCTACAGTGTTATGGGCACCATAAACTCCCATACTAGACAAATACAGTATGGCTCCCCCCACATGCCTCTAGGCATTAGTAGTGTTGTGGGCACCGGCATTTACTATACCGGGCGAACATGGTAAAATCCCCTACATACCTCTAGGCATCAATAGTATGATAGGCAACAACATCTGCCATACCAGAAGAAGACGATGCAACCTCCCACATGCGTCTGACATTAACAGTGTTATGGGCGCCTATAATCATCTTGTACCCGACGGCGTGGGTAACAAGACTTAGCATACGTACGCTCTCTCTCTCTTGTAAGGCTATCCCCTTCAACTATAAAAGGGGATGCGCTCTCTCCCAACAGATAGATCCCTCAGTTCACTTACATCGATTCATCCAATGTAGCTTAGGACACTCTAAAGCTACATAGAGCGCACGCTCGAACACTTAGCACATAGCGGAGCTCCCATCACTCTCGGCCCTTCAGACCAGAATCTGACCGAACCTCTTGTAACCCCCATCTTTTTCCCTTGTGTTTGTAACCCCACAACAAACTTCGAGCACCTGGGCTTAGGAATAATGTCATTGAGTGCTAGGCCACCTCCGATCACAACGTACAACAAAACTATAAATATTTACGTGTTGGTCACTTTCTGCACAGACACTAAATATACTTGATTCTCGTAACGTGGTTTGAATTTTAGCATGCCTCTGTTTCATAAACTAGTATCTAGGCAAAAGAGTTAATTTTTTTCATATTATGCATGAAAATGACTTATAAAAGACAACTTATGTATCATGATCATGGTCTATACTTATTATTTGTTTCTAGTCATGGTATATAGGTGACATATGTCCATATCTAATACAGAGAGAGTCATATAGATTATAGCTAACTCCCACTATTTTAGAAAGTGCGGTAGTGTCGCGCCTACCATGCGGTAGTGCCGCACTTTCAATCTCAATTGAGATTCGGCCCAAACGGTTTTACTGTAGGGCTCATTTATTCTTCCTCTTATCCTCAGGACCATAGTAACTTCCTTCCCTCTCTCTTCCCCCCCCTCCCCGATGACGACGCCCGCGCCTCTCTCTCCTCTCGCACCCACACCGTCACCGTCATTTGGCCACGCATTGCCAATCTCTAGCAATGCCACGACAGCTGCCAGCTCTCCCTCAATGATGCTGATGGCTGCTACTGCCCCTGTCCTGAGCTCTTTCTTCCCTCTCCTCTCATATCCTCAGTTGAGAAGATGGAGCATGGAGATAATGACTGAATAGGGAAAAGGAAGATGAATGAGCAAAGAGACAAGGATCCACGTCGCCGTGGTCGAGGGAGGTCAATAGCAGTAGGCAGTAGTGTAGCTCTAAGGGGACTTGGTGACAAGGGGAGGCATGAGCAATACATTGAAGATGAGGAGAGGCTAGAGATGATAGGTTGTACCACTGATGCCATTCCCGACACCCCACAACATCTTTCTGAGTTTGATTTTAGATACATGAGAGATTTTGAGGGTGAGATCATCATGAGACCTCCAGATGACTCCCACCAGCATGCATTTGTCATCTATTCCAAGAGTTGGAAGCCAGTGGAAGAGGCAAGGGAGATCAATCCCTATGCAGTGCACACAGATTTGGGCATTGATTACAGATTCTGGAATGAGTTTCCTTCCAACCTTTATACCACCATCATTCTTGCATCTAAGAAAACCAAGATCATCAAGATACAATATATTGATTGGGATGAGATGCAGGAGGAGGAGCCTGAGTTTGACAAGGTGATCAAAATTTGTGGCAGGTTCAGCTTTTAGACATCATGGGTTTCTAGTATAACTGGAATGAGGAAGTCCTTGCACAGTTTCATCCCACATACTTCTATGACTAGACCTCTGATGAGATTCACTGGATGACTGATGGTCAGCACTACCGAGTTGACTTTATCACTTTCAACAGGATTCTTGGCTTTGGGGAGGAGCATAGAGGTTACACTTACATTCATGATGAGCCTCGAGCTGAGATCCGTGACATAAGTTACATGTGAAAAGATAGAAGGATTGCAGATGGCAAGAGTGGTCTACATAGCTTCTATTATGTCCTCAACAACTTCATCAGGAACACTATCAACCCAAAGGATGGAGCAGCCTCAGATATTAATGGCTATGTGAGAAATGTGTTGGCTAGATTCATTCAAGGTGGGGACAAGTTCAATGTCCCTAGATTCATGTGGACTGAATTGAGATTTGTTGTGGAGGATGGGAGGAGGGGTCTACCCTATGCCCCCTACCCCATGTTCATGATTGAGAGGGTCATTGGATTTTATTTTTTGAAGGATGGGATGCACATCGTCTACAAAATTGAGAAGACTCAGCCTACACAGCTACTCAGGGAGCGGGGAGCTCTTATGCTTATGTGGATATCCTTGAATCTCCCCGCTCTAGGTCTCACGGTGGATGCAAGATGAAGAAGTTTGGTAAGTGGTTGAAGGCAATCTTTGAAAAGTGCACCTATGCAGCTGACAGAGCATATGAGACATACCTTAAGCAACGCCAGCAGCATGGATAGGACCTTCCACCACTTCCTCGTATTCCACCTCCTCCACAGTATGACCTTCTAAGTCTCTCCAACAAAAATTCAGATGATGATGAGGAGGAGCAGGGACGAGCAGTAGATTGGGATGAGACCCTAGAGGGATACCATCAAAGATAGGAGTTGAGGCATTCCACTTGCTACACCACCATCACTCACCCTCACCATCAGGGCTGCGCACGTATTGACTCTGATGACGATGATTGTGATGGTGGTGCTGGGACTACTGTAGGAGGTGATGATATTGATTGGACAAACATCTAGGGAGATGACAAGTAGGTGTTGATCTTTCTTCTTTTCCTCTCTTTTTGGTGCTTTATGCCAAAGGGGGAGAAAATTAGAGGGGTCAACAACTCAACAACTGAGCTTCATGTCCTATTCAATGAGTGTTAGTCTTCACTAGGTGGAAAGTTTGAGAGTTCCTCAAAACTTTAAATTGTGAAAGAATGCTACTATTTGACTCTTTGCTTATCGGATATGGACATGTATCGTTGTGTGGATTAGAAGTCATCTTATTGTGCTAGGTTGTATATTCTTTTGCCTGAGCTAGCTGTGTGGTGCTTGACTTTGTCTTGCTCGTATAGTCAGGTGCGGCTCTGCCGCACAATAGCAAGCACATGTGTGCATAAACTATCATTTGCATCACATTTTACTTACCTGACATAGTATGCAGCACCCCACAAGAGCTTGGATGTAGGGGGAGCCCCATCACTTTCACTAAAATGTGAATCTTGACTTCTTATGCCAATTTGAGAATTCAATTCTCTATTCATATATTTAGGGGGAGACTCTACACCCATGGCTCAAAAAGTCTCAATATTTATTTCATATCTTTTGTAAGCTCTAATTGGGTTGTCATCAATCACCAAAAAATGGGAGATTGAAAGTGCAATCAAGCCTTATTTGTGGGTTTTGGTGATAATGACCTCGCAATTAGAGAACTAGTGAGATTTATGGAGATGACAAGATGGGAATTTATATTCGAGGATGCTACACGAAATGGAGGAGCCCCCAACTACAAATATAGATGGTTTCCAACTCAAAGGAGGTATAAATTCTTTTATATATTGAATTTGAGTATAGGAAAAGCCATACTATAAAGAGGGGCACAATGCTTAAGCTAATATGTGCTACCAAGTGCTCAAACAACCACATGCATCCTTAGATTCATAGCCAAGACAGTCTACACTTCACTATTATCCTTACTGTCTTGCGGGGTGCGAGCTCGGACTCGCCCGACCCCTTGGGTGCGGGCTTTGTCTCGCCCGACCCCAAGGTCACGGGCTCCGGTTTGCCTAACCCTTTGTGTCGGTGCAGCAAGTGACCAACACGTAAATATTTGTAGTTTTGCTGTACATTGTGATTGAGGTGGCCTAGCACTCAATGACACAGGGTTTATACTAGTTTAGGCAACATGAACTACGTCCAGTTTGAGTCGGTCGGTGATTTTATTCCTGAGCAAAGGTGTTCAAAGTTTGCTATGGGGTTACAAATGGAAGAGAGAAAGATGGGGGGTACAAGAGGTCTGATCGGACTCTGGTCTGAAGGGCTGAGAGTGATGGGAGCTCTGCTATGTGCTAAGTGTTCGAGCGTTCGCTCTGTGTAGCTTTAGAGTATCTAAGGCTACAAAGGATGAATTGATGTAAGTGAACTGATGGATCTATCTGTACGGAGAGAGCGCATCCCCTTTTATAGATGAATGGGATTGGCCTTACAAGAGAGAGAGAGAGTGTGTACGTAAGCTAAGTCTTGCTGCTCATGCCATCAGGTACAAGATGATTGTAGGCGCCCATAACACTGTTAATGTCAGATATATGTGGGATGTTGCATCGTCTTCTTCTGGTATGGTAGATGTCGGTGCCTATCATACTGTTGATGCCCAGAGATACATAGGGGGTTTTACCATGTTCACCCGATATGGTAAATGCCAGCGCCCGTAACACTGCTGATGCCCAGAGTCATGTGGGGGGAGCCTTACCGTGTTTGTCTGGTATGGGAGTTGATAGCGCCCACAATACTGTAGAGAAAATGTTGGCGCCAACAACACTGCTTGGGTTCTGATATGCCAGTAAGGTTGTAGGGTACTGTCCTACAGGTGTACATGGTACGGTCCTTGGTATTGCTGTTGACTTTGAGCGTCCTGTTTTTGTCACACCCAGTTTTAAAGACAAAACTAGATACACCTATATGTGAGCCCAGGAAGTCAAATCTCATATATAGCCACAAATAAGAGTAATATCAATAGACAATGCTTAAATACATAACGTATTAGTATAAAGAATATAACCTCAGAGTACAGATAGTGGAAAGACAACTTCGATCTTCAGGCGAAGACTCCAAATCCACAAAGATGACTGACTAGTTGATAGCAAGCCTAACTCCTCCAGACTAGCAATCTGGTACCCATCCGTGATTTCCATTGGATGTAAAGCAAGTGTAAGCTCACCATGCTTAGCAAGTATATCAAAGGGATTTATGAGGCTCAAAAGGCTTCACATTGTTTGACCGCGGTTCGCAATTTTAGTTGATCAAGTTTTAGCATCATGTATCACTACTTTAGTGAACAATCCCAATTCCCAAATGATATTAAAGAATAGTCAAGTTTATCTCAATTCCTAGCCATCCACCATCCACAGTAACCACTAATCTTGAAAGATCTAGACCGCTCGTATCCGTGAGCACGACTGTTATAACATGTCAAATATTTATGTAGAAATTGTACATCTTTACCCACCGAGCCAAGATTCCCAATGCTGGGGTTTGCAAAGCCCACTACACCTCTACCTAGGAAGTGTGGCAGGGTTTCACTATGTAACCCTTAGCTAGTCGCACTAACAAGTCATAGCTACTAAGGAGTGGCACGTGTGGGCAACGTAGCATGGTACACACATCCTCATAGAAAAAGGAAAGATACCCTCTTACCCTTACTGGCAGCTACAGACGAGCTAGTACAATCTAGTCAGAGCCATATGACACTCGGGGTTGTACGGAACCTCCTGGGTTGCCGCTTCAGGATTAAGTCCTTATGGAGAGGCACTAGAGTACTCAACCCCGTACTCTAGCCTCCTATCTATTGCTAAAAAGCTTCATGTTATCATATTGCATAATGTCTTTAGTCATGTTTAACTATTATTCTATGTTCAGTGTTGCAGCATCTATCCAAAATACATACCCAAACCCTAGGTAACAAGGATATGTGGTACAA
The DNA here is from genome assembly GCF_019320115.1 of Miscanthus floridulus. Lineage (NCBI taxonomy): Eukaryota > Viridiplantae > Streptophyta > Magnoliopsida > Poales > Poaceae > Miscanthus > Miscanthus floridulus. Next base: position 154,129,777 of record NC_089581.1, on the reverse strand, counting down.
GTATTCATATAGGTAAAGTCCTTAAGGGTATATCAAATTAAACACATGCATGAATATGAATAGTAATTGTTCATAGGTACAAGGGGCCTTTGGTACACTTGCCTTAAATACCGATCCTTCGATAAGCTTTAATCTTCAATGCCCTTCTTCTTCTAGATCACCACGTATATCTCACCGACTGGATGTAATCGTAGAACACCACACAACATCCATACACATACATGCATAGCATACAATTGCATCTATATCAGAACAATACACCAATCATAGAAAAATAAGTAAAAGAGTTTGAAATACGATTCTACACATCGCTACGAACACACAGTCGCGAGAGACACACTAATCGAAGCTACGATTGAAAAGATACAGCTACCAGAAGATTTTGCTTATAAAACAATATACTAAAAGAGTGGGATCGTCGCTACAATCACGAGAACGCAAGAATCACCGATAATGGATCTATCATTAAAAAGAAACGACTATCAGGATTTTATATTACAAAAGAGAGAAAAAGCCTATATGTTTGATCTATTTTAAATGAGCAAAACTATATGAAGCATATTAATTCAGATTACATAAAATCACATTTTATTTTAAAAGCCGAGTTGAACTAGTCATATTTTATACATAAACATGCACGTATCATTTAATCGAATTAACTTTAACTTTACAAGAGAAAAATGCATGTGAAAGCATCTTAACTGACTTTATAAAAATCATGTTGAAACTAAGGAAATTATAATAAATAAATACATATTTAAGTTGACATTAATTAACAAGTAATTATAAAAGGTAGACAATGTCCTAGATTGCTGTTATTTAGAAACAAGTTTACATAATCATTAATTAAATTAATATTTAAATTATAATATTATGAACATGGGATGTGATAAACGTTGCTACAAACGCGTACCTTGTATTGGCACAATTTAACACGACAAGAACGAAGTTAACCATATGTAGTTGCTTTTAATTAAAAGCTATTGAATAAATATAAATTAAATTAATACCTTATATTAAAATTTAGAAACATTTGTTATATTGGATGACGCTGCTAACACATATCACACATTGCGATGAAACTCGCGCAATCGAATCAAAATCAAAAACCTAAATCGACTTTAATTAATCAGCGATTAATTAATTATAGACACAATTAATATTTTAATAAAATAAATTCATAAACATGTGATATGAAAACTAATAGCTCTACTGCATAGATCTCCATGACACTAAACTAACGCAACTAGAACGAACTAAAATGGAGTTAAAATGAATAAACTACGATTATTCAACGATCGGTGACGAACTCGTAAATACCTCATCTTCAACCTTGGATCGTCATCACCAACAGAACGTACAGAACAACAATGGCCATCGGAGGCTGCTGTTGCTTGTGGAGGAGGAGTTGAGGACGGCCTGCAGAGGGGGCAGGGCCTTGGTTGCGGGGCCTGCTGGCCGGCCGACGGCGGCGTGGCGCTGGGATAGCCTTTACGGGCCGGAGCAGGGCAGCAAGCACGCACGCCCGCATGGCATGGCTTGGCGCCGGTGGCCACGAGCGCCTGCGCATGCAGGGCACGGCACAAGAACAGGAGTCACGTGCCTGGGTGGCAGCGGCGCGCAGACCTAGGAGCAGGGCTGACAGCGGCACTACAGCAGAAGGCCACGACGGTCGGTGGCTCCAGTACGTGGTCAACGGTGGCCAACAGCGGCCATGCACAGCACGCGTGAATAGCGCATGGGGTTGGGGCACTTGGTCCCAGACGACCACGGGGTCAGGGCGCGGAACCTGAGAGGAAGGGTCGGCCGAAGCTGCAGCAAACAAGAAGAAAGGCTCCCATGGTGAGTTCGCCGGAGAAAAAGAGAAGGGGTGGGAAAACAATGAAACGGGCATGGATCCACGAAAAGGATGTTAAGACAGTGTAGAGGATGACGAGATCTACCTCACAGTAGTGACGGTTTCCACGGAGGACGTCGGAGATGGCCAGAATCGCTCGCCGAAGGTTCGCCGGAAACCTAGAGATGCACAACTTCGGCGTTCGATCTGTGGGGCTACGAGTGGCGGCTCACAAAAGCGGTCATACTCTCGGAATCAGCGCGTCGAGGGCTATGCCAACATATATATACGCAGGGATTGCAGATTTTGGAAATCCGAGATATTTTAGGAAATAATTGATTTTCAGAATTAAAATAATTCCAGAAAATCTAAAATTACTATTTAGGCTCCGAAAAATATCTCTGAGCTCCAAAAAATTCTATAAAAAATTCTAGGGAAAGATGGAAGGATAAGGAACACAACCAAAGTAGTTTAGCTTCCGGAAAAGACTTTTGGATTGACCGAGGAAAAAGACAAAGCTCCAGAAAATAGGAATTTAATCCCAAAAAGGTCGGAAAGATTCCCGGAAAGAGAGGCATCGTTCTAACATGTCTCAAAACCTTTTCCAAGCCTTTGGCTTTTGAAAACAAGGTATCTTATCTAACTTTTGTTTTTGCAAGTTTTCAAATTCTTTTTAAACCACTACTTGAAAGCAATATTTTAAAGATTGAGATTTGCATTTATTTTCCAAACCACTCATCACAAAAGTATCAATGCAACGGCATGTATGCGCAAACATGTTGCTACCCTTATGTTGCATTTTAATTTAAAGAAAATTTTCTTTTACCTATGTTTTTATGAGCACAAAACAATTAACAGAAATCATTTTACTCTTTTTAGAAAGTAGTTAATTTTTAGGGTGTTACAGTTTTGCTTGCTCCACTCGTTTCCTGGTCGTTACCGAGCGGGCATCCCCGGCCGGTTGGTCCCAGTTGACTCCGACTGTGTCAGTTGGAGAGGAACTATAAACAGAGGTTCGGTGTATCCCCGATCGGAGACGTGGGTCGGAGTCAGAAGCAGTGTTTGGCCAGGCCTTCTGGTCGGAGAGGTGGGCTAGAGCCGGAAGTGAGCATTGTTCCTCTTTGGCTAGGCCTTCCGGTCGGAGAGGCGGGCCAAAGTCAGAAGCGGACGTTTGTTCTGCCTTATCGAGGCCTTCCGGTCACAGATTGGATCGCCCATCTGGCATGTTGTTTAGGTATTTGGGCCAGCCTAGGAGTTGTGCGTTGTTCATAATATTGTGTGCTGGACCGAACCTTTGAAGGGGAGCCGGTCCATGAGGGACCCTAGGTTTATGAACCCAACAGGAGCCCCTAAGCCCCCGGGCGATTCGGGTAGAATTGTCTAGGGGTTTTTGTCTTGACAGTGGAGCGCACCCATGGGTGTAGCCTCCGAGTCCCCGGCGATTCAGGTAGAATCGTCTAGGGGGTTTTATGTTTTTAGCGGGGGAAGTTTTGTTTGGTCAGCGGGCGCATGCGAGTGCACCCGCGGGTGTAGCCCTCGGGTGATTTGGGCAGAATTGCCTGGGGTTTTTTTGTCAGTGGTCAGTTTAGGGATTGGGCGAGATGGAGCTCGCGAATCCTAGATTCGGGCGTAGCTGGGGGATAGGGCAATGTGGACTCACCGATCTGTCGTGCGTAGCTAAGGTAGTTTTTAGGGATCGGGCGAGACGGAGCTCGTGGATCCTAGCATCGGGCGTAGCTGAGGAATCGGGCGAGGTGGACTTGCAGACCCATTATGCGCAGCCGAGGCAGTTTTAGGGATCAGTCGAGATGGAGGTCATGGATCCTGGCATCGGGCGCAGCTGAGGGGTTGAGCGAGGCAGACTCATGGACCCATTGTGCATAGCTGAGGCAGTTTTAGGGATCGAGCGAGATAGAGGTCGCAGATTCTAGCATTGGGCACAGCTGAGGGATCGGGCGAGGTGGACTCATGGACCCGTCGTGCGCAGTCGAGGTAGATTTGAGGGATTAGGTGAGATGGAGGTCGTGGATCCTGGCATCGGGCGCAGCCGAGGGATCGGGCGAGGTGGACTCATGGACCCGTCGTGCGTAGCCGAGGCAATTTTAGGGATCAGGCGAGATGGAGCTCATGGATCCTGGCGTTGGGCGCAGCCAAGGGATTGGGCGAGGTGGACTCGTGGACCCATCGTGCGGAGCCGAGGCAATTTTAGGGATCGGGCGAGACAGAGCTCGTAGATCCAAGCATCGAGCGCAACTGAGGGATTGGGTAAGGCAGACTCGTGGACCCATCGTGTGCAGCCAAGGCCATTTTAGGGATCGGGTGAGATGGAGCTCGTGGATCCTAGCATCGGGCATAGCTGAGGGATCGGGCGAGGTGGACTCGCAGACCCATTGTGCGCAGCTGAGGTAGTTTTAGGGAACAGGTGAGACAGAGCTTGTGGATCCTAGCATCGGGCGCAGCTGAGGGATCAGGCGAGGCGGACTCGTAGACTCGTCATGCGTAGCCAAGGCTGTTTTAGAGATCGGGAGAGATGGAGCTCGTGGATCTTGGCATCAGGCATAGCCGAGGGATCAGGCGAGGTGGACTCGTGGACCGGTCGTGCGCAATCGAGGTAGTTTTAGGGATCGGGCAAGACAGAGCTCATAGATCCTGGCATCGGGCGCAGCCAAGGGATCAAGTGAGGCGAACTCATAGACCCATCGTGTGTAGCCGAGGCAGTTTTAGGGATCAGGAGAAATGGAGCTCGTGGATCCTAGCATCGGGCACAGCTGAGGGATCAGGCAAGGCGGACTCATGGACCCATCTTGCACAGCCGAGGTAGTTTTAGGGATTGAGCGAGATGGAGCTCATGGATCCTAGCATCAGGCGTTGCCGAGGGATCAGGCGAGGTAGACTCATGGACCCATCGTGCGCAACCGAGGCCATTTTAGGGATTGGGCGAGATGGAGCTTGTGGGTCCTGGCGTCAGGCACAGCCGAGGTATTTTTAGGGATCGAGCGAGACGGAGCTCGCGGATCCTAGCATCGGGCACAGCCAAGGCAGTTTAGGCGTCTTAAGCCCCTGAACCCCTTTGGGCTTGGTAGGGGTTACTTAAGTTTTGTGTGTTACCCCATCCGTGGTTTCTCACAACTGGAGGGGCTGAGCTAATGTCGCTTGCCTCGATGGCTCGAGTGACGCACTCAATGAGCTCACTAATAGGCACGTTCGAGTGAAGTATGGGTCCGTCGTTCATTATGGGGTCAGCATAGCCCTCATGTGGTGTTCCACTGCTCCTTAACCTGTAACCCGGTAGATGCCTAGGTCATTCTGGAGACTGACCTAGGTGGCCCACTGGCCTCCCCTCGATGGAGATTCTGTGGGTTTGGTAGAGGTTAGGATCAAACAAGAAGATTAAGATGACCCTATCTGCTTCAGGGTAGACTAGGCAGGGGCCACTTAGGGCTCATCTACATTTTCTCCCCATGCTCTATTTGATGTGAGGTAGCCTCAAGCCCTTCGTGGTCCAGCCTTTGAATCTGGGTCGGTTGCTGCTCATGTTTAATGAGGCAACTGCCGCTTTGTGACGCAACACGGAGCATTGTGATGCATTTGACTGCATATGCGATGCCTTGGATGTATGAAATGAATGAATGCGTGTATAGATGGATGAATGATTATATAAAGAATTGGTGGGGGTTGGTGACGATACCTTGATGACTCGAGTGACTATGGTTTGAGGAGCTCCAATCGGAAATGTCTGACCAGGATCCACACTCATCGTTCATGACGGAGATGGCATGGCCCACATGAGGCATCCCTCTACTCCTTACCTATCTTTCGGTGTTTGTCTGAGCCATTCGATCAACTCAGGGAGCCCGTTGGTCTCTCCTGGCGGAGATCCCATCGTTGGGCCTTTCCAAGTCCTGCTTAGGAAGGCAGAGGGCTGCCTACATGTAGTGGCACCTTATTTCTTGCGCCTGGCATGCGGTAGTGGTGGGCCATCCCTAGGCCATGTCCTGTCTGACTAGACATCGTTTCATCATGCAGGGAGCGTCCCATCGGTAAGGGCGTGTCCCATCGTTTCCCATCTGCATTGAATGGGGGAAGGGATATGGTTTCTCGCACCACTCCTTAAGCCAATCCTCATCTGCTCTGCTTCTTCTTTAAATAGGGGAAGGGAGAGGGAAATGAGAACTCATAGACTTGTTCATGAATCTAGAGTGCAATGTCGAGCTAGAGGTCATCTAGCGTAGATGAGGTGGTGCTGGCCGCCTTCATCGAGAAGGGGCTACTTCCGCCAAAAAAGGTGGAGCATTGGAGGGTACTGCACATCACCGGCTTCGTCATCGTCTGCGGGGCTTTCATCGGGATGGAGCCGCATGTGGACTCCTTCTAGTGAGTCTTCTCCGAGCGAGCCTTGTTAGAGAGGAAGGTGCTCGGGACTATGCCGGTGGGAGGTTTCGCTCTTGTAGCTGCTCAGGTTAGCTAGTTCATAAAGTTTATGAGACATCCTCTAGCCATGGTAGCCATACTTCGGTGGGCAGCGTTCCTATCTAGGAGCTACCTCGATTGCATCAGAATGTCAGGAGCTCCATGCTCTTCTGCTGAGCATCTATGGGTGTGACGCCCTTGAGGTACCCGTTGCGCTTGTCGAAGTTGAGGGAGCAGAACCGGATGGGGCCCTTGCTATGGTGGTTATGTTCGGCGGCATGTGTCGTGGCCTCACCTTTGGCATCAGTCAATGCCGCTAAGCAGCCATAGTAGCTTTTGGAGTAGAAGTAGTTAGCAAATATAATCATTTAAGTTCATGGGGGAGCCCCCGTGTGAACAGTTTTTGTATCAATGAATGCATTAGTTCAGCTTTGTGATGGAATCACTATCCGTTCCTTGTTTTTTTATCCTAGCACAACTTTGTTTTTATCCTTTCTTTTTCGCACCTACCTGTTCATTCCATAGGCCACAACTTTAAGAACCTAGGCGTGGCCCGCGCGGTTCGGCTACTCATAACCGTAGGTCATGGCAGGGTGCGCTTGTTCGGGAGTAAAAACAAAGTCACGTAGGGTAATCCAATGAATGGAATGGAATGCCCTTTATTTTAGGAAAAACGTTTTTACCATGTGATAGTAAAATGGAAACAGAGAGGTAGTATTTAGTACTGTACTCTCATGGAGCCCTCGAGCGACCCAGGCTAAAAGTGTCTAGGCTGGGGTGTTTTATAAGAGCAAGTGTTGAATAAAAGTGGTAAGACTGAATTTAGGGGAAAACGACATAGATGTTCAATGTTCTATGTGTTGGTGAGAATGTTGTCGTTGTCGTCCTTCAGTCGGTAGGTGCCCAGTCGGATCACCTCGGTCACCATATAGGGTCCTTCCCATGGTGGAGAGAGTTTGTGTTTCTCCTTCATTGATTGGGTCCTTCGGAGTACGAGATCACCGACTTCGAGGATCCTCCCCTTGATCTTCCTTTTGTGGTACCTACGGAGAGTTTGCTGGTAGTGAGCAGAGCGAATGACGGTCATCTCATGGGCCTCCTCAAGTAGGTCGACTGCGTCTTGCTGAGCCTCTGTGGCTCGATCACGATCGAAAGCCTTCACTCTTGGGGCACCGTGGTCAAGGTCAGAGGGTAGCACTGCTTCAGCTCCATAGGCTAAGAAGAAGGGTGTGAACCCTGTGGATTGGTTTAGGGTCATTCTCAGGCTCTAGAGGATCGCTGGGACCTCTGCAACCCATCGCCCGATGTACTTGTTGAGTCGGTCAAAGATGTGTGGCTTACGTCCTTGGAGGACCATGCCATTGGCACGCTCGACCTGACCATTAGCACGTGGATGTCCAACCAAGGTCCAGTCGATCCTAATGCCGTATCCATCACTAAAGTCTATGAACTTCTTCTCAGTGAAGTTAGTCCCATGGTCAGTGATGATGCAGTTAGGAACACCGAATCGGTAGATGATGTCGAGGAAGAATTTGACCGCCTCTTTCAAGTGGATGTTGGTGATGGGCTTGGCCTCTATCCACTTGGTGAACTTGTTGACCACTACGAGCAGGTGTGTGAAGCCGTTCGGGCCCTTTTTGAGGGGTCCTACCATGTCAAGGCCCCAGACCATGAATGGCCAGGTGATGGGGATGGTTTGAAGCTCCTATGCTGACAAATGAGTTTGCCGAGCGTAGAATTGGCATCCCTCACACCTGCGGATGACCTCCTCTGCATCTCATAGTACGGTGGGCCAGTAAAAACCTTGGTGAAAGGCTTTTCCAACTAGCGACCTCAAGGCCACATGAAGTCCACAGATCCTAGCATGGACCTTAAGGAGGAGCTGCTTCCCCTGGTTGGTAGGGATGCACTTCATGAGCACCCCCGATGGACTCCATTTGTAGAGTTCGTCACTGAGCGCGACAAAGGTCTTGGCATAGCGAGCGATCCATTGGGCTTTAGTCCTTTTGGGTGGGAGAACCTCCTCAAGGAGGTAGGCGAGTAGTGGTGCTCGCCAGTCAGTTTGATCGAGTGCCAACACGAAGACATCAGTGGGTGACATCGTCACAGAGGCACTAGGGTTGAAGCCCCCGAGCACCGGCATGGCATCTGGGTTGAAGCCCCCGGGCACTGGCTTGGCATTGAGGTGTGTCTGGATCAGACCTTCTAGGACATGGACAGATGGCTCGTGGAGATCGTTGATGAACATCCCCCTCAGAGATGGATCTTGCCTAGCGGCCAATTTTGTGAGAAAATCGTCGACATCGTTATCCTTTCGGGGGACGTGATGCAGCTCGATCCCCTAGAATTTGTCCTCGAGCTTGCATACCTCCTAGTAGGATGCTGCCATGAGGGGGCTTTTGCAGGAGGACTCCATCATGACTTGGTCAATGACCAACTCTGAGTCATCGCGGACGTAGAGTCATGTAGCGCCGAGCTCGATGGCGATGCACAGCCTATTGATGAGGGCCTCATCTTCCGTGATGTTGTTTGAGGCCAAGAAATGGAGGCGGATGGTGCAGTGGAGCCTACTCCCATTTGGGGAGATTAGAACCACTCTAGCCCCTGAGCTAGGCGCCATTATGGACCTATCGAAGTACATTGTCCAATACTCATGGGTGACATCCAGGGTTGGTAGCTGCACCTTCGTCCATTCGGCGACAAAATCCATGAGAGACTAAGATTTAATTGCGGTACGAGGGATATACCTAATGTCGTGGCCCATGAGTTTGAGTGCCTAGTTGGAGATCTGTCCTGCGGCATCGTGGCTGCGGATGATGTCCCTGAGCGGGTATGAAGTGCGACCGTGACTTCATGGTCGGTGAAGTAGTGCAGGAGCTTCCGGGTCGCCATCAGCACGACGTATAGGAGTTTTTGCACCTAGGGGTACTAGACCTAGGGGTCGGTGAGTACCTCTCCAATGAAGTATACGGGCTGCTAGACCTTAAGGTGGCGTCCTGGCTCCTCCCTTTCGATGACCAAGGCGGCGCTCACCACATGGTTGTTTGCCATGACAGAGAGGAGGAGGGGTTCTCCCCATTTGGGAGCGATGAGGATTGGGGCCGATGTTAGTGATGCTTTAAGGCTCTCTAGAGCCTACTAAGCTTCCTCAGTCCAGATAGAGGCGTTTGTCTTTTTGAGAAGCTTGTAGAGTGGCATCCCCTGTTCACCGAGTCAGGAGATGAATCAGCTCTGGGCAGTCAGATAGCCAGTGAGTCTTTGTACGCCCTTGACATTGCGTATAGAGCCCATGCTGGAGATGGTCATAATTTTTTTAGGGTTGGCCTCGATGCCGCGCTCGGACATAATGTATCCAAGCAACCCCCCCTTTAGAACCCCGAAAACACATTTCTCGGGATTCAATCTGATGTTGAATCTTCGGGGGTTCGTGAATGTTGCAACCAAGTTTGCGATCAGGTCACAAGCTTGCGCCATTTTGACCACTATGTCATCAACATAGATGGCGATTGTTGGTTTTGGCCGCTTGACTTGATGAGGCTGATCGAGTAGGTTGATTTGGTCGGTGAAGCATTGCTGCATGCACCTTTGCTAGGTGGCACTAGCGTTCTTTAGACCGAAAGGCATGGTTACGTAACAGTACGAACCATACGGGGTGATGAACGAGGTTGCGAGTTGATCAGACTCTTTCATCGCAATCTAGTGATAGCCTGAGTAGGCATCCAGAAAGGAGAGGATCTCGCATCCCAAGGTGGAGTTGACTATCTGGTCTATGCGTGGCAAAGGAAAGTGATCCTTTGGACACACATTGTTGACACTAGTATAATCAACGCACATTCTCCATTTCCCGGTCTTCTTTTTAACAAGAATAGGATTGGCAAGCCAGTCAGAGTGGAATACCTCTCTGATGAATCTGACTGCTAGGAGTTTGGTGATCTCTTCGCCTATGGCCCTATGCCTCTCATCATCGAAGCGATGTAGGCGCTGCTTGGTGGGCTTTGAGCCCAGGATGAGGCACAATGTGTGCTCAGTGACCTCCCATGGTATGCCCAACATGTCAGAAGGCTTCCATGCGAAGACATCATGATTGGCGTGCAGGAAGTCGACGAGCTCGCATTCCTTTTTGGCCGTGATCTGGGTCCCGATCCGCACCATCTTGGTTGGGTTAGTAGGGTCGATCCCCACCGCCTTGGTTTCCTTAAGTGGGCGGAAGGCCATCGAGGAGGTTGGTTTGTTGCAGTTCAAGACTGCTGGGGTCGACAACTCCCTGAGCTATGGGAGCTCGGTCGAGTTGATGACTGCGATGGTGAGCTTGAAATGCTCATGGTCACACATGAAGGCGCTGCTCATAGTGATAACATCGTTTAGTCCCGACATCTTCAATTTGAGGTAGGTGTAGTTGGGGATTGCCAAGATGGCATGGTAGGACCCTAGGAAGTCCACCACTTCAAAGGTGAGGACCTCCGAGCGGAAGTAGGCTTAGTTGCCAAACATGACGGGCAGGTCGATCTGCCCGACTGGGTATGCCTACACTCTTGGGATCACCCCATGGAAGGGAGAGCCTGCTAGATGGAGTTCTGACCGGGAGATGCGCATGGCATCGAGGGTGTCGACATAGAGGATGATGGGGTCAATGACGAGTGGGTAGCATCTCGGTCTCGTGACGTGGGAGGGATGGTCCCTCTGATCGAAGGTGATCAGAGATTCTGACTAGCTAAGGAAAGAGGGGATGACCGTCTTGGCGACACATGCCTCCCTATAGCGTACCTTGTGCTGGCGCTTGGAGCAGATGGTGTTGGATCCACCGAAGATCATGATGCATTCCTCGGGGTCGAGGAAGCCGTCCCCATCCTTGCCTCGCCATGCCTCCTTTCTTGGCTGCCGCCGCTTTGCTGTCTCCTTCTTTTGGCCCGCCAGCCTATCATAGGAAACGCTTGAGGAGCTCACAGTCCTTGTAGAGGTGTTTGATGGGGTAGGCGTGGTTGGTGCATGGGCTATCCATGAGCTTGTTGAAGTGGTCAGGCAGGCCCTACTGGGGCTGCTTGCCCACATGATTAGCTACGGTGACCAACGTGGTGTCGGTCGGTCGACGTCGATCCTTTTTGTTCTTCTTGCCCCTCTGCATGGAGGGGCCCTCATCTTGGTTCTCACGCTTGTCCTTGCCTTTGTCCTAGCCTCCATTGAAGACCACTCTGACCACCTCCTCACCGAAGGCATGGTTAGTGGCGACATCAAGTAGGTCATGGGTGGTACGGGGCTTCACGTAGCCAAGCTTGTGGATCAAGGACTCATAGGTTGTCCCATAGAGGAATGCGCTGATGACGTCCATGTCGATGACATCAGGGAGGGAGTTACATCATTGGGAAACACTATGGATGTAATCCCATAGGGACTCGCTAGGCTCCTGCTGGCAGCTCTTGAGGTCCTAGGAGTTTCCAGGGCGGACATACATCCCCTAGAAATTTCTAACGAAGACCCATTTGAGGTCCGCCCAGTCGCGGATGCTATCGTGTGGGAGGAATTTGAGCCATGCCCAAACATGTTCCCCACGCAGATGGGGAGATATGGAATGATGAAATGGTCATCATCCACCCCTCCGGCTTGGAAGAGAGCCGGAAATCTTCGAGCCAAATACCGGGGTTCATCTCCCTAGTGTACTTGGAGATGTTGGTGGGTGGGTGGAAGCGCTATGGGAATGGCTCTCTCCGGATACGTCGGCCAAAGGCCCATGGTCCCAGGCCATCTGGGCTGGGACTCCGGTCGTCTGGCCAGCGATCATGCCTGGGGCACGTTTCACCGCTCCCCTTGATGGTCCAGTTGCTAATGATGCTGCAAGCATCCTAGTGCGGACCAAGCCATTCGCGTACCGGTGGTCGATGTGGAGCAGGCGCTAGGTTAGACCATGGTGCAGCTACGGCCTCCCAAGCCACGCTTGGTGGTTATAGCGGTGAGCGTATGGAGCGATCCATCTAGCACGTCCCCACTCCCCCCAGCGGGGAGAGAGGGCACGAGTCAGAGTCACAATGTGGAGCTTTCTGCCTATTGAACGGTGGTGGCTTCCACCAGTGTCCAGAGGTTCCAAAGGACTGCCCGCTCTTAGGGGTCGACGGGCTCGAGAACGCCGCGTAGAAGCATTGCCGCAACAGCGATGTTCTGGCTAGCCCGAGCGAATTGTGGGGGGTCATTGCCCTCATTCATGATGTCACGCTAGACCTAGCGAGCGTGACCCTGGGCACCGCTCGCCAGGCAACATGCATGGGGCACAACATGCTGCACCGAGCATGCCAGCGCAAGCGGCGACTGGTTCTGCTGCCGTTGGCGTAGCTCCTTGGTGTGCTCTTATGCGAGCATGAGGGCCCCCACACAAGGGTCTAGAGGAGTGTGAGTCTATAAGGACTCCGCTACCACCAGTGGCTGTCCTAGAGCGTCCGCCAGAGCACACTCCCAGGATGGATGGTGGCTGGGTGCCACGTCGCTGATGCTGGAGCCGTCGCTCTCAACCTCATCATAGAGGAGTTCATGGAGAGTGGTGGGAGCATAGCTCACCATTTCCATGAATTCAGATGTGAGAGGGGGTGGCACCAGTGTCCTTCGGAGCCCCTAAGAATACGCGTCCATAGGGGACACGAGGCCATAGGGGAACCGGTCGTGCGGCGGTTGTGGTGCGGACAATGCGGTCCCTCTGGATAATCGTGGGAGATAGTAAATAGTGAGTAAATAATAGTATGTACATTACTCACAGCAGGGTTTGAGCAGAGAGTTTGCTCAGATTGAAGCACAGGCGCCTCGTTGTTGAAGTCGTCGGGTGTTCTGGAGCCGATAGAGGGCGCCCCTCCAATGGGCACCAGAATGAGTGGCTCCTCACGGAGGTGTAATACACCGAGCCAGTTGGCCATAAAGTCTAGGCTTCCAAAGAGGAAGGCCTGGGATGGCTCAAAGATGGGTGAAACCCACATCCCAATAGGTAGGAGTGTAGGAAACTCCACCGAGCCAAAACGAGTCGTATCGCTCGAGCCTGCCATGGTGAAGGTGGTGGAAAAGTGGGTCATCCGATGACCAAAAAGTGTGAATGTATAATGTCTTCCCCATAGACGGCGCTAACTATCGGTGCAGAAAGTGGCCAACACGTAAATATTTGTAGTTTTGTTGTACGTTGTGATCGGAGGTGGCCTTGCACTCAATGACACAGGGTTTATACTAGTTCAGGCAATGTGGACTACGTCCAGTTTGAGTCAGTCGGTGACTTTATTCCTAAGCTCAGGTGCTCGAAGTTTGTTGTGGGCTTACAAACGGAAGGGATAAAGATGGAGGGTACAAGAGGTCTGGTTAGACTATGGTCTGAAGGGCCGAGAGTGACAGGAGCTCTATTATGTGCTAAGTGTTCGAGCATGCGCTCTGTGTAGCTTTAGAGTGTCTAAGTCTACAAAGGATGAATCGATGTAAGTGAACTAAGGGATCTATCTATAGGGAGAGAGCGCATCCCCTTTTATAGATGAAGGGGATGGCCTTACAAGAGAGAGAGAGTACATATGCTAAGTCTTACTACCCACGCCATCGGGTACAAGATGATTGTAGGTGCCCATAACACTGTTGATGCCCAGAGACATGGGGGAGCCTTATCATGTTTGTCTAGTATGGGAGTTGATGGCGCCCATAATAGTGTAGAGAAAATGTCGGCGCCCACAACACTGCTTGGGTTCTAATATGCCAGAAAGGTTGTAGGGTACTGTCCTATAGGTGTACAGGGTATAGTCCTCGGTATTGCTGCTGACTTTGAGCATCCTGCTTTGCTTGCTCTGCCCGTTTCCTGGTCCTTACCGAGTAGGCATCCTCGGTCGGTTGGTCCTAGTCGGCTCTGACTATGTCAGTTAGAGAGGAGCTATAAGCAGAGGTTCGGTGTATCCCCGGTCGGAGACGTGGGTCGAAGTTGGAAGCAGTGTTTGGCCAGGCCTTCTGGTCGGAGAGGCGGGCCAGAGCCAAAAGCAAGCGCAATTCCTCTTTGGCCAAGCCTTCTGGCTAAAGAGGCGTGCCAGAGTCAGAAGCGAGCGTTTGTTCCACCTTATCGAGGCCTTCTGGTCAGAGATTGGATCGCCCTTCTGACCTATTGTTTAGGTATTTGGGCCGGCCCGGGAGTTGCGCATTGTTTGCAATGTTGTCTGCTAGACCAAACCTTTGATAGGAAGCCAGTCCATGAGGGACCCTAGGTTTATGAACTCGACACTTTGGTCGCGGGCTCCATCTTGCCCAACCCAAGGTCGCATGCTCCATTTTAGCTGACCCCTAGATCACGGGGCCCGTCTCGCTAGACACCAAGGTGGTGTGCTCTGGTTCGCCAGACCCTTTGGTCACAGGCTCTGGCTCACCAAACCCTTTGGTCGCAGGCTTTGTCTCGCCCGACCCTTTGGTCATGGGCTCCGGCTCGCCCGACCCTTTGGTGGCGGCCTCATCTTGCCCGATCTCAAGGCCACGGACCTCATCTCGCTCAACCTCTTAGGTGAAGTGTCCATTGGGGGCTGAGGATATATATACGATTTAAGTGACCGTTGGGGCCTAGAGGGGTATATATACATTTCCCTTTCTTTCCCAATGACAGAGAGATAAGAAAAATGGAACCAACCTGCTCCCTTCTTTCTCACTTTAGTACACTCAAAATAGAGCAGGAGCTCTCTCTCTCTCACTTCATTGTTGATCTCAAGCCCCCAAGCAAATCCATTGATTTCCCCATCAATCTTTGAGGGATAAGGGTCCAAAACTTAATAAGAGAGCATCTCCATTTATTTCTAAACTCTAAAGAGCACTTGGTTCACATCTTAGCCGATGATTGTATTTGTTACTCTTGGAGCTTGGCTCCTAGCCGGCTAGAGCGTCGCCCATGGAGCTTGCCAACTTGTGTGGGAGCCCCGAGAGGTTTGTAACCACCTCTTGCAGTGAGTAAAATCACCCCTCATCTCAAGAGTTCACTCTCTTGACTTGAGAATGAGGTAGGGTTGCAAATCCCTAAGCCTTAGTGGTATACCTCAACAACATGGACATAGGCAAGCCATGGTGGCGAGTTGAACCACGGGATAAATCCTTGTGTCATCTTGTACTTGTGTTGCTTCACATGTGTTCTTGTTGTTGTTGAGGTGATTTCTAGAATTGAGGCCGATCTACTTGTATGTGGTGTTCCCACCACTTTTAGCTGTCAATCTATGATCTACCACCCTGCAGGAAGCTAATAAATTTACCTTATCTAAATTTCATTAGGTAGATTTTGAACTGTGAACTAATCTCTCATGCAGGTGCGACAGTGCCGCACTCACAGAGCAGTAGTGCCATGGGTGAATTTAATTTCGGTTTAAGTTGAATTTTTATAGGCCTATTCACCCCCTCTAGGCGTACCAGAGATCCTACAACATCTAAGAGGTAAAGGTAGCTTTAGCAGGTTGATATGTTTGGCTCTGTTAAGAATTGACTATAGGAGATCTACCACTAGCACAAAAAGAAGAGGAGATAGGGAATCCCCATGTCTCACTCCTCTCGTACAATGTAGAACTTTTCATTGTTTCCCATTTAGAAGAACAGAGGATGTCCTAGAGTTGAGAATTTGCTTGATCTAGCTAATCCACTTGTTGCCAAATCCCTCAGCACCTAGCACTTGCATAATAGCCTCATGCTCTACCTTGTCAAATGCCTTTTTCAAATTACAGTTTCAGAATAACTAGTTGCTTTTTGGACTTGTGGCACAAATGCAAATATTCCAGTGCCCAAGCAAGATAGTCTTGAATTGTTCTAGTTTGATGAATCCATATTGATACTTATAAATAATTTGTCTGATCACATTCTGCAGCTTGTTTGCTAGAACCTTGGTGATTAAATTGAAAGAAGTGTTAAGAAGTGAGATTGGCCTATAATCAGCAGGTGTTGTGGGGCCATCCTTCTTTTGGATAAGTACTAAATTTGAAGTATTTATGCTTCTTAGGCAAATCTCCCCTTGGTACAAGGCATCAAATAATTTGTAATAATCTAGGGCTATTAGAGTCCAGCAACCTTTAATGAATTAATTATTGAACCCATCTGGTCTAGGTGAATTGTTGTTTGGAAGTTCAAATATTACATTGTCAATCTCCAATTTCCTGAAGGGAATTTCAAGTTCATTTAAGATCTCACTGGCTGTCAAGAGATTGTCCAGATTGAAGAGCTAAATTCAGACTTTCCTAATCAGTCTTTGAAAGTTTCCTAAAGTAGTTTAGCTTTTTCCTCATGATCTATGATGAGAGTTCCTGATTCATCTTGTAGGCAGGCTATACTATTTTTCTAGTGCCTAATGGTAGCATGGGCATGAAAATATTTTGTGCTGGCATCACCTTCTTTAACCCAATTTATTTTCCCTCTTTGCTTCCAGTAACTTCTTTGTTGCCTAAGTAATGCAACAAGTTTGCCACTCAAGATATCTCTGAAGTTCCATTCACTAAGTGTCAGATCCCTAAAGCACTCAATGGTGTCCAACAGTTGAAGGATCAGCTTATAGTTATCAATGAGCTCTATGAGAGGTGGAGACTTGGCTTTCCATGTTTTAATCTATTTCCTTAGGTTTTTACATTTGGCATTGATGGCTTCTGTTGGGTTGTCGACAGAATATCATCGGCAGTCCTTCGAGGGGTATCCCACGAAGGTAGATTGATTGGTAGAGGAGCATGAGATCAAGAACAAGAAGGCAACAAAGACACACGAGTTAGATAGGTTCAGGCCGTCAGTATGACATAATACCCTACTCCTATGGTCTGTTGGTTTGTATTAGCTATCGTATGATATTGCGTGTATTTGGAGGGGTCCCTATCCGCCTTATATAGTCCGGGGAGCAGGGTTACAAGTCGGTTAGATCTAAGAGATAACCGGAAAGTAATAACTGATTACAGGAATCTTGGGATCATACATATCCTAACAGATCTTGTAGTATCTTTAGGATATCTTCTAGATGTCTTGCGAAAGGTGCTGACCAGGATCATGTTGGGCAAGGCTTCATCTTGTGGGCTGGGCCACCCCTAAGGGCACAGCCCATGTGGTCTGCATTGGGTATCCAGGGTCATACCCCCCATAGCTAGTCCCCGAGCACCTTGTACCCATTGTACAATGTCGTCTTGTGCTTGTCCGAGTAGGTGCGAACAAAGCCAAGCAGTAAAACTCATGGTCCGACCACCAGGACGAGTTGCCGAGCAGTTGCGAGCAGCGAGGACCATAGCCGAGCAGTAAGATCCAAGCACAGCTTGCCATAAGGGTGTAAGGAGCTCAAGTTTAGAATAGAAAATTTCCTCGTAGTGGACCAAGTGTGCCCACTTAGAGTCCGACCACAGGAGAAGGAGTCAATCTTCTTCAAGAGGCATGTAGTCTTCGAGAAAAAATCCTGCACATTCACCGTGAGGTGAAGTGTGCCCACTTAGTCCCCGAGCCTGATAGTAGATGACGTAGTCATGTGGTGCTAGGGTCAAAAAGTAGAAGAATAGTAGAAGACCAGCCGAGCAGGTAGCCAGTCCTCGAACAGGGGCCCAAAAAGAGACAAAGCACATTCACCGCAAGGTGAAGTGTGCCCACTTAGTCCCCGAGCCTGACAGTAGGTAACGCAGTCATGTGGTGCCAGGGTTAGAAATAGAGAAATAGTTAAAGACCAGACGAGCAGGTAGCCAGTCCCTGAGCTACAAGCGGAGATATCGAAAAAATCAAACAGTGGAGAAAAATCCAGAGTAATGGCTGTACAGTGACGGTTATTGAGCCTCAATAAATAGCGAAGAAGTCAGCGATTATTCAGCGAATAGCAACTAACGACGGCAATAAATGGGTGATGTGGGTTGCGGTTGCGGTTGCGCTAAAGCCCAGGTTATAGCCCACCTTGCCGTTGTGGAGGATTCGGAGAGACACAGATCACGAGAATGGTTTCCCAAAAACCCTTAACAGCGAAGAGGTGGGGAAAGTGCTTTATAACTATGCCACCGCATCCCAAGTTTCCACCTTCGCCACTTTGCCATTTCATCTTCCTCCACAGTCCTCACACTTCCAGATTCGCACCCACGCACGCTACCGGCGCCAGCCCCCATCCAAATCCGAAAGATGGCACCAAAGAGGAGAGTTGCGAACCCAAAGAGAGCGAGCCCAAAGAAAGCAAGTGCCAGAGCCAATCGTGACAAAGAGTGGGCGCCATTGCGCATGGGAGAAATGGAGCTCGAGAGATTGGTGGTGGCGGGCATGCTTCCTGACCATGTCATCGCTGGATGGCGGCCAGCCAGTGGTGAGCCCTTCCCAATGCCTAACACCGATGAAGTTGTAGTCTTTGAAGATTATTTCTGGCATGGATTGGGGTTCCCTTTTCATCCTTTCCTTCGAGATCTGCTGGAATTTTGGTCGATTAGTGTATGCAATCTCCACCCCAACACCATATTGCTTATTTCAATCTTTATTCATTTATGTGAGATGTTTCTAGGGGTTCTGCCAAACTTTAATCTCTTTAGACATCTCTTCTGGTTGAATAAGAAAGGCGGCGGTGGCTCCAAGGTGGTCGGCGGTGTCTATTTGCAGCTCCAGGATGGAATGGCTAGCGAGTATATTAACGTACCGCTGAACACTTCTCTAAAAGGGTGGAATTCCAAGTGGTTCTACATGAAATAGAGCCACCCTACAATCCGTTGCGACGTCCACCATATCCCAGAGAACCAAAGGAGCTGGTCAGAGAAACCAAACAGTGCTAACATGGAACAAGTGATGGAGCTCCTCGACCTGATTAGAGGCGTGGAAATTAGAGGTGAACAGGTGGCAACAAGCTTCATAGTGCACCGTGTCCAGCCCTGCAAGGAGAGGGCCCACCCGGGCTTTGATTATAGAGGTGATGACGACGGGACCCAGGAGAGGACGAAATGACTGACGAAGAAGAATGTCCTAGAGCAGGCCGTAGAGCTATTCACTCCCAACATTTCATTCGTCTGGCCAAAGCAAATGAGGGCCTTCAATTGCTCATATCCGCCCCCAGAGATAATCATCTCAATTTTTATTCCCATTACTTTTAATCCTGAAGCATTGACGAGCAGTGAACTGATTCACTTATACAAAGATCCATTCACAAGAAAGAGCGGTGTATTTCTTCGGTGTCCCGAGGGGTGATTGGCCAAGGGGAGTAGATGCCTGGACACCAGCTCGGTCTAAAGAAGATACGGCCAGCGCCTCATCAGAATTCAGAGGCACCAACGTTGGTCGGACGGAGAGTTCACCCCTAGTGATGGAGAAAGTCTAGGGAAAGAGGGCTGTGGTAAATGAGCCAGCCCAGAGGAAGAGAAAAATGGTGGCTGCCATTCCCCGCAAATGGGGCGGCATCTCGCTTGGTGGCGACCAGACCACTCGACCGCGAAGGACCACGGTGCTCGAGTGGTCTGATGACGATGAAGATCTAGTTGCTCCTCCTCCGAGCACCCAAGCACCTCTAAGTAGCACACGCATGGAGGAGCAACCAAGGGGAAGCGAAGAAGTCCCTGAGCACCAGGCGATATAGGTACCTGCTAGGCAGGCAACGGTAGTCCTCGAGCAACAGGCGGAGTTAAACCTGGTGCGACAGGCGGAGGAAACCCCGGAGCAGCAGGCGGAGTAGAGGCTGATTATGGAGGAGGTGAGACCTTCTCCCTAGAGCACGGGAGTCGACCCCATAGCCGCGCCTGCGGGCTCGAGCAGGCATCGTCGATTCAAAAAATTACACCGGTGGACCAAACTATAAGTATTCTTGTGTTGGACTTACTTTGCTCTCTTATCTTAGCTTTTTTGCCGCTTGACCAAATGATCTGATGCAGTGCAAGGCATGTGAAGGGTCCCAAACCATTCACCTAGACTGGCGAGCAACCTTGGGTTGATCCCGGGGCAGAGGTAATGTCGGTGGATCCCATGTTAGGGTCCCCGGGTGCTCGACAGCCGGCGGAAGAGTCAAACAATGATGCGGGTGGACTTGCAGATGGTGAGAGGTCAACATCAGTGGAGGATGGGTCAGCGATGATACCCAAAACAATGGTGAGTACTGTCGGGCCCTTGAGATCTAAGGCTAGAGTTGTCGACGATGCACCGAAATCTGGGTCGACAAAGCCAGTGGCGCCTGAGGAGCTTACGGCGCCCACTGAGGCATCATAAGGCATGGTCGGACCCACTGTCTGGCCACGTAGCCCTTCGGTGGTACCTCCGGCTATTGCAGAAGAGGAAGACATGGTGGAGGAGATCGTTCGTGCTGAGCCTCGAACCCAATCCGTCCGAATCTTCCACAAGCGCGGTGACAAGGTGATAGTTATTGAGGAGGATGACACCCCAAATAAATGAGGTGGATGAAAACTGCCCTCGCCGAAGTAATAAAGCAAATCAAGGTTTGTACTGAATCCTAAGTACTCATCTTTGACATTGGAGATCGAATACCATCATTGTCCTTGTGAATTTTCAGGGAATAACTCAGACTATCGAGCACCAGCACCAGTTGATAAAGAGGATGGAGCCCCTCGCTGAGGAGAACCAAAAACTCAAGGAGGCGATGAACCTCTCAGAGAGGTACACTTCTAGCCAAATAGCATCAGCTTCTACGATCAGTTGTTTATCTTCTTCGGTTGAGCTAGGAATGCTCTCGAGGCTCCTTTGGAAGGCTCTACCTTCTCTGACTTTGGCCAGCAACTCTTTGTTTCTTTTGCTTGATGGCATCGAGTATTTGAGCTAGGGTGGACTTATGACGATCGATGGAAGCCTTCATGTTTTCTAGCTCCTTCTCAAGTTCTGCACGTCTAGCTTCCAGTTGAGACAATTCTGGGTCAATACTGATGGAGGAGTTCTTCAAGTGATCAATCAACTATGACAATTATTTAGCCTCTTACCTATTAGAGTTCCCCTTGTCCAATAAAGTTTCATGATCAAATAGATTCCTCTGAGCATGTTTCACCTTTAGGACCTGACCTTCAAAGATAAAAAAAGGAGACAAGACTCTAGAGAGAGCTGGGGATGGATTGCCCTTGATGGCCAAGAAGACTCTATGCATTGGATCAGTATCTTGGACCAAATCAGTTATATTTTTCTCAAATATTGGCAGGACATCTTTTAGCTGATTTTGGTCTCTTCTGGCAAGGTTTCCTGGGAGGAAGTGGCTGATGAACTGATTTCATCTTCATCAAAATACTCCTTAAGATTGAAAGAATAACTCAAGGCTAGAAGATTGAATCCATGTGTATAAAGAAATCTTGATTAGGAGGCTTAAATCAGTTTATAACAAATGGATGGCAAAAAGGGTACAATACCTTCTTCGCAGCAGCCTCTATTTGAAGAGAAGGAATAGCTAATGATACACCAGTGATCTAGTTGAGTCGGCTCAGAAATCTCAACATTGGCATCTGCAAACATCAGAAGTTTTTTTTAGTTCATGATTGTTGCAGAGAGATAAATTGAGCAGATAACTTCCTTACCATCAGTTGTTTACCGAACTAGGGAATCGACAATCTGAGTGTCGATGGCAACAAGACCACCTTCGACGCCGATAGGATCGTTAAGCGGACTGTCGGGCTCCCGATCTTGCATAGGTGTTTCCGCAGGAAGTATCTGGCATAGTAGGAAGTCAGATTAAGGGAAAAACTGAGTAAATCAAGAAGTTAAAGAAAATACTCCAACAAGCATCAAGGATAAAACTCACATTTTTTACTATTATGGAGGTATCAGTTATTTCAACCAAAATTAGCTCCTTTCAAGGATCAACCGATGGAGGTTCAAACACCTGGGATAGCATTTCCGCACCTAGAGTAGGTTGGGATGCAATGCTCAATAACTATGAAGGAACGAAATCAGCAATTGAATATCATTTTGAGAAGAAGATGAATTGTTTACCTAAGCAGCTAATGGTCTCATTCTTCAGAGTCTTTTCCCAGTAGTGGTTTTCTATGCTGTCCCTTGAGCTGTCTTGCACTTTGAAGACTGATATGTTATGATGGTGGAGGCAGCATGAGTTTTCATCAGTTTCCCTAGTGTAGGCGTGACCGATCCCATTCTTGAAACGGGACATGGCGGTTGATAGTTTATAGGACGCCCCTTCCTATCCAAGCTTGGAGGATCAAATTCAGTGTCCTAAAAAGGATCGGTTGGGATAGTTGGCAAAAGAATTCATCGAATAATTTTCATGAAACAAGATGGCAAGTTACCTCTCTATTAGAAGCGAATCCCCCATCCAAAGCTACACACAAAGGGTGGACCAACCCACAAAAAAGATGGGAGTGCCACTCTTGCCACCAGGAGTCAAAAAGAGTGGAAGAGAGGCTAACTCTGACCCGGTCATGCAAGCAAAGGGAAGGAAGATCTGATCCCAGTTGAAAAACTTTGGAGGCTTCCAATACTTCTCTAATGTCTTCTCTTGGCCTCAGTATATCCTTAAACAAGAGTCGAGGGAGCGATTGGCTGAGACCGAACTGATGGGCTACGAAGGATAGATTGTAAAACTCATAAGTTGGAAGGTTGCCTGGGATAAAGGAGCCTGTAGCTATTTTGCCACAACCATGATGAAATTCAGCTAGAAGAACACAGGGATTGATAAAAGAATTAAAGATTGCAGCAGTTGCCTCATCTGAACAACAAGATTCAAACCAAAATTTGAATGGGAAAATCAGCTCATCATTCTCATCATCATCATAGGGCAATCAAGTCAAAACATCTACATCAAACCCTCTGTAAAACTTTTTGAAGAGGTGGTCAATATCGACATCAATTACTATGGCCGATGCAGCTTCACCGTAGCTTGTGCACTGACGGGTTCTTCCTTCTTCACCCTTGTATTCCTCATCAAAGGTGGAGGAAGGAAAGCTCAGGTTTCTGAGATTAGACTTTACAATTTTGTGCATATATAGGTTCAGCCATAAATGTATCAACCACCAAGAGCCACTAATAGTATGTACCGGTTCATCCTTCAGCAATTGAGCAACTACTTGGTGCATTAGATGGTAAGCGGCTCCTAACAAATACTTTCTAAGGGGAATACCCTTACCTATTGCTAGATGTTCTGCCATAAATTTGTGGTTATAAGTTGGTCCACAAGATGACCCACAGAAGACAAATCTTTCTAGCCACATGTTCAGAAAAGCCACATATTGTCTCTCGCTAATAGCTTATCCATCCCCAATATGGTTTAGAATGTAGCCTAACCATCCTGAACAGTCTGATATTTTGGCTAGCTTCTTGGAACCAGCACTCCAGTACTCATAAGGCTGCATTGATCTAGTTATTCTAAGGACGGTCAACATATAAACATTGGCCAGGGTGATAGTCATTGGACCATGACCAAAGATGAAAGCATTCAGGGCATTAGACCAGAAATAAGATGCAGCAATCAGAAGTGAGTTGTTCCTCTCCATCCCAGACAATGAAAGGGCATTTTGGACACCCTACGAAACCAATCTCTCCATCACTTGGGCATTTTGGACCAATTTCTAAAAGGAGTCTTAGTATTCTAGGAAGATAAATCTACTGTAGATTGTTTGAAGGGGATCTGGTTGGTTTCCTGACGGATGAAATCGGATGGATCAGGACCACCCATAGGCCCAAGAAAATAGATATTAGAAGCAACAGCTTATGGAATCAAGATTTCATTCCTCATTTCTTGGAAATCGAACAAAATAAGTTTGAGAAGAAAAGAAATACAAGGTAGCGACCGATGCTTGGAGAGTAAGAACTTGGAGCCATATCTCAGGGACGTGGTCGATGGTCGCCATTGCAGCCAAAATAGGTTTGAGTTTGACGGAGATCGTTTGGATGATGCCTTGATAGAATAGAGAATTTGCTAGGGTTTGAGGCCTTGGCGATGACTGCGTCGGCTGTTAAAGTTTCCCCAAGGAAAAGGAAAAAGGAGAAAAAGGCTGAGTGAATTGGAAGAGGTATTGTTGGGGCGTTATATAAGACTCGGCCCGGGAAGTCAGGACTTGTGCGTATATCTTAGAGCAAAACGGTTGTGATGTGGTTAAATAGATAAATATGAATTTTAGAATAAAATCACTTTTATCCCAAAATTGGGGGGCATGTGTTTACACCAAAATTTAGAGAGAAAAGCGCGGGAACTCAAAACTTCCAAAATCATGCCAATCGAAAAATCGATTGCATAAGGATCGATATCAGCTGATTCGGATACAACTCTAGAGTCGAATCTCTTTAGGATGACGTTAGCAGATAGCGATGATGAGCTACGGTTGGCGCCAGAAAACTACATATCGGACTCTACAAAAAGGGAAAGATTAGGGTCCAAGTTATTTTAAATTAGAAATGTTTTCTTCTATGCCAAAGATTGAAATGAGTCATGCTCGAGTAGGTTTCATGTTTAGGCTCTGGGTATAAATATTAAACCCCGACTATTGTAAGACACACACAACCAATCAAATACAAGTTACTTACTTTTTCGGCTCCGGCCACCCCTTAGGAGTAGTAGAGTAGATCTCGGTGAGTTCTTCAGCAAGTACGACTGCATCGATCTGATCGACCTCCACTGCTAGTCTGTAAGTACCGTCATGGTTTATACTTCTGTTCGTATGGCTACATCGATCCGGTCGACCTCCACTACGACTCTGGTATAAGCTAATTATCGACTCTTGTCTAGTTCAAGTATAGCTGCATCGATTCAGTCGACCTCCACTGCTCGAACTAGATTAAGGTCAAGTTATCGGCTCTATCTAAGGGTGGTGTTCCTTTGGATAGATTCTTTAAGTTACCGATATTGCTTATTGCTTCCATTATTTATTTAATTACAGCAATAACACTTCGCCCGATTGGGATTGGTCTAGATCGATCTTATATATTTTTAACCCATCGTTTGTTAATCTAAATTTGATCTAATCTATACATTAAACGATGAGTTATGTTTTATTGGCTGTTTTATGTCAATCTTGATCGTGCATGGTTCACTAGAGTACCTTTTGGCGCTCCACCGGGGAAAGGTCAACAACCCCTCACAATCACCACGATCGGAGCCAGAGACAATCACCACCCTTCGCTCAACGATCCTCGCTGCTCCAAGCCATCTAGGTGGCGGCAACCACCAAGAGTAACAAGCGAAATCCGGAGCGAAACACGAACACCAAGTGCCTCTAGATGCAAACACTCAAGCAATGCACTTGGATCACTCCCAATCTCACTATGATGATGAATCAATGATGGATATGAGTGGGAGGACTTTGGCTAGGCTCACAAGGTTGCTATGTCAATGAAAATGGCCAAAGATATGAGCCATAGCCGGCCATGGGGCTTAAATAGAAGCCCCCACGAAATAGAGCCGTTGTACCCCTTCACTTGACACACTGCGCTCTGACCGGATGCTCCGGTCAAACTGATCGGACCCTGGACTCAGCGTCCGGTCCACTGATGGACGCCACGTGTCACCAGCTTCAAACGCTGTTCGTCAGATTTCAATGGCTATGAAGCTGACCGGGTGCTCCGGCAAAACTGACCAGACGCTGGAGCCTCAGCGTCCGGTCGAGTACAGTAAGGGTCCAAAACCGGTTTTCCTCGACCAGACGCGTCCGGTCCACCTCGACCGGACACAGCTCAGCGTTCGGTGGTAAACCCTAGCCACTGTACTGCCAGTCAGCGTGACCGGACACAGGCAGTCAGCGTCCGGTGCTTTTGGATCCAGCGTCCGGTCACTTGACCGATGTTGGCATCACCTCTGTTTTCTTCACCCTTGCTCAAGTGTGCTAACCACCAAGTGTATCACATTGTGCACATGTGTTAGCATATTTTCACAAACATTTTCAAGGGTGTTAGCACTCCACTAGATCCTAAATGCATATGCAATGAGTTAGAGCATCTAGTGGCACTTTGATAACCGTATTCTGATACGAGTTTCACCCCTCTTAATAGTACGACTATCAAACCTAAATGCGATCACACTCTCTAAGTGTCTTGATCACCAAAACAAAATAGCTCCTACAAATTATACCTTTGCCTTGAGCTTTTTGTTTTTCTCTTTCTTCTTTTCAAGTTTAAGCCCTTGATCATCACCATGCCATCACCATTGTCATGTTATGATCTTTATTAGCTTCTCCACTTGAGGTGTGCTACCTATCTCATGATCACTTGATAAACTAGGTTAGCACTTAGGGTTTCATCAATTCACCAAAACCAAACTAGAGCTTTCAATCTCCTCCTTTTTGGTAATTGATGACAACCCTTACACAAAGATATGAATTGAAATTCAATTGAATCCATGTTGCTTGCCCAAGCATTTTTACCATGTGTAAAAGGATATGGACAAGTTTCATGAACCCTAAATGGTAGCAATTGCTCTCCCTACATATGTGCTAAGAGTTTGGATTGAAGCTTGCACATATGCTTAGATAGGAAATATAGGAGTCAATGTCTACCACATGATGCTAAGGTATAAGAGATGGACCTTTGAAGCGTGATACCAATCGGAGTGCACCAATATACCATCCTTAGCACCATGGTTAGTTTTATATCACTTGGAAACATACTTTGAAAAGAAACCACTTGTAAAGGCTTACTTAAAAATGAAAGTTATCTAGTGATTTCATTTCATCATTCAATCTTACAACTAACATTCATCACACAGGCATGGATATTTAAATTTAATATTTGTGCTATGCAAGCAAACATATGAAATGCACATTCAAATGCACCATACAAGTTCATGAGCTTGCTCCCCCTACTTGTGTGCTCAAAATTTTAATTGATCCCTTTCCTTTTTCATATCTCTCCTCTTTGTTTCTCTCCCCCTTATGATATTTCTCCCCCTTTTTCACTATTTTTACTACTACCTTTGTTTCTCTCCCCCTTTGTCATCAATGACCACAAAGGTTCTAAATTTAGATAGTATTACTTGTAGGGTCGAGATTATCAATGTCAATCAATGGGGTGAGGATCATTTTCCCAAATTTGGTCCAATCTAGATTATTTACCAAAGATATTTAACTTGGTTTAATCCAAGGACAAGCTTCTTCACACCTCTAAGTAAGGGTTATCTTGTACCATGTTGAGTTAAACACTTATAGCTCATTTTCTAGATTAAACACTAGGTTTACAAGCCCATAAACATGTCATATGCTATCACTAGATCAAATCAAGCATAGAAGCAATAGTGATACCATATAAACATCAAATTCATTTGATTTTCATGAATGAGCCTAATAAAATAGAACCACTTGAAAGGTCCTAATAAGATTGAAAATATGACTAGATGCACTAAACATGTCCTTAGCAAGGGTGTATGTCATGCCAATCAACTTTTACCTTGGATTGCTCGAAGGAGAGGCATGTCATATGAGTGGGGGTGCATCAACACATATTTGAGAAATCCAATATGTTCAACTCATTCCTTAGCTTGCAAAATCTTTTCTCATCCAATGGCTTGGTGAATATATCGGCAAGTTGATCTTCGGTGCCTACACTCTCAATGCAAATGTCCCCTTTTTGTTGGTGATCTCTTATGAAATGGTGGCGGACATCAATGTGCTTTGTTCTTGCATGTTGAACCGGATTCTTGGTTAGCTTGATTGCACTCTCATTGTCACATAACAATGGCACTTTCTTGAACTTGATTCCAAAGTCACTCAAAGTGGCCTTCATCCAAAGTATTTGTGCACAACAACTACCGGCGGATATGTATTCGGCTTCGGCGGTTGATAATGCAACACTATTTTGCTTCTTTGATGACCATGAAACAAGTGATCTTCCCAACAATTGATATGTGCCCAATGTGCTCTTCCTTTCAACCTTGCATCCTGCATAATCTGAGTTGGAGTAACCAACTAACTCAAACTTTGCTCCTTTGGGATACCACAAACCAACATTTGGTGTATGCTTTAAGTACCTCAATATCCTCTTTGTAGCCTTCAAATGACTTTCTCTTGGTGAGGCTTGAAATCTTGCACACATGCATACACTAAACATGACATCCGGCCTTGATGCGGTCACATAGAGTAGGCTTCCAATCATAGACCGATACAACTTTTGATCCACCATGTTTCCACTTGCATCACTATCCAAGTTGCCATTGGTTCCCATTGGTGTGCTAATGACTTTGCTATCAATCATGCCAAATTTCTTGATCATGTTCTTGATGTACTTGCCTTGACTCACAAAAGTACCATTCTTCAATTGCTTGATTTGAAGACCAAGGAAGTAACTCAATTCTCCAATCATGGACATCTCAAACTCATTAGCCATCATCTTTCCAAACTCATCACAAAATTCTTGATTGGTTGATCCAAATATAATATCATCAACATAGATTTGCAACACAAACAAGTCTTTTCCAATCTTCTTGATGAAAAGAGTGGTGTCAACCTTGCCCATTGTGAACCCTTTAGAGAGGAGGAAGTCCCTCAATCTCTCATACCATGCTCTAGGTGCTTGCTTCAAACCATACAAAGCTTTCTTCAACTTGTATACATGGTTGGGCTTCTTATCATCTTCAAAACCGGGAGGTTTCTCAACATATACTTCTTCATTGATGTAGCCATTGAGAAATGCACTCTTAACATCCATTTGATAGAGCTTGATGTTGTGGGCATAAGCATAGGCTAGCAAGATTCTAATTGCTTCCAATCTAGCAACCGGGGCATATGTTTCTCCAAAGTCAAAACCTTCAATTTGTGTATAGCCTTGTGCTACTAATCTTGCTTTGTTCCTTACTACTATCCCATCTTGATCTTGCTTGTTTCTAAAGACCCATTTGGTTCCAATCACATTGTGTCCCTTTGGTCTCTCTACCGACTCCCATACTTGATTTCTTGTGAAGTTGTTCAATTTTTCATGCATAGCATTCACCCAATCAACATCCTTCAAAGCTTCATCTATCTTCTTTGGTTCAATGGATGACACAAATGAGAAGTGTTCACAAAATGATGCCAATCTTGATCTCATTTACACACCTCTTGAAATATCTCCAACGATTGTATCCAAAGGATGATCTCTTGCAATACTTGTTGGTTGGAGCAATGGAACTTGATTGCTTGCACTTGCTAGATCATTGGGTTGAGATGATGTACTAGCCACTTGATCTTGATCAATATCATGAGAGTCACTTGCACTAACTTGATTTGTATCATCTTGCATATTTGAGTTAGAGAGCACTTGCACTTGATCATCTTCTTCATCATTCACTTGCCTAGGCCTCAATTCACCAATATCCATGTTCTTTATGGCATTTGAAAGTTGAATGCCTCTAAATCTTCCAAGTTCTCATTCTCTTCTTGTGAACCCTTGGTTTCATCAAATTCAATATCATGAACTTCCTCAAGAGTACCACTGTCCAAATTCCAAACTCTATATGCTTTGCTTGTGGTGGAATAGCCAAGTAGGAATCCTTCATCACATTTCTTGTCAAACTTGCCCAATCTTGTGCCTTTCTTCAAGATATAACATTTGCAACCAAAGACTCGAAAATATGCAATGTTGGGCTTTCTACCATTCAAGAGCTCATAAGGTGTCTTCTCTTTCAATAGGTGACAATAGAGGCAGTTGCTACAATAGCAAGCCATGTTGATAGCTTCGGCCCAAAAAGATTGACTCACATTGTACTCACTAAGCATAGACCTTGCCATATCAATAAGCATTCTATTTTTCCTCTCAACAAGGCCATTTGATTGGGGTGTATACTTGGCCGAGAATTGATGTCTAATTCCAAATTCATCACATAACTCATCAATTCTAGTATTCTTGAACTCACTACCATTGTCACTTCTAACTCTCTTGATGGTTGTTTCAAACTCATTGTGAATGCCCTTGACAAATCATTTGAATGTTGCAAATACATCACTTTTGTCCACTAGAAAGAATACCCATGTGTATCTAGTGTAGTCATCCACTATCACAAATCCATATTTATTTCCACCGATACTAGTGTATTATGTTGGCCCAAACAAATCCATGTGCAATAACTCAAATGCTTTACTAGTGCTCATCATGCTTTTCTTAGGATGAGTGTTTCCAACTTGTTTGCCGGCTTGACAAGAGCTACAAAGCTTATCCTTTTCAAACACAACATCTTTCAAGCCTTTAACTAAGTCATGCTTAACCAATCTATTCAATTATTTCATTCCAACATGACCAAGCCTTCTATGTCATAACCAACCCTTGCTAGACTTAGTGAACAAGCATGTTGACAATTGAGCTTCACTAGCATTGAAATCAACCAAGTATAGATTCTCATATCTAAAGCCTTTGAAGATTAAATTAGAGCCATCTACACTTATGATTTCTACATCATCTACTCCAAATATGCATTTAAATCCAAGATCACACAATTGAGCCATGGATAGCAAATTGAAGTTCAAGCTCTCTACTAGCAACACATTGGATATGCTCAAGTCATTGGATATTGCAATCTTACCAAGACCTTTGACCTTGCCTTTGCCATTGTCACCAAATGTGATACTATCATAACCATCATTGACATTGGTGTTGATTGAGTTAAACATTCTTGCATCTCCGGTCATGTGTTGAGTGCACCCACTATCAAGAACCCAATACCTTCCTCCGGCTTTGTAATTGACCTACAAAAGAAGATCAATTCTTTTTAGGTACCCAAACTTGCTTGGGTCCTTGAAGGTTAGTAACCAAGCTCTTTGGCACCCAAATGGCTTTCTTCTTTGAGCCCATCCATGGTTTGCCAATGAACTTAGCCTTTACACCATTTGTACCCTTAGTGAGCATATAGCATGAATCAAGCTTTATGAAGGATACATTAGCATTTTTGCTCTTATTTTTGCATTATTGCTCTTTATGACCAACTTGCTTGCAAACTAATGCAAAATCGACCATTGTTCTTCACAAAACTAGTCTTGTGAGGAGCAAAGGCCGCCTTACCTTTCTTGGGGGTATAGCCCAATCCCTCTTTGTAGAGAGAAGCTCTTTGGCTACCCAAGCACATAAGCAAGCGGTCCTCACCACCATAAGCCTTAGCTAGGTTGTGAGTGAGCTTAGTGAGCTCCTTCTTGAGGTTCTCATTCTCAACCACTAATGAGGCATCACAAGTGAGACCATCACTAAAAGATGAGGTAGAAGTGGAAGTGCTACAAGAAGGGTTAGTAGTAGCAACAATAATAGGCATAGATAGTGATGTATCAATTAAATCACAAGTTACACCTACATCACAAGTTTCAACATGCTTCTTTTTATCTTGTTCATTAAGCAAAGTAGAATGAGCTTTTCCAAGCTTTTTGTGAGCCTTGCCAAGCTTCTCATGAGCTACCTCTAGCTTCTCATGAGTTGCTTTGAGCTCATCAAGGGCTTGCTTAAGGGCTTTTACCTCCTTATTCAAGCTCTTGCATTCCCTTCTCTTAATGTCAAAGTGTTCTTTAGCATCTTCTAGCATGTCAAATAATTCGTCCTTAGTAGGTTCATCATCATCACTATCACTATCATTTTCATTTTCATGTTCATTATCATGAACATGTTCTTCATCACTTTCATCATCACAAGATTGTACCTTAGTGGCCTTAGCCATGAAGCATGATGAAGATTCGAAGAGAGAAGGTTTCTCATTGATGGCAATGCTTGCAAGAACCTTCTTCTTAGTGGTCTTGTGATCATCACTATCATCATCATCATCACTTGAGGAAGCATCACTATCCCAAGTGACTACATATGAACCACCCTTTTTCTTCTTGAAGGCCATCTTGTCCTTCTTCTCTTTCTTTTCCTTCTTGTCCTTCTTATTCTTCTTGTTGTCATCATCATTGTCACTATTGTATGGGCATTGAGCAACAAGATGATCTTTGCTTCCACACTTGAAGCACCTTCTTGACTCTTCTTTGTTCTTGGATGAAGACTTCCTTCTTCTAGCACGGTAGCCCTTCTTTACCATGAACTTGCTAAATCTCTTGACAAATAGGGCCATCTTCTCATCATCATCATCATCCCATGATTCATCTTCTTCACTTGATGTTTCTTGCTTAGCTTTGCCCTTGGATGATGTGGCTTTGAATGCCACGCTCTTCTTCTTCTCATCCTTCTTCTCATCTTTCTTCTCCTTCTTTTCTTCCTTCTCATCATCATCTCTATAGGTATCATCGGTCATTATATCTCCCAATACTTGGTTTGGTGTCATGGTGTCCAAACCGCTTCTTACTAGAATGGTGACCAATGTACCAAATCTTGAAGGCAAGCATCTCAAGAACTTGTGGGAGAAGTCCTTGTCCTTCACCTCTTCTCCAAGTGCTTTGAGATCATTGATAAGCACTTGAAGCCGATGGAACATCCCCGGCACACTCTCATCATCCTTCATCTTGAAGCTTGCAAACTTCTCTTTGAGAATGTAAGCCTTTGCACCCTTCATGGCTTGAGTGCCCTCAAATGATTCTTCTAACTTCTTCCATGCCTCATGAGCCATCTCAATATTCTTGATTTGCTCAAATGTTCTTTCATCAATTGCATCATGAATGGCACTTAGAGCAATGTCATTATTTTGGAGAAGCACTTCTTTGGCGGCGGTGGGATTCTCCAGATCACCAATCTCAATTTTGATTTCTACCACCTTCCACACCTTTCTATTGATTGGCTTGATGTGTGTTGTCATCTTTGACTTCTAATAAGGATAATTTGTGCCATCAAATTGGGGTGACTTCTTGGTGTTGTTGATTTGAGCTATTTTAACACCAAAGGTTGTTAAGCCTTAAATAACGGTGACCTCGGCTCTGATACCACTTGAAAGGTCCTAATGGCTAGAGGGGGGGTGAATAGCCTAATAAAAATTTCTACAACAACACTTAATGAAAGGTTAGACAATTATGAGATGAAGCAAGTGTTGCGCTAGCCTACTCAAAATGCAAGCCACCTATCACAATTCTAGTTTAGATAGTGTCGATTCACACAAGAGGTATGACACTACCCTATGTTAGTGTGCTCTCAAAGGCTAACTAAAGAACCACACCAACCAACCAAGCAAACTCTCACAACTAGTTACACTAAAGAGCTTGTCAACTAGTTTGCGATAATGTAAAGAGAGTGATCAAGATAGTTATACTGCCGTGTAGAGGAGTGAACCAATCAATCACAAGGATGAATAACAATGAAGACCAATCACCTCGGAATCAAAGGATGAACACAATGATTTTTACCGAGGTTCACTTGCTTGTCGGCAAGCTACTCCTCGTTGTGACGATTCACTCACTTGGAGGTTCATGCGCTAATTGGCTTCACACGCCAAACCCTTAATAGGGTGCCGCACAACTAACACAAGATGAGGATCACACAAGCCACGAGCAATTCACTAGAGTATCTTTTGGCGCTCCACTGGGGAAAGGTCAACAACCCCTCACAATCACCACGATCGGAGCCGGAGACAATCACCACCCTCCGCTCAATGATCCTCGCTGCTCCAAGCTGTCTAGGTGGCGGCAACCACCAAGAGTAACAAGCAAAATCCGGAGCGAAACATGAACACCAAGTGCCTCTAGATGCAAACACTCAAGCAATGCACTTGGATCACTCCCAATCTCACTATGATGATGAATCAATGATGGAGATGAGTGGGAGGACTTTGGCTAGGCTCACAAGGTTGCTATGTCAATGAAAATGGCCAAAGATATGAGCCATAGCCGGCCATGGGGCTTAAATAGAAGCCCCCACGAAATAGAGCCGTTGTACCCCTTCACTTGACACATTGCGCTCTGACCGGACGCTCTGGTCAAACTGATCGGACCCTAGACTCAGCGTCCAATCCACTGATGGACGCCACGTGTCACAGCTTCAAACGCTGTTCGTCAGATTTCAACGGCTATGAAGCTGACCGGACGCTCCAGCAAAACTGACCGGACGCTAGAGCCTCAGCGTCCGGTCGAGTACAGTAAGGGTCCAAAACCGGTTTTCCTCGACCGGACGCGTCCGGTCCACCTCGACCGGACACAGCCCAGCGTCCGGTGGTAAACCCTAGCCACAGTACCGCCAGTCAGCGTGACCGGACACAGGTAGTCAGCGTTCGGTGCTTTTGGATCCAGCGTCCGGTCACTTGACCGACGTTGGCATCACCTCTGTTTTCTTCACCCTTGCTCAAGTGTGCTAACCACCAAGTGTATCACCTTGTGCACATGTGTTAGCATATTTTCACAAACATTTTCAAGGGTGTTAGCACTCCACTAGATCCTAAATGCATATGCAATGAGTTAGAGCATCTAGTGGCACTTTGATAACCGCATTCCGATACGAGTTTCACCCCTCTTAATAGTACGGCTATCAAACCTAAATGTGATCACACTCTCTAAGTGTCTTGATCACCAAAATAAAATAGCTCCTATAAATTATACCTTTGCCTTGAGCTTTTTGTTTCTCTTTCTTCTTTTCAAGTTTAAGCCCTTGATCGTCGCCATGCCATCACCATTATCATGTTATGATCTTTATTAGCTTCTCCACTTGAGGTGTGCTACCTATCTCATGATCACTTGATAAACTAGGTTAGCACTTAGGGTTTCATCAATTCACCAAAACCAAACTAGAGCTTTTACCGCCGCTACCGAAGCTCCATGGCCGCCCTATTTCTCTACTCTGGCTTTTCCTCAGGCCCCACCAACCCCGCCTACTCCTTCCTCCGTTCACGCCAAACCTCCCCATAAGTTGTTTCGCCGGCTTCACCCCTGCAGCTCACCGCCACTGGCGCCGCCATCGCGACTGCAGCTTGCGTGCATGGCCGAGCCACTGCAGGCCACCGCGGGCCGTGCTAGAGCCATGCACCGGTGCGCACAGGCCCACGTGTGCTTCGCCGCCACTCCTCGTCGCTGTCGGGCCGCCAGCCGGTCCTCCCCGCCGTCCTCCCTGCTCCCAACTCGCGACAGGGACGTGGCGCAACAATTCAAGAAAAGGGAAGGATCTTTCTACAAAGTAGTGACTCATGTGAATAGTGCTCATAAGGACCTCTTCGCTGGAGTTTAATTTGTGGAAACTTCAGGGTCTCCGATGCAAGATTTACAAGTATTTTCTTTGATTTATGCAGATTTGGGTGATCAAGTTTGAAAATTCATAGTAATTAGTAGAAATATCGTAAAATAGTAAATGAGTACTTTTTGGAATCCTGGTGAAATTGTATATGTATTAGATCTATAATATGGCATGTTTTAGTTCAAATATTTTGCTGTAAAAATAGATTTATGCAGTTAGGTTCTTAATACTAGTTATGTCTTGTCTTTTTCATAACTGCAGTTGTGGTGCTCAAATAAATGTTAAATTTTTATGGAGTGTTACCCAGGTGATATTTGATGTCTGGTAAAAATTTTAGAAGTTTAGGCTTGATAGTTTAAGATATATAAAAATAACAAATGACCTATGTTGCTTTGCTCCTATTCCGAATAGGTTTGCATGTTTGAATTAATTGGCTCAGTTAAGTTATGAATCATGCCTTGATGACAATACATCAGTTGTAGTAATTTTGTTAATATTTTCAAAAAGCTAAGGAGCAAAATTTTTGGTTAAGTAGATTTTTAGTCACAGTTGCTTACATTTCTGTGGCTGTTTCTGCCCAAATCCAGATAGGGTTGCCTTGTTGGTATTGTGGGGCCTTCTTAATAGTATAATTAGCTTTCGGTGTTTATAACAAAGTTGTTTAGAATTTGCTAAGCTTTCTAAAAAGTCCATAACCACATTTATTGGACATGTATAAATCTAGTTATAGCTGTTGAAAGTGGCATGTAAGATTCTGTCCATGTTTTGGACAGAGATGCATTCGTTAGATTAATTGACCTTGTTAATTGTAAAATAATCTTAAGATGATAATATGAAAGTTGTAGGTAACTTCATGATCTAGCTTGTGTTAAATGGTCATGACCATAGGCCTGATAATTTAGGAGCTATAGATTTTATAATTTCCCTGTCAGGTTTTGCATGCTCTCTGTAGAGATCTGAATGATTATGTTTTTGACCCAACTAAGCTTTGAATCTTGTTTTGGAGATAATAGAAGAAGTGTAGTTATTTTCATAAGCTTTCCATATTGTCTTGTTTCATGTCTTTTGGATTAGTACAACTCTAGTTATAAGCTTGTGAAGTTGCATGGCTGAATCTGTCCAAGTCTGGATAGAGGTGCTCAATTATGCTTGATTGACCTTGTTAATGGTGGAATCACCTTGTGATGATAATAAACATGTTTTAGATAATGTAATAAGCTTTCTAGAAAGTTAAGGTTCATGCTTGTTTGATGTTTGTAATTCCAGTTATGCCATTTTGAAACTACTACTACTTTTCTGTCCTAGTTCTGTGCAGATCTGAAACATTGGTATGTTTGACCTAGTTAGCTTTGGAATAAGCTTTTGGTGATAATAACAATGTTGTAGTAAATTTTATTATCTTTCCATAAAGTCTAGGATCACCTTCTTTGGATGTTTGGATCTCCAGTTATGGGTAAAACAAGTGTTATCTGTGCTGCTGTCCAAATGTTGTGTTGTGCTTACAAGTTGATTGCTTTCGCTTTGCATTGCCTTATGTGTTGCTAAGTGTAACTCATGCCTTTCATGGTGTTAAATTAAGTTACCTGAGATCTTAAATTGTGATAGATGTTTTCAATGAAATAGCTTAACTCAAGTTATCTTGTGTACCATGCTTGATATGCTTACTATCTTTCTATAATAGATTATGAGATGCATCTCGTATTGCCGTTCTTTTATTCATGCACTTGCATCTTGCATCTCATCTAGGTACGCTAGATGAACCACGTGAAGGATGTGATGTTGGAGCCGAACCCGAAGACGGTGTATGGTGGACCTATCCCGAAGATGGAAGGACTAGACAAGTGCTAGGATGGGAGATACTCGCCTAGCGAGTGTCGTCTAACAAACTCTAACCTAGTGTTGGATCACAGGCAAGCCCCGGAGCATTCTAAGCCTCCTACGTTTTTATAAATATCACTTGAGTTCTTTATGTTTGATGGATTAGGTTATAAGAGTCGATTGAAACCACTTGATGCATAGAACTACCTTGTCTAGAAATATACCTTGAACCCTATGTAGGTCCAGGATCGAATGTATGCTTAGCGTTGCTTAGACCGGTAGAAGTCGGGTGATTTCCTGTCACCTGCGAGATATAGGTGGATACCAAAGCATGGTTAGCTATATTTGCTATCGTGGAAATAACCATGTGTTAATAATAAATGGAGACCGGGCAGGATGTTGATAGAGAAGCAACAAGACATGGAGGTCTTGGGTGTGGATCTATCCCCATCTGTGTCGTTTAAGGACCGATTCGTTGTACGTCCTCATGTCATGTTGAATGCGTGCCTATCACTTAGTTGGCTGGATAACTCATTCCGACCGTGAAGCCGAGTAGCTCAACTCAGGCCAGAAGAATGGGAAGTGAAAGTGCGCGCCCTAGCGGTAGTAAGGATGTGCGGGGAGCCATTGGCGTAAGTCTTAGGTGAGATTGACCACCTAGCAGAGTGGACTCCCTAAGGGTGCGGCGCTGCTCGGAACCGCGATTCCTGAGTTATACCAAAGGTGACCCGAGACAACCACTGATCAGGTTAATTGGGTGAGTGTTAGGAATAAATCCCCAGCTGGGTAGAAATCGATTCGAATCACCGTCTCTCCCAGATAGTGAGAGCTTGGCTGAGCAGCGGCAACATAGAGTAACTCAATTGAACTTGATGGTTATAATGATGATGATGAATTGATGATATTACAACATTATACCGGCTATGGTTACTATTGCATGTTACTAAATGATATCCTACATGTTTGGCACAGGTTAGTTGCTAATCTAGAGATGAATAGCTATAATTAACTTGGTTACTGAATTGTAAAAATATATAGCTCAACTCTTGGTTTTTTATGTAAAATGTTGTCAATCTAGCTCCACTTATAAAGCCTTGCATACTCCTTGGTGTCACTTCATTTCTGGTTTATGACGGAAAAGTCTAGCTGGGTACATTCGAGTACTCAGGGTTTATCCCACTATGTTACAGGTGAAGTTCTCGGCCTGCTGAAGATGGTGGCTAACCGTCGGTGGGCTCGGTGACTCTATATTTATTTCTCATCATATGCTTTTATCTGAGGATGTCACTTATGCTAGCATTGTATTTGGAACTTATTTTAATATAATCATTTGCAAGCTATGTTGTTTTCACTAATCGGTTTTGAAACCTAAACTTGTACTATTATTTGTAAATCCATTTGTAATATTATTTTTGCCGCAACTCTACGTATGTGATGTGTATTTGCTTAATCATACGATCTTGGTTGTGATGTTGATTTACCAAGGTCCTTCGTGACACTCGGCGGACTACTGAGTTTATATAAGTAAAATTATGCGTATGTCAACGTGTTAGCGAAAACAGTCATAGTTGATCTTGTATAAATTGGACGGTTCTGTCACAATGCCCCACTGATATTAGTAATAGGTTAGTATCGTCGAATCTATTGTTGTTTCTACGGCCTGCATGATTCTGCCTCATGCCCCACTGGTCATAGCGATAGATAGGATCTAATATGTCTATTAGATTTATCTTTATTAAATGGTTAAATGACGGTGAGCTGTTTCATTTATACAAAAGGAATTCGGTTACTTACAGTCATTGGCTTAGCATAAACTAACCATTGTTGACATCCTCTTGCCATTGACTAATGTTTGTCTAAACAACGAGATCTATCCTGAGCGATAACCGATTTACCTTCCATGAGCTTTAATTGATTTATTTTTATGAGTATGCTGGAATTGAATATTTTAGTCGATTTTCTTCCATATCGGCTCTCAGAGCCGCACATTTGGGACTGTCTGGCAACACCGCATGTTCCGCCTTAAATTACTGATTACCTTTCTCTCCTTGTTAATTGTAGGGTCAAATTGACTGGCACGTTTCGGGAGGAGTGCGCAAGATCGACCATCCCTGCGCTGAAGCTAGACGGATCTCCAGCTCCATCGAGCGGACCCTTCCGGCTTGCTCGTGTGCCCTCGGCATGGGACGAAATTTCGTGCCAATAGTGTCTTATCTCTTCTGTTGTCTACCTATCATATCTCTTATATTTTAGTTCTCCTGTAGATATATAGTTTCTTGTCGATGATGAAAACATTTCCTCCTTTTCTTTTTTAATTCCAATACCACATCGTTATTTTTATTTAGTTGACATCCTAATTAATGAACATATAAACCATCTTAATTTTTGGATTGGGACTGTCTAAGCCATGGCCGATGGATGCTCTCATTATTGAAATTTGATGGTGCTGTGATGTGAATCCGAACAATCAAGCTGGCAATGATTGGTATCTCTAAAGCATTCTAGACCTTGTTGATTTCTTTGATCAAAAAGTAAGGTCATGTTTGGATCCATTAGCTGACAATAGTTAGCTAACTATTAGCCGGCTAACAATTGACTAATTAGCTATTAGCTGGGAGGGTGTTTAGATACACAGCTAATTGATGAGATAGTTGTTATTTTTTCACCTATTAACTGCTATTATCCAACTAGTGAGATAGTTGTTATCTAGAGGTCTAACTAACAATTAGCTAGCCTATTATTTATATTTGTTTGGATCAAAAGAGATAATTATTAGTAGATAACTACTATGTGCATGGAACTGAATAAAGGAAAGTTGTTCAATTTCCAAGAGAAGCCAAGAAAGCACCAGCACACCTGACTAGCTAAAGACGCGGGAGAAGAAAAATCTGTCAGTATTTCCATTTTTCCTAGGCATAAAATAATATAATAATATTCTGACCTCTACATATTACAAAAATGCGGTCACTTCTTACACAATTTAGACCGTAGGCTGGCTGTTACGAATAATGCAAGCTTCCACCAAACCAAACAAATGGTCGAGTAACATCATAGGGAATTAGGGATATCTTCATAGAGGTTGAGTTCATGCACTAGCTTCCACTGTACAACCAAACGTGCGTTGCACGAGGCCGCTCCAAAGTCCACAATAGTGTACTATTTTCTTTTCCATTTCTGCAAATGCAGCACAATCGAAGCAAGCCTAATAATAATGTAAAGGAGCTCTGCAGCATCTTTCCTGTAGAATTTACTTTGATCTTACCTTTAATCAGCATGTTCGCTTGTTGGTTTCAGTCATGGCTTATCAACCATGATAGAGTGTTTTCCTCTCACAACAAACCAGCACCAACCGGATTTATCAGTCCAGAAACCAACCAACGAACAGGTTGAATGTCTCATTAGAGCAAGTTAATTATATTAATTTGCTTCATATAGTGCTTTTAGTCTATATTCCTCCAAAGTCTATGCCCCCCCCCCCCCCCCCCCCCCCCCCCCCCCACCCCCACCCCCACCCCCACCACACCCCCAAAAAAAAACACGCTCACCTTGCTTCTACAAACACCTCCAAAAAGTAGGGCAGTAGATCTTATGAACGTACTGTATATGTATATATATGTGTGTGCGATAAGTTAAGTCAGTTCAGTAAATATATAGATTGAGAATATCGACTTGTTGTCGACAGGTACATCACTTACTGAAGAATAATTAACCAAAATACAAGTATTCCTACTGACCTAAAGACCTAAATCTAAGCGGATAGGTTAATAACAAGAAACTTATATTAAGCTCAATTTGGCTGGAGTATAGTGTTGTCGGGAGGCAGAGCCAAATGATATAGCTTGGATAGTTAGTAGAGGTGGTTACGTGCCAAATATCAAAACATACGTTTGACACTCTCTATATGTGCCTCGTCATTTATTTGTCAATGCACCTATTTCTTTTGGTAGTTTGTCAATGCACTGTGTCTGTGAACATGACTTTGTCAATTTCAATAACTGCTGTCCACGGTTCCGTATGTACTTCTTCCGTAGTTTTTGGTCACGTGTCGTAAGCTAGACTAGATTTGTAGAAAATATGTGTAACATTTGTATCTACAAATAAATCTATTATGAAAATAGATTTAATGATCTATCTAATGATATTAATTTTGTATCATAAATATTAATAATTTTTATATAAAATTAGTCAAAGTTATTTCTCAATAAACCAGAACGACAACTATTTTGGGAGAGAGAGCATGTACCTACCCTTGAGCTCTTGAGGTAGTGTGGCAGTGTTTCAGAAACAAGTCTAGGGTTCGTATAGGAGACTGAACACGTCCTCAACAGAAAGTGATCGCAGTTTCCGTAATATTTACATCGGTTGAAGCAACCTCAGTGCTCGGATAATCGAAGAGATTTCTGACCACACCTGTCCCAAAAATAAAAAGTGGGCCAGACGCACGCACGGCTCAAAAATGTGTTCTGCAAGTACATTGATGCAGCGCTTTTTGAGGTGGGACGTCAAAACCCACGGGAAGAAAGAGTGGTCTGCTTCGTAGGATTCGCGTTCACTGGAATATCTGGAAGAAGCTAGTAAAATACACGGTGACTTGGGGTCTGATAGCACCTGGTGAAACCTATAGTGCTGGTTACACTTCGAAACAAGGGAAATGTTATTTGTGCACCAGTGTCGCAGTTTTTTTTTTTTTTGGAAGCCAATGGCGCTGATTTCTGAACACGGGATTAATTTGGTCTATGAACTTAGTTTTCCAGGGAACATCGCTATCTATTATGGGCTATGTTAACGCCTGGCAAGGCGGACTAAACCTAGCCCATTTGTCAAACCTAGTACTCGGTCCAAACTGTCCAGAGGGTTCCAGGCAATCGCCCGCGTTGGCCCAACCGCAGCTTAATGCACACCAAGGCCCAGAAGGACAGAGGCTCGATCTGTTTAGCACAAGCCAGGCACGACTCGTGTCGGGCTTTTGTGTCGAAACAGACGACGGCTTGGGCTTTCGGCACGGCGGCCTGCCTCTTTGCCCGCGATGATGGAGTGGAGCACGGCGAAGCCGAAAATGAGGAACCGTGCACCGCGCACGCAGTCCTGCTCACCCACCGGCCAACGCAGAGTTGAAACAGGTGGAGAAAAGCTCAGCTGGAACATGGTGCGCCGCAAGAGCGGCCTCAGCGTGACGGCGTCCTCGTCAGCGGCCGCGCTCTGACGGTGAAGGCTATCCACGAGGCCGTCGCACGCCGACCGACTAGCGGGGGCGAAGACGGCAACGCGGGCAGGCAGCAGCGCCTGGCCAGCGAGGTTGAGGCGCACGAGGCGCCAGTAGGCGCCGTAGGGTGCGGTGCCGCTCGGCCCCCAGCGGTGAAGAGGCTGGTCGCGGGGTGGACCGGCGGCGTGCCGTCGGGGAAGGTGGCGCCGTCCTGCACGAGGATTCGGTGCGCGAGGCGGCGGTCGGCGACGAAGACGAGGAGAGTGTAGGCAAGGTGTAGCGATATGACGAGGCCATAGCGCTCGTGGAGGTCGCGGAGCAGCGGGGCCTGGTAGAAGATGGAGCCGCCGCACCAGGAACTTGGCGATGAGATCATGCCGGCGGGCCGGGCGGGAGGTGACCGGCCTGGTTTGTTGCGGCTGCGGACACGGGCGAGGAGGAAGAGGAAGATGAGGGTGACGATGATAGTAGTACCGTGGAGGAACAGAGACGGTGGCGTGGAGGCCTCGATCTCCATTGCTGAGCGGCTGGTGTGTGGTTGTCTGCCGATGGCCGATGCCTGCGGGAGCAGCTCTATAATACAGGACTAGAGAGCAGCAGCGGCAGGAGCGAAGTGCACGGCGGCGGAGTCAGGAAGTTGATTTTTTTGAATGTTAGGAGGCCAAAAACGTTGAATTTTTAAAATTTATTTGAATTTTAAAAAAAAATTAATGAGATATATATAGAGTAGAATAAATAAATAAATAATCATTCAGCGCGTAGGCGCGTACGCAGTATTATGCTCTTATCACCCATTGGCCACCGCAGCACCGCTAACACAAAACGGTTTTCAAATAAGCCGAGAAAAGCTTAGGAATATATTTACATCCCCTTTATAACCGGAATCACATGGACCGGCGCGCGATGCATGTCGTGGACTTCGCGTGTAACCGTGTGTTGAACGATGTTTTTTTCTTACGTAGCGTATCCGTAGACTGGCAATATTTAATCAAAAAGCAAAGTTTATGAATTTAACATAGTCACGAAGTGTACGGCGTCGCAGACTCACAAACTCTACTTTATAGACTTTTCCGTGATGCGGCTAAGATAATGTTTATATTGGCAGGAAGAAATCTCCGATATCCATTTCTTTCATTGTAATTCATTTATCTGGACAATGTTTGAGGTGAGGGCACGGTTACAGTTTTTAGTAGCTTTGCGATATTGTTTGAAGCTATGAGATGATTGATGTCTTGCAACGATCCTTCCAGAGATTGGGTCGAATCCAACCTAGAGCATCGGAACCCTGCATCTTTTCCTGGACGGGCTTTACTTTGGATACGCCAGTAGCAATATCAATGGTCTTCAATCGATGGACCAAGTCGTATGAATCTCCATACAATGGCTCAGACATATAGATTTTGTTCTCCTTGTACTTGGATACACTTGTTCCACTGAAGCTTTTATTGAAATGTTTAGACACGAACAATGTCTGATCACCGATGTCCCTCACCCTGGACCACTCCGACGTACGGTCGTGAAGGTTGCACTTGTAGATCGCGTTGTTGTAGGTGAAGCTCTGTGTCTCGTGGAACGTGCTCACTATGGCACCCACAATGTGCAGCTCACCGTTTGATTCTAGGTAGCTGCGGTGGCAGAGCCCCACAGGTGGCGACAGCGATGGCAGCAGCGTCGCGGTTGGAGTAGCGCCGGCGGCGTTGCTGTTGCAGACGAAGATTTCTCCCGTGTAGTCGATCGCCAAGAACTTGTCTTGGCAGTGGACGATGGACCCCACGGAGAACTCCAGTTTGGTGTCGAGCAGCATCCATGCGCTGTCGACTCCAACCCAGCAGAACGCGACCTCCGTGGAGCACCCAAGCATGGCTATGGCCACGCACTCGCGGCCGACGGCGTCAAGCGGCGTCGAGAGCACGATCTCACAGAAGAACACGTCCCTCATGTCTTCTAGCTTGATGGCTCTGCCTGCGGTATCTGCGTCCCTGTAGCCATTGGTGGGATGGAGGACCCACCGGCCGTGGACCCTAGACACGTGTTCTGATGAGGACGCCACCGCGACGTGTTCGCCTACTGGCGGGAGCTCAACGCGGGGGGCACGGGCACCGGCGAATGGATTCAGCAGCGTCACGGACGCCGCCTCGTCCATGAACGCCAGCCACCCACATGAGGAGCCGCACGCCACCTTGCCGCGCACGTCGGGCAGCGCCTTGGACAAGACATTCTTCTCTGGGACGTACTAGAAGCCGACGCAGTCCGAGTCGGGTCGAACGGGAGCAACAGGAGCAGCCCGAAGGTCGCGAACGGGACAGCGGCGCGCCATGGGGAGCAAGCGGATCGGAAGGATGCCGCGTCGTGGCCTGACGCGAGACGCTGCCCGATGGACTCGAGGAGATCATCTGGCATGCCGGATCTCCAGTCAGGGAGAGGTAGGGACCTTCTCTTGGGATTGGAAAGCTGAGCCATGGAAGACAGATGACATCAACTATGGTTCATACAAGAAATGGTGTCTTGTGTCTACTGTCGCGATGGACCATGGATTGCGGAACGGGGATATGGGAAAAGGATTCAAAATGAACAGACCCAAGGGCAATTTCAGCAAGAAACAGCAAGCGAGGGCGATGGAACACGTGAGTGTGAAACCAAATGAAAGGAGGAAAAAGTTGTCCCTTTTGCAAATGCAAAGAGGAGA
This sequence comes from Miscanthus floridulus, assembly GCF_019320115.1. Lineage (NCBI taxonomy): Eukaryota > Viridiplantae > Streptophyta > Magnoliopsida > Poales > Poaceae > Miscanthus > Miscanthus floridulus. The sequence continues at coordinate 154,084,933 of NC_089581.1, read as the reverse complement.
AGTAATTAAATATAGACAGATTTGGCAAGGTTCTCATAAAATGTAAAGAGGTTCCTTTTGTCTTAATTCTCTTTCCTTCTGTGTTAATTCTCTTTCCTTTTGCTTGTTGCCGTGTATGCTGGTGTATGTAAATATGCAATGTGTATATGGATAGCACAATAATTTTCTACTTCCTATTTTGCCGTGATTCCTCTATCACATGGCAGGCAATATTCAATCAAGCAGCATGCAGGATATGTCGTTGGATCGCAGGCGTGGGCAGACGGACGAACCAAAATAAATATCGCATAAAAAAATGTCCACATTTTATTTTTTTTAGTTGTATAGAAGAAACAGATGAAACGCAAACCTAGATGGAACAAAACGGTTTTTTCTTGATAAGTATAAAAAAATCTAAATTTGAGTTAAACTAAAACTCGTGACACTGAATGGTTAGGATCCACCTGGCAGTTGAGCTAAGCACACATTCTACCATTTCTTTTGGGGTCGAAATTAAGCTTAAATGAGAGTTTATTAGAAACATGTTCATAGCACTCGACATGGGAGTTTATGATACACACATGTGGCGCTAAAGGCGGGTCCTACAATAAGGCTCTGTTTGGCAGGACTTCTCCACCGGCTTCAGGAGCCGTTTGGAGCTGTTTTCTACCAAACGGAGTAAAGTAAAATAGTTTCACTTGTGAAGCCCCTAAAAACATGCTCTCACAGTGATTTAGGGTGGGATGGAGCCAAAAAAAGTGGCTTCTCCAGGCCCCTAAAAACATGCTCTCACAGGAAAGCCATTTTACCAAACGGTTTACCAAAACCACTTCAGCTCCACCGATGGAACTATTCGTGGAGCTAAAGCCAAAAAAAATAGATTTACTAGTGAAGTGAAGCCCTACCCAACGGAGCCTAAGACATGGACATGGCGGCAGCAGTTCAACGCGTCGTTGGGCTCCAATTCGATCCAAATATCTTGATCTCAGGATGACCCTACGAAGTATCACGGCCTTGTTATAAAAATACAGTAGACGTGACCGAAAAGCATATTTGTTTACTCCACCTTATCGAAACTAATCTGAAGAGATGTGACCCTAAGAATGATTTTGGCACAAACATTTTTGGAGTTTATGATGAATAGCTTTGCTGTTTGGATTTTCCTTTAGCCAGGAGCTGATTCGACGTTATTTGCATACTTAATTTCAGTCGTTTCAACATCTCTAAACGCAAAGAGGGGATATGATACATCTTATATATTATTACTTATATCGTTTATAAAGATCATTCCAACCAATCAGGAGTGGTCTAAACGACCCTTTCAATCTCACTCAGTCCATCAAATTCATGTATACTAGTACACGCTTGACAGCTTGCTCTCTTGTTGCTCGCAGGCCAGGCCTGTAGCAGTTGCGTTGCATCGTCACAAAGATCCAGCACGAGGGAGCGCGTGACCCGCGAGATCAATAATTTGCCGTGCACGTTGCTAGGGGTATCGGTCTAGTTTATCTGAGACGCAGCCCTCCAGCCCTCCTACTTCCACTAGAAAAGTCTCACTAGTAATTCTCACCCGTTGCGTCATTATCGACCGATTATGCTATTATCGGGAGCTCTCAGCGGTTTCATTTTCATTAAATGGATGCTACTTTAGCAAAAATGATACTTAACATGGTGTAATATTTATGAGAAGAGAGATAAGAGCAGTTTTATCAGAATATATTGTATTGTGAATCAAAACCCCACTTGTAATAGGACGCAAGAGAGATATGCGAGTGAAATTCACTAGCAGTCCACAAACTTGTCTCGGATGCCTACTGCGGTCCAAACAGATGCTAACCTAATTTGTTCGATGACATGACATGCCAATGAGAGTGAACTTTTGTGTTATGGAGATGTAAAGTCCTATGAGAATCAATGTTTCATGGATTTTTTGCTACGAAATAGGGAAAGTTCCCTTTAGATATCTAGTCACCCCCAACGAATTACAAAAAGCTCACTAATAAGGATTGAAAAGTGGTACAAGACCATTTCCAAAAAAGCTAAGTAGTTGGAAAGGTAAACTTTTGTCTTATGGTGGTCACTTAATCCTCTTAAATTTTATATATTAAGTGGTCTTGCTATGTATATGATGTCTTTCTTTGAAGTGCTGAAAGGTATTCTTAAGAAGTTAAGCTTCTATAGATCAAGATTTTTTTTGGCAAGATGATAATCATAAGAAAAAAAGTACTAGGCGGCAAAATGGGGTTTTTATGTGGGGTATAAATATAAAAAAAGAGTCAATTTGGAGCGAATTATTGGAGGAGCACGACGACTTTAAAGGATTAGAGTCAAGGTGGAGATTGTTGTATGGTGACTCCAACTCTACTTGTAATATGACTCAATAGCTGTGCTATTATGACTTCTAGTTTTACTATGACTTGAGTGTAGAATTCTACTAGGAGTAGGACTCCTACTTGCATGTATGGGGGCCTTGGAGGAGACTATATAAACAAGGGGTGGAGTCCATAAACATCAACCAAGCCATCACAAGGATCTCATACAAGGCTTGTAAGGAGCAATTAGGAGCGCTAAAGAGCATTAGACTAGAAGTTCTATTGCACTAGATTCTTGTATAGGCAAGAATCAATGTGTCCTAGAGGGTTAAGTGGGATTGTGAGAGAGCGATAATCACTTGTATTTTTTTAGAGTGGTGCTAATAGAATTTACGGTTGGCTTCGCCAAATTCTAATATCTTGTCGTGATTGCTTCAACGTCGTCATCTAGGGTTCTCTATGCGATTTGACTACATCGCTCTTAACACACTGCAAGCTTGTGTCATACTTGTAATATCCTTTCAGAGATCCGAGGGCTCTTGCGCATAACTAGGGGTATCAGATTCTAACAGATTTAGTGTACAACTCATGCAAAGATCGCAATAAAAACTATTCCTTTTAAAAAAAAATACATATATTACTATACTTTTTGTGTTTAGAGTTCTAATATGCAGATCATATGTGTGTGTGGATGCTTATTTTAGGAGGCGTTTGGTTCCCTGCATCCTGCCTAACCAGGCCCCGGTGATCCAATGGACGCATGATTGGATGCCTGGTTTATCCCCGCAGCCAGGTCCGCGCGATGCAAAAGCAGTCCCCCAGCCAGGCTCACGGCGTGCGGAAAAAATCCTTGTTCCTCCAATGCCTGGCTCGCTCGGTGCAGCTGGACGCGCGCGGATGCATGCTGAGTTGGTACTGCAGGTGTAAAGCCTGGCCAGTGGCAGCATGCTTCGCCGGAGCGAGCGAGGTAACGTCCAATAAGCAACCAAACGCGCCCTTAGGGACAATTTAGGAGTGGCCACAAAACTTCTGATGCTTATGTATGCTACTTTTCGATTCATTCATATAATTTTTTAGATGACAGTAGAATACGTGGATAACTTTTAAGATGACAGAGCTTTGGACCCTCTTTTTGCTTAAAATGTTGAGTTCACTTGACTGAATTAATTAACGAATTAGTGTTGAAGTATCATTCAAACTGATTAACGTGACCAAGTTCTAATACACTAATACTTCAAATATTGAAATATGTTATAAGAAAACACTTCAAATATAGCTTGATCGCAACACCATGTAATAATTAAATGCTACAGTGAAATTGTGCGTTCATATGTGAAACTGACATTGAACTCTTGGAAACTGGAATAGGAAACCTCCCACTCAAAATTGCCTGTGACGCTCAATAATCTTTGGCTGTCTTCTGTTTCAGAATTTTGACATAATGACATGGAAACATCATCGTTTTGAAAACAGCCAGTCAGCCTCATAGCCACATAGGGTAATCTGCAGCCTGTTCGGGAGGCCGTATCGTATCGTGGATTATTTACTGCTGGCTGGTTTGGTTTGAGAAAAAAACACCGTTCCCGATTGGAAATTTACGATCGTTTACGAACGAGCGTACAGGCTTTGCCCCGTCAGAGAAAAAGGGCAGGAAAAGGACAGTAGAAGATTGTTCTGAAGATTTTTGGCAGTTGAACAGCAGTCCTGCAGTGACCATTTGCTCCTTTGCGTGAACAACAGTGACACCAGAAAAGAAAGGAGCAGATTGCATAAAGAACGCAAAATGGAGAGTAAATAAATAGAGGAGATCGGGTCCCCGTTTAGTTTACGCGAAAAGATCTCTGGCATCATGTCTACAGTGTTCAGACTTCATATTTCAAATCATCAGTGTTCAGACTCTAGACCTACTTGCATCGTGCTGTATCTTTCATGAAAGATGGTTGACAATGCCATCAATTATCATACGCCCGTCGCGACACTGCTCACTGGCGCGCATTCGGCCTGCGTCTGCGACCCGTGCGTGGTCCTGGGCAGCTAACGCGACGCTGATTATAGTAGAGGAAAAGTCAGGCTCGAAGGAGCACAGAAAGAACCAACGCCCGTCCGGGGCTTAGGGCCAACAGCATCGCGTCGATCCATCTCAAGCCAGCTTGGCTCTGCCACTCTGGACTCTGGAGTCGGGAGCACTCAACACACACACAACCTTCTCTTCTCGTCGGTCGTCACTCACTCACCAGTCACCAATCATCACGAACGGCAAGTTCTGGTGCACTTCCATTCTTTCCAGCAGCTTTCAGGCATTCATTCATTCAGCTCACCACGTGGAGGGCACATTTTTAGTTTTTCTTCCGGGGGGGGGGGGGGGGGGGGGGGGGGGGTCCGTCGTTCGCTGCACTGCACTGCACCCCATCCATCCAATCCGTCCTGCGCCTGTAGAAGTGGCTTCAGCACTGCTTCACTGCGCGCCAGCTCTGAGCGGGGTAACCATCAGGGGCTAGTGCGTACTTTTGGCAAGGCGACCAGTGTTCTTTCGGGCTTCGGCAACCGTCACGCAACTGCGAACTGTGTGCCTCGACCCTTGATCAGTTGAAGAATTGTCCGACGGACTTGTAGGCGATGTGCGTCTGATGTGACCGACGGACTTGTAGGCGATGTGCGTCTGAAACTGAAACTCGCTTAATTCAACGCGTATAGTTGTCGTATCCTCGCGCGATCGCAGTTGCTGAATATGAACGACAGCGGTAGTACAGTTCTTCAATCTGCTAGCATATATGCGTAGTACATCATACAGTATCGAAATTGTTTAGAAAAACCATCAAGAGGACAGTGCGTTTGGAGCCACATGATGGCTGATACCACACTCCACTCCTGAAACTGACAATAAACGAGAATCGCATTGGTTATGTGCACTTGCAGAGGCCGGAGAGAGATGCCTCCATTGGTTATGTGCTGACTGCTGTGTGAACGGTCGCGATCGCCGCCAGTCCAAGTAATACTTGATACTCTACTCTCAGGAGGGCAGTGTCCAAAGTAAACTTCTTGGGCTGCACTAGTTGAACCGTCCCAGATAGGCCGCGCGGATCTCCCAATCCTTTTAAAATTGACTAGCGCGATGAACAACACCGCGGCTGCTGCCATCGCCCGCATAAACAAAACCGGGAGCAGTACGCAGCGGACGACTTCCAGCGACGCGCGAGGCGCAAACGTGACGTCGCGTTGCGTGCCCTCGCCGAGGTCGTCGTCGTCGTCAAATTGTTGCTGCGATGCACACGGCAGAGCCGCAGACAGCGAAATAGCATCGCATGGATGATGTACTCTACACACCGCGAAATTAAAACCGCGGGTACGGTTGTTAGTCATCAGCATACTCGTGTTAGCACACCGGTGTTATTAACCAATGTTTTTACGGTTTTTTCTAGCTTTCTTTAACAGCGCGTGTTACGCATTTTGTTTTTAAAGGGCTGTTTGGTTCCCCGTCTCAACCTGCCAAGCCTTGCATGCGGCACGCCACGGATATTTTGCATGTTGTTTGGTTGATGACTAACACGCGGCAGCCACAGCCGGTCCCCCTCGAAACCTCTCACAAATCTCGCCACACTTCGAGGCGGCCGATTTCTACGCCACAGGTTGTGGCGTGCCACAATCTAACTGTAAGTGTGGCGCGGCAGGTGGTGGCTGGCATCCAAAAAGCCCCTAACTCTCACGTTTACTTATTATCATCATTACTATTTTGGTCTGCGTGGTGTCTATACGTGTGGTTGTTGCTGAAATCCGCAGGAATTTCGTGTGTTCAGACCTGGAGCAGCCCATGCTGCTGGTTGCTGGAGGGTGGAGGCTGCTATGTGCTATGGTGTGGCTGTGGTTAGGGCTATGGAGTGGTTGTTGGCGTGCGTGAAAACAAAGCAGATGCCACCCTGCACCTGCATGCATGCTCAGTGAAGGACGCGCGAGAGAAGGGAAAGGGATTGATTAATGATTATAAATGATTCGATCAAGGACGACATCGCAATTCACACACGTGCTTTAGGACATGTGCGACATGAGTATATAACCCATTCCCATTCCTCTCCAGGATAATAGTAGTAAAGCTGTGCTGCATTGCTGTCCTAAACTCCAGCTTTTCTTTTGCTTGTAGTAAAGTAAAGTCACTGTTTCCCAGCAACCGTGATCTGGAGGCCGATACTTTTGCCGCCATGCTTGTTTCATTTCGTCATTATAGCTTAGCGTGTTGGACTTAGCCCCATGCATACATGCATCCTACTTGGACTTAGAGTACGATGCTCTAACATTTCTTTCGTCCCAGAACGAAAAAAGTTCATTCTAGTGCTTCCTGCCAAGCAGCAAAACTGGACAGCAGTGCATGCAGAAGTGGTGCCACCACCAGATGGACCTGATGGCGGCTGGTGAGTGGTGAGCTGACAGTCCAACACACACCCTCCAAGCTTTCGATTAATTAGCAGGTCGATCTGGATGCTTATGCGATGCGTGCAGCGCTCTCCAGTCTCAGCTACTACTTAGTACTTACTTGAAAATAAAATAAATTAAAACAGCTACGTATTGAACTGCACAAATGGCTGCCAATGATTAGTGCAGTGGCGCTACAGCACACTGGCCGCACGCCATAGCTTGATGTGCAGTCTCTGAATTATTGAGCCCCGGATGGATGGTTCCGTCCCCTGCATCTCGATCTCGGTCAGTAATAATCATGCGCCAGCAGCACCCGTTCTTATCTTCGTTTCCCAATAATTCATTTCTGCCCAAGAACAATCCCATCTAGTAGACTTCGATCAAGAGTCTGCTGCCTGCTGCTCTCGAAATTATATGGAATTTGCACCGGACTACGACGTGTCTCTGCATTCTGTAACTCGCGACTCCTTTAACAAGTTTTCAGAAGAAGAAACTCCTGCAATAATGATTGACCTTGCAATAATAAGTTTGTGCACCGGAATTTCTTATTATCAAACCATGAAGGTTCGGCCGCTCCTCAGGGTGTCCACATCGCCGCCGTCGTTTACAGCCCTACGATCTTCGCTTCGACGTCCAGCATTCGTTTCGTCTACTGTTCTGCCCCGCGTGTTCTGGAGCCTTTGTTCCTTCATTTACTCTCCGTCTCCGTCCTGTGCCCGTCCTCATCCTCTCGCCTCTACGCTCCTCCCTTCCTCGCTCGCCAGTCGCCACGCGACTGACCCGACGGCGCCGGCCGACCTCGGCGGTGGATGGCCCTCCGCGCCGCGGCGGCCACACTCCTCCTCCCCCTCCTCCTCCTCCTCCACCAGCATCACCACCACGCCCCTTCCTCCTCGCGACGCAAGCCAGCGGGTCGCGCGGCCTAGGGTTTGGCCCCTCCGTCGCCGGTCGTCCTCACGGCCGCACGGCCAGCCAGCTGACGCCCTCACGCGGCGGACGGCTATGGCGATGGAGGGGCGTCCGTGCTGGCCATGGATGAAGACGGGGAGGTCACGTCAGCAGCCTCGACGGTGGATCTGAAGCGGCCGCTCGCGGGGGCCCTCCCGACGGACGATCTGAGGCTGGAGCACGGTGTGGACCTAGCGCCGGCAACGGAGGTGGTCGATCTGCGCCGAGCAAGCGGATCTGGCGCGGCCTCCCTGTCTCCAATGGATCCGGCTGCATGGGCTCCACCGTCGCGCTGGACGGTGCCACACGTCCGCGAGCTGGCCCCCGCTGCCCCCCCCCCAAAGGTGGCCACCGCCCTGCCTGCCGCCCCGACGCGGCTTCGTCCCGCAGGTTTGCCTCTCCTCGCGCGCCGCGCTGTCGGGGCGACGGCGCGCCCGGCCTGCTGCGCAGCGCCGCACGTGGGCACCGACGGTGGGCGGTCCGACGGCGGTGGACGTCCTCCGCCACGGAGCGACACGACAGGACCATGCAGATAGCTGCCGCCGCTGCTTCCCCCGCGCTGCCCCTTCCACGAAACCCTACCTGCCTGTGCTCAACGGCTCCGGCTGCGCGTGCCATCTTCGTCACCGACGGCAACGGTGGCGTCTCAGCTCCGAGTCTGGATCTGGCGGATCTCTTGTCTCCTCGTCGATTTATGGGACGCAAGGTACCCATCTAACCCCACCACGCTTCTGCTAGCAAGTGCGTCGCTCGATTAAATCTAGCTTTCGCCGCGGGTAGACGCTGTGAAGGAATTAGTTGCCGGCTAACAATTTTCTCTGAAATCGTCTAATAGTTGTTTTTGTATTCTGTGTTGTTCTATTTTTTCGGCAGTTCTATTACATCCAGTGTGTTGGAACAATCGCTCAGGGTCAAAGATGCAGCTGCCACATAATCTGCAAGTTGAGTGCAGAACTCTTGACAAGTCTACACAAGCCAGATCAACAGCGGCGATCACGTCATCTTCAGTTTGTTTCTGCTACAAGGTTAAATTAGTATATGTATTACTATATGCATATAATGGGGTATCATTTAATGGTTCACAATCGTCGCTCTCATGTCTGCCTTGTTCCCAGCCTGTAGCATTCGAGCTTGGTATTCCTCCTGAGGACATCATTGCGGAACTCATCATTGGGTTTCCAGTTCTTTTCTATTACCATGGCCTATGTCACATTCAAATTTGGACTGAACAGTTCCAGGCGCTGTGCATGTATTCTGTTCTTCATGTGATAATTTTGGAATGCTTCTTCTCTTCAGTTAACTCCAATCTCCTAATGTGCTGGGTTTTGGTTACATATTTACTGGCCAGGTTGCTTCTTCCCGAAATCAGTTTACATTTACTCAATTTTTTCATCTATGCTACTGTGGTTTACGTTCTTGGCACGAGGTACGTGCAACAGCTATATATAGTCATGCGATCTACCTGACTATATTTAAAGTGTTCGTTCTCAACTTAACCGAGTTGTTAGTTATGCCGGCCATTTCTTTTCCATTGATCATGGAGATGTCTTTGCCTTTCGCTGCCTATTTACACTGTCTGATTAAAATGTACTGTCCTTTTCCTGTTCACGCTGCCTAATCAGGGATATAATATTTGGAAGAATCCTGTTATACATATTCAGTTAACATATGTTAGTACCTTTCGTATAACACCATCTCCATACCACAAACAGGTCCAAATCCAGTGTCTCCAAGCTTCGTGCAAAAGGCGGTACCCGTAGCCCTTGCCAAGTCCAAAAATAGGTAAGCACTACGCAACTGCTCGGCCTTATACATAACTCCATACTCTTGCGCTGCTCCATAAAATTCCTGAACCTGCTGCTATACAGTTAGCAAATCAGTACATAGTTTGTACTTGCAACTCACTCCTGCTAACTTTCAGTGGTTGTACTTACAGCGCTGGAGCAGAAATCATCCATCATGGTATGTTCATCGGCCCAACCTTTCAGTTTGGACCAACAGTCCTCTACATTAAAATCCTAATATTGTTTCTATGCAAAGATTAAACGTATTTTTTACCTGCGCCCAGGTGATTTGCCAGCGCGCGCGATGCCGCGCGTCGTGGACCACCAGTCCTCTGTTCCATTCGTTTCCTGGCGTCTCCCAGGTGAAGCAAGACCATCCCTCTATTCTCTATCAATCCCATTGCAGTCTCCTCTACGTGCCTCTTCTGGATTATAAGTGTGTGACTATGGTGCTGTTTTATTTAATTAAAAATATCATGTGTACAAAAAAATGTTAGACCTATTATCGTAGCTAAGTGACAAATGGATAGCTGGACCATCAAGGTCCAGTTCGAGATTATCCTTTTCCATAATAAATTATTTTCCAGTTTAGTGTATTCAGATTGAAACTGTGCTTCTACGAAAGTGCACCTCCAACAAGTTCCATTTGTTTCGCTAATTCTATTGGAATTTCCAATAATGCTCGCCTCCATCCTTGCATTTAGTGACTATTTTTTTGTTAACCAAATCTCTTATGCTGCCTATCCAATTGGTGCTTCCTTCGCTATTCTTTTGAGCTTGGCTACAGCTTCAGCAAATTAATCCTCTATTTTCCAGGGCATACCATATCATGCTAATGCTTAAAAAATAAATAATGATCGTCAGCAAGCTTCTTCAGGATCGGTTGGAGATTATGAGAAAGTAGGCTGTTCAGGTATCGCTTCTATGTCTCTTCCTATTGCCTCTACTTCCATTCTATGTACGAATTTTTTCCAAATCTTCTTATGTGGGTTTGCTCATCACAGATAGGCAGGAGGAACATGTGGTCAGTAAATTCCATTTCTGTTCGACGTCGAATTATTAGAGTAATGCCCAACACCCCTTTAACTGTTGGACATCTTGCATCAGGTGCAGTTTGCTGACAAGCCATGAGTCATTTTAAACCGATTAATAATAGTCATATGCAGTATGCGATTTCTCGATGAATGCAAATTTGGTACGCGGTCTCTGTCATCAAATTAGCTGGTTTGTGTACTTCACCGTTAAAATCTTAGATTATCTTTTGTAGTGCTATACTAAATCAGATTGTCAGCGGACGTAACAACATGAAACATTACATGAAATTTTTACTTCTCAGTCATGTCCTTGGGAGAGATACCTACTCACTCTGATGAAAACTATGTACGGATTCAACCCCATTGGGAATTCTGGACAGATGAACAGAAATATTTTCATCCTAAAACTGGCCTGACGTATGTACCTGATTATGTATGTAACCTAAAAAATAGGGTGCCAGTGTTTGAGAGCTAGATTTTTTTATACCATTATAGTCTGATGAGTTCTGTTGGCTTCACAGACCCCTTAGGTTTGGATTTATGATTCCATGTATGAATACCTTTTACGTATCTTGTCCGATTCCGTCTTTGTATTGCATAACTTGATTTTGGCTCTACGTGCAGATGGATTTTGTTGCAGTTATGATAAAAGGGCCCTCTGTGCCACTAATTTATGCTTCCCAGATCTCTTCCATGCAGCCAAAGTATAGGACAATAATGTTGACATAATTCACGGTCGCTGAATCCTCAGGTCTCCAATCCCAGCCCCAAATCCAAATATTATTGCAGCTAGATTTTACTTAGTATTTCTGTGTTTGGTTCTTGGTATTTTCAGAAATCATTTGTAATTTGAAGACTAGACCTACATTTAAATTGCTCTGTGCTTTGGCATCGACTGGTCAAAAAACAGGTCTACCTACAACAGTTATGTCCCTACAAAATAGTTAGGGTCGACCCGCGGCTTCCAATTAAAATTAATATAATTGGATATGAGCAGCATTCCACTGCACTCCCATTTAAGATGTCCAATCGATTAAAGAACCTACTCACATGTCTGCCTCTAAATTACATTAAACAATGGTTACTAACAAAGCTACAAAGCACGACCCTTATCTATATCAAAGTAAGTTCCAAGAAGTTCAATGAGATACAGTTAATCCTGCCTAATTTCAGCTCACGTTGTTTTTGTTCGCTGCTAAACCCTACAGGTCTCGCAACTTACAGGCTTTGGTCCGGTTTAGTTTCTACTGCTCTCGCCTATTGGTTTTGCATGCAGTTTAGCTTCTAAGCTTTGGACCAAATCTATTTTCTAATGCTCTCAGCTGTTGGTTCTGCGTACAGTAATTCCGTACTTTGTTATCGATGACATTATTATCACAGTGAACTCTTGTTTGGTATATTTAAGTCTGGTTGCTTGGACTGCCCAATAATGTAGTACGTATAGATCTTTGGACGTGTCTGTTTTAGACTCTTTTATTCTATATACATGTATAGCTCAACTAATAATGCACTTCTTATATTTGGATAAGGTGCACAGTTTAGATAACCGTCCAACTTATTTGATCAATCATTAGGGTGATCAACTTTTATCGTTCAGCGGCGTTGATGTAAGAGGTCAATCTGCATTTCACGCCTCATCCATGCTGCAAGGTCCAAACGAGACGTTTGTTACGATGAAGGTAATGAACAATCTAAATAAATTCTGTCTTCTGGATTATCTCAGGAATCAAGATCTTTCTTAACTCACTATCTGACTATTGTCATCTTCCTTAGGTTATCTCTAGGTTAAACATGGTGACTGCGCTCTTGTTGAGACAACGAAGGTGCAGAGACGACTGCTTCTTACCACTACAGTTCTGTAGTTTCGACAAAAAAGAAAAAGATGATTCAACTGTTGGATATATTCAGATTAGAGTTCAATGCGGTGTCCAAAAATAATTTTGTTAGTGGTGTGTACCTGGTTTGCTGACCTTATCTTCTGCCCTTTTTTCCTTTTCCATATCCTGAATGCAGTAGCTTACTTGGTCCGTGCCTGGTACAATCTATTTTTTTTTCCTACACTCCCAGCTAAAAGGCATGGTCTTTACCTCTCTTAACAAAGGCAAGGGGGACTATCTCCTTATGGTTAGGTTTTCTAAATGTCTAAACTAAGAGATCTATGTTTAGATCTACGATTCCGTGCTCCGATCTTGAAAAAATATATACACGTTTAGATTTGCGATTGCATTTTCAAACGACTCCGATGCGCGCGATGGCGCGCATGATGCACTAGTTTGCATGATGACGAGGAACTCCGGACTCTGGAGATCGGAGAACGAACATGAATAGTACCTGCATTGGCTTTATTGTTGCCTTGTTGGTTACCCAATGCAAGCAAAGGCCAAGGGAGACGGAGACGGAAACGGAGGCGAGAGAAATCCAATTGGGTGCTGTTTAGTTGCACTTTATTTTGCAAAATTTTTCAAGATTTCCCGTCACATCGAATCTTTGGACGCATGCATGAAGCATTAAATATAAATAAAAAATAAAACTAATTACACAGTTTAGACGAAATTCACGAGACGAATCTTTTAAATCTAATTAGACTATGATGGGACACTAATTGTCAAATAACAACGAAAGTGCTACAGTATCATTTCCCAAAAATTTCCGCGAACTAAACAAGGCCTGGGTGCAGTACACCGGTTTGGACTTCGGACCTGCATTGGTTCTGTTCGACTTGTCCTATATTCAGCTTGTTTGATTTCTTTTTTTAGCCGGAACAGTATTTTTCTCTCACAACAATTCAGCTGGAACAGTATTTTTCAGTTCTTACCAGCCAACCATCTCAGTGTCCAAGCAAAGGCTGCCTGCCTGGCATGTTGTTGTGCGTCGCAGCTCACTGGCAGCGCGGCAGGCAGCGGAATTATTGACGCCTACCTCCCTGCCCGCCTGCCTGCCTGCTAGTGCCCGGTGCGCTTGAATCTCACGCAGCCATGTCCGTGGTACTGGTCTCGTACTAGCGGCCAGAGATATTTGTTGCGGCCGGTGGCTCTGGCCTCGCTCTGCCTTACAGTACTCATACTCCTAACTTCCATGCACGATCGACATGCCGCCTAACCTTTGTTAGTTAGAGTCCCTAATAACGTGCCTAGGTTTAGCGAGAATTAGGACGTGTGATGATGCCTGGTAAGACAAGCTTATGTAGCATAAAGTCCAAGCCTAATTGGCGGCTATAGATTCTTTTTTCTATGTTTTATTTAATATCAAAAGTGGCCCATCAAACCTAGCTAGGCTTCGTTTCGTTGTCTAAAAAAAATCAAACCTAGACTTGTACTACATACAACCTAAACCCTAAGCATGACTCGGTCTAATGGTCTACTATCCCTCCTTCCCGTCCTAGAGAAAATTTAGGCTCCCTTTAAAATGTGCGATTTTTTTTGTTCTAGTACTTACAAACCAGTGAAAATGAAAATGACTAGCCGCGTGAACGTAGCCTCTAACAAAAAAAAACAGTCACCGACGAAGCACGGGTCCGTCCATCTGCCAGCAGTCACCTCGCCATAACTTACATGTCGGATATCGTCTCGCCGGATCGATCGACCTCGATCGCCGGAGTCTCGGAGACGCCAGATATTTCGAGAACCTCTACTGAAACCACAAGCAGCAGTGGCAGCGGTACGAGCGCGCCATCCTCCACCCGTCGCATTCCATCACGCCGGCGTTGGCGAGCGTCTCGTGGTGGACGCGTCGGGAGCGAGCGCCCCGCCCCCTGCTCAGTCACATGCAGAATCCAACCACGCACCGCGCGTCGTACTAGGTGGTATGGCAGGCTCGGAAGCGGTGCGACCGCACACTAGACACTAGTGCCGCTGCCGCTGGGAGGGCACGCACCGAGCAGGCGAGCACCCCGTGCGCGCGCGGGGGGACTGTGGGAGGCGCCAGGCGTGGGACGTATGGGGACCAAGGACCAAGCAAGCCATCCCACGGTCCACGGCGCGAGCGAATGGGTGGCGCGGGCGCGGGCGCGGGCATGCCACGACGCGCGCGCCGCAGCCACCCAACGCGGGGCGCGCACATACGCGTGCCCGTACCCGCGCGCCTGTCGCGGCCGCTTGATGTCAACCCTGGCAGTGGGCAGCGGCGGCCGAGTCCCCCGCGATCCCGCAGCGACCAATGACCGGAGCGAATCTGCCTCGCGCCGTGCTCTCACCCCGTTGGCTCGGGCAGTACGACTCGACGGCGAGCACACGATTTTGCGCTTCGCTGAAAAAACGAACCTAAATATTATATTGTTCCGGTTGATTAGTTGTAAAAGAAAAACACTATTTTAACTGAAAACATAAGCTAAAACATATGAATTAAGCAAACAGAGCCTGTAGCCCTGAGAGTTTTCAGTTTTGTCTCGTCCCAAGGACCACGACGGGACACCATTTCATTTCGACCGGAGTTATTTTTTTCCAGGAGTTATTGTTTTTTTAGGATTACGATGGGAGTACGTATTATATATATTTATATTATGTGATGTGGGTATTGACGCGTCGGCCCGTTCGCCAGGCGAAAATGGGTGATTTTCGGACGCCACGTGGCCCATCAAGGCCATTATCAAATGATTTGCTCCAATAATTGGACACCCAAATGATTTGTGCCTGGCAGTGGCAATACTAATCTGTCCCCCAGCGTCTCATTGACCTTGCGAAGCTGTTGTTTAGCTTCGTTCCTTTGCCGAGTCCAATTCCTGCCGATCAAGAAACACGCATGCAATTGCCCGGTGAAATCTTCGCATGGCAAAGTCTTGACAAGTGTGATCTCCCATGCAAGGAAAAATCGACAGGTGTTGGTTCAACGAGAAGTCGTGTCAAAGAAAAGGAGGCGACCGTTCTCTAGCAGAGGGCAAGTTGAAGAGGACAAGTGCGTTGTTCAGAGAGGGAAGGGGAGCGGCTCAAGTTTGCTGCGCCTACACAACCACATGAACCCTTTGTTGCACTCTGATCCAACCATTTCCAGATTTCCCACGCCCCCCATATCCTCGTGCTATCGGGATGTTCCTGTGCGATTTACTGCCAGCCACAGTAAAACAGCTGATCCCCCGTTCCATCCTCGTAATTTTGCACTTCTTTTCTCGAGATTCCTTCGGTTGCTTGCTCAATGATAGTCTATATTTAATCGGCGCAGCAGGGATCCGCTAACATCACATAATTGCAGCCTTGCCGTGCCCATAAATATTTTGGAACAAGTTCGTGACCAAATAATTTGCATCAGGACACACGTCACCGGGTGGCAACTGGCAAGCAATGCCCGGTCAGGTCTCCTTCGTTATTTCGTCTGAACAACTTCCTCATCATACTTTAATGCCTCAAAATACATAATACGTATCCGTATTGTCATCAGTGTTCGTGCAACACGCTCACTCTGGTCTCTTCTTCTACATATACTTATAATATACATTGCTAACAAACAAGTCGGGTTCGTATAATATGTTGCATGATGTTCATGATGGATTAGTTATTTTTATTAGTTTTAATTGAGCTTGGTCCAACCTTAAATTAAATAAATCCCAATGCCTACAATAAAATGTTAGTGCAATAAACGATTAATCTCGTATAGGAAATTGACATGAGATTAGCCAATTTAAATAGGGGTGGAAGGCGAGCCACATGCCCACATGTGCGCCGCGATACGGACGGACTCGTACAACCATAACATAACATGAGTGGTGTGATACCAACAAAGGTCTTGCAGCTTCAAACCCAAGATGAGAAGGACGAGAGTGAGAGACGTCGGACCGATGGACAAAAGAGGGGTGAGAGAGAGAAGAAATAGATTTTTGTACTTTAATATTAGGTGTGTGTAGAGAGAGATACACACAAGTATATGCGTGTATGTATAGATAAAGATACGGATATAGATATGGATTACTGCATATTATCTATAGAAATTTCGCCCTTTATTGTTTGGTATAGATGTAGATATAGATATGGATATGGACTATTATATAATAGCCATAGCTATTTAGAGATAGACTATGGAGGAAAAAGCAAGAGACGAAAGACCCAAAAAATAATCTTTAATATTAGGTATAGATATGGACAATTATATAATAATCATAATAATTTAGAAACGGACAGTGAGAGAAAGTAGGAGATGAGATGAAGAAATTTTTATTTTTAATATTAGTTATAGATATAGATCTAGATCTAGATATACAAATAGATAGATAAAGCCTTTCCTCAAGTGTTTTATCTTGTCTCGGCTGGATGAATTCGCACTCTGCACACTCATCTTCCCTTGCTTCCTTTGTCTTTCTCCACCTTTCTCTCCTTCTCTCCTCTCAAATCCATGGCTGACAAGGATCCGGTGTCTCCTTTCGGCGACTCCAGGCTCTCCTCCTCCAACATGTCAAACACATCTGACGACCCCAAGCCCTCCTCTGATGACAAGTCGATCGGATTCAGTAACCCCGAGTCAGGTTAGTGGTCAGGCTATTCGCATTTAGGGCTGGGGGTTTTGTGTTCTACGAAAGGGGATTTTGGGGAGGCTGACGAGCTATAGGTGGTGGCAGACGAGACGATAAGGGGGTGGGGTGGCGGAGACACTGTCCTAGGGTGGTGGGAGAGGCTGGTTAGGCGGTATCAGCGGCGGGGGCATTGGCTTGAGAGAAAGACATGGATGCTATGATTAGGGACGACAACAGTCGTGGGTGGTGGTAGAGGTGGTATTTCACCGTGGGTACTTATTCTGGAATCGGAGAACATAATTGGGATTAGAGATAGCGGTGGTCTCGGGTAGTAACGACGGTGACATTTCGCCGTTGGAGTCGGACGAGAGGATGGGAGGTGGTAGAGGCGAAGGGCGCGTTTGTTTAGTTTGCCTAGGAATCTCGTCTTGTCTCGCTCGGCAAGGATAGGCTAGCCAACGCTGGAGAGCACTTCTGGCTTGCTCACATTAGCTTGGACAGCGCAGAAACTGAGAGCTGCTCACCGACTAAGGAAACGCGCGCTGATTCGCTGGGCTAGGCAAGGCGAGCGCTGGCCAAGGAACCACGCTCGACGGGGGAAAAAATGTGCATCCGTCGTCCGGCATGCTGATTACACGACGGTGCGTGCGTGAGCCGTGTCCATAAAAATATGGACTATATAATACAAGAGATCTCATAATACAACCATTATATAATTTCGTGTATGTTCGGCTATGAAAGTTCCTGTTATGTCCTCTCCGGCCACGCTCCGTCCCAAACCTTTCCAGAAAGATTGAGGGGCAGTTCGGGAAGAAGGGCTGAAAAATCACTGCCCCCATCGTTTGTTAGGGCCAATCATGGGGCGACAGCTGGGCGGCACTGCTGCGGAGGCTGTTAACAACTGGGGTTAACGAGTTAACAAGGGCACGCCATTAGACTGGTCAAGCTGCTAACCGCGGCTGCTAATTCGGACCGGGGGAGCCATGGCTCGGCTATATAAACCCACCCGCCCCCGCCTCTTCTTCTCCCCCTCCGCCTCCTGCTCTCTCTCGCCTCTGGTGCGCAGAGCTCTCTTGAAGCCTCGAGACCCGTCTCGCCACTGCTGCTCCTCAGCTCTGCCGCTGCGCTAGCTGTTGCATTGCAGTCCGCGAGGCTTGAGCTGCTAGGTATGCTCGCGTTCTTGGCCGCTGCAAATGTGGGTCGGTTCAGAGCTCTGATGAACTCCGCGCCGAGGATAGGGAAAAGGACGGGATTGCATGTTAGATTGGAAATGATGATTTAGTTTTTTCAGGGTTCTAGAAAGAATGATAAAATTTTGAGGGGGTTGTAAATAATGACATGACTGAACTGGAATTTGGGTTGGAATGAATTCTCGGGAGAAGTATTCGGACTGCCTGCTAATCTCGATTCCTCTCTGCAGCTCGCTCTTCACCACAGTCCCCAGACATGGAGTTCGAAGACCGCTGCCACAAGGTCCAGGAGCCCAAGTTCGACTGCCTGCTCTTTGGTAAGCCGCTGCTGCTCCAAAAATGTCGCCGCCCCGTTACTGTCTTATTTTTGTTTTGTTCTGCTGTTGCCTTGTTCCTCTGCTGCCCCTTCACGGAATGCAAAGGTTTTCTGACCTGTTTGTGCTTGCCTGCAGACCTCGACGATACCCTGTACCCGCTGAGCTCCGGGATCGCAGGCCATGTCAAGAAGAATATTGAAGGTGAGGTTCCTCTTCTCCTGCTGTTACTGACTGCTGCTTGTTTTTTACTGTCTGAACTTTCAGTGAACTGAACTGAATGCCTGCAACTTTTCGCTTTTGCCACCATTCATTTCAGATTACATGGTCGAGAAGCTGGGTATTGATGACAGCAAGATCGAGAACCTGGGCAATCTGCTGTACAAGAACTATGGCACCACGATGGCTGGCCTCAGGGTGCGTATATTGCAGCATCCCTGATCCCTTCCCTTGAATTGTTCGATTTTTCTATTAGTGAGTCAGTGAACTAAAAAGGCCCCATCTTTTCCCCCCATTCCTTGGATTCCCCAGGCGATCGGCTACAGCTTCGATTACGATGAATACCACGCCTTCGTCCATGGAAGGCTGCCGTACGACAACATCAAGCCTGACCCTGTTCTCAAGCACATTCTCAAGAACCTGCGCATCCGCAAACTCGTAAGTGTCCTCCTCGGACTGACACAAATCTCTCCTCCCCCCGACAAGATGGAGTTGCTGAATTATTATACCTGCGGTGTGGTGTTTCAGATATTCACCAACGGCGACATGGTCCACGCCGTGAGAGCCCTCAAGAGGCTGGGGCTGGAGGACTGCTTCGAGGGGATCATCTGCTTCGAGACCCTGAACCCTCCGTGCCCGCCGCAGGGTGACCAGGAACCCGAGATCTTCGACATCGCCGGCCACTTCGCCCGCTCCGGCACCGCTGACGGGCTTCCCAAGACCCCCGTCCTGTGCAAGCCCAACGTCGACGCCATGGAGGAGGCGCTCAGGATCGCCAACGTCAACCCCCACAAGGCGGTAAGTTTTCGAGCTCTGGCACCCAACGTAATTGACGTTGCATTCACACCTGAAGAACCTTTTTATTGTTATTGTTTTTCTGCCTGACCATGTCCCTGACGAAAGCTTACCTGATTGATTTACTGCAGATTTTCTTCGACGACAGCGTACGCAACATCCAGGCCGGGAAGCAGATCGGCCTCCACACAGTGCTGGTGGGCAAATCGCAGCGGGTGAAAGGCGCGGACCACGCGCTGGAGAGCATCCACAACATCAGGGAGGCGCTGCCGGAGCTGTGGGAGGAGGCCGAGAAGGCCAAGGAGGACGTGCTCTACGCCGAACGCGTCGCGATGGAGACCTCGGTCACCGCGTAAAACTCCCGAATCCTCCGGAGCCGAACTTTCTCGACATCCAGGACCGCGACGATCACACACCACTCCCCGATGATCTCACGCTGGAACTGACTGAATCCAGCAATGGCCGGGCCGAGAATTTCCGACAGCAGGAGGGGGTGCAGCATGTAAAGGGGGAACAGCAGATGAGATCATGTTTGGGATGGTCCCAATATATATATAGTCATATGTATCAGCCAGACCTTTGCTTGTAAATTACCAGTATTAGAAGTAATAAGAAAATGGAGTTTACTTGTACGTTTCTTGTGTTCTGTCATCGGAAGCAATAAAACTGGCTAGCAGGACCGGAGGAGCAACACATTTGCTTCTCTGAACTGCTGCCAGATTTCTCTTCCATCTCTCCGGTTCCATGAGACGTCAACCTCTTGGCAGCTGTTGAGCACTTGAGCCGACGAAGCAGCCAAACCGCCAAAAGGCCTGGAGATCACAGATCAGGGATATTCCGTTTGGATCGTGTAGCGCAGCAGATGGTACCCGTCGCGAACTCAGCTAGTACCCGTCGTGAAGTCATTTCACATTTATACATTTTTTTTCTCGAAAAGCAACCGATAAGAAATTTATTGGGCATGTATTGGTAGAGAAGAAGTAACTTCAAAAAATACAGAATAACAAAAAAAACAAAAATCCTCACAACGGTAGCACCAAAACCACCAATACAGCGATAGCCAGGCGCCCAATCAGCCCAACAACAACAACATCCTTAACGATGCCTCCACGAAGGAAATAATGACACCACTGACGCTAATCGAATGTCCAGCATAAGTTTTTTCAACCAAACCACAATACCTTCAACGTGGAACATGAGACCAAAGTAACACCAATGATGGCATCGACACGGAGCGAGCAAAGCCTTCTCCCTAAAGTCCCTCACCCACATCCTTGCCTCATCCCAGACCACTGTTGCCTTACCGAACTGAGCGTTGCTAAGCGAGGTCAGACGACAAGGCAACGATCGCAGTGAGCTGTCGTCAGTAGGAGAATGTTGAAGCACCAACAAGTAGAAGCAAGCATGACGTGTCACCACTGCGCCAACCCACAACAAACACAGCCACCGCGCTAGACATC
This sequence comes from Miscanthus floridulus, assembly GCF_019320115.1. Lineage (NCBI taxonomy): Eukaryota > Viridiplantae > Streptophyta > Magnoliopsida > Poales > Poaceae > Miscanthus > Miscanthus floridulus. The sequence continues at coordinate 154,064,055 of NC_089581.1, read as the reverse complement.
CTCCACCACGGGACACCGTAACTCGTTGCAAAAGGCAAGAATTGCAATCAAAGCCACTGCATTCGGCATACAGCGAGATTGTGTAGTCTTAGCCCTAAGCACCGCCTCACGAAAAACGTTCACAAATGGCCATCTGGAGGTTGACACTACTACGGCGAGTGTGACCACAGAGATGTTGTTCCATCTCCCACTCTCCCCCATTGGTTCATCTCTTCGCCCATCATCCTTCACTCTCACTTTTCTTGTTTTGATTTTGGAGCTGCAAAATCTTTATTGGTGTCCCACATTTATCTCTTTGTCTAACCACTTGAGCAGATTAGCCTTGTGGTACACATGCAGATGTTTGGCTCGCCGTCCACCTTTCTTAAACTCAAAATAGATGTACAAAATAGCCACTTATTTAAGTTGAGTCAATCTCCTATCAGTTTTCTATATGAGATTAGCCCTTTATTGCACTAACATTCATTATGAGCCTTGAAATTTATTTGATTTAAGGTTTGGCCAAGTCCCAACGAAAGTAATTAGTTCATTATCATTGGCACAAGCACCAGAAATAAATTATATCGCATGAGCATGTTTTGTTACCACTATTAAAGAGCAAAAGGTTTCTTCGTCCTTCGTCGCCCATAGTCGTTCGACGGGGACCCAATGGACTCAATCTCTCTCTCTCGTGCCTATACAAGTTAGACTAGTGTGTCCAAGCACAATACAAAGTCAAATTCCATAATAAATTGGAATACGAGGTGTTTTCATGATCTGCCACTCTTTTCTTGTGTGCAAGTACGAGTACGGAGTCTGATCCCAAACGAATTAAAATTCATGATAGGATAAACGAGTTGGAGCAGCATGTGTCCAGGTAGAATACAAAGTTCAATTTCTAATTGCATTGAAATACCTGACGTGATCACTAAATAAATATCTAAATTGTAAGTCATTTAGATAATCACATAACAAGTTGAACGTCCCATTGCAACGCACTAGTACATTTGCTAGTCATAAAAAAAAGAGAAAGCAACGTAGGACCACGATTTTCATCATTTCTTCTGATGCGAACTACGACGGGCAAGATGCCAACCTGAACTTGTCATTAAAACGTGGGGCAAACTGCAACACACCAACCTGAACATGTGATTAAAATGTGTGGCCTGTTTTATTTCTCTTTTAGTCATATTCATCAGATCGGGATATATTGCATAGGAATAGAATACATGTTCGGGATTTACATGAGAGGCAGAGAGAAGGGGAGTGAGATGTAGCAAACCATCGAAGGCCGTAGTGGTCGAAGCACCGGCCGGGGTCTCGTTGGCGGACGCCATCTGCGCGCCGGCAGCGACGTTCGGTGGAGAGGGAGGAGTCGGCGCTGTGGCGTCCTCGGCGGCGGCGTGTGCGTCGGGGTGGCGTTGTCGGCGTCGGTGGTGCTTCCCGTCGCTGGCAGCGCCCCTTCTCAAGATCGGGTTAGGGTTAGGATGTTGGTGGGGTGACTGACGGTGCGGTGAACCTCGTACTACGAGGCCCGACCCCCACCTTTCCTTTATAGCGCTGTGCGACGGGGGCCCACCAACCATGTAAGGTTGGGCGCCCCCGATCAGGACACGAGAACAAGGCCCAAATAGGGCGTTGGGCCTAACTGGTGGGAGATCAAATCTAACATTCTCCCCCTTGATCTCTCATCTATTCTTCGTTCTTTAATTTCATACTCAAAACTTTCAATTCGTATTTTTCTTGCTTCCATCCTATTTCATCACAGATTAGTGCATAGAATTGTCCCATCGTCACAGCAATTAGTGCCGTTAGACTAACAGTCACAATACACTTCTCCGTTTTGAAATGTAAACTTTCGTTGGGCCCTTCGTATGTTCGGGAATCATAGGCTTTCCCTTAAACCCATGCCGGCTACGTGTTCTCTGAACACGTTGGGTGGTAAGCCCTTTGTGAGCGGATCCATGAGCATTTTCTCTGTACTTATATGCTCAAGATTTATTATATGATCCTAAACTTTATCTTTCACAACATAGTACTTTATGTCCATGTGTTTGGCAGCACCACTTGACCTATTGTTGTGAGCGTACTGTACCGTTGGATTGTTATCATAATACAATCTCAGTGGTTCATTTATATCATCAATCACTTTCAATCCAGGTATGAATTTCTTCAGCCAATTCACCTGCCCCGTTGCCTCATAGCATGCTACAAACTCGGCATACATTGTCGAGGACGTAGTCACGGTTTGTTTGGAGCTTTTCCACAATATAGCCCCTCCCGCGAGAGTAACTACATATCCTGACGTGGATTTTCTTTCATCTCCTGCATAATCAGAATCTGAATACCCCTCTATCTGCAGGGAATCAGATCTTCTATATATAAGTATGAGGCCTTTCGTACCCTACAAATAACGCAGGACTTTCTTCACTAATTTCTAATGTTCAATTCCTGGATTCTTTTGATATCTGCCAAGTATCCCGGCAACAAAAGCTAAGTCAGGGCGTGTACACACTTGAGCATATTGTAAACTTTCAATAGCTGAAGCATATGGTACCGTTTTCATTCGGTCAATTTCATATTGGTTCTTGGGACACTGATGTTCCCCAAACCTATCGCCCTTGACTATAGGAGCAGGTGAAAGACTGCACGCATGCATACTAAATTTCTTCAGGACCTTTTCTATGTATGTCTTTTGCGATAATCCTAGAACCCTTTTTCTCCTGTTTCGGTGAATCTCTATTCCCAAAACGAACGAGGCCTCACCGAGATCTTTCATATCAAAGTTTGAGAACAAGAATTTCTTCGTTTCCATTAGTAGATTGATATCACTACTAGCAAGCAAGATATCATCCACATACAAAATTAGGAATATATACTTTCCATTCCTGAACTTTGCATAAACGCAATTGTCCTCAACATTTTCTTCAAATCCAAAACCTTTTATCGTTCTATCAAACTTTAAATACCACTGTCTTGAAGCTTGCTTCAATCCGTAGATTGATTTCTTCAGGCGGCATCCCATATTTTCCTTTCCTTTTATGACAAAACCTTTCGGTTGTGCCATATAAACATTTTCTTTCAAATCCCCGTTTAGGAAAGCCGTCTTTACATCCATTTGATGTAACTCCAAATCATAGTGGGCTACAAGTGCCATTATAATTCTAAATGAATCTTTACATAAGACTGGAGAAAATGTCTCATTGTAATCAATCCCTTCTCGCTTTAAATCTTTCTATATTCCTTTGGGAGTCATATTTCGTTTTGTAGACCAATTTATAGCCTACTGTTTTGGCTCCTTTAGGAATATTTTCTAAGTCCCAAACTTTATTGGTACTCATTGATTTCAATTCATCTTCCATGGCTTTAAGTCACTTTGATGAGTGGTCGCTTCTCATGGCTTCTTCAAATGAGGTAGGATCATCCCCCATCTGACATTCTTCTATTTTATAAACTTCATAGTCATCAGTAATAGCTGATCTTCTTATTCTTTGAGACCTTCTAGGTGCTTCCAGCACTTGTTCCACATTGGGCTGTTGTTGTTCTTCCTCATGTGCAACATTTGGTTCTATAGGTTCCTCAAAGATAGGTTCCTCAAGGATAGGTTCCTCATGTTCATTCATTATCGCCATGGGAGAACTTGCAACAGGTGTTGGCACTACAGTGTCCTGCACTGTCGGTGCAACAGCAGCAGGTAGCGTGAAGAATGGTTTTTCAACCATCGGAGTGGGAACATGTACCCGCTTCTCCTGTAGACTGATTTCTCGTGCTACCATGCTCTCCCTGATTATGTTATCCTCCAAGAACATAATATGTCTTGTTTCTACAATCTTTGTATGTCTGTTAGGACAATAGAAACGATATCCTTTCGATCTTTCTGGTTAGCTAATAAAATGGCAGCTGACTGTCTTGGAGTCTAACTTTTCTATGTTTGGGTTAAACACTTTTGCCTCAGCTGGATAGCCCCATACACACAAATGGTTAAGTGAGGGTTCCCTTCCTGTCCATAATTCATACGGTGTTTTAGGCACCGATTTACTTGGTACTCGATTAAGTATGTGAATGGCGGTTTTTAGTGCCTCCATCCATAAACTAATCGGTAATGTGGAGTAACTCTTCATGCTTCTTACCATATCCATTAAGGTATGATTACGTCTTTCAGCCACTCCATTCTGCTGAGCCTCCTCCGGTGTGGAGTACTGAGCAACTATGCCATTTTCCTATAGGAACCTTGCAAATGGTCCAGGAATTTGGCCATATGGGGTATGTCGCCAGTACTCTCCACGTCGGTCTGATCGTACTATCTTGATTTTCTTATTGTGCTGATTTTCAACTTTAGCTTTAAATATTTTGAATTTATCCAATGCTTCCGATCTTTCTTTAATTGGATAAATATTGCCATAACGAGAGTAGTCGTCTGTGAATGTTATAAACGAGTCATAACCATCCACACTTTTCACAGGAAAAGGACCACATATGTCTGTATGGATTATTTCTAAAATTCCTGTGCTTCATTTGGCATCTTTCTTAATTTTCTTGACATATTTTCCTTTGATGCAATCAATACATTGTTCTACATCTGAAAATTCTAAGTGCGGGAGAATTGATTCCTTAACCAATCGTTCCATTCTCCCCCTCGAAATATGGCCCAAGCGACAATGCCATAATTTCGAAGAGACATTATCAATTCTCTTCTGCTTCTTAGTTACATCCGTAGATGGGGAATCATTCACATTCTCATCGCATATATTGTTCGCATTCTCAGCAAGAAATAATAAATAAAGCTTGTCTTGTTGGAAGGCAAGACCAACACATTTATTATTAACCAGTATCTTACACTTGCCATCACCAAAACGACAATCAATTCCATCATCATTAAGTTTCGAAACACTTATCAAATTTTACGTAAAGAGGGAACATAAAGTACTTCTTTAAGTCTAAGTACAAAACCATTATTCAATTCTAAAGAGAAAACTCCAATGGCTTCAACATTGGCTTGCACTCCATTTGCAACTTTAATCGTTCTTTCTCTTCTTTGCAAGGTTCTCGTCCCACTAAACCCCTGTAAAGAATTTGCAACATGAGTAGTTGCTCCTGAATCAACCCACCAAGTAAATTTATCATAACATAAATACAGGGATTCATCTACAAATATAATAAATTCATCATCTTTCTTTAGCAGAGATTTCAGGAAGTCTGGACAATCCCTCTTGTAGTGTCTCTTCTTGAAGCAGTGCTTGTACTGATCCTTTTCAGCTCCACCATACTGCTGAGTCTCAGAATCCTAGGGTTTCTTTCCCTGTGAATTGGAGGAAGAGGCATTATCCCACTTAGGTTTCCCTTGTGGTTTAGAATTTTTGCCATTAAAGTTCTTTTGTTTTGTTATCCTTTATAAAATGAGCAGATTCACCTTGTGAGGACTTTATCCTCTCCTCTTCTTGAGCACACATTGAGATAAGTCTTTCTATGCCTAATCTTTCAGGCTGCATATTATAGTTCACAATGAAGGTGTCATATTCTTTTGGCAAAGAAGCAAAAATCAAATGAATCAGGAAATCCTCCTCCTTTAAATTCATTTCCTTTAGCTTAGATGCCGTAGTGTTCATCTTCAAGATGTGCTCTTTTATGCTACCACCAGTGAATTTTTTATTCACAAGTTTCTTAATCAGTGAATTTGCTGTGGTCTTGGTAGACCCAGTAAACTGACTCTTGATTTTCTCAAGATATTCTTTGACAGTAGCACATTCAGGGATTGAGCCCTTTATCTGTTCTTCTATAGTGGCTTTGGCTACCAACAGGCACTTGCGGTTGGAGAGAGTCCATTGCCTATGTTTAAGGTCATATTTCATTCTTATTTCAGCATGATCACGCTTTCGAGCAGCGAAATCAGCGTCAGATTCATTTTCACCTCTCACCGGGTCCTCTGGCTCGGTAGGACATGGTGAGGTGATGGCAAAATCGACCTCTCCCAACGCAAGTTTCAATTCATACTTCTTCCGCCACACACAGTGATTGGTCCCATTGAGTGTTGGGATGTTGACAATGTTCACAATGCATTTGTCTCCTGAAATCACACCAGAGTAAGTAAGAAACATTTTTGCATAAAATTTCATGCTTTAACTCAACGTTGGTCAAATTAAAACTTATAATTCATCCATGCAAACATTTTATATCACCGTTGGGCAGAAGTAAAATTAATGCATAATTTCTCATGGATCAAAATTATAATATTGTTATTAACAACGATGGTCAGAAAATAACAATATCATAATCGCATCAAAATTATTAGAAATTCATTTATCTTAAAATTAAATTATCCCGTTGGTTCAAATTTAATCAAAGAGAACAATAATTATCATGCACAACGGAAACATTAATAATCTTTTCATATTATTATTTTTCAGAAGCACTAAAAAATTTACTGTTTTTCTAAGCAAAATATCGTTGGATAAAATTTGCACAGAAAAATTGTATCAAAATCATTCAAATTCATCAAAATTATGCATTAAAATTGCTTCTGAAAAATAACAAAATTTTTCTTCTTTCATTTCAGCTCAGCGCGGCCCAAGACGCGGCCCAAGACGGCAAAAGCCGGCTCGGCCCAGCTGTCCTCGCGCGCACAGGCCGCACCCAGGCCGCAACCTGGGCCTGGGCCGGCAAAGCGCCACGCGCGCTCACGCCCGCCTGGGCCAGCGACGGCCTGAGCATCCGTGGCCGTTGGTTCTGATCGGACGGTCGCGCGCCGTCTTCGGCCGAATCAAAACCATCGCCGCGCCGGTGCCGTGGAAACCCTAGCGCATTCGCGCCTGCTCTCTCTCTCTCTTCTTCTTCTTCTTCGCTGCACTCTCTCTTCTCTCTTCAGCGCAGCGCAGCCAAGAGCGAGCGCGACGAGCGAGCGGGCGGTGGAGCGAGCCTTGGCGCCGTCGCCGGCCCCTCGCCGGCGCGCGTGCTCCCCAACGGGTGAGCACGCCGCCGTCGAGTGGCCTGGCCGCGGCGCTTCCTTGGCCGAGCCCGGCGAGCCAGCGCCCCCGACTCGGCTTCTTCTTCTGCGCCAGCAAAGGTTCATCCGACGCACGGCGAGGTAGATCCACCCCTTCCCCTTCGGCTTCGTATTGTTCTTCTTCCTTTTCTTTTCGAGTTCATCCGAATGGGAACTAGGGTTAGGGTTAGGGTTCTAACCCTTCTTTCCTTTCTTCGGGTTCGTTTTCTATCTTCTTTCTTTTCTTTTCACTCGTTGACCCGAAAAGGGGATCTAGGGTTAGGGTTCGGTTGAACCCGATTCATGTTTTTTTTTGTTTGATTCGAGTTCTCCAAGATTATCCCCTTTCCCCTCTTCGGATTTGGGTCTGTTTTTCTCTTCTTCGAACAAGGATTTAGATCTAGGGTTTGGAATCCGACCCTCCCCTTTTCCCTTCTTTGATTTGATTTGGGGAATTAGGGTTAGGTCTTAGGGTTCGGCTTTCTATTTTCTTTCCCGATCCAGTTTCTTCTCGAAACCTAGCTCCGGTACCATTGTTTTATTTCTCTTTTAGTCATATTCATCAAATCGAGATATATTGCATAGGAATAGAATACATGTTCAGGATTTACATGAGAGGCAGAGAGAAGGGGAGTGAGATGTAGCAAACCATCGAAGGCCGTAGTGGTCGAAGCACCGACCGGGGTCTCGTTGGCGGACGCCATCTGCGCGCCGGCAGCGACGTTCGGTGGAGAGGGAGGAGTCGGCGCTGTGGCGTCCTCGGCGGCGGCATGTGCGTCGGGGTGGCGTTGCCGGCGTCGGTGGTGCTTCCCGTCGCTGGCAGTGCCCCTTCTCAAGATCGGGTTAGGGTTAGGATGTTGGTGGGGTGACTGACGGCGCGGTGAACCTCGTACTGCGAGCCCCGACCCCCACCTTTCCTTTATAGCACTGTGCGACAGGGTCCCACCAACCATGTAGGGTTGGGCGTGCCCGATCAGGGCGCGAGAACAAGGTCCAAATAGGCCGTTGGGCCTAACGGGTGGGAGATCAAACCTAACATGGCCAACTAGATTACAAAGCAAAAGGTACAACCCGACACAATAGAGAGCAAGAAAAAGAAACACATCACCCAAACAATTCAAAAGATATAATAAGCCATGACATTGGTCGAAGGATAACATGACCAGGTAATGTCAAAAAAGAGCAGCCACCAAACAACATACTCGCCGGCAATGCCACTGCCATTTACACACCAACACCACCCCTAGTGGATACGCCGCTCCGCTGCCGCACTCCTCTCGAGGGTTCGCTCAACGAAATGGAGACTGTAAAGGTGGCCGGAGACGATCCCTTGAAGCTGTTCTTTTCATCAATTGTCCTTGTAATCGCAAAAGGAAAAAAAAAACGTATAACATTATTTAGAAGCTAATTTATGCTAGATGGTCATTCCAGGACGATAAACACCGGCATCTGTGCATCACAGCCTCGCACCAGATCTTTGTTTTCTTCTGTGCCTTTGGCTTGCAGGCCTACTCAACCTGCAGCCTGAACTTTGAAAGCATGCCACACACTCGCCTATCTAACCTGCCGGGGAGGTAACAAACACGTAGAGACTGAAAAGAAAAGGAAAGAAAGGCCCTGCGTGAAGCATGTGAAAGCATCAATGTCATCTCCCTCGGACTTGCGAGGTAGAATCCAAAACACTGATGTGACACAATGCGGAAATCAGAAGGGGGTTAAAGTGCGGATTGCTCTGAAGTTACCCTTACCCGATTTCAGCTAGTAATAAAAACGATGGTTCGAGTCAGTGTCGTTTACATCTGTCTCAGCTTGTTGCCTTGCCGTGTGTCCGTACCATTCGATCCTTGTGAAGCAACAACAACAGCTTGACTGAAATGGCTTCAACCCTGGTAGTTTCAGCTTCCAAGGGGTTAATATATTCTTTTTGGGAGATAGGTTTCAACTTTCAAGGGGTTAACTTACTGGAGTTTGCAGGTTTGAAAAAGCAAGAGTAAGAAAGGAATGAAATAATAATGTACTACTACAAGTGATGAGTTCTGGAGTGCAGGAAAGAGCAGGCACCAAAGGACAATAAGATCCCACTGCACTTTCTGACGCGAGAACCAGACAGCAATGCCTTCCATTAAAAATATACTGTATATACAACCAGACAACAAATGTTCCAAGTACTTAACCGGCAAATGACACGACTGACGAGACGTCTGGCTTCTTTACTTGCTGAAAGATTAGGACTGGGAGCCCGAAAGGGGCAATGTTTAGTGCGCAAGTGCCAAGTGGGGAACCAAGACAAGATCGAAAAAATGTCACGGACGTGAAGCTCCCATTCCAGTGATACATGGGCAAGCCACTGCGTGTTATTTTACAGGTTTATCGCCCAATAATCAACGGCGAACTGACAAGCGTGAAAACAACGTCTATGTGAATGCCAGTGGCAGCCAGTGACATCAGGAGAAATGACAGGGAACCATCGGTGTTAATTGCCACCCCGTAGTCCCCGAACTGGCCCTGGGTGATTTTCTTAAGCATACCGATTGACTTTTGTAACACCAGGACATGCATCCCCACCCCATTTGTCAGCGTGTACACACGGATGATGAAGCTGTCAAGTCCTCGGAATTTTTTAATGGTTCTAGTTGTGTGGTATCTATGCGTCATAACAGAAGCCGGAGAGGGACCAAGAGTCACGGTGATTCACATGGAAATCCAGTTTATTGGTACGATGCACTATCTACCTGTGGGGAGCTTTAGGGGCTGTTTGGCCTGGCCCGAAAAAGTTCCAGCTTGTTACTACAATGCACAGACAAGACGGAGCACTATCAAACCGGGTCTTAGTTAGCTGTAAGATCTACCGGCACGCGAAACAGAAGGAGCATACTGCTGCCTCACAAACTCTGTGCCTACGGGCATCTCATTAAAAAAACTAAGCCGTTAGATATCAAGATTTACGAAGTTACCATCGGTGTCTTCCTGTTAATGAACACATCACCTACCGTTGAAAGAAAGATTCAAGAAATACGAGCACTGACGTCAAGTCGAGAAGTCGAGAAATTTATTGATATTTATTATGACTCCAAATAGATACATGTAGAAACCATAATTCATATATGGTGAATCTAATAACATTTATTTTGTAGTAGTATAAATATCGATGTTCTTTTATGTGAACTTAGTCAAATCTAATATAATTTAACTTAGAATAAAACTATAATATCATTCTTGTTTAGATGGAATGAAGTTACGTGCTGTTTGGTTCGTATGACTGTAAGTCTGTAACGCAAATGGAAATCAAATTAGTCCAAATGGTATGCCCTGCGGCAACGGCCACAGCTTCAATTCTATTCACAAACACCCGTGGGCTAGCCTAGTACTACTATCGTACCAAGGAGAGGCACAGAGAGAGAAGTAGAGAACAAACAACGAAACCACACGGCGGCTGACAGCTAGAGCTAGCTGCAAGTAGCACACAAGTCTGCGACCTGCGATCGTCCACATATACCGCACATGTATAATTACCTGAAACGGGACGAAGTAAACGGATGCCCAGAAGCGTAATGCTACACGACTGATGATACATTATACACGCGGACGGCCAATATGAAGACCAATCCGTCGCCGCCAGTGGCGGATGTGGGATGCGGGATAAGGGGGGGCTAAAACAACAGAGATGTTGATTTGCACGAAGATTTAATGGTGAAATCAAGTTTTTGCTACAGTAATTAGCATTGAAATCAAGAAATTAGGGGGGGCTGGAGCCCCCCCAGCCCCCCCCTTTGGATCCGCCACTGGTCGCCGCTTCCGTTGCATCTTCTGTCCCATTTCTGGCTGTAATGCACCTGGCCGGCACCAAGCAAGCCGCTCTTCGCTTCCGTGTAATCTCAAGGGAAAGATTGGTGCGCTGAAACACACATTTGTTATGTTGTTTTTTATAGTCCACGGTCCACGGAAAATGGCTAGTTTTCTCTCTTCAACCGCGAGCTTTACATATGCCTGCATGTCATCACCCCAGGTCGATTTCTTTTAACATTTTTTTAGACTAATTTTAAATCTAACGCTGTTTTTTTTATCTCTAAAACTAACACTTTTGGCCGCGCCTATTACCATAGCGCGGCGAAACGGCTGTGTCGCGCCATGCATAGTGGCGCGACAGTAGTATGACGTGGTGAAGACCGGGTTCGCTGATCGGTGACGTTACAGGGTCTGCCGCGCCACCGATCTTGGCACAGCAGCGACGCGCCCTGATCGGTGGTGCGGCAGACCCGACTAAAAGGCCCGTGGCCTAGTCCCTCCTGCCTGTCGCGCCCTCCCGCCACTCCAAGTGTTGTCGGCGCCCGGCCCTCCGTTGCCGCCTCCCTCCCTCCCTTCCCTTCCCTTCCATTCCCCGGCCGCCTCCCTCCCTCCTCGGCCTCGTTCAAGGTAATGACGCACTTTTTATTTTCGTTTGAATGGTGGATTGAAATAGTATGAATGAGAGTTAATGTTAGAAGAAAAATTATGTTTAGAAACTATGGACTATGGTTTGATTTTGACGATGTTAAGGTTAATTATTTAGTCAGAAGTATGTTTACCACGTATATTTTGTTGTTATAAGTGTTGGTTATATTATTTGAGTTGCAATGCAAATGATTATATTTTACATTAATTTACGTTGTTTTGATTGATGTTTCATTTGAACCGTTTTATTAGATGGAAGACATGTTTCGGAAGCAGTTGTGGCGAAAACGGGGTTGTCCTAGAGAATTGTACCCCGACGAGTCTAGCAAAGATGCCTCCGTCTCTTCTGACCTCCATGTTCCTAACTGTGACTGTGGTCGTCCGGCCGACGTGTTTCAATCGAGACATCCAAACACTACGGCTCGTTGTTTCTACACATGCAGTCGTTTTAATGTAAGTAATTGTTTCCGTATATTTTTTCTTCATTTGTATTGCTAGGTTACTAATATTTTGTTGAAATTTTATTGTGTAGGCCCATGAGAGGTGTTTTTTCTTTCAGTGGATCGACGGTGCAGACAAGTTTGACATCCACGAGAGCACTTCGATCAGTGGGTTCCACCTCTCCCTAACCCCCCTCCAATGACGGCTAAGGAAAAGCACTTAGCCACAGTTAGACGACTCGAGGAACCTCCTCTGTGCGATTGTGGAGATCGAGCTATGATAAACCCTAAGAATACGTTAGAGTTTGTGTGTCCAAACAAGCATAAAGTAAGTGCAAAGTGTATGTGTTGAAATATTGAGCTATATGTGTCCATGTACTAATGTCACCTTATTTAGGTGTTTTCAATGATGAAGTGTCGTTTCAAGGAGTGGTTGTATGGTCCTAAGAACCAATGGCCGGAAGAACCAACAAATGTTAAGGAAAAGAAGAAAGAAAGGATAATTTATAAAGCACCTCCTGTCATGTGTGAATGTGATGTTAAATTCAACTATGGTTTAGTCCCTTCGGAGCTTGGAATAGGTCATTATTGCGGCCATATGGTTGACTATGATGAGGTTGGTCATTTTTGTGGTAAACATGAAATCGTATTTTTTTTCTTTTGCTAAGACATATATGATATAATTTTTCGTTTGAACAGAGCACTAGGAAATACAGGTGAAAATGTTATGATGGTCAAGCTACGTTCTTGGATGAACTAAAGGGGAGGCAAATAATTGCACGGAAAAGGGGATATGGACCTGACTACGTCAACCTATTCGTTAAACATCACAAAGATAAGATGCGTGAGTTTGCTAGACAGCGCGGTATTCATAACCTGATCGATATTGGGCTTGATAAATGGAGATTGGAGAGATGGAGGGTGTTAGAGGAGGAGAGAGCAAGCAAGGAGGCAAGGGAGCAGACAAGAGTACAGATACAGGTCTTGAACGAGCATGTTGTTGCATTATGTACCAGTGAGTGCTTAAAGGCCATATTTTTTGTTGCCTGATTTTAAATGTAATATAATCGCATTGCTAACTGATTGCATTTTATATATGAAGGGATTGGATGCAACGAGGACCATGACGGAGAAGTGGCTCATGCAAGGTATGAGAAAAAGAAGTTAGATAAGCACAGAACACGAGCTGGTCACACCGTTCAATCACTGATTGTGTTGTCTGATGAGGAGGACGGGAATGAGGACGACACTGCCAGACTGAGCGAGCTCATCGCTCTAGCAGAGCTGGGCTTATAGGCGGAGGAGGCTGAGGACGACACTGGCAGACTCAGCGAGCCCATCGCTCTAGCAGAGCTGGGCTTGCAGACGGAGGAGGCTGAGGACGACACTGGCAGACTCAGCAAGCTCATCGCTCTAGCAGAGACAGGCTTGCAGGCGGAGGAGGCTGAGGACGACACTGGCAGACTGAGCAAGCTGATCGCTCTAGCAGAGGCAGGCTTGCAGACGGAGGAGGATAACGACACATTCTTCACCCAGGCCGCAGATGAAGCGGAGGCCGCTTACTACAGGCGAAAGGCAGATCAGGACAATGTAGGTGACCCTAACCACAGCAACAGGGTTATGGTAGAGGATTGGTACTCAGACAACGAGTTACTTATACAGTATGTCTCTGACTGAGGGTTTTTGATTACGCCGTCTGTTAGTTCCATGCTTTATTAATGATCAATGTAGCTATATACTAGAACTTTCATTGTGTTGTCTTGTTTTTCTTTTTGAACTATTGATGTATTGTACCCATGTATCATGTACTCGGATTACCCATGGTCGATCTTAAGTGATCTCATCCATTTTCACCCTCTGACCCATTCGTTTGTCGCTCTTCGATGCATCCAAGTTTTTTTAATAATAGCGAATGCATTGAGAATTTCAAAAACGAATAAAATCGAGTGAAATTATTTCGAATACGGTTGACTGGCATATATATCTTGCATGTTTCCCATGTATTTTAAAATAGTATCGTGTAATTTAAGTTATTAGCATCAGATCAATATAAAATAACAAAGCCCATGGCGAGGCACGTTTGGCAGATCGATGTTCTTGTTTGGCGTATAACCCTAAGCCTAGGTTCTGATGCGCCATAGCCAATGGTGCGGTAGGACCTGGACACAGACAACAGCCGACGAACCTCAATTCCAATTGAACGGAAGCTGCTGTCGGTGTTGTAAACAACTACAAGTGCTGCCGCGATGCGTTGAAACAAATATGAAGCAAATAAATGGAGTCCGTGCGTAAGTTGATAAGTTACCACATAATATTTTCATTAGTTTATGAGTCTACAAGTTTCGAACGACAATATTCACTCGACATAAGTTCGATATAACTAACTAAGTCCCAGGAGTGTAAGGATCCCTCTGTCTCTTCGGATTTATAGAAAACACAGTGAGAGTGTAGCCAACATCGATGTGGGGCAAGGGCACCTCTGTGTCGGTGTCAGTCAAAAAGTTTGCTCGGTGCGGGTCGTCGTACTCCACCTCAAGAAGGGGTACAACTGATGCTACGTGGGAGGGGCCATCCTGTTATAAATTGATAAACAAAGGGTTAGAGTATTCAAATTAATAATATTCAAATTAACATTATGTAGCATTGCAAAATTTGAACTACTTATTATGCAATACGAACACAATATGAAAGCACACACACACACACACACACACACACACACACACACACACATATATATATATATATATATATATATATATATTCAAAGTAACATTAACAATATGAAAGTGTTTGCTGCCCTCGTTTTCTATGCATTCTAGCCTTGTGACCAGGGACTTTGCAAACGGAGCAATGATTCTTGTCACGGGTCTCGTTGAAATCTCCCCTCTGTACATGTCTTCGCCGTACCCTCTCATAGCATCCATATCCCCTTTGAGTCGCTTCTTCTTTCTCCTATCCTTTCCTACCTTCATTAGATCTGGATGCGTCACGTAGTCATAACCATTATAAGGTGGCCACTGTGTCGGGTCAAGGTATGGCTCGAAGCTCATCTCCCAAATACTAACGGTGTTCGAACGTAGATACAAGGGTGACATATATGGTAGATCATCATAGTTGTACCTGTGAACCCTGTAGGCCATGATCATATGAGAGCAAAGGGCATGCATGATCTAAGGGACGATGCAACTGCACTCTACCTTTTTAAGATCAACTCGGTAGTTTCGTCCACCATAACGTTCGCCGCCCAAGCTTGTGCCACCCTTGCCCCGTACACTAAAGATATAGCGGCGAGGTCCATACGGCTCGACGGTGTGCTGCTTGGCTAATTCCTCGGCCTCCTTTAAATGTTCTACTCCGACCTTTTCAAAATGCTCCTACTCAGCTATATTCCTCTGTGCAAGTTCCACATCTCTTGATAAAATATTCATTGCACTTATGAAAGAAGAACTCAATAATTCCAAACACAGGCAATGATCGAACTCCGTTGAATACATGGTTGAAGGACTCTGATGAGTTAGTGGTCATGATGCCATACCTGAACCCCCCTTGTCATACGCTAACACCCACTGAGCCTTCTGTTCCATCTGCGCCTCTAACCATGCCTTTTCCGCTTTATTTATCATCTTGTCTAGTTCTCTCTTTGTCTTCTTGAACTAGTGCTCTATACGTATACAATATAGAGCATTTACCTTTGTCACATACCTCCTGTTTTCTCTTACATCGCCAGAAATTAGCGGTAAAGTGTCTCATGCACCATCTATGCACTAGAAGCGGGAAGCCATCTATATGCTTAGCTGCAGCATTAAGAAGCTCTGGGTGATGGTCCGAGATCAAACATATAGTATGAGATGGGCCAAGCACTTGTACATGTAGAAGCCGCATTAACCATGACCACGATTCATTATTCTCTCCCTCTGCTAAAGCAAATGCCATGGGTACTATCTGGTCCTCAGGATCAATAGCATCAGCCATCATCAAGGTGCCCCTGCACTTTCCTATCAAGAAAGTGCCATCAACAAGTACGACTGGTCGACAAAACTAGAATGCATGTTCCATTTGCTTAAACGACCAGAACACACGATAGAGGACATGCCTCAACGGGTCCCAAAAACGAATCCCTCCTGTGTCCACAAATCATTTCAAATCAGGGTTGTAGTAATGCATTGCACATAGGATGCGGGGCACCCTGTTGTACGCTTTCTCCCAACTACCCCAACGAATCACCACGGCAATTTGCTTAGCACGCCAAGCCTTTCCATACTTTACATCATACTTAACGAATCTAGATATGGACTATTGTAAAGAAGACACCGAAATATCGTTATTGTCATCAATGAGCCCCAATATACGATGAGCAAGGTAACGTGTAGTGAGCTGCTGATGATTTTCTTTCCTCCTATTTGTTAGGCAAGTGTGGAGTTCGACAACTTTACTTATCCTCCACTTGCCATCACTCTATCTCTTTCATGCATTTAACCTCCACATACAACCATTTTTGCATATCACATGGTACCTCAAGTCCTGGTCCGAATGAGTGACATTGTATGGGCTATGGTGATACACAGCATAGTCCTGAAGGAAGAGTTTCATCTCTAACATTGTATTGAATATCATCCCCTTCCTAAGAGTTTATTTCTCATGGTCATACAATGATTTTCTACATATCTGGAGAACGGTGTCATAAACTGTCATATCCGTCATGCTGACATCCCTATTGTTTGGAACGTCCCTGAAAGTACGTTCATCAATCTTAGTTGCTCAAGCTAAGTTGTTGTGTAAGGTGATGGTGGAACATACTGTTACACTTCGCTAATTCTGCTCCATGAATCATAGGGGTATCATCTGCTGACAAATCTATGACTAGTCTACCCTGAGCCTGGATAGCATGCAAAACCTCAGTTGGTACTGGTAATGGCATACCATGAACAGGTACTAGCATGGCATCAACCGGTATGGGCATAGCATGTCTATCTCCCTGATCACCATCTGAATCATCCGAATCACTGCTAACTACATCATCGATCCTGTCCTCCTCCTCCTGCTCCTCCTGTTCTAGTTCAAACTCATTCACATCAAAATCATTGCTTATACAACCTACTTGACTTGAATAAAACTGCTCCTGCGTCAACTGACCATCCAAATCCATATTAGCCTAAGCTGCTTCCCCTTCGACCTCCAATTCTTGCTCATTGCATCCAACACCGTCAATGGATGGCCCATCCTGAACACCCTGCATCCTGTACTCATTCTCCACCACCACCTCAGTCATGGCCACATTGGAACCTTGAAGCACCCTAGTGTAGCGGGACTAGTGAGCAGGGTCGCGCAAGGACATAAGGACATAGTGTGCCCTAGTCTTCCCAGTATCAAACCTCCCCTTCAGTGTGAAATCACCGCGAAACTTTGTATTCAAACGGACACAAAGGTCGTTGAAGCTAGGAGGTTCATCGAACAATTCCAATTCTTCTTCCATATCCTCAAACATACCATCTTCTCTCCTAACACTTTCTACGTATAAAACTCTAACACAACAATCAATCTACAAAAGCATTTCAAGAAATTTCATCAATTCGTTGAAATCATCGTACGTAATGTCCATAGTAATATTAATACATATTCTAACTATAACTATACTAATTAATCTAATATTAACATCTATACAAGACTAACTACAACAACTAATGTATAACTAGACTCACTAGGGGCGTACCTCGCGGCAGCGGAGCTCGTCCTCGCGGCGACGGCGGCGGGTGGACACAGGATAGAGAGAAGGGCGTGCAGCAGTTGGGAGCGGTGTACAGCGCGGCAGTGAGGGCGGTGGGCGTCCGTGCCGCGGCAGACGACCGAAGGGGCGGCGCATCGGCGTGTGGGCGTGGCGGGCGCAGCGGGCGGCCGGCGGCGGGCGGCGGGAGCGTCGGGCGTGGTGGCTGGCGGCGTGCGTGGGGGGTGGCGCGGCGGGCGGCGTGCGTGGCGGGTGGACGCGGCGGGCGGGATTGGGACGCAGGCCTTTTAGCCGGGTCTGCCGTGCCACCGATCAAGGCGCCGCGCCCTGATCAGTGGCGCGGCAAACTCTGCCAGGTCACCGGTTAGCGAACTCGGTCTTCGCCACGTCATACTCCCGCCGCGCCACCATGCATGACGCGGCATAGGCGTTTCGCCGCGCCATGGCAATAGGCATGGCCAAAAGCGTTAGTTTTGGAAGAAGAAAAAACAGTGTTAGATTTAAAATTAGTTTAAAAAGGTGTTAAAAATAAAAAAAATCCTCAGGTCAAACAACAGTTTTGTATCAGGTGACGACCCAGCAGTTTCGTCAGAAGAAAATTGGAAATTGAGAGCTCGCCGCTTGCTGATATGGAAACTTGACTTGGCTGCATGTCAACGGACCAATGTCTGAAACGAGCACACAAATATATTTTTAACGCAGTCGTTCACACGATGACGTGCACACCATGAATGAAGATTTAAATACTCCCAGTTCACACAGCTTTCTTGGACTATATTTGTAACGCGGACGATGGAGTTAAATGGAATTAACCACGGTTGGCTCACGGCACCTTGTTGATCCTGATATGCCGAGCGAGCCAGCCAGCCAAAGGAGATCTGATGAATCAGGCTGTATATGCGCGTACGTGTATGTACGCGACGTGTACGTACGTAACGAGCCGGCGGGGCCGGCGTTGTCGGTGGCGAGGGAGAGGGACGGCGGAATCGGCAACTTGCACAACACCTCCGACCGATTCACGTCGCAGCACCAACGCATCCCGTCCCATCCCATGCAACAACGAACGAAACAAAGTTAACAAACAGCGGACACAAAAAGAAACAGCTTTGCGGTGGTGGGCATTGCTGTGCTGGTCAGCGTTGGAACGAAATAGATCGGAGTTCGGAAGTGCGCGCACGTCGTCTCGCTCGCTTTTTTTGTCCTGAGATGCGTCGCGCCGCGGTGGCCAAAGGCCAGAGCCCCAAAGCCAAAGGGCACCAGGGGCTTCAACAAATGAATGAACAGGGGGCTAGACGGCCGGCCTCGCGCGGACGGCCGCGGAGAGTGGCCGCCTTTCGCCCCCCGGGCGCACGCATTTCCGTCCGTTTGCCGCGGTTTTTTGCCCTCCAATAAGCGATGCGGACCGACGGCCGGGTCGCTGTCGCCGTCGCGTCGTCTAGCTTTGCTGCAGCGGTCGTCAGTGCCGCCTCCTCTTACCTTACTTGTCCTTGCCACCACAGACGACCCTACGGGGTTTTGGTGCCTTGCCTTTGTTTCTCTCTGGGGCTGTCTCAGCCCGGTGGGAATAAAACGTAGCGTAGGTGCGCTGAAAGGGAGGTTCAGACTTCAGAGGTACCCGCTGCATCTATAGGCTGCTAAACAACAAGTTTCTTTTTAATAGTAATAGAAGATAAACAATGATTAGTGTGTGTGGAAGCTAATGCCGTCGGTCGAGCGGGGCGAACCTGGTAGAAGTTTAGCATATCATGTAGATGTGGAAGTGTTATCCCACACATATATGTATTTGGAGATGGAGAGTGTGGCCGTCCATTTTAGTTTACACCGATTAGTTGAGTTTTATATACCTTTCGGACGTCGTCTGCCGTCCACACGATCTCTACCGATCGCACGGCACATTTAAATGCCGCTACGGAAGAGCTTTCCCTTCTAATTTAGGACTGCACACGTAGCCTAGTGACAAGGATTGAAGCTGAAATGAGCTGCAGAGCTCATACATCATGCTGCATCTGCATCTTTCACTGAAAAATACTGATGTAGGAGTACTACTTATTACTCTCTCTCTCTTTCCACTGAAAAGAGTTACGAACTTGACCCAAAGCTCTGAACCATGATCAACATGAGTCACTCCCTTGACATTTTCCTGGACAGGGAGGAAACTAGATGATTTGAGACGATGATGGCAACAGAGGAATTATAGAAGGCAGCTGGTAGGATGCCCTGAATGAACTCTCAAGAAAGCATTGCTGGCAGGAGCGGATCAAGCTCGAGGCCATCGAAGCCAGGTCCAGCTCAGCGCTTATCCCCGGGAACCGCGGTGGGGTCTGCGCTAGTGGCGTGAAATTAACCCGGGGATACTTCCGACGGGACAGGAGTGGTACGTGTTAGACGAGGAGGCGTTCGTGGCCACCGTGCTGCCCCACGGGAACAAGCCAACAAGGCAAGGGGATGCATGGTCCACAGGTCGGCCATCAGCTGATCAGACTGCAGGTGAAGTGGATTTTGCGGTTTTATTAATTTGTCAGTTGTCACCGTCTCCGTCTCCTTCGGATCGGCAGCTTTTGTTACGCCTGTCATCAGCCATGTAATCATCCAGCCCTGGAACTTGATCCTTAATCCCCTCTCCCCCTCTTCTTTTTCTAGATGGTCCGTGAAATGGTTTTCTTTGTAAGAATTGATGGCCGTGAAATGATGAAGCTTGGAATTTGCAAGCCTAGTCGACACGAATTTGCGCATGAATCCATAGAGTTGGTGGCAGGTTGCGTCAGGTTGGATTTATAACGAGAAGAAGGTCCCAAACTAACCAACCGATTTCTGAATACATGAGCTCAGCAACGTGCAAAGTGCGGAGGATAAATTTAACCTAAGATTGGGAGGTTAGATAATATAAGTCTGAATCTGAATACATAATGGCCATAAAGTCAAGCTGGCATTGACGGGAATCCACTTTAGCTCTTTTTTTTTTAGCAAAGGGAATCCACTTTAGCTGCACAGCCTAAATTCTCGACGCTAACCTCGGCTGCTATTGGGTACCAGAAAGTTCTCTTTGGCCCAACTCGACTTCCCAAAGGCCGAAGCTTTCGGGCTTGAAGAAGAAGCCCAGTACCCGGGGCGGGCGGGCGGGCGGGCGTTAAAGAAGAAGCCCACAACCACATATAGTCTTGCACTGCAAGCCCACCGCAAGTTTTTAATCTGTAGCTGTACAGCGTATGCGGGTGCAGCATCCTCAGCCCTCACCCATCTCGTGCCTGCAATTAATCGGCTTACAGCCTCACACAAACGCCCAATCCTGATGCGATCGTGCTAAGCCTTTAGCTGAGCTGACCCCCATGACATGACGCCCCCTCTCTCATGCACTGTTCCTGGCTGCCGGCTACACGCAGAGTAACTGTATAAGCCTATCAGAAACTAATTAAGCAACTAATTAGCTGGTGCATTGTGATAATGAGGGGGGGGGGGGGGGGGGGGGGGGGGGGGGGGGGGGGGGGGGGGGGGGGGGGGGGAATACGAGCCTCTCATGCCTGCCGCTTTCCCTTTACACCAGGGAATCACAAGCGGGGGAAAACAACACCTCAAATCACGTTCTCAGAGAGGAGATACATCAGCTGCCATCATCACGGCCAGCCCCTTCAGTTCACAAGCTGAGCCTGTTGGTTCCATGTCCCCGTCGCCTTTATCTTCTTTTCTCTCGGCTCACATGCCAAGGACCATCCCGTGCCGTGCCGCCATGAATTCATTTCGCGGCTGTGATCACGTTCGCCCGGCCCTCGTCTTCACTCCAGGAAAGGAATGATAAGGCGGTGAAGAAACGAGGGCGGAAAGACATGGACACCGTGACCGTACAGACCACAGCAGACTCTTCTGAACACATCTGTGCCACTCCAATTCAGGTGAAACCGTGAAGGCGCTAGTCAACTTGAAAGAAGCTTTCAAAGAACACTGAACCTCCCTGCAAGTTGCAAAGAGGGTCTGCTAGGTTTGCTTCGATTTTCACCTGAGACATGAAGCCGGCAACATATCTCAGACTTGGCAATCATTTTTGGTCAATCATGAGGTGAGGAAGAAAGGCCTTTAATGTTGTGCAAATCTAGTTTTTCAAGGCATTGTAGCCAGATTGGCCATGTTTGCACTGCATTCTACTCATGCCTCTATTTATCAAAAAAGGATTAGGATATTGTGAACGCAAACATAGACAACACAGATTCCAACGGGTTCAGTTATACAGAGAACAAAGAACCGATAAACAGCTATATCATATAAGCGGCTCTTAAAAGTCAAACCCATACCCAACAATGACTTGCCCAACAAAATCAGCCTGTGACCAAGAAAGCATCACCTAAAATAATGCATTATCAAATGAAGATACGTTGATAGTGGTCGCGGTCCAGTGATATCATGCCGTCTTTGTTGTGGCACCCATTCGCAAGTCAGACTCCAAAAGCAAGTACTAAGTTCATCTGTAGCACCACTTTCTCCTAATATTCTCGAACTAGTGCTCCACTCAAGTTTAAGGACTCATTTTGTGACAGCACGCATCACTTGCTACAAAAGAGATGAAATAAATAAATGAAGAATAGACTGCTCATCAAAGGCACAGCACTCCATGACATACTACATTCCACACAAACAGCAGCATCCATTCTCGTATAACATATTTAGATGCTTTATGCTTACTAGTTGGGGAATTTTGTTATCTGCTGGTGCTGAAAACCAAACTCGTGTTTGACATGGATGGATACAAGTCAAAAATACTAAGTTCAAGATAGTAGGTAGTTTGGCTAGCTAATTAACTACTAGAAGCAGCGACCTGGTTATTGCTAATAGGACGCCAGGATGGTCACAGAAGTAACTGGAAAGAAGAAAACTACGAATTAAATAAAAGGTGATGGTACCAACACCAAGGTAGAGAAGTCTAGAACTGCTCCTTTCCCAGTTTATCAGAGTACTGGCTGGACAGATGTAAATCTAGCAAAGCTCCATGTTGATCATTGTCCGTTCTTCAAGCCATTTCCTGGAGATTTACAACATTTCTGGTCATTGTCAAAATTCTGCCCTGAGAACAGGTCTATTATTAGACCCACACTACTGAAATACTATATGGTACAACTACATCCTTGATTTGTTTAACATTGCACCAAACTTAGCATACTGCTTACCTTGATCAGACAGGTTCACAGGTCAAAGTCCAAATGCTATAACATAGCAGGACTGTTAATTAGCTGCCACCATCAATGGAATAGGAGACCAAGAATCTAGTTCTTCTTAGGCTTCCATGTAGATATCGCATAGATTATCCTTCCTTTCCAGCCTTGCAGGAGCCACCCACTGTCTTCATCTATGACGAAGTCCTTGTGATAAATGTCTTTTACTTTGTCCTTGGCTTTCATCACAATTTCTTGGTTTAACGGAGACTGAACAAATCCAGCCCTGAGGTTCCTCACCTGCCACTGTTTGTATGTCTCGGGTCTCTCAACTCTGTCTGAGCCCTCACATGCAATAACATTGAGTGCCTCTCGGCCAAACATTTCCCTCTCTATGAGTGCACGCTGGGGATCATCCCGTGGGACAGTTGTCTCTAGCATGTCAAACAATGCAGAGAAATGGAACAGTGCCTCACGGAAACGTGTGATGAAGAAGGGAACACTGTATGACCCATTCACAATTCCATGGATGAAAATCGCTGGGTTTACTTGCCTTATTGTGTTGAGCACTCTATTCCTAGGACTGTCTACAGCAACTGTTTCATCAATCAGGTTTCTGAATCTGTATAGGCAATTAACAATCACAACTTCGTCCTTGCCAACTTTGAGATCCTCAACTCGGATGGTTTCCCACTTTGATGCTATTCCCTGATACTCAAAAGGCACCTTGAACTTCGCAGCATATTCTGCAAGCCTTCGTCCAGTCTCTTCAATTCTCTCGGAAGGGCGGAAACCTGGCTGAGGTACATCAATTCCAGTGATGCGCAGAACAGGTGGACCGCCTTCCCTCTTGGAGAGACGCCTGATCAAGCATGGCCATTGGAAGCCGAAATAAATGCCGAAGTCAATGATATGCACCTTTGATGCATTTTTAATCATACTCAAGATTGTTTGATTGGAAAGAAAATGTGAAAGCCTCTTGAATGGGCATGCTGCAAGGTAGAGGTGGTAGGCTTTAAGCATGTCTGAGGCAGTTGTACGTTTTGCTATAAGCATACGGTAAAGCTGACTCCCAGTGCCTGCCAAACGAGCCTCAAGACCATCTGCAAAACAATGTGCTAACCTCTGGGATCCATCGCCGTTTGGCTTGGAATGGTGCCTTATTTGCTTTAACAATTCATTAGCAGTTCTGCGGTCATCTGCTGCCACAGCCTGTGCACAGTGGATGAGGATGGTCCTAAGGTCCACCACATCCTTCTTTGATGGTTTCCTTCCCCGTGGCCGTGGCCCACTTGGTCCTTTCGTCTGAGTGACCTGAGAATTTTTGGAAGCTTCATTGCGCATCAGCTCTCGCAGATCTGTAGCCTTCTTCTCAGTTTGCCGAAGCAGATCATCAAACATCTCAATCCAATCAGGTTCATCGGAACAAAATGCAGACTGTTTAAAGTTCCGGCCTTCCATCAGGTCAAGGTCTTCACTCTGTCTGTTTTTCTTGGCCTTCAATACATCTGCCTTTTTGGCATTCAAAGAAACATCTTTCCTTGCTTCTTGAGGTCTTGCGACACCACCAGCTTCTAAATCAATCACTTGTGTATTGCTATCAGGAAGAAACTTCTGGGCTTCCTCAATGCCTCTCCTGAAATCCCAAGTTGGAAGGCTCTCAAACAAATACTCAGGGATCTGGCCATTCGTGATCAAAGGGTCTTCTAGCACATCCACTGCATTGGAAGCATCAGTTGATGTACCAACAAGCGGCTGAGAAGACTGACCACACAAGCCTCGATAAGCTTCCAACTGCTCACTGCGTCCAACGCCGTAGCGCCAGTTGCTATCCACTGTGCCACCAATGCTGCTGCTAGTGACAGTACTTGCCACAGATTGTGTACAAATGCTACTGCTACTCTCACTGGGGCTGTCCATGGACCAAGAGATCGGCTGGTGATCAGGAGACGGTGGAAACTTGTGCCCAAGAATGTCATAGAACGGCTTTGCAGCAGCACGCAGTGCCGCCGACTCCGCCTGGTACATGCTGACTTTCTCATCGATATCCTCCTCCATGAGCATCCGGCTAATATAGTTGAGGGACTCATCTGAGATGAATTCCCAATCCTCCGGGTTGTCAGTTTCAGTGTTGGTCCTTGACACAGTGGAGGAAGGATTTGAACAGGCTTCTGCTGCCATCTGGGGCACAACTGCAGGAAGTGGATCGGTGAACCTGAAATAATCACTTGCGCTGCTGTGGTCTGCGTGGCCGTCATAAGACAGGCCTCCACAGAACATGCCAGATAGCTCCCCATACGTATTATCCAGACCCATTGGCAACCTCCTCGCTGGAAGACCTGTTCCATTTCACCTTTTGTAGTCATTAACAAATTTGTCAACTCTAGCTAGGCAAACAAACATAGATCCACACTAATATCGCCTTGTTTACAACAACGAATGCTACCAATCCTTAGCAACAGTGATGGATCTTAATTTATAATAAGCATACACTAATTTGTTATCTCACTTTATACCAATATAAGTAAGATAACAACCGACGTGGTTCCTCAATGAGTAAAGAAACAACTGAAGACGCGGATCAACTAGCCTAAAATCATGTGTGGAAGTAATCTAAGATAGAGAAGGCTGATCACAAGAGAGATGGTGAGAAGCTCCCTTGAATAGCATGATCCACGCCACAGCGCATGAGTAAAGAAGCAACAGAACAGTGCATGGGTAAAGAAGCAACCAAACAGCAGATCCTCCTCAGTCGTTCCCCCATCCCCTTCTACAAGGCTAAAATTCTAGCAGTCCCGCACAAATTCGGCATGCAACTATCCGCGAGAACCGATCACACACAGCACCTCTCGTTCTCGTCCTCGGACCCTAAAGATCAGGGCACCAGAATCCACCCGAGAAAAGCAGCTTTCCCGTTGCTTCACTTGACTGCTAAAACGAAGCAGGAACAACAAGTAAGACGAGGGGGACAGGGCGAGGCTGACCTTAGCTTGACAGGAAGGGACGCCGCTGACGAAGAGCTAGCAGGCCAGTAACGGCGCCCGGTCCGCGTCGCCGGGGCCTCCGCCTGCGCTGGCGCTGGTGGTGGTGCGCCGCCGCCGCTGGTGGTGGTGCTGGGTGTGGGCGATGATGATGTGATGCAGCCTGAGATGGACACGGGCAGGGGGGGTGAGCAAATCCGAAAAGAATAATGCGAGGATGGTGTGCTCTGCTCCCGGGCCAGGGCCCCTCTCTCTGAGCGTGCCGGGGGGATTAGAATACCGTGGGCGTCCGAACCTTCTCGCGGGGCGCCGTGGCGCGATCGCGGCCGTCGGTCCAGAGGATCGGGACGGGGGGGGTTAAAGGAGCGGCGCGGCGGCCCAGTCGCGGCGCGTTTCCTGGCGGAGGCCGCACGCGCGCGGGGCCCAGCAGCAGCAGGTGATCTGCGGCTGCGGAAAACTGGGTTATCTATCGATCTCCTCCTCGTCCTCGCGTGCGAATCCCCGTTCCATATTTCATCCGGCGCGTACCGCCGCCCGGCACGTTAGCGTACTAAAAAAGGACAGACCCTGTACCAGCACACATGCTGGCACACTCCATCTATAGCAACACAGGGACCGGCATTTTTGTTTGTTTATATAATTATATTATTATTTATCTATTATCCTGAAATAAACCGGCGCCCTTCCTGTTCCTGATGCGAGTAGTGATCGCCACAGTGCTCGGCACTGCAAGTTGCTTGGTACCAGTAGAAGGCGAGGTGAAGCCAGAGACGCAGGGGCAGAAGAAGTGTGGCGCACGAGAGCGGATGCTGATTGATGCAATGCAAGCCGCAGTGCGCCTTCCCATGGCGGGGTCTGGGGTGAATACTTTCCTTGGTACGGCGGGGAGGTTTGTCCTAGAT
Organism: Miscanthus floridulus; assembly: GCF_019320115.1. Taxonomy (NCBI): domain Eukaryota; kingdom Viridiplantae; phylum Streptophyta; class Magnoliopsida; order Poales; family Poaceae; genus Miscanthus; species Miscanthus floridulus. Next base: position 154,037,480 of record NC_089581.1, on the reverse strand, counting down.
TAGCGTGGCGTGTCGCGCCTTTTGCTGCCAAGCTTTGAGAGTCGAGACCCACTATCGGCTGTGGAGTACTGTATGTAGTGCCACTAGATCTCAGTGGCAGTGCACTTTGGACGGTGGGTTTAGGTCTATCGCGGTGAGTGTCGGTTTGGACGCAGAAATTTCGTAACAACGAGGCAGAAATTTTATAGGAATTAGTTCAATTTTATAGAAAAAACGTAGAAATAAGAAATATTTCCCACATTTCAAACATGTCCCGAGGTTTTGTGGGCATCAGCATATTTGAGAGCTCTAAGTTTAATTTTGGTAATTAAAAGACAATGCTTTCAATTGAGTTGTGATTGAGCTAGGGCAAGGTGGTGAGTAAGGCTAGGATATGGCCAAGAGGTGATCAAGCCATGTGGAGCAAGTTCACACTTCGAGAAGAGAAGAACAGATGAAAACAAGCTCGAAGGCAAATGTATGTCTTAGGGGTTTTCATTTCACCGGCTGAGGCACTATAGAGGGGTCGTTCGGCTGGTGTGAATTTCAGCCGGAATTACTGTTCATGGCTGAAAATCACTGTTTACTCTCTTACAAATTCCTTCAGATTCCTCCAGATTCCTCCAAAGTCCAAACGAACCGGACCAGAGTGCGTGGTTGGGTTTAGGATAAATAGTCATACTATTAAGAAAGGAACTCTAACGCAAAATGGTTATCCAAGTGGCACTAGATGTGAACTAACTTTACATATACATTAGACCTAGTGACGTGGTGAGATGCAAGTAAAAAAATGTTTTTTTGAAAAGCTTACACAGCGTCTAAGGTGAAGATGTTCATGTGTTGAACTTATTGGAGTTAGCGGATTAGAGTTGCTCCCGAGTTTGTGACTTAGTGATGATTTTTCCGCACCACCGGAAAATCCGGTGCCCCTAGCTAGGGGTGTCGGGTATCGATATTAGGGATACCCAAAGCAAGAAAGTTAGCGCCCACGCTGACTTCCCGGATGGAGCAAGACGTATTAAAAGGTCTCGCCCGACCCCAAGACTGCGGGCTCTATCTAGCCCGACCTCGAGGCCGCGAGCTCTGTCTCACTCGACCTCTTGGGTGCGGGCTCCGTCTCGCCCGCCCCCTTGGGTGCAGGCTCCATCTCACCCGACCTCGAGGCCGTGGGGTCTCGCCCGAGGCCGCAGGCTCCATCTCACCCGACCCCTTGGGTGCGGGCTCCGTCTTGCCCGACTCCAAGGACGTTGTTTTCGTCTCGCCCGACCTCGAGGCCACGGGCTCCGTCTCGCCCGACCCTAAGGACGTGGTTTCCGTCTCGCCCAAGTCTGCGGGCTCCGTCTTGCCCGACCCCTTGGGTGCGGGCTTCGTTTCGCCCGACCCCAAGGACGCGGTTTTCGTCTCATCTGACGGGGACTCATACCGTCGCCAACCACTCTAGGTCCAGGCGGCCTAGGTCAAAACTCTGACACCAGAGAAGAGACTAGCACGCCTCGATGTAACTCGTGGCCATGACAGGCCATACCTGAGTATTCGCATCAAGAACAGTATCGGGCGTACCGGTGCTGTTCTGCCTAACCCTCGTATGAACGCTGACAGACGTGTCAGTTCACCACGACGCCCGCTGGGACGGAATCGAACGCCATGATCGGCAGATGACGCCTGCACATGGCGCTAGTGACGAACAGGGCCACGATGTGGAGCCGTCCCTTTTGACATCTACAGGATCAGCAGGACCCGCATGAAGGAGAAGAAGGACCCGGCAATCCTGAAAACCTTCTTCTCTCTCGTTCTTCTCATTTTCCTCCTCTATAACCTGTGTTTTCCCTTCGCCTATAAAAGGGGAAGCAGGTGAAAGCTCTAGTTTGGTTTTAGTTAATTGATGAAACTCTAAGTGCTAACCTAGTTTATCAAAGTGATTATGAGATAGGTAGCACTATTCTAAGTAATGAAGCAATGGTGAAGATCATGGTGATGGTGATGGCATGGTGATGACCAAATGCTTGAACTTGGAAAAGAAGAAAGAGAAAAACAAAAGGCTCAAGGCAAAGGTATAAATAGTAGGAGTCATTTTGTTTTAGTGATCGAGACACTTAGTGAGTGTGATCACATTTAGGATCGATAGCCGTACTATTAAAAGGGGTGAAACTCGTATTGAAATGCGGTTATCAAAGTGTCACTAGATACTCTAACTCATTGCATATGTATTTAGGATCTAGTGGAGTGCTAACACCCTTGAAAACATTTGTGAAAATATGCTAACACATGTGCACATGGTGATACACTTGGTGGTTGGCATATTTGAGCAAGGGTGAAGAAGATAGAGTTGAAAAGGAGTTAGTCGCATAGGTTACAGAGTGGTCGGACGTGTCCGGTATGGTGACCGGACATGTCCGGTATTAACGATGAACTCAGCGACCGAACGCGTTCGGTGTGAATCAGCTAGTTTGTTGTTTGGTGAAACAGTTGATCAGACGCTGGTAGCGTCTGTCCGAAGTGACCGGACACGTCCGGTCGACCGTGGGTGCTTATTGGACTCGACTGGACGCTGAGGCTCAGCGTTCGGTCAGTTTCTAATAGACATGTTCGATTGGCCTCGGGTACTCACAGGACTCGACTGGACACTATGACTCAGCGTCCGATCATTTCTATTTCAGCGTCCAGTCTGTGCATCCGGTGCATGTAAGTGTGGATAGCAACGGCTACTTTGGTTTGAACTAGACACGTGGTGGTCTGGGAGCGACCGAACGCGTCCGGTCGACCTACCGGACATGTCCGGTATTCATGAACGGTGCGTCCGGTGCAGCATCCAATGCACTCGAGCAGCGTGTCCGGTCGATGCGCAGTCTGTGAAAGGGTCGAGATGGCGACTAGATGGGGGGTGAATAGTTTTTTCTAAAATTAATCACGTTGGCTAACCGAAATAAGTGCGGAATTATAACTATCGATCTAGCCAAGACTATACCCCTCTATTTATGTTCTCTAGCACCTTCCAAAGATACTAATCAAGCAACAAAGGTGTCGGGCTAGCTAGAGCTTATCTAACCAATTCTAGGAGCAAGGTCACACAAACCTATGCCACTAGTACTTTAAGCAATAAGGGAGCTCCTACACATGCTAGTAAGCAAAAGCACAAAGCCAACTAAGCTCACTAGCAATGCTCAATAACAAGACAACCAATGCTGAATTAGAGAGCGCAAATACTTAGCTACACAAACTAAGTAATGTGACTAACAAGGTTACATAAACCAAATTAGCCACGCAAGGGAGCTACTTCTATGCTACACAAGCAAGAAGATAATTAGCAAGCTACACAAGCTAACTAATTACTAAAGCAACAACACAAGCTCAATGTATATGAAAGTAGTTGCAAGCTTGTGTAACGGGGATACAAACCAATGGGAAAAACAAGGTTGACACGATGATTTTTCTCCCAAGGTTCACGTGTTTGCCAACACGCTAGTCCCCGTTGTGTTGACCGCTCACTTGGTGGTTCGGTGGCTAATTGACATCACCCGTCAAGCCCGCACGTCGGGCGCCACAAGAACCTACCCCGAAAGTGAGGGTAGCTCAATGACACGCTCTACTAAAGTTGCTCTTCGCGGCTCCCGTGGGGCGAGCACAATGCCCCTCACAAGCTCTTCTCCAGAGCACCGCACAAGCTTCTTGTGGGCTTCGACGGAGACCACCACCAAGCCATCTAGGAGGTGACAACCTCCAAGAGTAACAAGCACCATCGGCTTGCAACTCGATCACCTAGTGCCACTCAATGCAACCTCACGATACAATCGCACTAGAATCGCTCACTCACACAATCGGATGATCACTATCAAGTATGTGTGAGATGGAGGGCTCCCAAGCACTACTACACAAGCCACCAAGGCTCTAGCGTGCTCTGCTACCGGTCCAAGGCCAACCATGGCTTCTATTTATAACCCCACAAACAAATAAAGCCGTTACCCCTTCACTGGGCAAAAGTCGGGATGACCGGACACTCTGGTCTGATCGACCGGACGCTGGACCTCAGCGTCCGGTCGTGCGATGCACGCCATGTGTCCCCTTCTTCAAATGCTATTCACAGGATCCCAACGGTCATCTGTCGACCGGATGCTCCAGCATGAACTGACCATATGCAGCAACCCCAGCGTCCGATCGTTTCCAATAAGGTACCGGACATGACCGGACGCGTCTGATCGAACGCAGCACCAGCGTCTGGTCACCTCCAGCAACACTGCTCTGCCTGTGTCATCACACGTCACCTTGACTAGACGCATACGGCCAGCATCCGGTCACTTCCAGCGCTAGCGTCCGGTCGATGACCGACGCCTACCCGCTGACTGCCACTACTGACCAGACGCTGGAACCCAGCGTCCGATCACTACGTAACTAGTGTTCGGTCTACTCTGTGAGACCCTACCTTTTTTGTATAGGGCGACGGTGGCACCGTCGGACTGTTCGCACTCTACGGGCGGACACTCTGCCAGTGGAGTTCGAACCCTTCTCACCTCCGTTCCATCGCCGAATTGATCCACATCAACTCCAACTTCATCTCTGTGGGGGATATACCCCTGGGTACCACAAGATGGTACATGGGCCGCACCATCCGAGGTGGCCCGGCCCGTAAGATCAAGGCGTGCACATCAAGATTACAAGTCGTATTAGATATTGTAATAGTACCATATTGGATATTTTACTTGTAACCTTGTCTCTTCGGAGTATATAAGGAGAGGCAGGGGTCCCCCTCAGGGGACATCGACAAGAGGACAATCCATCTACACCTCAATACAATACACCAAAGACACAGGACGTAGGGTATTACATCGACCAGACGGCCCGAACCTGTCTAAATCGTTGTCTCTGCGCCTTGTGTCACCATCTAGTTCCAGATCACACGCATCCTACCGATAATCTACCACCACGGGCACCCCCCTCGGTGGACTGCCGACCATATTTCGTCGACAGTGGCGCGTCAGGTAGGGGCCCCCTTTAGGGGTGTGCGTGTTGATCCATGGTGAACCAGATGGGATCTCAAGACTTACGTCCTGGCGAGATCGACTTTCATCTTGCCTGCGACGTCAACACGGAGATTTGCTGCCGAACTCAAGTCGCCGTGCCAAGACCAGCAACCCAGATCAAAGATTCGTGTGGTCGTGCAACAATCGAACTCGACATCTACTCCGGTTAAGGTGGGGCCAGCAGGTTCCCATTAACTTGGTGAAGGCATCGGACGAGTACAAGGCGCCAGATCCAGGCGAGTCCGTGCACCGCATCTGCTACATCTCGTACTGCCTAGAGTCTCTTTTTGTCGTTGCCGTTCTGTTTTCCGTGGAGCCCGTTGATTTCGCGTCGCCGAGGAGCCTATCACTGAGTCCGTGAGGCCTGATAGATTTGGTATGGACAAGTACATACATGGTTACGTGCCTTTGCGTCAGCCGAACGACAACAAGCCAGCAAGCTAGATCGTCATGCAAGCCAAGCCAATTAATCTGTACATGCTCACGTACATATGAAAAGGCATGCAAGCCAATCAAGTTGCTTTACGTACTTGCATCTACACCGCCATGCAAGCTACCGAGACTTGCCTGTACACATGCATCGGGAAGGAAGGTACATCTACGTATGAAGCAGATCGACTACACGTACGTGGACCGGCATCGCCGAGCTCCGACCACGTCGACCGCGACCACGTCCCGAGCAGCTCCGCCGAGCTCCGACCACATCGACCGCGACCACGTCGACCACGTCCCGAGCAGCTCCGCCGAGCTCCGACCACCTCGACCACAAGACTACGTCACCATAATGATCGCCGCGAAGAACGGCGCTACAACAATCGCGACCACAGTCATGACGACAGGTCAAAAAGCTCGAGGACCGGACAACTTCATCGCCAACGACACGCCAAGCCATCTCTCGAACATCGCAACACGCCGACTACTCCCACCGGTCGTCAATAAAGCTAAGTATTATTTTTAATTGAAAATTTCTTCGATCATCGTACACCTCCGCCGACCACCCTAAGGGTGCGCTCCGCGTCGAATTTTCTCCATACATACAATCCAAAACATGTATAAGTTTTTACAACGGTTCGCCGATACGTTTTCCTTCCTGCTTGAGAATCCCAGAGCCGGCACTGTCTTCGGCTCCACCCCATGCGTGCATGAGAGTCCGCCCTCTGCGCTACGGGTAGTCGGCAGTCGCTCCCTGGTAACACTGGCACTCTACGCGCGGCAGCGTTCCGTACCTCGCGCTACGAGATGTTGGTCAGCCCAGGGCTGGCACATTCTTCAGGACAGGTTAATACATCGCGCTACGCCTCTACATAACAAAAGGGCTAAAAACAGCTAATGTTATTTTTTGAATATTACACCAAGTATAATTCATCGCCAACCGAACACCAAGTGTTTACTTCACCTCCTATAGAGAGGTCAATATATTTCGTACATCATCATGTACCACCGCTCTCCGTGTTTATTTTTCAGGAACACAGTTCGGTCAGCGAGCTCATGCTTCAGGGTTCGCCAAGACCACTACGGTGCTCGAGGACTCTGGCCAGACCACGCTTGTGCTCGGGGACTCTGGCCAGACCACGCTTGTGCTCGGGGACTCGCCAGACCACCCTTGTGCTCGGGGACTCGCCAGACCACTCCGTGCTCTGGGATCCTCGAGGACTCGCCAGACCACTCCGTGCTCTAGGACTTCTGGCCAGACCACTCCGTGCTCGGGGACTGCCTCGATCACTCTCCGACCATGGCTCGAGGACTTCGTCGCTCGCTCCTCGACCTGTGCTCAGGGACTGCCTCGACCACGGCTCGGGGACTTCGTTGCTCGCTCATCGACCTATGCTCGGGGACTGCCTCGACCACTCTCCGACCACGGCTCGGGGACTTTGCGTCTCGACTACATGTGACAGGCAACTCGCATACAGTTGGGGATATTTTTTCGCACTTAGACCTTACTACAAGGCTCATATCTCGCCTTCCAGCAAGCTCGGGGACTACATCGGTACGATGCACCTGCTGGTGCATCTCGTATCGCCTGTACGACGATTGGATTCTCAATTTAACTGGGAATTCTTTTTAGACCCTGGCACCACGTGACTACATCACCTACCACCAGGCTCGGGGACTAAGTAGGCACACTTCACCTTGCGGTGAATGTGCTTGATCTGATGATAAAAGACGCTACGCTTCAAGACGCACTTACATTTCTTTTCAGAAATACAAGTGGGCACACTTCCCAGGACGGAAATCTTTTTCTTTCTTCTTAAGAGCACCATACATTCTTTGGACAACCTACTTCTCCGGTGACGACGGTGGTCGAAGATGTCAAGAACTCAAGCCTCACTGTTCGGAGAAGGTTAAAACGGCGTGTCGCATCAGAATACATGGCGCTCGGGGACTAGCTGTGGGGGATATACCCCTGGGTACCACAAGATGGTACATGGTCCGCACCATCCGAGGTGGCCTAGCCCATAAGATCAAGGCGTGCACATCAAGATTACAAGTCGTATTAGATATTGTAATAGTACCAAATTGGATATTTTACTTGTAACCTTGTCTCTTCGGAGTATATAAGGAGAGGCAGGGGTCCCCCTCAGGGGACATCGATAAGAGGACAATCCATCTACACCTCAATACAATACACCAAAGACACAGGACGTAGGGTATTACGTCGACCAGACGGCCCGAACCTGTCTAAATCGTTGTCTCTGCGCCTTGTGTCACCATCTGGTTCCAGATCACACACATCCTGCCGATAATCTACCACCACGGGCACCCCCCTCGGTGGACTGCCGATAATCTCCCACCACGGGCACCCCCCTTTATAAATGTGCCAACACCACCAAGTGTACACCACCATGTGTATGTGTGTTAGCATTTTTACAATCATTCCCAAAGGATTAGCCACTCAATTTGCCATGCCACTCAATCCTAGCGATGATGCAAAGTTAGATCACTCAAGTGGCACTAGATGACCGATATGTAAACAAGTTTGCCCCTCTTGATAGTATGACCATCTATCCTAAACTCGGTCATCAACTTCTCTACACACCTATGACTGGTGAAATAAAATGCCCTAGGTTATACCTTTGCCTTGCGCATTCCATTCCATCTCCTCCAATGTCGATGCAACACATGCACCAACACGATCAACAATGATATGATCCACTTCATATCATCACGTGATCATATTGGTTCATCGATCTTGACTTCACTTGCTTTTCACCATTGCCCTCGTCCATCAGCGCCAAGTCTTGCTCAAGCTTCACCGCCACGCGGTCCATCGCTCCAAAGCCTCCGACTTGCCTTTCACGCTTGCAACCGGTCCATCAAACCAAGTCTTGTCTTGATCTTCTCCACCTTGATCACATGACTCAATGTCATGTCTTATGTGCAATGAGCTCCTTCATCTTCACATGTGTGAGCTTTGCAACATCTCTAAGCCATTTCCACCTTCATGGCATATGTTGCTCACATACATGTACCTGTGGACTAATCACCTGTGTACCTCACATAAACACAATTAATCTACCTAGGTTGTCACTCAATTACTAAAACCACACAAGGACCTTTCAGTCTGCTTAATAATTGAGCCAATGGCTCTATTTCGTGGGGGCTTCTATTTAAGCCCCATGGCCGGCTCAAGCTCACTCTCTTGGCCATTTGCATTGACATAGCAACCTTGTGAGCTTAGCCAAAGCCCTCCCACTCATCTCCATCATTGATTCATCGTCTTTGTGGGATTGGGAGAGAATCCAAGTGCATTGCTTGAGTGTTTGCATCTAGAGGCACTTGGTGTTCGTGTTTCGCTACGGGATTCGCTTATTGCTCTTGGTGGTTGCCACCACCTAGACGGCTTGGTGTAGCAGAGGAGGATTTGCATGAGTTGGTGATTGTTCGTGGCCATCTCCGGTGATTGTGAGGGGATTCATACCTTTCTCGGCAGAGCGCCGAAAGGTAACTCTAGTGGATTGCTTGTGTAATTGAGTTACCTCACTTGTGGGTAGGTTCTTGCGGTGTCCAATTGTGTGGACGAGGTTTGTGCAACACCTCTTAGCCGCCGAACCACCAAGTGTTGGTCAACACAACAGAGACGTAGCGTGTTGGCAAGTACGTGAACCTTAGGAGAAAATTAGTTGTCTCTTGCCCTTTGGTATTCTTCCGGTGATTGATTTAATATTCATCTTATGATTGGTTCACTCCTCTACACAGCGGTATATCACCCTACTCACTCATTTCTATTCTTGCAAACTAGTTGTGGCAAGCTCTTTAGTGTAATTAGAAATGAGAGCTTACTTTGTTGTTTTAAGTTCATATAGTGGAGCTCTTTAGTGTAGCAAGTGTGAGAGCTCTTAGTGAGTAGTAACATAGCAAATTGTGTGTCTAGTGATCATAACAATTAGAATTGTTGGATAGGTGGCTTGCAACCCTTATAGAGCTAGAGCAAGTTTATTTTTTGCTTTTTGTTATACTAATCAAATTGCTCTAGTTGGTTTATAGATTTTTGAATAGGCTATTCACCCCCTTCTAGCCATATTAGGACCTTTTAGCAGGGCACCCCTATCGGGGGGTCGGGCCAGGAGATAAAAATACAAGAGCATGACACAAGCACACGGCTGAGCAGTAATCGAGCTCGTAGCACCCGTTCACTCCTTCCACCAGAGACTTGGGATCCTTTTCCTCTCTCACCTATCTGTAACCCCTACTTCAAACCAAGCGTCGGTAACATGAGCAGCAACAAACTGGACGTAGGGATGTTATGCCTGAACTAGTATAAACCCTTGTGTCCTCTGAGCACACCATCCGAGCCAGACATGTAAATACAAATTTACTCGTCGGTGGTCCGAAAACACCGACAAGGGGGCACCGAAGAAAGAGGTCTAGTGTGAGGTTTTAACTATGCACCAGGGTAATCACCAGAAATGTTTGGTGGTACTCCCATTGACCACATTGGAGAAAGTAAGCAAGGTCCTTATGTCCGTAAGATTTGAACTCCATCACTTGAGTTTTGGTGGGTGGTCACCGAAGATTTTTGGGAGATTTTCGGTGACCCCTTCGAGTTCTTGGTGTCGGAACCCGAGAGGGTCCGGGCATCATTGTAAATGTCCAGTGCGCCACATCAAAGAGGCACCAAAGAAACTGCGTTTGAATTCTAACGGCCAGTTGTTGCAGCTTGAGGCATTGGGTAGGCACTGGGTTTCTCTGGTGCTTGCGCCAAGAGTACCACTGTAAAGCACTAGGCCAAGGTTTCTAAGATTGATTTGTAGTTGTTGGATGTTCGTAACCTAAGGTTCAGTTCATCTTCTCTGGTAATGAGCCTTTCCCACGTCTCTGTAGGGTGTGGCCGTCCCTTGGCGTCTCTTGGCCTCCCAACTGAACACACACTCCCTTGAGCTCTTCAAAAACACCTTTCATTTTATCTCATTGCTTGTTGATTGATCTAAAGTGAGATTGGGAGAGATCTAGTGCATTTGTTTTGGTCGATTTGCATCTAGTGGCACTAGTTCACCATTTAAACCTTGGATTTCTTGTTACTCTTTGTGGTTATTGCCACCTAGACACCCTGGTGATTGGAGGATCGTTGAGGGACTAATCGATGATTGTTGGCCGCCTCCGTCCAGTGATTTGTAAGGGTCTCTTTGTGCTCACCCTGCGGGAGATCGCGAAGGGCAACTCTAGTGAAAAGCTCGAGCCTAGTTGGTGTGCTCCTTGTTGATTGATTCATTCTTGCGACGCCCACCTTGAGGGTCAAGCTTGAGCGGCTTGTTAGTATGCGAATTATCACATTGAGACTCGCCTCAGCGAGGACGTAGGTTGCCGATAAGCAACTAAACCTAAGAGATAAATTTTGTTGTCACTTCTCGGGTTTGGTTTGCATTTTTACTACACTTGCCCATTTACTTTATTGTTTACTGGCTTGTGTAGTAGTTGCCTACTTGTTAGTCTAGCCCTCTAGTTGTAGTTGTAGTGCTGGTAAGTAGAGTAGCCAGTTGGGTGGCTTTACTTGTTTAGGACTACTGGAGTAGTGGCTAGACACTTGTATGTGGTTGAGTGCTCTAAGTAGGAATTCATCTTTGTTTATGAGGCTTGAATTTGGGTGAAATAGAGCTAAACAAGTAGTGGCTATTGGACTTGCTTATTATGCTATCTACTCTACTCTAGTGTTTGTTTAATTGTAGAGATTTTTTTTATAGGTTATTCTTCCTTTCTAACCATCTAGATCCTTTAAAAATAGTTGCCAATGGTTTAATCTTCGTTATTGACCACAGTGCTCCCGCGGTTGCATACTCTGGAGTCTTGCTAACCTGACCACTCCTTGATGTCTGATTGCTTGTTGAGCTCCACCTTCAGGCTTGTGTCCATGGGCCATGGAAGCTGCAGATCAACGTGCAATCATCCATCGCTGTTGAAATTGTAGGCTGCGCTCGGCGCCGAAGTGTGTCACCGGTGTTGAGGGCGTACGTCGAGTCGTAGCCCCTGGCAGTGATGGATCTATGGACAGAGAAGCCCGTGTCGCCGTGTCCACCATGTCCCTTCCCGGTCTTGGCACACACACACAAAGCCTTTAGCGGAACCGTGCGAAATCAACTTAGATATAGCTTTTACATCGGTTTTTATATAGGAACATGTGAAAGGCCCTGTAGCCTAGTGCTTTAAATAAAAGAATTTTAGTAATATCTCAGGTTCTCCGTGAGAGCGAATATTACATGATTTAATGACGTTGTGCTTTCAGTGTTAAACAACCTTTGTGTCGACAGTTCATCCTGGTGAGACCTGCGCCCTGCGTCCCGTGACACGTGCGCCTAGCTCCCGGAGTAAGCCAAAACGTCAAGCTACAACAAGCCTACCGACTCACGGGTCACACGGGGCACGTCTGGCGAGCGTCGCGGCGCCACGCCGCTACGTCAGGTCATCGCATGTAGCAGTCGCCAGTCGGCAACCACCCATCGCAGCGTCGGTTGATGACAGACCACTGCTAGTACTGGCCGTCAGTCCCATACTCCGATGAGGTGCTCAATTGCAGTAGGATCACCGCCAAGTGCTTAAAGCCTCCTCCGGCGATAGCGATGAGTCGATCACGTACCGCCTCCGGCTGCACGGTAGGTTCAGCGGCGCACCGGCGCCGGTAACGCGGCAAGGCTCCATCATGGGCCTAGAAATGGACAATGCCGAAAAGAAGCCGGACAGGCGAGAGCATTGTTCGATATGGGCCAGAGAGAGAACACGGTGACGTGAAGCCAGGACCAAACATATCTGACCCAACGGGAAGGTCTGGCTGGGCCTACTGGGCTGGATAATCTACTCAATAGCCCGTCCAACACGGCGGCGCGTGCGTACGCAATTGGCCCACAGAAACGCTCACGGCCCCAACGTTTTTCCAGCGAAGCTTCGGCGGCAGCCGCGGTGGCCACTTGGCCACTGGCCAGCCTTCGCATGTGCGACTGTGCGAGAGAGGAATCGGGGAAGGGTTTGCCGTTTTGGCACTGTGCGATGTAGGCATGATCGTGCTGTGCACCACCTCAAAAGGCCGGAAGGATCCACAGATTTTCTACACAGCCAGGACATTAGGAATCATCACAATAACGAAACAACGCTGTCCTGTTTCCGCATTGACTTTATTCCCTTCCAACAAGGAAAGGTTATGCTTAGGCTTAGCAGAGTTGGCTTAACATAGTGTCCAATAAAAAATGTCATATTGAGGTTCAAATCATTCGTCCTCGACTGATAAGCCGGTTGATGCTGTTTTAAATGACACTGTACCATGGCTGATAAGCAGTTCAAGCGAACACGACGATTAAAATTGCTCTCCTTGAATAACAAAATTTATACACACATAGGGCGTGTTTGTTTGGAGACCAAAGCTTGTCATGCCAAAGGTTGGTCATGCCATATTTTCTTTGGCAGTTGTTTGGTTCACTGCCACAGTTATGACACGCCGAACTTTCCTAGCACCCTGCCCATATGTCATAGACTCATTTTCGTGCCATAACTTGCCATAAGTTTAGCTTCGATTTTGCTCGCCACACTTTCTATGCCAGCCACAGTTTACCAAAGGTCAGACGTGGCAAGTTTTGGCCGCCAACCAAACAGGCCCATAAGCTATTATTCGTCATCAGATCTTCTAAAATATTTCCTTTTCTCAAAATGGTGTAGGACTTGAAATCCATCTTTTTAGAGTTTGGAACTACCTGTGCAAACAAACGATCATGGAGTTGAGGAGGGCATCGTGGTCATCTCGCCACCCACGTTGCGCCGCGCCCGGCCCGGTTCGTTAATACCACGTTGCCTTGTGCTCTAGTCCTCCCGAGATCGTTCCAAATTCCTCCTCGCGTTCGTATTCCACGCGGCGACGTCGCCATCGCGGCCGCCGCTCCGCTCCGCTCCCCTTCCTTCGCCTATAGGTAGCCGCTGCGGCCGCCTCCCCAAACCCAAACCCTAAGCCTTTCCCTCCCACGCGCGCGGCTCTCTCTGCTGCGCCGCGGCTCGCTTGACCCCCCGCAGATCGCCGGCGATGGGATCCAAGGACCAGGGCGGAGGGGCCGCCTCCTCGGGCAGCGGCTTCTTCTCGTCGTTCGCCGCCGGCATGCGCAGCTGGGGCACCGCCGTCCACAAATCCGTCAACGGGTGAGTCTTCTGCCCACCTGCTTCCTCTCCTCCCCTCAGATCCGCATCGAGCTACCCGTTAGAGCTCTCCCCGAGCTGATCGGCGGTGATCGTGGCCTCCCCACCCCGTGATCTGATGCTCCTGCGTCGGATCCCAGCTGCTGCTGCTGATTCCGCCGGGTGATCCTGGTGAACTGCGAGTCCAGTGTTTCCGCTTAAGTTCCAAGCTTCGGTATTTAGTAACTGTATATGCTATGATTCGACCAGTAGCTTTCGAATTATGATACAGTGATATATGTGCTACTTATATGATTCCATATATTCTCACTTAGAGTGATAATGAAGTGGATGATTGGTTGAATGATAATTGCTTATATGTATCTAGTATCTAACATGTGATGCTTTCAAGTGTACACGGTATGTACATGCGCAATATGGAGCTTCTATTTCTATGATGTGATCTGTACTGAATTCGATGCCAACAGTTCCTCCTAGATTTTGGTTCGGCCTGCTTCAATATGGTCAACATCTGTTGCCTCTTTGCTTTTCCCTAAGTTTAGCCTTTTGCTCCACTTTGTTCTTAGGCTTTGCCTTTGTAGACTTGAATTTTCATGAAATGCATGTGGTCAATGAGCTGTCACTGGCATCCTATGTAAAGATATTGTGCTGTAGTAATTAGGACGGGTTTCTGTTACTTGCCATTTTGTAACAGCTGTTATGCAATGTCTGTAGGCTGCTTGGTTATGAAGGCCTTGAAGTTATTAACCCCGATGGAGGCACAGATGATGCCGAAGAAGAAGCTTTGAAGGGACGATGGAAGCAGGAGGTAAAGAATTGCGAATCATCATCGAATAATGTATTGCTAGAGAGTCGTGAGGATAAATTTTATTTGAACAATACCTGCAAATTGGGAGGGTGTTCTGCATGGATATCCAGTCTTGATGGAAAATTGATTGGTTTTGTCTGTTCTTTTTTCAATCTGGTGGAGCAAAGTCGGATAGCATCAACAAATGTAAATTTCATGTAAAATTTTCTGTTCAAATCAGCTTACTGAACTAAAAAGATACCTCAAAGTCAAAGCTGAAGAAAATGCACTTTTTTTCCTGACAAATTAGTTCCTTAAGTTTCACTTCCCTTTCTTTTGTTTCAGAAAAAGTTCACAGCTATATTCTACTTCTACACATTGGATGTCACAAAACTCTTAAATATGCCACATGGTTGGCCACTGTGGCGTTTCAATTGGCTAAACAGCAGTTTAGACAAAAAGTTCCCACAACCACATGTTTATAGTAGTCCTGTTACGTTTGCAGGCTTGCTCTTAGGTCATGAAGTAGAGAGTAACTTGGTTTAAATACTGTACCTTTTGACAAATATAATTTGGGATGAACATGGATATTGAAGGTTATACTCTAAAATGCAGTCTCACTACATTATTGACTCATGAAAAATCCTGTTTTCTTATTATATGATTATGTTTAGTAGAATCTATGATTTCACGATCGTAGTAGTTATGATCCTACTATTTACGATCCTATACTTGGAGTTCCGATCCGATTCAGGATCACGATTTTAACAAGCATGTGCGGTTAATTTGCAGGATCGTGATAGCTATTGGAAGATGATGCACAAGTACATAGGATCAGATGTTACATCACTTGTGACACTTCCAGTCATAATTTTTGAGCCAATGACAATGCTTCAGAAAATGGCCGAGGTTTGTACTATGTTCTGAATTAGACTTATTGAGATTTACACTGCCCATCTACAACTGAAGGATGTGTCTGCAATTGTTTGGTCCTTGTCGCCTTTTAAAAAATATTTTATGCATAAACTGTATACAATGTTGTAGCAATTTTCTCCTTCACCAAATATTTATGTATAAGGTTAGAACACCTATACAAGCTACCTTATGGTTGTTTGGTAGCAATTATTTGTATGGCAAACTCTTGATGTCGTGTTTCTGTGATCTTGATGCGTGTTTGATGGGATCTCGCCTAGTTTTGAATGGAGTTTTAGAGTTCATCAGGGAGGAGTTACATTTCTGGTGTTTAGCTGGGGCTCGAGGGGTTTCTCATCTCCTCGTCCTTGGGTCCAGCATTAGTTAGTTTGTTGGTCAAAGCTGTTTGGTGTTTGTAGTCTTTGGCAAGTTTCTTTTTCTTTTTCTTTTTGTTTGTGTGATCTAGCTGTATGGTGAGTTTGGGTGTTGTGGTTTGGGTAACCCCTTGCTTCTTAATATATTGATATGCAGATCTCCTGCGTATTCGAGAAAAAAAAAAGAAAAAACATGGAGCTAAATAATTTAATGCGACCCTGTTATTGGGGATGGTGTTAGAAGTTTTGATTTAGTCACACAGTATGTGATACAACTGTACAAGTATCTTCCTATTCTTTAATGAGCCCCATACAGAAAATAACCTGTCTTTATCTTTCATGTGATGATTCATGCTAATGTTTTTACATGTTCCTACTGAATGCAGTTGATGGAATACTGTGAATTGTTAGACAAAGCAGATGAATGTGAGGATCCATACATGCGTATGGTTTATGCTTGTGAGTTTTCTCCTTCCTTTAATTTGCGCACCATTCTATGCCATATCATGGTTGACTGAGCTCTTAATCAAAAAAAAAATTCAGCTACATGGGCTGTTTCGGTGTACTTTGCATATCAACGCACATGGAAGCCTTTTAATCCTATCCTTGGAGAGACTTACGAGATGGTTAACCACCAAGGCATTTCATTTCTTGCTGAGCAGGTCGGCGATACGAATGTCATTGCAGATATCTTGAATGGAGACAACTTTGTCAACAAATTTTGCTAATTATGCATTTTTGTACCCTTATTTTGTCAGGTAAGCCATCATCCCCCAATGGGTGTTGCTCACTGCGAGAATGAACATTTTACTTATGATATCACGTCTAAGTTGAAGACCAAGTTCTTGGGAAATTCAGTGGAAATTTACCCAGTTGGAAGGTGAATTGTTAGAATTGTATTTATTTCTTGGAGATCCGTATGCCTTAAAAGTCTTTTGAGCTATCTGAGCTAGTGGAATAAAATGCAAAGCCTTTTTGAAGGCTGAATTGGGACCAGTTTTGTAATTCAGTAAATCTAACCCCTGTAATATGATTTCCATGTCACAGGACTAGAGTGACACTTAAAAAATCTGGTGTCGTGTTGGATTTGGTGCCACCGCTAACAAAGGTTAACAACCTGATATTTGGACGCACTTGGGTTGATTCTCCTGGAGAGATGGTCATGACAAACCTGACAACTGGAGACAAAGTTGTGCTATATTTCCAGCCATGCGGCTGGTTTGGGTATGATATTGACCATCAATTTATTCTTGCATTTGTGGTTTGTTGATAGTTTCTATTGCCAAATTATTTAATTTCAGTACTAACTCGCTTTATGCATTTATTATATTACTGTTTGCTGGAAGGGTCGTGCAGTTAATTCAGTTCTTTTTATTTTCTTATAGTTCTCTCAATCCAGTTTGTATTGCTTTGTCAAGGCTTGTCTCAATTTATCCTAATATTTCAGGGCTGGCCGTTACGAGGTGGATGGGTACGTGTACAGTGCAGCAGAAGAACCCAAAATAATGATTACAGGGAAATGGAATAAGTCTCTGAGTTGCCAACCATGTGACCAAGAAGGCGATCCTCTTCCAGGCACGGAGCTGAAGGAGGTCGTACTTTCTTTCACTTTCTGTTACTATAGATAACTTCTGTTATATATCCAGCAGATGTGATGCCGGTCACATATTTGTGGATAACTTATGTACTGAACTGGTCATACTTAACTTACTGCAGATCTGGAGAGTTGCTCCTACCCCACAGGGCGACAAGTATCAGTACACACACTTTGCACACAAAATAAACAGCTTCGACACGGCACCTAAGAAGCTGTTGGCATCTGATTCGCGGTTGAGGCCTGATAGATATGCCCTCGAGAAGGGTGACATGTCTAAGTCTGGCGCAGAGAAGAGCAGGTATTTTCCCCTTTCCTCTACTCTGCTTTGTGATTGTAATTGGAATTTAGAACGGCCTGTTTGCCTGCCTTCAGTTTTGACATCACCCCTGAGTTTCTCTGCAAACTTTCAGGCTTGAGGAACAACAGAGAGCTGAGAAAAGAACTCGAGGGGCCAAGGGCGAGCAATTTACTCCAAGATGGTTCAACATGACAGATGTGGTTGCTCCTACACCGTGGGGTGACCTGGAAATTTATGAATACAACGGCAAATACACAGACCACCGGGCTGCCATAGACAGCTCCAATGTCACCGACGAGACAGATGTCACTTCAATCGAGTACAACCCATGGCAATATGGTAGCTCATCTTCTCAATGATTCTCCGTGGCCAGAAGCTGCCATGTCGTCTATGCTCATTGTGTAAAATGCTTCCAGGCCTGGCCTTGCTGGTTTGTTGTGCCATCAGCGGTTTTCATGCCCTTGTAGTATTAATGACCTTCCCCTTTCCCGTCAATGCTACAATTATTCAGGAAGTGGTGTATTTTATGTAGTCTGTGTACTGTCGTAAGTCTAGCAGAAATTCCAGAGTTTCCTTGAGCCTTTGGGTGGTTGTATTTATGCGTGATAACTGAGAAGTGAAGGTAACGACGACGCAGATACGGATGGAGCAGAGCTTTTGTGTTGTCAGTTGTGCTTGATTTACGACTAGCCCTCTGCCTCTGTTTACTGCAGCGGAGTATGGTGGTCTGCCCTCCGTGCAACAGCATAGATCGCAAGGTTTTCCGAGTTGTAGGGTGGTTGTATTTATGCTCGACAAGGTCAGGCTTAGTGGGGTTTCATCTTTCAGTTTTCAACATACCTATATTTTGAAAACAGTGCAAAAGAGTTTTGTTCCCATGAAATTCTCTCTACTCCTATGAAATTTTTATCTTCTCTCTCTTCATCAAGACAGTATCATGTTAGCATATTTAATGTCCATAAAACTCTATGAAATCTCCATTGAGACTGGCCTAAGCAGAATTAACGACACTGTTATGATGTAATGCACTACCAGCCTGTTCGCCGGTTGGTTTCAGCTAGCCCAAACCAGCCAACCAACAGTGTTTTCCTCTCACAACAAACCAGCACCAGAATTAACGACACTGTTATGATGTAATGCACTACCAGCCTGTTCGCTGGTTGGTTTCAGCTAGCCCAAACCAACCAACCAACAGTGTTTTCCTCTCACAACAAATCAGCACCAGTCAGTTTAAACTAGCTCAGAAATCAATCAACGAACAGGCCGGTACGTTTGATATGGGACTAGCCTTTTTCCTTCCTTTTACTACATTGTGGAGTCAGGTGGTCTGTCATCTGAGGCTCTGTGCAAAAGGTGAAACCATAGGGCCCGGTGTAGCGTTTGAACTGTGTACTTGATCTGATCGGAGAGGCCGGCAAGATTGGGTGATTAGATCGTGAATGACAAGCGGTTTGTGGGTGGCACTAATTGCACTGTTTGGCGATGAATGAGGCAGTGGACCTGTGTGCGCGCCTGCTCTTGGCGTCTTGCATAGCTGCGTCTGGTACAGGCCCCCACGCGGGCCTTGGGCTATACAATGCTTAGGTAACTATGCTCAACAGTTCACTTTGCTGTCTTCAGGGCTTGAAGACCACAGGAAAAAAGGTACAACAAGCTATTTATTCCTTACAGGAGCTCAGAGAAATTCTCACGTCCCAGGCCTGTTTAGATGTCATCCAAATTCCAAGTTTTTTCACTCTCTCTTCATCACATCAATTTTTAGCTGCTTGTATAGAGTATTAAATATAGATAAAAAAATAACTAATTACACAGTTTAGTTGGAAATCACGAGATGAATCTTTTGAGCCTAGTTGGTCCACGGTTGGACAATATTTGCCAAATAAAACGAAAGTGGTACTATTTATCGGGTTCACTTTTTTTTTGCAAAGTGAACGAGGCCCTAGACTGGCCTTGTTTTTTTTGTTTCTCCTAAACTTTCGTTCCAGTCACGTTGAATGTCTAGACATATTCTTGACAGAGTATTAAATATAGATTAATTACGAAACTAAATACACAGATTGATACTAATTTACAAGACGAGTTTTTTAAGCCTAATTAGTCTACGATTTGACAATATGATGCTACAGTAACTATACGCTAATGACGGATTAATTAGGCTTAATGAATTCGCCTCGCAGATTACCGAGGACTTATGTAATTTGTTTTATTATTACTATCCGAACACTCAATATGACACTCCCTTGTGACATCCGATGTAACACATCTAAACTTTAGCCCTTAGGAGATGTTTAAATTCAAGGACTAAAGTTTAGGTGTCACGTGGGGTTGTCATGTTGGATGTCACATGGTGGTGTCACATTGAGTGTTCAGATAGTAATAATAAAACAAATTACACATCGAGTGTTCCGATAGTAATAATAAAACAAATTACACAAGTTATTAGTAATCCATGAGATGAATTTAGTAAGCCTAATTAATACGTCATTAGCACATGTTTACTGTAGCATCATATTGTTAAATCATGGACTAATTAGGATTAAAAAATTTGTCTCGTAAATTAGTCTTAATCTGTGTATTTAGTTTTGTAATTAATTTATATTTAATACTCAATACATGTGTCTAAATATCTGATATGACAGGAACTATAGGCAAATAAACACAGCCGAGCCACGACTCGGTAGAAACTTGGAAAAAGTGTGAATCCTTCTAGGCGTTCTCAGTTCACTTAAACCTTCATTCAGACCCACTTTATATACGCGTCTGAGGCCAACTCCTCGGCCTAGTTGTGAATTCTCTCTGTTTTTTTTTCAAGATAATGGAACTGTGAATTCTCGTATATTGGAGGTTAACAGAAGCTCCTTTGTATACTGAAATTTGATTTATGCTGATATTATGCTGAAATGTTGTGAAAGAAAAACACTAGTTCTATGACTGAAAAATAGTGCCAAATAAGTTCAAGCGAACATGACATAGAATTCAAAAAAAAAAACGGGGAAGGGGAAAAAAACGGACGAGACGATAACGGTCACGTGCAGTGCGTCGCAAACGAAGAAGGAACGGATGGAAGGCAGGCTCGAGGAACGGTGTCCACTGGTCCCTCCTGAAGATGTGATGATTGGAACCAGCACGAAAGGAGGGCGGGCTCCCTCGGTGGTCCTCCTCCGTCCCTCCACTCCAATTCAGATCACTTCTTGCCAGGTGCCAATCCCGACGCGCGCGCGGGCTCGCCACGAGAACCTGAAGCTACCACCGGGGAGCTCCGGCGGACCGGCGAACCATGCCGCGCGCTGCTTTTGCTACCAGCACATCATACGTCGTCCGTCGTTGTCACGACGATCGGGACTCGAGGTCCGCACATTTTTTTTTAAAAAAAGGCGGCAAGAGATTTACCGGGTTTTTTTATTAAACGAGCAAAAGAAAAAAAAAGAATTATAACAAACAATGCAAGACCAAGCTCACCGCCACCACGACACACTGGCCGACAACCCTAACTAGATGACTACCTGGACGACAACTTAAAGTCTAGAAAAACACCATGAAGCCGAAAAAACACAAAACCAGGACCAACCGAACAGTGACCAAATGCTAGAACTACTCATGTCGTGGTCCAGCATGAAATCTTGTTGCCAACTGGTATTGCTCTATATCTTCCTTGCAAAGGAGTGCCACCTTGACTAGGCTGCAGCGACTTGTTCTGAAATGTTCTTCGATTCCTTTCCTTCCATAAATTCCACCAAAAATAGATTATAATGCCATCAAACGTCTTTCTCTGATCTTGGTCTGTCTTAATTCTGCACTCTCGCCAGTAGTTGTGCAGGGATCCTGTCATTCCGACAGTACCAATCACTAGGGCTTGATGAAGGACCAAACTTGCCTTGAAAAGGTACAGTCCTTGTAAAGATGTATCGGTGTTTCCGGATCAATACCACAAAGCTTGCATATTGGATCATTTGGCCAATTTCTTTTAATCAAATTGTTTGCCGTTAGGATTTTTTTATGCAGCAAAGTCCAAGCAAAAAATCTACATTTGGGTTTCGCCTTTGCTTTTCAAATCGGTTGAAGTTTCAGTTTGCTGAATGTGCCCTGGAATTGAATGCAGTAGGCGGTTTTGTGAGGAGGAACAACAAGCTCAGCAGCTTCTTCCTTCCTTGCGTGAAGTGGCCGCCTGTCTGTCCACTTGTGCTGTGGCCTAAATTGAGGTTTTACCTGAAGAAGAAGGCGTGGTTCTGTGGTTGGATCCAACATGCATGGAGATGGAGGAGCTTGGCGCCTAACCTAACCCAAGTAGTACCCAACCCAACGCAACGTAAACTGTCGCTCTCCGGCTCTAGCTGGACGGCCACCATCCCCATCCGTCCCCAACCCAGCCGGAACCACTTCCGTCAGGCCTCTCCTCTCTAGCTAGAGAGAGGGACAATGGACCACTCGCCGGGGCTACGTGACGCTCCACTCTTTCCCCTCAGGCTCAGACTGAGACGCCGACTCGGCACATTTCATTTCCTCTGTTCCCCGGTAAAACCATCGCGGTCACCAAAGGGAAGAAACAAAAGAAGACGGCGAGATTTAACAAATTTGGCAGTTGATCGAGGCGCCTGACATTTAACAAATAAATTCCAGGTGTCAGGTTGTAACATCGAAAATGAAAACATCAAAGAGCAGTATTATGTTTGGTGTTCCAGTCGTCTACAACATCGAAGAGCAGCATATGCAACCTCGCCTGATTAAACAATCCAAACAGGAGGTGTGAGCAAATTTAGCTTAATCAACAGCCGTGGCCCATAGCAAGGACCGCGTCGAGCACGTTGGGTACACCCTGTCCCGCTTGGCCCACGCCGGGCGGCCGGGCTGGGGCTGCCCCGCCCCGCCACCGCGCCCTGAAGTGAACTGGAAGCGCACACGGGACAGCGCGGCGCACGAGCGGACGCGGACGGCAACGACACATGAGTACGTGACATGACTCCCATGACGCCAAGGGCACTTGGTGCTCGGTCTGCCGCTGCCACTGGCACCAAACCACCACCGACTGGCCCCCGCCCCGCCGCCCGTCACGTTCCTAAACCTACCTGGGCAATGCCAGCCATCCCCCTTTTTTTCGCTGGGGTTGCGTTGGGTTGGCACGGCAAAGCGTCCTCCTCCTCCGTCGGCACGTGTGCCGCACTGGCCCGGCACCAGTCCACCTCGCTCTTCCCGTTTGGGTTCATCGGCTTTGGTGGCTTGGCTATTTAGGCGCTGAGATGCATCAGGGATAGAGCTATGGCTATGGGAGGGAACTCAGGCCTCAGGGAGGGGACCAGCACCAGCTTCCCCAGAGCTTAGTTTGGAATAAAAAGGGAGAGAAATGTTTTGAATGCCACATGCGTCCATGTGTACTTGGAGGCGACGAATTATTGGCTCCAACTTGGATGCATGGATCGACATATGGATGAGAATCGGGCGGAGGCTCTGTGCCTCTGTCCGTATCCATCCACTCCGGAAGTGGGACGCGAAATTCTCAAACTTTCAGGGATCAGAACTGCTGGGCCTTCAATAGATCCAGTGATTCTGTTTGGAACGCAGGAAATTTTATAGAATTGCATGCAAGCATTGCGTCAAAATAACCATATCAATCTATTTGATCCAAACATGACCTGATCAACAGCCTTTTACAGAACTCGCCATGCAGATGTCTCTCACTGCCTCTGTCTCTCTCTCAGTGTCCATCCACGGCTGTATAAATAGAAACAAATCACGCATCAACAAGAATTCGAAGCACAGTTGTTTCTTTATCGGATCTGTCGGCTCTCATTGTGTGCCGTTAGATGTGGGGTCTCTTTGGGACTGCATTGCATGATGGAATCTCTGCATGGACACATCAGCCATCAGACAGCCTTGCTAGTAATCTAATCTAATCTCACACCTTATAGCAGCTTAATCCAAATGCAACAGCAGCCGCTTAAACTAGCATTTGCAGCTGGTTCCTCGAACCAACCCCCACTTGCACTCGATCACTAAGTCACAACTGTACTCCACGCCAGGTAGTCAGTAATCACTACAAGTCAATTTAGCTGTAAATTCGTCGCCACGCTTTTCCCCTACGAAACAGATGGGTTGGATGTGACCCACGAAAAGAAAGGATTAAAGGATACAACACCCTTCCTGAATCCTTCTAAGGTCCGTTTGAACTAAGGAAAAGAGGGAGCACACAAAGTGGAATAAGTGCCTGCGAAGTCAGCACGCTACTCCTAAACTCTAGTACTCCTTCAAATTTATATGGGTAAAGTACACTTTACAACCCTCAACTCGCGCCAAAGTTCGATTTTCAACCTTCAACTATGAAACTGGTCAAGAAACACCCTCCAACTATCAAAACCGGGCAAATTTGGTCCTCGGCCGGTTTCAAAAGCGGTTTTCTATTTTCGGGAGGCGCCGAAATTTTAAATTATTTTTTCGAGCATCTTAACTTCCTCAAATGAAAAAACTCAAAACTACAAAGTTGTAGATCTCATCGAGGTCTACAATTTACATATAAAAATTATCTTCATCCGACATCGTATTGAAGGGTTTTCTATTTTTTAAAATTTGAGTCTCATCACGCGACAAAATATGGTGCCAAAATTTTATATTATTTTTTCGAGCATCTTAACGTCCTCAAATAAAAAAACTCAAAACTACAAAGTTGTTGATCTCATCGAGGTCTACAATTTACATATAAAAATTATCTTTATCCGATATCGTATTGAAGGATTTTCTATTTTTTGAAATTTGAGTCTCATCACGCGTTTTGTCGCGTGATGAGACTCAAATTTCAAAAAAATAGAAAATCCTTCAATACGATGTCGGATGAAGATAATTTTTATATGTAAATTGTAGACCTCGATGAGATCTACAACTTTGTAGTTTTGAGTTTTTTCATTTGAGAACGTTAAGATGCTCGAAAAAATAATATAAAATTTCGGCGCCTCCCGAAAATAGAAAACCGCTTTTGAAACCGGCCGATGACCAAATTTGTCCGGTTTTGATAGTTGGAGGGTGTTTCTTGACCGGTTTCATAGTTGAAGGTTGAAAATCGAACTTCGGCGCGAGTTGAGGGTTGTAAAGTGTACTTTACCCAATTTATATGGATTTATTACCTTTTTGTTCTTTTAATTGAAATTATGTTCCTCAATTATTGCCATGCTGATTTTGTATCTTTGCCTTTCGAGTTCAATAAGAAGAGATCTAGCGATAATATTGGATCTGGATCGACCGCCCTTTAAAATACACATCCAATCATATTGTTTAGCAAAATATGCCTTTTCAGCTGAATACATTAACCATGAACTTTTTCTTAGAGGAAAACAACGGCAACCATGAACATTAAGCGTCCAGACAATAAACATCCAGCAGCGTCCAGTCCAGAGAATACATTTTCCATCATTTCTAAAGAAGGAATAATTCCTCTTTGTTACCTTGCATGCATGTGATCTGATTACAGCTCTATGTAATGTACATTAAGCGTATCGATCAGTCCATGTGATTTCCCAACCTGGCTACATTTGCTCAACAAAAAAGGAGAGTTAAAAAAAAGGCCAATGGAGATGAAAGACCATGTATCCATATTAATTGTTTGATACCTTGATCTCATGGGCTAGATAGCTAGGGGTGGGGGTGACTTATCATAAGCGTGACCTGTTCCTCCAGCAAGCAACAACCTGTTCTTGTAGAGTAGCATGTGACATGAAGCTCCCTTCACATGACGGCTTACTTTTCTCACTAATATATACGGAGAAAACCAGACTGTTAGTTTTGTAATATCTTGTCTTTGCTTTAAACAACAAAAATATTGATCTATCAAGTGGGCATTTGTTTACACGTAGTACTATCATCCTGCTTTGAAAAGATAGCAAGGAATTTGGGAAGTATACTCATGCTAGTTGGAGTAGGGAAGCTAGCTAGGTAGCTCTCACATTGTTAATCTCTCTGCGACAATGGCACTGGTGGGCAGTGTTAGGTACTAGGAGATAGCTAGGCATCACATCCAGATCAAGGTGACAGGGCACCATTACTGATAAAATAATCATGTGTCCTGTATTTGCTAAAAAAGATTCAGCCATTTTTGGAGATGTTCACTTAAAAAGTCAACTTATTGGTCTCCTTCCGTCGCGCTGTTAGCGAAAAGATAAGCGTCACTCTCAATAGTAATCCCCACAAATCCAGTGGTTCCTGATGGATGCAGAAATAACATCTTGCGGCAATTTTAGTCGATGGTATGATATATTATCTGATATGCCATGTTTTTTTTTTTGTTTTGTATACACAATTGTTATAGTACCATCTTGGCCTTTCATTAAAAAAACAATAGTACCGTCTGAACTCACCCAAAACGACACTAAAACCTTAACCATTCTAAATATATTTGATTTTGCAGATTTTAAATTGGAAAAGTAGAGGTTAGAGTAGATTTTGCACCCACAGGGACAAGATCCTCCACTCCCCCCAAGGCAGCAACCAAGAAAGAAGCCCCTTTTGATAAGCATGTGATCAGCCCACTGGAGCTCACACCTGCCATGTGAGCCATCTTCACTTGTTAAACCCTCTCATGAACCCTCCTACCCCAATGATCCAATGGCTCATTTCCACTATAAACATTTATGAGAAATAAACTATACTACTACAAAAGAAAAAACAAATATTGGCTAGTACTAGCATTTAGTATATATATATAATAGTAAAATGGGCCGCATGCATCTTTCCCCCCAATCTCTTGTCTTAGTCGGGAAGTTGGTGAGATCAGTGGCATCAGCTACTTCTCCACAGGGTAGACAACCAATGTGATGCACGCCTCATTATTCCCTTTCTCCCCCCATGGATGGGGCCCTAATTAGAGGGGAGAAATCTCTTAATGATTTCCCAATTTGTTACTAATACTTTCTGGCAGTACCCTAGGATCCGCGGTCAGTAGAGTACCGATGATTATGCTCTGCTCTCTGATCTCATCTCACCTCGCATAGAGCACCCATGTATGTACTGTGCACTGCAGCCGCTAGTTTCAGTGCTCTGAATTTCCGATGGATGGGTTTGAATTAGAACCTGCTGCTATGTGCTTCAAAACTTCATCATTGGAGTTTCGACCATCCGGACCGGATTTGTTATAATGTCCTGCTGCTAGTAGATAGAACAGAGATAATTTTCAATATGGTTGTTGCATGCATTATTTAGAGTGACCATAGCATTGATCTTCCTCTTCCTTTTTTTTTTTTGGGGGGGGGGGGGGGGGGGGGGGGGGGGGAGGGGAGGGGGGAGGGGGATTGGCGACCACCACCAGCCGATTCTGACCATCCAACAGATGGGCCTCCGTCAATACGAGCTCGCCCAATGCAAGCTGACATTATTATTATTGTTGTCGTTATTGTGCAGCACAGATCTGAGGCGACTGTGACCTTTCCTATTTTTTGAAGCGTTCTATGATTGATTGCGGTTAGATGAAACATACTCGACGCAATTACGTACGTTAAAGAAAACATACTCATCACAAGGCTGCATGTGGGAGGGAGGGAGCTAGCGAGCGAGACATACTTAACTTAGTTTCCCTCCCCTAACGCGTAATTATGTTCGGCATCGATCTGGTGCTATTGCTCTTGTATTAACGTGGATGGGCATGTGCTCTGCTCGGTTCGGATTTGTTAACACACATGGTAACATGATTAGCAAGGTCTTTTCTGTTCTTTCTCTACAACTGTCCACCGGATATGTGGTGGAGAGAGAGAGAGAGACTGGGGTGGGGTGGAGTATGTTGAGAGGTCCACTTTGAGAAGGTTAACCAATCACAGAAGCAAGGGGAGAGCAAGAAGGGTGGTCCTAAAGCACACTTGAATACATGGTCTAGACTTTCGGAACACGAGAGGCCCCTGCAGCTGGAGAATTGGTATGTGCTACGCGTCGACAGTGATCGGGGCATTTAGGCCCGGTGCTTTCAAGCCCTGCCGGCTCACACCCCCCTGGAACTGGAATGGATACGGCGCGGCGCGGCAGTGGCAGTGGCGTCGCCGCCAATTGAGCGCCAACTAATAACCAACTCCATCCGCGCTTCTGGCGCGCTAGGACCGTAGGACGTGAACACGCCATGGACGGAGCCTCGGCGCGTTCCCGATGTGGGAGTCGCCGCCGTTTTCCGGGGCTCGGGGCCTCCGCGCGCGTGGAAATGCCCGGTTTCGCCCGCGAACGGACGCCTTTCCGGGGCGCTCTCGTTTTCTCCGTCCCTCCCGCCCTGGCCCTGGCCTCGTGGAAGAATTTTTATCGTTTTCCCGTTTTCTGTGGATGAGCTCAGGATGCGGTTGGGTGAGAATGGGACGGTTGCAGCCAGCTGGCTCTCCCTTGTGGCCTTGTTCGACCGGAGGAGCATCTTGTGTCAGCAGAGATGGACCGGCACCGGCCTGGAGCTTCTCTTTCGGGGAGGGAGGGTTAGGAATGATTGGAAGGCATGGGCGTTTGCAGCTCGTTCGTAGTAAGTCGTAGCGGGGTCGTGGTTCAACTAACCGCGCCTTCTAGCAGCCATACATACATCTCTACCAGTAATAATGATTAAGTAGTACAGCTAGTAGTATAAACAATGAGCTAATTATCTACAATCAAGCTATTACCCTATACGTGTACGTACTCAGGTGTCCATCATTACTGTTCCCGTGGACCACAGGTAACTAGGTAGTGTAGTTCTCTTTTCGTTGGGCGTCTTGGGGAACTCGATACAAATTGGTGAGATTCATTCACATGGGGAATTTCGTTAAGAAATTTAAATAACCGGTGAACGGACACATTAAGGCTTAAGGGAAAGGTTGGCGATGCGAAGGATGTCACGCAACGCAAGAGACGAACGAACTATATAGCACGGTAGTAGTGAAGGGCACATGGCCAGCCTAAAAGGTTGCCTCCCAGTTTGGTAAGGGCGAGCGACGAGGGATCCACGGGAAAGACAACTGGCGAATGAAATGAAACAGGGGAGGTGCAGAAGTTGCGCGCGGCCGGCACGCGCTCGCTCCCCGTTCGAAACGGAGCCCGCGCACGGCAGCCGCGAGACGCTGCTGCTGGCTACGTTGCTCGCCTGACACGTCAAGCAAGCCTCCCGTGGTCGTCTCCCCCACGTTCGCTGCCTGCGTGCGGGGTGCGGGCTACGGCCGGCCGCCCACCGCGCGCGCGTTCGCCTAGCCGGCCCGGCTGCACGGTGCCGACTAGTCGCTGACGGCTGGGCCTAGCTGAAACCAGGGGGGTGAAGATGTCTTGAATTCTTGATGATCTGAACAAAAGAGTTCCGTGACAGCAGGGTAAAGGGAAAAGGGCGATAGATATTTGACCCTGTGTGAACATGGGTTTAGCAAGAGTGTAGGTAACTTCAACTTCAAGCCTGTGCCTGCTGAAAAATCTTTCAAGAAGGATGGTGCTTGTTGAATGCAACCTGTTTGATTTAGTCCCCTTTCTTTTTGGCAATGTTGCGGGGCATCAGTTTGAACGCACCATGTTTAAATTTTCACATCTCAATGAAGTTAGCTACCGGATCAACCTACTTCATTCAAAAGCGTCCCCCCCTGGAAAATGTATCTAAAGGAAACTTAACCGTCTCTTGTAGCATCGATCTAGTTGAGGTAAGAAGATAATAGATAAGACTTGCAGTATATATTATCATTACTAGTATTTCTAAAGCAAGGCTAGCTGTACTTTATTTTGTTAGGAGATATAATTGGAGATATATTTGTACACGAGATAAACCTTTGGTTGGTGCGGCAGGGACTCCTATAGACGGAACGCAGGGAGGGATAGGCGGATAAGCGTAGGGGAGAAAGGAACCAATGGCGGCGTGCTGGGCCGACACGCGTCGCCGCTTTTTTCTGACGTGGCCCGGGTGCCAGATGGGACTTGCAAGAGAAACCAAAATAAAACAAAAGAGGTACTCCTTACGTCCAAAATAAAACAGCTTTTATGTCCAAATAAAACAGCTTTTAGGGTCTCTTAGATTACAGTTGTTGAAGTCAAACTATTTAGATTTATATAAAAACATATAAAAAAAGCGTTATTAAATGTACCATGAAATATATTTACATACAATATTTAGTATCATAAATGTTCGCTACTCTTGTGTATAAAGATAATTAAATTTAAAATAGTTTGACTTAAAACAATTCTAGAAGTTGATTTATTGTTAGAGGAAGGAATTAACGACAAAGAAAACATCGGTCATTTCTTCAATCTTCATAGTCTTGTGGATTTGGTTTCAGATTTTCAAATATTGTCTTCGGTTATATAGTGACAACTAGATCTATTTACCATAGTACTTTATCTTTTAAAAAAGGAGAGCATGTTCAATAATCAGTCGAGACCGTGGCCCAGAATGACATCGTTAATATGTGGAACTTTTCTATTGAAAAATATCAACCCATTTTGTTTCATTCCAATAAAACCAGTGTAGTGTAGCCGTAAGGGGTCACGTAGTCTGTTTACATGCTCTTTAAATATAACACGATGACCAGATGTATCCGTTTAATTGGGTATTTGTCCTGTTTAATTGAGCGTATAGTCTGTTGACTGTAGCTCAAATAAACACTAAACGATAGATGGCCAACTATTTACCATTTACTGTCTTCATTAATATTAAATAAAATTCACCATTGTCCTATAATTATATAAAAGAAACCATATCTTCCTATTACTACATCAACCCTCAATGGGTTCCTTAAAGAAAATAGATAAATCCAAAATTCACTTGAAAAAAGAACAACAATTGGCCATCTTCGAAAATTAATTGTATATTCACCGTATAAAAATAACACAAAATGAATCATAAATTTGCTTCTAATACATAAGTTAAATCTGCACCGAAATTCACCACAGAGTGCACCCCATCCCCCTCTTCTCATCATAATTCATTTCGGAAGTTTCAGACAACCTGAAATTGGTAGGAACTTATGACTTCCTCCAAAGAATTAAACTTCTATTGCATGTGAGGTATTTTCATGTCTCTCATCTTTCACCCAAGTATGTACTCTGAGCATTGACACATATTCAGGTTGTTCTACATGCATTCTTTTAACAACTTGACATACCTAGACTTATTTTTATAGAAAAATATAACTATCAAATCCATCAAGTTGACCAAATGATACTTTATTATTTTTTTGGCTCACTAAGACCCTTTATGTTCTTCGATGGGATCACCTTATTCTCATAAACTTAATAGTTCCTTAATCATTTGTCATTGCTTTTCAAAACCTACATAGGGTGCATATATGCACTTTCAATGGTTCTAGCAGCATCAACAAACAAATTTTCCATCAACATGCTAAAGCGCCCTCCATGATTCAAGTGGCTCATCAGCGATATAAGGTTAGGATTTTACAAGGGAGGGTTTTCACCAAATGGAAGGTCATAGGGATAGACACTACTAATAGTACTTTCTTGAGCGGGGATAAGAAATGGAGGTGACAATGATACCGCTAGGCGGCTAGGGGGAGGGGGTAGGTATGGGCGGGGGCAACGACGACATCCTGAGGATCATTTAGGAGGTTACTGTTTGGCACTAAGCAAGACCCTACACCGCATGTGGTAAGGAGGTAATGGCAAAAGGCTATGGATAGTGAGAGGAAGAAGAATAAGACATGGCAATTGGATCATCGAATGGTGCTCAATCTTGCAACTGAGAGATCACAGACGCACCAAGAAAGATCATTGTTTGATAATTTATGAGATATGGTCAAATAATAACGTGTTTAACACTAGTCACTTATTTGATAACCGGTTTGGACTTTTGATTTTGAAACATTGGGATACATACTTACAATCACTGTACCAATTCAAGGTTGAACAAAAGTTTATTATGCCTATATCACTCCTAACCTTCGAGATATGTTATTTTAGTGGACATATAATATTTAGAGAAAAAATTACCCGATATCGTTGTATCCACCAAATATTGAAACAAGCAGCTAGAGTGTAGTGTAGTAAATTTCTCAAAGTACTTACGAGTATTATTTTTGTTAATATTTAGAATTATACACAAGAAAAGTTAACAAAATACGACTATAAGACCTTAGCTTCTACTCAGAGTTATCTGCAAGAGACCTACTATATGATTTAAAAAGTACCATAGTGGTTGAAGGTATGTGGCAGAACCGCCTAATCTAATGCCTCCTAGGAGTACTTGTCTTTCATTAGACACTAAGTACCCAAGAGAGGACACTAAACTACACAGTTCCGTCGAGCATACCCCAAGGCAGAGCTCAAAAATCCACATTTTTCCATCAGGATCATAAATGAGAGAATAAAGTTTACAACATTCTTAAGTCATTTCTTACATCACTTTATTACAGTACCAGAATATTATCTCAATTTATTATAACAATAGAATATAACAATGTTATGAGAGTTACAGAGGATGCAGGATTAATTTAATGACATGGTGGAGCATTAATATAATGGATATTTTATATAAGAGATGCTAGCAGATTTTAAATCATTTTTATAAAAACCTTTAGTGAGGGTTATAAATAAACACTACGATCATAGCGGAAAAGAAATCCTATCTGAGCTCACTAGGAGGTTTTCACACACAAGAGTCAGCTCTAAGCATCCTCCGATCACCTGCAACAGGGGAATAAAACCCTGAGTACTCTATTGTACTCAGCAAGACTTACCCGACAGGAGGAAAATAAAAGACTCACAGGATATGCAAGGCTATCTGGCTTATGGGTTATTGTATCTGCGGAAGCATTACTAAATGTACGTCCTTATATTCAATTTCATTAGCAGTCATCATTAGTTCATTAACTAACCATTTTATATAAGCATATGTGTTACTTTCAAGCAGGTGGCAAGCAATCAGAACCATTTTACCATCTTTCATATTCTAGTTCTTACTACGGTGCTAGACCATAGCCAGGTCGGTACTGTCTCACAAAAACAATGATTCGTGAACTAATGTATCCTAGCTAGGTACCCCGAAACACACGCCTCGTTTGTACCCTAGGCACAAACAAGACCAACCCATTTCACTCCTGTCACGGGCTCTAAGTCCCCGTTCAAACTTAGACTCTAAGCCCCCACACTTGAGACCCCGTCTCAGTATGGTGCTTAGACCTCCATCTTTCCCCGCCTCCAATCAGTCGGTCCGAAAAGAGCCAGAACCCACGACAAGAGCGTAACGAGCCTTTCCGCTCCCATAAGAAAGTATATGCTCAGGATAATAAGTCTGTGACTTGACTACCATCCACAGCAATGGACGGTCCTCAATCGATACAGGCAAAACAAGTGCAATCCGAGCATCGCTCGAATGCCTAATCAAGTCCAGATCCAAAGTACCATTCCGTTCGGTCTCCAATTATCTTTCATATATATTCCATGTGACAGTAACAATAATATCTTTCCTATCTCTCGCGAGTGATAGGTAATCACTCACTTCTACCGAATCCTATAGCATAGCAATCTACACGATCCTAACATACTAGTAGGACTCATAGGATATATATATATATATACACGCAAGTGGTTTTTATTCCTCCTTAAAACTTAATGCACAAGCACAAGATAAAAGTACAGAATAATATGGGTTATGTACCGGGGCTTGCCTGGTAAGATATAACCAAAAGTTAGCATTCCATCATAGTGATACGATCATCAAGGCATCATCTTTTCTGCTATTTCAGTCGACTTTATGATCCATCGTTGTTCCTATTATGATATACGTGGATGCAACGCAGAAAATGTAATTAACCAACGACAACTGCAACTCTTAAAATACGATTATGCTCCGCAAGCTAACGAGCTAGCTTTAATGACTAACGTACTAGTCTATGTATCCATGTTGTCGAATAAGACATTGTTTTCCAACAAGTATTTTAGTTCTACAATCCCCAGGTGTTTCGGCATTTTATTGATTAAATATATATTTTCGAACTACGGCTCATTTAGCTACCTTAGCAAACTAATTATTATGGAGCTATAAAAATTACCGTGAGCAACTAATAACGTTACGAATTTACTGTGAAAATTTCAGAGCCAACACTATCATCAATTTATCATAAAAATTCCTTCAAGTTTATATCTTAATAATATTAAGCATCTTAAATTAATTAGATAAGTCCTAAAAATATTATAAAACTATGTGAATAAAGTATACTAGTAGATAAATCATGATTTTAGGAACCTAAGAAAATTAGTTTCACAATTTTTGGTTAACTACACAATTTTATACTGAATTTACAAGTTTGCCTTAGAAACTAAATTAAAATTGCATTAGACAAAGAAAAGGGCCGACAGCAACCCATTATGGCCCAGCATGGGTCGCATGTACGCCGTGATGGCCCAGCACGGCCCAAGGCCGGAGGCGTCCGCGCGCATTGGCCATTTTGCAGAAAGGCCCCTGAGCTTTTCAGAGATTAATACGACTGCTATACGCACTATTCCTATCGTCAGTAACTTTGCAACCAACCCCTTAAATGTTTTCACCTTTACCACGAAGAGGTCCCTAGGATCCCCGCGTGCGCCGACACGGTGGCTGACGGCACAAGATGGTTACGCCGGGCAAACTAGGCTCTCTACGACAGAATTAAGGGACCGACCACCATCTACATCTAAATGCGCAAGGATGGGAGACGGTTAAGGACTCGGAGGCGCACTGTCGCGGGCTGCAGCGGCGAGCGGCTATCCGCAGCGACGGCATGGCTATTCCAGCGAGCCTACATACGCTCGGTAGAGTAGAAGTGGCGGATAAGCATTAGTGGCTCACCGTGGTGTACGCCCTAGTGACGGTTGAATCAGGGAAGCGCTACGATAGTCTGGCCACGTGCGACCGAGCGATGTGGAGACGCTCTGCGATGGACACCGGCACATCACCCCACCGACGACGAGCACCCTGGCCAAAATAACGTGAGCAACGGATGGAATGAGTCATGGTGAACTCAGGGTTACGAGCAATTGAACTGTTACCACTCCTACATGCCTTACCCCAACTCTCTGGTCACGGCGGCGCACATGACCGACGGCGAGCAAAATCCAAAATTAGTCACGGCTAGACCACTGCTGGACCCAACGAGAGTGGGGCGTCTAACTAACTTCCTCTGCTTCTCACTGACGTGAGGAATTGAGCTAGGAAGCTTTGAGTTGGTTATTATGAAGGGAAGAGGGTGGCGCATCGCCCCTACTACCTCACGCGACATGGCCCCATCAGAGGTAACCCAGCCCCAACCCGACAGTGTACGACAATGCGAGGACATGGCCACACGAGTGAGGGCAATAGACGTGTCGGGTAGTGCTAGACTGAGCCAAGAGGTGTGCCAGCACGCGGGGCACTTAAATGCGGTAGCCGGGCCTGAGCGGCTCATCGGCATCGGCTGGCGGAACAGGGCGAATCAAGGAGGCATCACCGTCACCTGAAGCTAGGATTGGCTAACCTAGATGCGGTGGGCGGCGACACAGGCTCGCGATAGGTGAGACGCAGGGTAGGGCGACTACCACATCGACACGGCGACAATGGACACGACCTTGGCTCGACCCCGCGCGTGGCTCAGCAGACACGGTGGCGCACGCATGCAACGACAGCGGGGCAACACAACACCATATTGCAACGAGCCTCGTCACGCGACCGCGTAGCGGCTTGCACCGTGTAGCACAGTGGCTACCCTATGGCACGACGCAGGTTGCACGCAGAGCGCGACAGCGAGGTGGGACAATAGCGTGACTCCAGCAGTTGCAGGGGAGGGTAGCGGCCCGCTGGGCTGGCCTCGGCCAAGCCATGCCCAGACCAGCCGACGGGGTCGGGCACCACGGGCACGGCACACAGCCAGCCGCGCGAGGTGACCATGCGCCCGAGCCAAGCATATGACGTGCATGAATTTTAAAGCGATGCAAAGGATGTCGATCATCTCAACCGAAGTTCAACCAATCCTACTAATCTAAAGTCAACACTATCAGCTAGCTAGTGGAGCAATCACCATGACCCGAGAGTATCTAGAGAGGGAGATAAAAGTATGCTAACTTAGGTTCGTCGCTGGAGTGCTAGTTCATGAACAGAGCGCCAACAACATAGTTAACAACGCGTTCCAACGAAGTTTGAGCAATTTTTACAAGAGCAACATGACATCCAACACAACTTCCAGCTAAGCCATGCTCAAGCACTCGCTTTGATGCAATCAACAATAACCAAAATATACGGCTAGTGTTTAAGCATTTTTGTTAGAAATTAAATGTCGAAATAACATTGTAGCATTGTCTTACTACTTTTCCATACTTAGAAAAGTTAAGGATTCAATTCAAACTAACAGCCATTAACACTTTTGTTACAATTTTTAAAAGGCCTAAACCCTATTAATTGTTACCAATAAGTATTTCATGCAATAGTCCACACCTTATACTAACCCATAGGAGCAAAATATTTAAGCACCATTTAACTATTTTGCTCAATATAATTCGCCAAAAATGGTATTTTACATAATAGTTCAAGTGTTTGCCAACTTAACAAAAATAGCTTATCTTAACGTCAAATTTGATTTTTGAGTTCCCAAAACACTAGTTAACAATATCTATTTTCCAAAAGTTAAAGTTGTCTTTCCATCAACTAAACTTTTACTTCAATTTTTATTTTAGTACTAAATACAAGTTATGTTTGATCCTTGTTCATAGAAATTGTTTTCCGCCTCACGCGCGTTATACATTTTTAAAACTTGAAAACTTGTTAAGCTAATCCTTCTTGGTCCTAAATTTCGGTGCTAAGCAAGCTCGTAACACCAGGGGTGTTACAAGGTGTTTCAAGTATAATTCAGACAAATCTAAGGTGGATGCAAATCACCGCCAAAACATTACTTACTAGAAATTACCGATAGAACTCCCAATATACTATTGGTAACCCAGTATATTGTACAGTTAACAACTTGAGTATGTAACTCTTAGAAAAGTTTATTATCTTTGTAGAGTACGATGTTGTACAACTAATTTTATTTATTAAGCTGCTTTCATGACATATCTATCAAAATCATTTTACGTGAAGGATCATTCATGCATATTTGGTGGACAAAGTTCTAAATGATTTTTTCCTTTTTGAGTGACATATATGTATGCACATTGCACACACTCACGTAAATAGACCTCCTTTTAAATCTGCAAAAATTGAAAAGAATGCAAACCATGAAAAGACAAGTTCATATGTATGTAAAATACATACGAGGACCAATCACGAGTACAAGAGGCATTTTAGCTCACCATAGGGGAAACGATTTCTCCATCTGGTATACTAAAAGAAAACACCGCGTATTGATGCAGGGATTTCTTAGAAAGAAAATTATTGCATCATCGTATCTATGAGATATACTATTTAAACTTGACAAGCTGATGAAAGAATAAAATAAAAACCCCTATAGAATATTACATTGGATTATAGGAGAGTGTAACGGCCAAACAAATATTATAACGTGGATGCCTTGTGTGCTGACATACTAAAAATAGTATTTGCATTTAGCGAAAGATGGTGTAGCACTTATTAGGGGATGATGTGGCGCTTAGTGAGATATAACATATAGATAGCTTACATATAGAGATTGAAAAGTTAGTGGGATTTGTCTTTATTATAAGATATGTAGGCTGATATACTGAAAATAGTAATTGCATTTAGGCCTTGTTTAGTTCCGGGGTGTCACATCAGGTGTTACATGAGGGTGTCGCATGTGGTGTTCGGATACTAATAAAAAACAAATTACAAAATCCGTCAGTAAACCACGAGACAAATTTATTAAGCCTAATTAATCTACCATTAGCACATGTGTTACTATAGCACTTATTGTCAAATCATGTACTAATTAGGCTTAAAAGATTCGTCTCGTAAATTAGTCGCAATATGTGCAATAAGTTATTTTTAGTCTATATTTAATACTCCATGCATGTGTCCAAACACTCGATGTGACAAGGTGTAGGCTTAGTGGAAGATGGTGTAGCACTTATTAGGGGATGATGTGTGTCGGATACCGTGAGGAGGGGTACCCTAAGCAAGATCCAAAAAAAACTGCTTAGACCCTAAAACGAGATCCAATAAGGCAGACGAGGTCCCAGCCAAAAATCCCCGATTCGCCCGAGGCCCCTTCGCCCGAGGCCTCCTCGCCGAGGCCTCAGAAGAAGTACCGATTCTCCGATTCGCCCGAGGCCTCCTCGCCGAGGTCTGCGGTTCTCCGATTCGCGCGAGGCCGGCTCGCCA
This sequence comes from Miscanthus floridulus, assembly GCF_019320115.1. Classification (NCBI taxonomy): domain Eukaryota; kingdom Viridiplantae; phylum Streptophyta; class Magnoliopsida; order Poales; family Poaceae; genus Miscanthus; species Miscanthus floridulus. The sequence continues at coordinate 153,999,732 of NC_089581.1, read as the reverse complement.
CCAGCCCCGCGACCACCGCTTTGGCTAGACTATTCCAGCTGGACATCACATCTAATCAAGGTGCTCAACCACCCCGACAACCACACGATGGCACAGTACAGCGAAGTGGCAGGCCAGCACGTCAGCGCCCTACCACCCACGACGGGATCGTGCAGGGGTTACCGGCTACTGTGCTGCCTAAACTCCTGCACCAAGGACAAACACGACGTGGGGAGTCAGAGCTGGGTTCCTGTGACCTCGGGACCAGCGAACCGACCAAGTTCCGCCTCGCCCGAGACTCCCGGTAGGGCCTCGGGCGAGCTGGCCATGCTCCGCCTCGTCCGAGGCTGGGCTCGTCCCGCAACCTCGTCGCCTCCGCCTCAAAAGTCGCTCGTCGCATCCAATTAATGCGCCCGGCTGCACCCACTACGTAAGCCACGATCGGCAGTACGCCGCGACAGGAGCGACGGGACAACGGTCAAATCGCCTTTTTACCATCCCTTACTGACAATACAGGGTACCATATCCTGTAGACGCACGTTCCGCACTGTTCCGCCTAAATCAACAACGACGATGACCGCCAAGACCCCGCATTGCCGCCTGCAAAGGCCTCGGCACAGCAGGCCTTGGCACAGCGGGTCTCGGCCTCGGCACAGCGGGTCTCGGCCTCAGCGCGGCGGGTCTCGGCACAACCGACTACAGCAGCCACCAGGTCTCGGCACTTCACCAAGTCAACAAATGAACAGGAGCGCAGTATGTCGCCGGCCTGGAGACCATACCGACTAGACACCGACGGGAACTCCCACGACGCCGCGCTGCTCCGGGAGCAGAATACGTCAGCAAATAGTAGCCTCCTCATGTACTTCTGGCTTCCTCCTTGTGGGTATAAAAGGAGGTAGCCGATACCATTTCTAAAGGGGGGCAAGGAACAGAAAGACGAACACACCGATAGAACCACGCTTCCACGCTGCTTGGGAACAACGTCCCGAGCAGTCCGCACCACCCTCGCCGAGACCTGGGACTAGCTCCCTCTCTCACCTAGCTTGTAACCCCTACTGCGAGCACTCAGGTGCAAGGAATACAAGATCGATCTCTCAGACTGGACGTAGGGCCTCGATTGCCTGAACCAGTATAAACCTTGTGTCTCTTTGCATCACCATCCGGGATTAGGGGCACGCAGCACAAATTCACTCGTTGGTTGAGGGACCCCCGGTTCCAAAACACCGACAGTTGGCGCGCCAGGTAGGGGATTTTGCGTGTCAGCTTCGTCATCCTAGCAAGTTCCGGATGGCAGACCACATACGACCACTGCGTCTCGGCACCATAGTTTGGTTCGGGAGCCTAGAGTTCATGTCTCTAGGGCATGAGTACGACATGGTGCTCCTCACTCCTCGAACCCCACCGTCCGACCACGAAGTCGCGCCCCGGCAGCCCAGGCGCAGGCGGCGCCCGGGCGGCCGCTCTCGCCACGCTCGCCAGGCACGGCGCGAGCAAGGCCACCCCGACGCTACGCGAGCCTGGGGCGGCACGCCACTCCCCGCCGATATCCTACGACCAGCTGTTGGTACGGGGTCCCTGGCTGGGGACCTGTCTGACCTGAGCCTGGACAAAGGAAAATCGCCGGTGGCTTACGGCGATGCCCAGTCGTCTAACCCCGCTCCGCCACTCCCTGAAGAGCCGACCCCGGCGGGGCAGAATCTGGAGACGGCCCCGTCCCCATACCCCTTTGGGTTGAGAAATGCCGCCGCCTCTTACGCCTACGCTTACGCTGCCACTCACGAGCACCCCTCGGAGCGCCGCCAACGCTTCGCTCTCGACCTGAGCACCCACTCCGACCCCTCGGACGAGGACGAGGCGTGGCCCGGGGTGGATTTCTCCGAACTCCACAACCCTGGGGCTGTGCGCCAATTCTTGGCCGCAAGCGACTACTGCCTCGGCTACTCCGACTCCGACGATGAAGGGACTTACGATCCGTCTCGTGAGTGCTTCCATGTCGGGCTCGGGATGCCAAGGGCGGGCAAAGAGGAGGAGAGGACAGGCAACCATTCCCCGCCCCGGGCAGGGGCGGGCAACGCCACACCTCCGCGCCTCGTAGCCCCGGCAGCACGGAACGAGAATCCCGTTCGCGGGGGGCATCGTCGCCCAGACCTGGAGCAGCTCCGCGAGCTTCAGGCCAAGGTCGAACAAGATCGACTCCTTCTGCAACAGCTTCGGGACACTCTCGAGCAGGAGCAGCGGGGGCGCGGTGAGGGCGGAGGAGCCCGAGGGAGGGCCCGTGACGTCCATCACCGCATCGACAATAACGAGGGGGGAGAGCCACCCCCGATCTTTAACCGTGCTAGCCAGAATGTCGCAGCTGCTGCGATGCTGGTCCGAGCAATGCCCGAACCCTCCACCACCGAAGGGCGACGGGTCCGCGGAGAGCTCCGCGACCTCCTCGAGACCGCAGCAGTGCAGCAGGCCGAAAGTTCCGCCTCCCGCCGGCGCGGAGGCACTTCGGAGCAACCCACAGCGCAACCTTGAGGGGGCCAGGATGCCTCGGTCCGCCCCGAGGCCGCTCGCGCACCGACGGTCGACAGGGCCCCCTCGGTGCGCGATCAACTTAGGGATCAACGCGAGGCACGGGGCAACCACGAAGTAGTTGGCAGGCGACGGTGCCACGACGACGGAGCCGCCCGAGGCTACCACCCACACCGAGGCGGTCGCTACGACAGTGGAGAAGACCGCAGTCCTTCCCCCGAGCCGCCAGGACCTCGAGTCTTCAGCAGGGCCATCCGTGTTGCTCCTTTTCCCGCCCGGTTCCGACAGCCGGCCAACCTCGCGAAGTACAGCGGCGAGACCAACCCGGAACTCTGGCTCGCCGATTACCGCCTGGCCTGCCAGCTAGGTGGCGCGGACGATGACCTGCTCATCATCCGCAATCTCCCTTTGCTCTTGTCGGACTCGGCGCGAGCCTGGCTGGAGCATCTCCCTCCCTCGCAAATCCACGACTGGCACGACTTGGTTAGGATCTTCGTCGGGAACTTCCAGGGCACATACGTGCGCCCTGGGAATTCCTGGGATCTTAAAAGCTGCCGCCAGAAGCCAGACGAGTCTCTTCGAGACTTCATCCGGCGCTTCTCCAAACAGTGCACCGAGCTACCCAGCGTCGGCGACTCGGAGATCGTCCAGGCTTTTCTCTCCGGCACCACTTGTCGGGACTTGGTCTGAGAGTTAGGACGCAACGTCCCGCGCTCTGCCGCCGCACTCCTCGACATCACCACCAGCTTCGCCTCAGGGGAAGAAGCTGTCGGAGCCATCTTCCCCAACACCGATTCCAAGGGGAAGCGGAGGGAAGAGGCCCCCGAGGCCTCAGCCCCCCACCTCCCTAAGAAAAAGAAGAAGGGTCACCCAGGGAAGCAGGAAGTTCTCGAGGCCGTCCATGTCGCCACAACGGATCGCAAGAATCCCCGCGGCCCCCGCGGCCCCGGGCTATTTGACGACATGCTGAAGAAGCCCTGCCCTTACCATCAAGGTCCGGTGAAGCATGCCCTCGAGGAGTGCACCATGCTCCGGCGCTACTACGCTAGGCTCAGGCTCCCCGACGACGACGCCAAGCAGAAGGGCCCCGGCGGTCGGAACGACGACGAGGACGACGGGTTCCCCGAGGTACGCAACGCTTTCATGATCTTTGGCGGACCCTCGGCATGCCTCACGGCGCGCCAGCGAAAGAGGGAACGCCGGGAGGTTTTCTCGGTCAAGGTGGCCACCCCCCGATACCTCGACTGGTCTCGAGAGGCAATCACCTTCGATCGGGATGACCACCCTGATTATGTTCCAAACCCCGGGCAATACCCGCTTGTCGTCGACCCGATCGTCGGCAACACCCGACTTACCAAAGTGCTCATGGACGGGGGGAGCGGCCTCAACATCCTCTACGTCAACACTCTGGAGCTCCTGGAGCTCGACCAATCGCGGCTCCGAGGTGGTTCCGCGCCCTTCCACGGCATCGTGCCAGGAAGGCGCACGCGACCCCTCGGGCGCATCGACTTACCCGTCTGCTTCGGCACTCCCTCCAACTACCGCAAGGAGGTCCTCACCTTCGAGGTAGTTGAATTCAAGGGGGCTTACCACGCCATCTTGGGGCGCCCATGCTACGCCAAGTTCATGGCGATCCCCAATTACACCTACCTCAAGCTCAAGATGCCAGGCCCCAACGGCATCATCACCGTCAAGTCCGCGTACGAACATGCATACGACTGCGACGTCGAGTGCACCGAGTACGCCGAGGCCATCGCGGAGGCCGAGGCCCTCATCGCCGATCTCAACCAGCTTGCTAACGAGGTTCCCGACGCCAAGCGGCGCACCGGGACCTTCGAACCCGCGGGGGCCGTCAAGTTCGTCCCAGTCGATCCCACCGTCCCCGACGGTCGGGGACTGAAAATCAGCGCCACCCTCGACAGCAAATAGGAGGCCGTGCTCGTCGACTTTCTCCGTGCGAATGTCGATATGTTCGCATGGAGTCCCTCGGACATGCCAGGCATACCAAGGGAGGTCGCCGAGCACGCCTTAGACATCCGGCCAGGCTCCAGGCCGGCAAAGCAGCGCCTGCGCCGGTTTGACGAGGAGAAGCGCAGGGCCATCGGCGAAGAAGTGCAGAAGCTCGTGGCAGCCGGGTTCATCAAGGAAGTATCCCATCCAGAGTGGTTGGCTAACCCTGTACTAGTCAGAAAGAAAAGTGGCAAGTGGAGGATGTGCGTGGACTACACTGGTCTAAATAAAGCATGCCCGAAAGTCCCATTCCCACTACCACGAATTGACCAAATCGTCGACTCCACTGCAGGATGCGAAACCCTCTCCTTCCTCGACGCGTATTCCGGTTACCACCAAATCAAGATGAAAGAGTCCGACCAGCTCGCGACTTCGTTCATCACCCCATTCGGCATGTACTGCTACATAACCATGCCGTTCGGCCTCAGAAACGCAGGGGCCACTTACCAACGGTGCATGATCCAAGTCTTTGGCGAACATATCGGACGAACCGTTGAGGCCTACGTAGATGACATCGTAGTCAAGTCCAGGAGGGCCAGCGATCTCGTCGGCGACCTAGAGGTTGCCCTCACATGTCTCAGAAAGAAGGGTATCAAGCTCAACCCCGAGAAGTGCATCTTCGGGGTTCCCCGAGGCATGCTCTTGGGATTCATAGTCTCGGAACGTGGAATCGAGGCCAACCCGGAGAAGGTCTCGGCCGTGACCAACATGGGCCCGATCCGAGACCTCAAAGGGGTGCAGAGGGTCATGGGATGTCTCGCGGCCCTAAGCCGCTTCATCTCGCGCCTCGGCGAAAGAGGCCTGCCCCTGTACCGCCTTTTGAGAAAGTCCGAGCGCTTTTCTTGGACCACCGAGGCCGAGGAAGCCCTCGCCAGGCTCAAAGCACTGCTCACCAACCCCCCCATCCTGGTTCCGCCCACCGAGGGCGAGCACCTCTTACTCTACGTCGCCGCGACAACCCAAGTGGTCAGCGCGGCCGTAGTAGTCGAGAGGCAGGAGAAGGGACATGCCCTACCCGTACAGCGACCTATCTACTTCATCAGCGAGGTGCTCTCCGAGACCAAGACGCGCTACCCCCACATCCAGAAGCTGGTTTACACCGTAGTCTTGGCCCGACGCAAGCTGCGTCACTACTTTGAATCCCACCCGATGACTGTGGTGTCATCTTTTCCTCTGGGAGAGATAATCCAAAACCGGGAGGCCTCGGGTAGAATAGCCAAGTGGGCTGTTGAACTCATGGGGGAAACCTTGTCTTTCGCGCCTCGGAAAGCGATCAAATCTCAGGTCCTGGCCGACTTTGTAGCCGAGTGGACCGACACACAGCTGCCACCCGTTCAAATCCAATCAGAATGCTGGACCATGTACTTCGACGGGTCTCTGATGAAGACCGGGGCCGGCGCGGGCCTGCTCTTGGTCTCGCCCCTCGGAATACACATGCGTTACATGATCCGACTTCACTTCGCCGCCTCCAACAATGTCGCCGAATATGAGGCCCTCGTCAACGGCCTGCAAATCGCCATCGAACTTGGAGTACGACGTCTCGACGTACGTGGTGATTCGCAACTCGTCGTCGATCAGGTAATGAAAGAGTCAAGCTGCCATGACCCCCAAAATGCAGGCGTACTGCGCGATGGTACGTCGTCTGGAGAACAAGTTCGACGGTCTCGAACTCAACCACGTTGCACGAAAGTTCAACGAGGCCGCGGACGAACTGGCAAAGATGGCGTCGGCACGAACCCCGGCCCCTCCCAACGTCTTCGCCAGAGACCTCCACAAGCCATCCGTCGACCACGCCTCGGTGACGGACGAGGACCCATCGGCCGAGCCCACCGCAGGGCTCGAGGCCCCCTCTGCCGCCGAGACCCCGCCAGCCGAGCCCGAGGCGATGGCGATTGACGCAGAGCCTCCTAGGGACGACCAAGGAACGGACTGGCGAGTCCCTCTCCTTGATCGCCTCGTCCGAGGAGACCTCCCTGCTGACAGAACCGAAGCCCGGCGGCTCGCACGGCGCGCCAAGACTTACGTCCTCTGCGACGGCGAGTTATATAGGCGTAGCCCATCTGGTATTCTCCAATGATGCATCACCACCGAGGCTGGCCAATCCTTACTTCGGGACTTACACGCGGGAGTCTGCGGGCACCACGCGGCGCCTCGGACGCTCGTGGGTAACGCCTTCCGCCAAGGTTTCTATTGGCCAACAGCGGTGGCCGACGCCACAAAGCTAGTACGCACCTGCGAAGGATGCCAGTACTATGCTCGACAGACGCACCTCCCGGCCCAAGCCCTCCAAACCATCCCCATCACATGGCCATTCGCTGTGTGGGGATTGGACATGGTTGGGCCTCTGCAGAAGGCACCCGGGGGCTATACCCATCTGCTGGTAGCTATCGACAAATTCTCCAAATGGATCGAGGCTCGTCCGATCGCTCAGATCAAATCCGAGCAAGCGGTGCTGTTCTTTACGGATATCATCCACAGGTTCGGGGTTCCTAACACCATCATCACTGACAATGGGACACAATTCACCGGTCGCAAGTTCCTAACGTTCTGCGACGACCACCACATCCGGGTGGCTTGGTCGGCCGTAGGGCACCCAAGGACGAATGGCCAAGTAGAGCGTGCCAACGGCATGATCCTACAAGGCCTTAAGCCAAGAATATTCAACCAGTTGAAGAAGTTTGGCAAGAAATGGCTTGCCGAACTCCCGTCAGTCATCTGGAGTCTAAGAAATACCCCGAGCCGAGCCACGGGATTCACACCGTTCTTCCTGGTCTATGGAGCCGAGGCTATCCTCCCCACTGACTTAGAATACGGCTCCCCAAGGCTGCAGGCGTATAACGAACAAAGCAACCGCACTGCCCGCGAAGACGCCCTTGACCAACTGGAGGAAGCCCGAGACGTCGCGCTGCTACACTCAGCCAGGTACCAGCAAGCCCTACGACGCTACCAAGCCCGGCGCGTCCAAAACCGGGACCTGAAGGTGGGCGACCTGGTGCTGAGACTGAGGCAGAGCAACAAGGGCCGCCACAAGCTGACCCCACCCTGGGAAGGGCCGTATATCGTCGCTCAAGTGCTGAAGCCCGGGACCTACAAGTTAGCCAACAAGAAGGGCGAAATCTTCACCAACGCTTGGAACATAGAACAGCTACGTCGTTTCTACCCTTAAATTTCCAAACGTTGTTTACATTGTTTCTCGAAATACAATAAAGAAGCGTTCTTTAGTTGTTATAATCTTTCGAGGAACCCCCTTATAGACAAATCGATTGTATAGAACCTAAGGACCGAAAGATCGTCTCAAAGGCGAAAAGGCCGGCCGAGCCGTGAGAACGGCCTATGCCTCTGGGCTACGGCAGCTCCCTCACCACCGTTTCGCCCAAAGGACAGCTTAGGCTCCGAGGAAGTTCTTTGCAGAAAGGTTGTCTATCGATAGGGGCTCGACGTCACTATAACGCAATAAGGGAGACTCGGCTCTGCCTCTGCAAAGTCGAGCCTCCCTCGGGGGCTAAAAAGGGGGAACCCCCCTAAGTCCCGGACACCATTTCTCAACCGTTTTCCGAAAATTTCCACGCCAAACTCTCTCGCACTCCGACGGGACCTTCGCAAGAAACCCAGGGACCAAAAGCTTGTCTGGAGGCCAAAGGGCCGGCCGAGTCGTGAGAATGGCCTACGCCTCTGGGCTACGGCAGCTCCCTCACCACCCTTCGCCGAAGGACGGCTTAGGTTCCAAGGGATTTCTTCGCAATCGAGACAGAGGGCACGGACTTAGAAATAGAATGGAAAACGGTTAAGAAACACACATACGCAGATACTTTAAGGGCCTCGACGGCCACAAAAAATGTCACGATTCGGCAACTAACCCAATCCGGTTACATGGCCCCTTTTGGCCCAGGTCAAAGCTCAAGGATCGGCGGCTGGCGCGGGAGGGACCACCTCTTCTTCGAACAGCTTGGCCAACGCAGTGCCAGGCGCCTCGGCTGCCTCCAACAGCCTCACGACCTCTGCATCAGCCTCCTCGTCATCTTCTGGCAACACATAGCCGTCGCTGACAGCCTCGAGGTTGATGGCGTAATGCGAGGAGACGACGGCCAGGGCGCGCTTGACACCCGTGAGCAACGCCCCTCGGAGTCTCTCGCGGACGTGGGCGCTCAACGCAATCAGGCGGCTCCCAAGGGAGCTAGCTGATTGGACCTCCTCGACGTGCAGGGTCTCGCAGGCGGTCCGGACAGCGCTGCGCAGCGCCTCGTGCTCCCGGACCTCGACACCCAGCGCCGCTTGCGCAGCGACGGAGGCCTCAGCCGCCTGGGAAGCCTCTTTCTCCAGATCTACGTCGCGACGAGGGGTCAGGAGCCAAACGCGAACCAGAACAAATGGACAAGGAACACGGTTCGAGCGGAACTTACCCGCGGCCTTGTTCTTCCAGGCTAAGACCTCGACCCGAGAGGCCTCGGCCGCCTTGGTAGCCTCTGCCAGGGCGACTTTTGTCGCCTGATGCTCGCTCTGCTCCGCACCCAGCTGCCCGGCTGTGGCCTTCGCAGAGGCCGTCGCTTCTTGGGCTCGAAGCCTGAAGGAGTCTCGCTCCTCCTCCAGTTCCTTGATCTTGGCCACCAGAGGGGCGGACTGCTCCTTAGCCGTGGCCAACTCGGCCTGAATGTCAGCACAACGAAGGCGGAGGTCCTCCACTTCCGCACTCCGCGCCGACAATAGTCCCTGGGCATCAGCAAGCAGGCCCTTTTGACGCCGGAGCTGGTCCCAGATATCCCTCTCATTTCGCAGGAACACCGATTTCCCAAGGGATCGGGTCTCGAGCTCCTAAGGAGGCAAAACAAAAAACGCACGTCAAACACCGCGAGGGGGCTCGGAGAGAAAACAACACGGCACGAGAGGGGAAAGTACTTACCCGCGTGACACCGGGCAAGTCCTGACCCATAATAGTCATCGCTGTCTGCAGCGACCGCACTGCCAGTTGGCGGTACTGCTCGAGGGTGCTCCAATGCCCCCCCTCTGCGGTATCTTCAAGGGCGAACACGGGCTCCCCTCGGGGTCAGCCCGGTTCCGCCAGAAAACACGCGGGAAGTTCCACCCGCGAGGCTCGGGCCGTAGCCGGACAAGAGCCGAACTCCCCTCGGCAGGGTCTGGGACTGGTTGCTCCGCGGTACTGGCCGCCTCGACGTCCGCCGCCTCCTTCCCTCGGGAGGAATCATCAGACGAGATTGTCTGAACCAGGGGCGGCGCCAAAATTTGCCCCGTCTCCACCTCCATCGCCTCGGTCTCGACGGACCCGGGGGCTCTGGCCTCCGCCATCTCTACCTCGATGGCCCCGGCGTCCACCGCTGTGACGTCGGAGGTCTTGGGGGCTCCGGCCTCGCCCTCAGCGGCCTCGGCCATAGCAGACGCCCCAGCCTCCTTCGCCCCAAGACGCACAACATCGCGAGGCACGGGCTCCTCCTCCCCCACTCGCTCCACGGCCGCCTCGGTCTCCTTTTCCTGGGCAGCCGCCTCCTCCGAAACGGCTTCGCCCGACGCCGCGCCGCGTCGCGCGCCAGCCTGCGCCTCCGCTGCCTGATGAGCGGAGGAGCTAACGTTCACCTTGAGCGCCTTACGAGGCGCCAAGGGAGGATCTCCCACCAGAAGCGTCTGGCTGGAAGAAAAGACACTCCCAAGGTCAGCATGCAACCAAGGGGCGAACAAGAAGTACTACGGACTCCACCAGAGAAGACGCTTACCGCGAACGGGGATGCAGCTGCTTCGACACCGCCTGCCTCCTCTACAACGGCGGCGGTGGTGGCAGCAGCGCGGCCTCGGTGCCCACCAGTGCCAGCTGGCCTCCGTCGGACCCTGGCACCTCCTCGACCCTTCGCGGAGATAATGGGGTCGCCCCCACCGTCACACGCTCCACCTCCACCGTCGAACCCATCGGGCTGACGGCACGCTCCTCCGACACCTGCGCCTCGGGTGTGTCGGCCTCGGCCCCAGGACGGGCCGCCACTGGCCCCGGGACACCTTCTCCTCCTCCTAGGGGCGTCAGGCTCCTTGCCGGCGCCCCGGGAACCATCTCCCTGATGTCGGGGAGGTGTTCCAGGCAGGCCGTCCCCACCTCGCGCCCGCCGCCGTCGCTCGAAGAATCCGACACCGATGACGAGGGGGACGGCTCCAAAGGGAGACCGTCGAGCCTCTGGCGCCGGCGACGGGCGTCCAGCTTTTCGCGCGCGAGGATCTTCTTCGTGTGCTTCGCCACCTCGGCATCTTTCTTCTTCTTCTCCTCCTCGGCACGCGCCCTGTTCACGGATCGCCGCCGGGCGTCCTCGGGAACGGGCGGCGGGGAGCCTCGCACGTCTCTTATCCCCTGCGAGAACGACGAAGTAAGACAACAGACCAAAGAGGCGAAAGACAAGAAGGCCGCGAAAGCCTCGACAACACCCGACTTACCAGCGAGACATACCCCCGCGACGGGCGCATCGGGAACGGCATCAAGTCATCGAGCCTCGGCTTCCCGTCTACCGCCTCTCTCACCCGACGCAGGGTCTCGTCGTCGGTAAGAGCGAAGGCGGACATCTTGACACCAGCGATTGAATCGCCCGGGGTCATCTCGAACAGCCGCCGGGCCATCAGAGGCAACACCCTCCGGCGGTGAAAAGCCGCCACAACCACGGCCGCCGAAAGGCCGTGGTCACGCAGCTTCCCCAAGGCCCTCAAGAGCGGCTCCAGCCTAGGCTGATCGGCCTTGATAACGCCGTACCCCCATTTCTCTGGTTGACTCTCTACAACCCGCCCGGTATAAGGGGGAAGTCCTCCGCCGTCGTTGCGGAGGTAGAACCAGCCGTCATACCAACGACGGTTGGACGTCGACAGCTGGGCCGGGATGTAGAGTGACTGCCGGTCTTGGCGCACGTGAAGGGTGCAGCCGCCGGCCCTCTGCGCCTTCCGAGCCCCCCTCGTCCCCCCCGGCTTGGAGGTGAACGTCGCTCGGAACAAATGGAGCCACAACTCCCAGTGGGGAGCAATCCCCAGGTACCCCTCACAGACGGCGACGAAGATGGCCGCCTGCGCGATGGAGTTGGGGCTGAAATTGTGCAGCTCCACGCCATAGTAGTGCGGGAGTGCCCGCATGAAGCTATCCGCCGGCGACCCAAAGCCTCGCTCGTGGAAGACGACGAAGCTCACCACGTAACCGTCGTGCGGCCTCGGCTCCAACTCGTCCCCCGGAGCAATCCACTCCGGCTCGTCGGGGTCGGTGATCGGGCGAAGAAGACCGGCCTCCATGAGCGACTGCAGCTTCTCCTCGGTGACGTCGGACCGCTCCCAGGGAGCCGCCGGGAGGATGACGGGACCACCAGCCATTGCGCGGCGGAGGACGCTGCGACGACGGTAATCTCTTTCCCTTTCTCTTTCGGTCTCTCGCCCTCGCCCTTCTCTTCTCCGGCGCTCTATGCTCTCAGCAACGGCACGGAGGCAGCAAAGGCAAACGCGGAAAAGGTAAGGAGGAAGAGGGCGAGGCTGTTTGCGTATTTATGCAGGGACGAGTTGAAACCGCCGGGCGACGAAATCGGGGAAGTTTCCCCAGAAAATCTGGCGCGGTTATCCAGATCCGGTCTTACCGCCCACGCACTCCTCGTTAATCGCGCGTGCAGGTACGTCCCGTCGGTTGACGCCACGTCGCGTCCAACCGCAGCAGCAGCAGGCGCCGTTTCGCCTCCCCGAAAAAGCCGCCTCAAAAGGCGCGCCTGCCATTAATTAGCCGTAGGGAGAGAAATAACCCCCCGATTCCTTCCAGGCAAAGGAACTGGGCACCGAGCCCGCTACGGTCCAGGGGTTCGAAGGCTGGGCCCCCAGGGGTTTCGACAGCCGCCTCAGGGCAACAGAGTCAGGGGCGACTACGGGCGAGCCTATACGAGGCCAAGGCCCAAGCAAGCGAAACGCTTGGGACGCCCTGTGTCGTGTCCGAGACCGGTAGGGAGGTCTCCGAATGGGATCCCACCGTAGGGAGGCACCGAGCCACCGAGGCCCAGCGAACGGCCTCGGCACCCACTAGAGAAACCCTCCGGTACTTTTGGAGCGCGTCTCCGGACCGCTAGCCGACCCCCAGCGAACGGGGTACGGGCCTCCACTCGGACTTACCCGATAACAGCTCACCGGAAATGCCGTTGCTCGCGCCCACCGAGGGTAGCATGGCATCTTCCACCCCTCCTTCCGAGCGAAAAGGAAGCGCGAGGGTCGAATAAAAAGTCAGGAGAATCCTTGACGGCCCTCCTGCTCCGCGCAGAGGCTAAGGGACTCTTTCTGTAGAACATTGCCGAGGCCCAGCGACTTGGGCTCGCACACGAGGGGGCTCGGCAAAACAAACCCTCCTTCCGAGCGAAAAGGAAGCGCGAGGGTCGTACAAAAAGCTGGAAGAACTCCTGACGGCCCTCTTGCTCCGTGCAGAGGCTAGGGAGCTCCTTCTGCAAAAGACGCCGAGACCCCGCGACCTAGGCTCGCACCCGAGGGGGGCTCGGCGGACAGACCCTCATGCGCGAGGGGCGAACAAAAAGCCAGGGGACCTCTGACCGCTCTCTCGCTCCGTGCGGGAGACTCGGGGGCTCCTCCTGCAACTTTGCCGAGACCCAGCGGCTCAGGCTCGCATACGAGTGGGCTCGACAAACAGCCCCCCGTCCGAGCGAAAAGGACGTGCGGGAGACGGACAAAAAAGTCGGGAGGACCCCTGACCGCCCTCCCGCTCCGTGCGGAGGCTCGGGGGCTCCTCCTGCGCCCAAGATAAAGACAAAGCGACCCAAGCCCGTTACGGTCCAGGGGTTCGAAGGCTGGGCCCCCAGGGGTTTCGACAGCCGCCCCAGGGCAACAGAGTCAGGGGCGACTACGGGCGAGCCTATACGAGGCCAAGGCCCAAGCAAGCGAAACGCTTGGGACGCCCTGTGTCGTGTCCTGAGACCGGTAGGGAGGTCTCCGAATGGGATCCCACCGTAGGGAGGCACCGAGCCACCGAGGCCCAGCGAACGGCCTCGGCACCCACTAGAGAAACCCTCCGGTACTCTTGGAGCGCGTCTCCGGACCGCTAGCCGACCCCCAGCGAACGGGGTACGGGCCTCCACTCGGACTTACCCGATAACAGCTCACCGGAAATGCCGTTGCTCGCGCCCACCGAGGGTAGCATGGCATCTTCCACCCCTCCTTCCGAGTGAAAAGGAAGCGCGAGGGTCGAATAAAAAGACAGGAGTCGTACAAAAAGCCGGAAGAACTCCTGACGGCCCTCTTGCTCCGTGCAGAGGCTAGGGAGCTCCTTCTGCAAAAGACGCCGAGACCCAGCGACTTGGGCTCGCACACGAGGGAGCTCGGCAAAACAAACCCTCCTTCCGAGCGAAAAGGAAGTACGAGGGTCGTACTAAAAGCCGGGGGAACCCCTGACGGCCTTCTCGCTCCAGGTGGAGGCTAAGGGGCTCTTTCCGCAACATCGTCGAGGCCCCGCGATCCGAACCCGCACCCACGGGCCCGGCAAACACGATGAAAACGCCTCGCTCGAAAGAGAAAAAAGCCCCTGAAGAAGTGAAATCACTCCTCCAGGGCCTCGGGGGCTACACCCGGCGGGTGCGCTCGCGCGCACCCACCGAAACCTCGAAAACAAAACACCATCCCGACAGGAACTATCAAGAGCCAATGCTCGTCAGAACCTCAGGGGGAGTGCCTCCACTCCCCCCAAGGCTCGGGGGCTACTGTCGGATACCGTGAGGAGGGGTACCCTAAGCAAGATCAAAAAAAAACTGCTTAGACCCTAAAACGAGATCCAATAAGGCAGACGAGGTCCCAGCCAAAAATCCCCGATTCGCCCGAGGCCCCTTCGCCCGAGGCCTCCTCGCTGAGGCCTCAGAAGAAGTACCGATTCTCCGATTCGCCCGAGGCCTCCTCGCCGAGGTCTGCGGTTCTCCGATTCGCGCGAGGCCGGCTCGCCACCAGCCCCGCGACCACCGCTTTGGCTAGACTATTCCAGCTGGACATCACATCTAATCAAGGCGCTCAACCACCCCGACAACCACACGATGGCACAGTACAGCGAAGTGGCAGGCCAGCACGTCAGCGCCCTGCCACCCACGACGGGATCGTGCAGGGGTTACCGGCTACTGTGCTGCCTAAACTCCTGCACCAAGGACAAACACGACGTGGGGAGTCAGAGCTGGGTTCCTGTGACCTCGGGACCAGCGAACCGACCAAGTTCCGCCTCGCCCGAGACTCCCGGTAGGGCCTCGGGCGAGCTGGCCATGCTCCGCCTCGTCCGAGGCTGGGCTCGTCCCGCAACCTCGTCGCCTCCGCCTCAAAAGTCGCTCGTCGCATCCAATTAATGCGCCCGGCTGCACCCACTACGTAAGCCACGATCGGCAGTACGCCGCGACAGGAGCGACGGGACAACGGTCAAATCGCCTTTTTACCATCCCTTACTGACAATACAGGGTACCATATCCTGTAGACGCACGTTCCGCACTGTTCCGCCTAAATCAACAACGACGATGACCGCCAAGACCCCGCATTGCCGCCTGCAAAGGCCTCGGCACAGCAGGCCTCGGCACAGCGGGTCTCGGCCTCGGCACAGCGGGTCTCGGCCTCAGCGCGGCGGGTCTCGGCACAACCGACTACAGCAGCCACCAGGTCTCGGCACTTCACCAAGTCAACAAATGAACAGGAGCGCAGCATGTCGCCGGCCTGGAGACCATACCGACTAGACACCGACGGGAACTCCCACGACGCCGCGCTGCTCCGGGAGCAGAATACGTCAGCAAATAGTAGCCTCCTCATGTACTTCTGGCTTCCTCCTTGTGGGTATAAAAGGAGGTAGCCGATACCATTTCTAAAGGGGGGCAAGGAACAGAAAGACGAACACACCGATAGAACCACGCTTCCACGCTGCTTGGGAACAACGTCCCGAGCAGTCCGCACCACCCTCGCCGAGACCTGGGACTAGCTCCCTCTCTCACCTAGCTTGTAACCCCTACTGCGAGCACTCAGGTGCAAGGAATACAAGATCGATCTCTCAGACTGGACGTAGGGCCTCGATTGCCTGAACCAGTATAAACCTTGTGTCTCTTTGCATCACCATCCGGGATTAGGGGCACGCAGCACAAATTCACTCGTTGGTTGAGGGACCCCCGGTTCCAAAACACCGACAATGTGATGTTTAGTGAGATATAATATATAGATGGCTTGCATGCAAAGATTGAAAAGTTAGTGGAGTTTATCTTTATAAGATATAGATACAGATACAGATACAGATATAAGAGATTGCAACTGCATGCTGGTTGTAAAATATTGTTCGCCTATTGTCTGAGAGGAAGAAGCATTTTTAAAAGTTCAGACCTATGCCATGAGAAAGATGGTACT
This sequence comes from Miscanthus floridulus, assembly GCF_019320115.1. Taxonomy (NCBI): domain Eukaryota; kingdom Viridiplantae; phylum Streptophyta; class Magnoliopsida; order Poales; family Poaceae; genus Miscanthus; species Miscanthus floridulus. The sequence goes on along the minus strand of NC_089581.1, from coordinate 153,983,862 downwards.
CCATTGTTCTAAACTATAAGTCGTTTTGGCTTTTCGAGATACGTCGATTTTACTATGTATATACACACCGTGTATATCTAGATGTATAATAAAAGCATTGTTCCTAGAAAAGTCAAAATGACATATAATTTAGAACGGAGAGAGTATGTTTGTGTGGTCATAGAATTACGAGAAAGAAACCAAGCAAGACTTGGGGTCCTATAAATTGTATGTCATGCAATTTGTTCAGTCGGTGTGCTCCATTGTCAGATGATGCTAATAGAGGAAACTAATCAGTGGTATCCTTCTGCAAAGATAGTAGTGCAAAGTTTGTAGCAGCGGTTCAGTCCATTCTAATAAAGTGGGAGGAGCTCCATGATTATTCCCTAACAAACTAATGGATATGGGCACCTAACAAAGATTGAACTGCAGACCTTAAAAATGACAAGTGACCACATGTGTGTATCATGATCCACGGGCATGATACCTATCACTGAAATATAACGTCGTTAAATTCTAAGATAAATCCACAAGAATGTCGAACTTTAGACCTATAAACTTGAGTAGACAAGTTGCATCACAAGAAACCTAATCTCATATTAGTTAATCTGAAAATATTGCTAAAATAATAAAGTTTTTCACCACAATTTAATTTAGATGATATTTATAATGTTGACATGTTATTAATGAACAAAATAAGAATATATCCCCATGTTAGCAACTTTACCTATCACATTGGGATTTTGTAGATTCCATCAGCATACAATTTGTTAATTTTGAAGAAAAAAAAAGAAACAAGGTTTAGTATAGCAAACCCGCAATGTATTTGTCCGTTTGAAATATCCATCATAATTTTTTTGTGGTAAAATTTTGTAGCTTCGTAAATTTGGAACCCAAAGAATGAGCTTTTCTTAAACCCTATATAGGAATTCTATCTATGCTGCGCTTGTTTTTTCTTGGACACCTTTGGTCCGAGCACAGTGGCCGAGTGGAAGATGCGAGCAGAACCTACTATATACTGTATTTCTCTATGGTGGATTTATATATTTTAGAAGCACAAAGGCCACGAATTTCTTATCTAAAATTTATCTGGTCCTACGTTGAAGAAGCCCCGGAATCTTAGCACCTTTTTGGGCATCACCCCTGGACATTCTCCTCCACCAACACCACACAGCCTCTCATCCCATTAGCCCGGAAACAGGAAACCCCCTCCATGAAAAAATTATAATTAATAAAAATAAAAATATAAAAAATGGAGAGCCCCGAATTAAGGGGTTGTTTGGTTACCGCAGTAACTCCTAAAATTCCTGTCACGTCGAATATTTGGACACATGCATGGAGTATTAAATATAGACTAATTACGAAACTAATTGCATAACTTGCGACTAATTTACGAGACAAATCTTTTAAGCCTAATTAGTCCATGATTTGACAATGTTGTGCTACAGTAAACATATGCTAATGATAGATTAATTAGACTTAAAAAATCAGTCTCGAAAATTAGCCTTCATCTATGTAATTAGTTTTGTAATTAATCTATATTTAATGCTTCTTGTTAGTATCTAAGCATTCGATGTGACATGAATTTCAGGAGCGACTAAAGAACCAAACACCTCCTAAATCCGTGAGAGACACTATGAAGTGGGTCCACATGCAGTTAATAATTATTAACCCCTCACGTTTCTTTCCTAAAAACGCCCCGCTATTCTCCTCCCTAAACCCCCACCGGTTAACAGGGATCACTCCTCGCGTTCGTGGTCACGAGGGAGTCGAGGGCCACCGTGGGATCCGACGGCGCGGCAGGCGCGTCCGCTCCCCCCGTCGACGGCCAGGATCTGCGGCACGTGTCCCGGGCGCGGGGGCGCCTCTTCCGCTGTAATAAGCCGGGACAGGCGCCCGCTGCCGTCGGATCACGTGGCGGGGCCACGTGGACGCCGCGGGAGGGCGGAACCGGTCGTTGGGGCGGGGCCACGTGGGGTTTAACCGGGAGCAGCCGGTGGCGCTCCTCCCCGGGATGGCGTGGGCGTAAGCGTAGCGAGGTGCAATCCGGGGTTGGGGGGTTTAAGAAGGGGGTTGGTTTTGAGGGGTTTTGGCCAACCCAAACCACCGGCACCACGCACCTCCACCACCAGAAGAAAAAACCAAGGCGGAGGGCGGAGAGGAGAGCAAGGAGGGAGAAGCGGGGAAAGGGAAATAAAAATAAAAATAAAAGAGGAGAGGCGAAGCAAGGCGAGGAGGAAGAGGAGCACCCCACCCAGAGGCAGGGGAGGGGGAATAATTCCGCAGGAGTCGAGGGATCTCGGCGGGTCCGGCCGCGGAGCAGCACCGGCGAGGCGGCGATCCGAGGGCGATCGGAGGCGGGCGAGCGTCGACGCCGGCGAGGTGAGCACGGCGTGCTAATTCCGGGGAATTCTGCCGAATTATGCGGTTTTGGGGCTGGGTTTCGTGTTTTGGTGCCCCGCTGTGGGGCGCTGCTGTGTTGGGGGGTTTGCCTCCGCCCTGTTTCGGTCCACTCCTGTCCGAATTCTGCTTGCTTTGGTCCGATCCGCCGCGCTGTGCTCCGACAAGGAGGTGAATTCGCGTCTTTCTGAGATCCCGGTACATTTCGGAGCCGCGGTTTGAATTCGTCCGGGGTTTTGCTTAATTTCGCGTCGAATTGCTGCGAATCGGGTGCCGAGATCAGATCTGGCCTCGCCCGATTCACGATTTCCTCGACGTTCTTGCGCGCCTGTGAGGTTTGCGGTTCGCTCTTTCTTTTTTAATCGACGTGCCCGCTTTCCTTTTGGCAGTTGCTTAATCCTCACGGATTCCGATGCACGAGGTTTTAAAAAAGGTTCTCTTCCCCTCTCTCTCTGCCTTTTGATCGCTTGGCGTACTGGTTTACCTGGCGAATTTATTTGCTTGTGCATTAAATTCAGCGGCGAAACCATTTGGTATAAGAAAAAAAAAACATTTCCTCTGAGGTCTTAACTCGGATCACGAGTTCAAGTATGAATTCTCTCCATTTCTTCTGCTGTTTCTGTGTTTGCCTAATTAATTTGAGTTTTGATTCGCTCTTGGAGCGCAGCTTGTTGAAAATTGTTTTCATTTTGGCCGTTTCACGTCTGGATCTCTCGGCTATCGGCTTGGGGTATTGGGATTCGAACTTTTGGTAATTAATTACTGCAAACGCAGTAGTATGATCGTTCCCTGTTTAATTAATGGAATGGAGGGTTTAAACAGATTTATCCCAAGTTACTACAGAGATCCCGATGAATGATTTCCTTTTTTTTATTCTACCTACTAGTACCAGTTTTCCTTTGCTGATTGCTAATGGGTTCTTGCAGATTTGTGTTGATGACAAGCCATGAACAGCGCAACTACCAGTTGTTAACTAACCCTCTTGTAAACTTCAAGCAACCGAAGCGAAGAGCAGAAATGGTGTTCCAAAAGAGGTCGTCGTCAGAGATGGAGTCGTGCGGTGGAGGCCAAGTCGCGGAGATGCCGCGCGTTCCCAAGTCCGCGAGGGTACGCGGCTTTCAGCGCATAGATTCGGCCCTCGCTTCGCTGCCCTTGGCTGGCAAGTCTGACAAGGATGGCGTTTCTTGTTCGGTGAAATGTGCAGGGCAAGAGATCGGTCAGGAAGAAGGAGGCCCAGAACCCGGCCCAGATGTCCGCATTCGACCTTCTCGCGACGGTGGCAGGGAAGCTGCTTGATGAGGGGGTGGGCTCGCTGGGGAATATGAGCGCCGGTGCCCCTGCTTTGGCTGCGTGCGCGAAGGATGTCCGTGTGAAGCAGGAACAGTGTGATGAGGAAATGAAGCAGTTCAAGCATGAGGTGACGGATCAGGATAGCTGCAATGAGAGTGCAATTCTCCCCCACATTGCGTTCCAGCGGGCGGTGAATAATGCTCGGATTGAGGATCCTAAGGCGAAGTCTGAGGCCCAGGACAAGGAATCCTCCATGATCAGCTGTACCAAGGCTGAATTGGGGTGTAATTTTGGTGTGATCGCAGATAGGTGGTCGCCTGAATCCGTGGAATCAGGAGCCTTCACAGGAGATGCAGTGGCGAGCCTGATGCCGACGGCCCCAGCAGGATTTCATAAGAATGCACCCGAAATGTATAATTTGCTTGATTCAATGGATGTGGATGCCAAGCCTCCTCCTTTGGTCAGCTCTGACAGCACCGGCGAGATGCCATTGTATGGCGATAAAATTCACCGCTCAACCTCCTTACCAAGGGGCCCAAAGGGAGTGGGGGGTTTTGCTGTAGATAGAGATGATGATGACGATAAGTCCTCTGGGTGCACTCATCCGAGCACCACCACTAACAGGGATTTCAGGTCCAATTGTACAGCTGAGTATAGTAGGGTAAGGAAGCTGCTCACTAGTAAGTACAGGAAAGTTGCTCCAGCGAGGATTCACAAATCTGATCTTTCCTATAGTGGTAAGCACTGGAAAATCTTGATTTTCCTTTTCTTTATATTTCAGTAACACGACATTGACGGAATTTGTATTCAAACCAGCTCCATATAACTTGAATTCATTGATCCCATCAGATGTCGAGCGGAAGCCTTCTTTCCGGAACAAGAAAATGCATTATACACGACAGAGGACACAAAGGAGTACATTCAAGCGGAGGAAGCTCTTTGATCGCCATTCAGTTCTAGCATCTGAATTTGGTGCAGCAAATGGAAAGGGAAACACAAAGGTTACCGGAAGAGACTCTCATGCTGAAGGTTTGTTTTACATCCACCCAGGAATTTGCTGTTCATGTTATTTCCTGTTTTGTTACTTATCTGTGGGTAATGATTCTTCTGCAGCAAACAAGGGGACTAATTCAATGCCATTCCAGAAATCTTGTGTGTCAAATGATTGCCATGGTAAGATTTTACTCCCCAGCAAGTTCATTTAATCTCCACTGCCTATATTTAGTCCTGAGATTGCCTTTATTTCTTGCAGTGAAACTTAGAATTAAGTCTTTTAAGGTGCCTGAACTTCTTGTTGAAATCCCAGAAAGTGCAACTGTTGGCTCACTAAAGGTATGTACAGGACATCTGTTTATTTTTTTATGTGCAAAGTGATTACATTTTTTTAAGTTTTTCTGCTCAATGGGTTTTCCTGTCGTTTAATCAGTATTTCCAATGCAGAAAACTGTTCTCGAGGCAGTCACTGCGATTCTTGGAGGTGGTCTACGTGTTGGTGTTCTTCACCATGGAAAGAAAGTCAGAGATGATAGCAAAACGTTAATTCAGGCTGGGATTGGCCAGGATGATATGCTGGACAACCTAGGCTTTTCACTTGAACCCAACTGTACACAAAACCCGCAAGTCCAAGCTCCTGAAGATATCAGTTTCCTCGAAACCATTGATACTACCGAACCCCTCGCAAGGTAACAAACCATGCTTCATAATAATTCACTTCATGTTATAATTTGAGGTGCCTTCACCCTGACCCAGATTGGTGAACTTTGTCTGATACAGGATTGCACCTGCTGACTCGTGTTCTAAGCATGGTGAAGTTGATGTATCACAGGAGCTTGCATTAACCGCATTAGCAATGAACTACCAGGGCAGTGATCATGATTCTGTGCACTCCCCTGGGGGTGTCTCATCACCCGATAAAGTGTCCACAAACTCGCGAGCTTTAGTTCCAGTTCCAGCTGCAGATCCCAATGCAGGAGCTGTAGTTCCAGCGAATAAGTCTAAGAGGTCACCAGAGCAGGGACAACGCAGAATCAGGCGCCCGTTCTCTGTTGCTGAAGTAGAAGCACTTGTGCTCGCAGTCGAAAAGCTTGGAACGGGAAGGTATAGTTTCTTATTCCCCTCATTCGACCTGACAGAATTTCTTGGCTCCTGTATTCTTACTGTATAGTTATGGATATCATGTAGGTGGCGAGATGTTAAACTTCGCGCTTTTGACAATGCAAAGCACCGTACTTACGTTGATCTTAAGGTAATAACTGTCAAATGCTTGACTTTGACTTCAACTGAAGACTAAAGCAAAATATCTTTGCACTGCATATTCTCGTCAAATCTGATAATTAGTTTCCTCACTGTCCTTTCCTGATTTATTGATTGGTCCTCTTGATTTCCTTTTTTTGCCGAACCTTTAAATTGCTGTGGAAGGAGTCTTTTACACGGGATCGTATACTTATGCTTTATGCAAAATCCCTGGTGGGGTTAGGTTACTTGGCCGATTTAACCAATAGTTTGGTGCTTGTGGGTTTTGGGCTCCTCAATCCTGACCCAACAGGAGCGTGCTGTTTTTGTGTTCTTTAATTTAGAAGGTTTCCGCCAGACACTTGTTCTTGAAAAACGTTTGTCCTTGCGAGGGGATGTTTGGTTCCATGGACTAAATTTTAGTCCATGTCACATCGGACGTTCGGATACTATTTAGGAGAACTAAATATGAGTTAATTATAAAACTAATTACATAGATGGAGACTAATTTACGAGACGAATTTATTAAGCCTAATTAATTCGTCATTAGCACATATTTACTGTAGCACCACATTGTCAAATCATGTACTAATTAGGCTTAAAAAATCCGTCTCGCAAATTAGCCACAATTTGTGCAATTAGTTATTTTTTCATCTATATTTAATACTTCATGCATGTGTCCAAACATCCGATAGGACAGGGACTAAAATTTTCCTGTAGGAACCAAACACCCCCTCAGTTGGTGCTGTCCCCACGCTTCAGCTATGCAGTTTGGCTGGGTCATGTGGGTTTTAGTACCAGAATGGTTCACCTAGAAACAAAGGAGACCCATTCTTGCACGTCAACTAACCCCATCCGGACTTTTAGAAAAAAAAAAAGTCCGGTTGAGGGATCAGATAACCTTTCCTTTATTAGACTGGAAGCTTCTTGGCTGCTTTGCACTTCTGCACCTGTTGGAAACTGGCTGCATTCTCTGGTCAAATTTTGACGATGACTTTGATTTTGAACAGACAATGAACTAACCGTGTCGAAATTGTGGTGCGAACAGGACAAATGGAAGACGCTGGTGCACACAGCGAGCATCTCGCCGCAGCAGCGCCGTGGCGAGCCGGTGCCCCAGGAGCTGCTCGACCGGGTCCTGGCGGCCCAGGCCTACTGGTCCCAGCAGCAAGCCAAGCTCCAGCCTAAGACGCCCCCGCTGGCTGAGGCTCGCTTGCTCACCTAATAATTCGATGATCCCGGCTGATGGCCTCCCCCGAGGCCGTTGCAGCCTTTGTATAAAGTCAGTAAGTCAGTCAGTCCCTTCACAGGAGGTTTAAGGAAGATATTAGAAAAAAAATAATACATATATAAGGTACAAGAAGCATTGACCGATTTGTTGTAATATCTACTCACCACCGGTTATTCTTTAAGCCAGGATTCTCTCTCCTTGTGAATTTAACCAAAGGAAAGGGTATTTCTTTGGCAAATTGTACATGTTGATGATGGAAGAAGAAGATGATCCATGAACCAAGATCTGCAGTGTCTACTACTAATGGCTCACAATTTTTGCAATTGTGATTAAGAAATTGAAGGTCCTGCTTAACCAAGCTTGGCTCCGGCTCCAGCTTTTGGATTCTCTTGTGAAGAAGTTGTTGCCTCCTTACAGAAGCTGAGAACCCAACAGTGTATTTGGCTTGATAGTCTCTGACCCACTCATACAGAGGGCCACAGAAGCCGTAAAAGGAGGGTAGCTTCTTTTGTTGAGTTTAGGCTTTTGGAGCAAAGCTCCAGCATCGAAGTCTAGGCTGAGACGGAGCGAGGCCAAAGTGGGCACCGAAAGGAAGCTTCAGATTCTTTTCTTCAATTGAATTCATTCTTTTGTTAGTGGAGAGTGACGGAAGGATAGGAGATTAGGAGGGGTGGATCTTTGGTTCACTTTTCCTTTTTTTTTCTTCTTCTATTACATTAGCTGTACTATGTTATTTCACCAATCTTGTAGTTACCCTCAAATTTGTAATTGATGAAATTAACAAAATGGAAGGAAATACTTTTATACCACTTCGCTACACTTGGCTCTCATCCAGCATATGATGGGCGTCCCTGTGATTAGTTTCGTGTCGACACTCAACAGGTGATCCTGCCTGGGATCGGGCCTCGATTAGATGCTTATTAATTTCTTGTCGTGTGTCAGAGTACTGCTGCTGGAGTTTAATTATTGGAGATTCTTATCCATTAGCCCCAATTATAATCTCATGTGCTAAAAGTTACTGACGCCATGCCATCGAATAACAGCATGTTCGGAAGGCCGTAAACGATCGTGGATTATTTACTGTTAGCTGGTTTAGTGTGAGAGAAAAACACAGTTCCTGGCTGGAAATTTAAGTTTGTAACTGCTGCGTTTAACTAGTACCAGTGCTCCTCTCTCCAACTAGCTGTGTCGGAGTATTCTAATATCAATGTGACAGTGTGATTATGTGAATTAGAAAAACCAGGAAGTTGACCTGGAGTCCTGCATGCTCATACAAGCTGTTTAAATGCCTTGCGATTGACATGTGTGCGTTGAAAAATTAGGCATTTATAATATTATATTCTGAATATAAATCATGGAGATAATATCTCTATGCACGATTCCAATACTAATTGAATGGAGCATGCTATTTTCATAAAGTCCACCAATGGTTCTCAAACTTGTTCGACCATTCCCTAAACTCGTAAATCGATCATTTAGGTCCTCAAACTTATTCATCTGTGTTATTCTGGTCCCTAAACTCGTAAATCGCTCGTTTAGGTCCTCAAACTTGTTTGACTATGTCATCCCGGTCCCTAAACTTACAAATCACCCGTTTAGGTCCTCAAACTTGTACAGTTGTGTCATCTCGGTCCCTAAAGGATGTAAACTTGTAAATTCAATATATATTTATAGAATTGTCCAAAAATCGTAAATCTAATTTTGCTAGACTCCTGGTAACATGTACTTTAAATTAGAATAAAAGAAATCACCCTGTACTTTCTATTTTTAACTCTGCAATTAAATAACTAAATGTTGTTCTGTGCAAGAGTGTTGAGCAGATGGAGGATGTTTGATTTGAAGTACATGTTATTATGAGTGTAACAAAATTAGATTTATAATTTTTGGATAGCTCTATAAATATATATTGAATTTACAAATTTACAACATTTACACCGTTCAGGGAGCTAGTTACATTTGTGGACTTACGGGACTAGCATATATATAAATCCTAATATATAGTACAAGGATATAATATACATTTGTGGTTACTTGCAAAGATTTCAAAGGTTTAAACCATTGGCCTCTGACCCTACTGAAAGAATACCGCGTGCTGGATTGGCTTGTGATGATTGGATTGGAGGAGCGAAAGCCAGAATATTCCCCCATGTGTGGAAACGGTGGCGTATAAACCAGGATTAGAAAAGGTGCAAGCAAGCAAGGCACAGGAGGGACGCAAGGTCGAGCGACGAACCAGGCTGGATGCGACTGCTAGCTGTTGCTTGGAAGCGAGAGAGATCAGGAGGGGAACACCGACAAGCCTTGCCCCTGTGGCCTGTGCCATTGGCCAGGAAAAGCCCACAACAAGGCTTTGTGCTAAAACAATGTCGCTAGCTTAGGTCGATGCAAACCTTTTTATGGCCAGATGGATGAAGCATTAGTTGGGATCAGATCAGATCAGATCAGATCACGACGGATCATGGCGAGCGCTGCTGCTCGTGCTCCTCCTAATGCGCAGCCGCGCAGGCACAACCAGCTGGACCCCCTCCCAGCTCCGGCCTCCATGACGGGACTGTCTGTAGCCCTGTAGGCAAGGCAGGACGTGTGGGCGAGACGGCTACATGTATCGGCCTCACACATTCATTGGTCATCCATCGGCGCGCCCAGACCAACGTGCACCTGCCACACCTCTCTACCTCTGCGTGCATGTCCATGTCCGTGAGCCAGTGCCGCATGGGGTTCGCCGGCTCGATCTCTCTGGTAGAACGATACAAGCAGTGCCGGTCCCCAGGATTTATAGGGCGCTCTGGCGATCTCGTAGCAACAGTCTCTCTTACCCATATATAAAATCTTATAATATATAGATACTAATTTTACTTGCAAAACAAAAACAATTTTAATAACATATTTTTAATTTAACATGTCTGATAATTATCGAGAAACAATGTAGATTAAGTAATATATTTATAGATGTATGATAATTATCGAGGAACGATGTAGATTAAAAAAACAATATATTTGTTTTCTTTTCTCGACCACGACAAATGTTTCTTAGCTAACATTCTAAAATTCTAACACCTACATTAGAAGAAAAATATGACTATATGGGTAAAAAATACTAGAAGTCTGGAATACTATACAAATAATTAATTTAGATTAAAAATAAAAAGGAAAAAATACCTTAAGCCTAAACAACTGATCGGTGATCGTAATTCGTACGAAGCCGAGAATCAAGATGTCGTCGTCGTGGAGCCCTGCTTGGTCGCCGTCCTCGTGCGCCGTGTCCGTGTCTCCGGTAGTCTAGCTCTTCGCAACAGCGCGGCTCGCCAGCTCCGCGTGTGTAAGGCGCACGTCGCGAACTCACGATCATAGTGTGTTGTGTGCAGCGTGGCTCCGCGCCTCCTCTCTACCCGAGGGCCGTGGGGAAAGAAAACTAGAAAAGAAATATCGTTTTGTGTCTCTCTTCTCATTAGTTTGCTAATATCTAATGGATTATTATAGGATCTGGAGTTTGTATACATGAGTTTGGATCCCTCCTTCACTTGAGCCCTTGGTCGTCGCACCTCATGTCCTAGCCCTAGGACCAGCACCGGATACAAGTAACACGCTTTTAACCTAATCTTCCAAGTTTGAGTCCGAGTTGGGCAGGTAAGAGAGAGGTGGCACGCCGCGGTACGGTGGAACACGTGATGAAGACGAAGCCCGTGGTCTTTAACAGACGGCTGCGACTGGTTGCTCGCAGCTCCCAACCAACGACGAACACACAAGGTTTACCTGCTCGCCCGGTAACCTATAGCTTGACGCGCTTAAAGATAACGACGAAGTAATGCCAGCACTAGTAAAACCAGGTAGCCATAGGCTTGAACAGATGACTTTTTATTGCTTCTGGTTAACCATCCATGGGGGATGGTCGCCGTCAGTGGTGGCCCCTGGATTAGCGATTAGCTTATCTATATCTACTATATGCATGCACGAGAAGAGCATGGTGTTTGGTGGAAGCTTCTCACGAGTGCGGCACGCGGCGGCGATGCGAGCGGAACGCAGTTCTTTGACCCGCCCCGCATCGACCGGCGGATGGAGCAGGACGATTTGGACTCGCCCATCGCGTTCGCACGCTAGGTGCCTGGCGAGCCGGGTACGCGTTGTTGGGGGCACGACGTGTGCGGGGGTGCTGGAATGCTGGATGCTTCATGCCGCGAGCTGGCTGCTGCTGTGTGGCACGAGTCATGACGCCTGTGTTTTCTTTTTCAGACCCAAAAGCGCGACACCTCTGTATGATGATGGCTTCTGGAATGTGTTCTAATCATCTGCTCTGTTCGATGTGTATATTACATAAGAAGGAATTGGTATGGTATATGTGTATTACATAAGGAATTGGTATGGCATATTCATTCCTTAACATAAAAACTCGAATTCTTATCGAAACCGGAACTCGGAGCATTTGAGGGAAAGCCGATTTATAGATGGAATGCATTATTTACAAAAAAAAGAGTCTTCATTATCCCCCCCCCCCCCCCCCCCCCCCCCCCCCCCCCAAAGCACGGTGCAAAACCTTGACCTGAACAAAGACTTCCTTATAACTAGAATGGTATTTATACGAAACAAATGTACCGGTGTCCGTGGAAGATGTATTTGGTTTGCCAAACTGAATCTTTTCCGCAAACGAATTACTCCCGTTCTTCAACAACGAAACTAGCCCAACAGTGGTGAATTTCGGCCCATAATAAGGTGGCGCCCTCAAATCCTCGCAGACCCAGACCCAGGCCCAGGCCTGAGGCAGAGAAGAGGGATTTGGAAAGGGCAGGCCTGCTTGCAATGGGCCTATAACACCGACTAGGCGACTATTTGTTCCACGGAAAACGTGCTTTTCCCTCTAAACTATTAAAGGCCTGTTTCAGCCTTTCAGGAACAGGGATTTTTTCTCATGTCCCAAACAGGCCTTAATTTTTTTTTTTCTCAAACTTTAAAACTAAACTACCTGCTCTCTCAACTTTCTAACGGTTAAAATAGTTTTTGTTAACAATTAAAGGTTTACTTGAAAATGGTTAACATGTTGAACAAACTGCTCCTAGTTCATGGGAATTGTTGTTCTATGTTTCTTAGCACAAAACAGTGTTCACTTGAAAATGGTAACATGTTGAAGAGAAATTTATTTCTAGTTTACGAGAAAGTTGTTATATCTTATACGAGAAAAATGTTCCAGGTTAATGGAATTGTTCTTGTTCCATGTAAAAAGGATTTCAATTTCAAAGGAAAAATAATGATATTCATCATTAGTAAAATGTTTTTTATTTGTAGTCTACAATAATTATAGTTACTGCTACTTATTTGAAACCAATATTTCACTGACCATTGCTGGTGTCCCATATAGAAAGAATAAATCTCTACGCCTAAAAAGACTCTAAAGACATCATCTACCCGGTGATACCAACTCTTATCCTGCTCACGCGTCCTTGTCCGATATGAATCATACTTCACTAAGCACTCACATGTCCGCGTCCTACCTGGTTTTGATATGAAGACCAGATCCACGTGTCCGTGTCCGATACGAAGTCCTTGAGCTCACGTGTCCGCGTCCGGTCACTGAGTTTCAATTAGAAAAAAATTACCGGTGCAACGCTATGCCCAAAAGGAATAAAAAAGAAAATAAATAATTTTGGAAAAGAAATGCGTAAAAGGTAATGGCCCGGGAGAAGTCCCGTACGGGTGCGCTCCACCTGGGCCGAACAATCCTGCTGGGCTACGGCCGCCGCCGCATCCGACATCCGTTCACCCTTCAGACCGCGTGCGCTCTCCTTTGTCTCTCTCCCGGTCTCCCCCTCTCCTTCTGCGACGACAGGGTGGGCTACCGCCGCCGCCGCCGCCGCCCTACTCAGGTGCCGAGGCCTTCGTCGGTCTTTTCGCCGTCGACGAGCACCCACTAGGTATTCCCACCCTTTTTATTCCCTGCCTGTTGTGTGAAACCGAGCTCCCAAATTCTTAACCTAGAGCTGTTTGGCTATTTGATTGATGCCTTTAATGGGTCCCCCCGTGAGTGCTGATCTGACGATACTGTTCATATGACTGTTCTGGTACCTTGCATTGGTGTTGAATTGTGCAATTTAGAAGATATAGTGGGGTTAGATGTTGGGCCGGTTATGAATTTATGATAGCCTAAGCTGGTATTAGTTTTGTTTGGGGTCCTAGAACATTGAGCTGTTGATGTGTTTGTTTGATCCAGATTTCCCATTTGATTATTCCATGAGTCATGATCTGTTTTATCGGAAAATTTTGAATGATATGTTGTTGATCTTGTCACTTTTGTGCTTCAGAGATGCAAGATAGAATGAGACGGCAGGGGCAATACGGTGAAGCAGATATCAACTCCATGGTTGCTGCCCAGTTGCATCACTACCAGGCACAGCAAAGGGTACAGCAACACCCTGAGAATAGCTACAGTGGAAGAGAACCTGCACAAGCTTCTGGGGAGCATCAGTACACTCCCCCGAAGGTGAGACAGAGTCAATGGGATCGAGGTGGACCAAATGTTCCAAGCCAGGTTCAGTCATATGCATATAACGAAGGCATGTACTGCTGCTTAGTTTGATAATTTTACATCTTTTCTTTTTCCTTTTTTCAAATAGCCCCTTCTTCATCTCTTGCAAAATATAACATTAGTTGCAGTTGGACACCCTATATCTTTGATTGGAGGGGTAAAAGACTATTTTGATTGGAGGGATAAAAAAACTATTGCTTACTACTTACAGTTCTGTAATATCATGCTGACTGTTAGTGATACAGGACAAGGTGCCGGAGGTGCACAATCCTTTTACGATGGCAAGAGATCTGATTCAAAGCCTGGTCTAGAAAAGCAGTCCAGTAAGGAGTCTAGGGACCAACCTCATACTGATCGGACTGAAACAAGATATGAGAATTATAATCTTCCTCGGACATTTGAAGGTCTTGAACAAAGTTTTCACGAAGACATTACTTTGCTATCCAAGGAACTACAGGATGCAGAGGATGCTGAAAATTCTAGACACATGGAGGTATGTCAAATGCATAGTATTTTTCCTTTGGTATATCAATACTGAAGTAATGCATGATTCCACCATATGCTGATGTAGCAAGAGTAGCATAGCAGTATAAAGTATTACCAGTTTTTCATTTGTCCTCCTGATTTTTGTTGTACACTAAAAGGCTTTGTTGTTGCTTGCCCCCCCCCCCCCCCCCCCCCCCCCCCCCCCCCCCCAAACCACCACTGACATGAGGTCTTTATCCATTTGTCAAGAGGATTTAATATCATGTCTATTTCAATTTTGGTATGGCTGGCCATGTGCAAGCTGGTAAACGGCTACCTTTTATGCTGCTGGGTTTTCTTTTTGTGTCTTGTAGGTTGGTCTATTCTACGCACATTCTCAATCATTCTAACATATCAGCTTAGATCCACCATTATTTATATTAGTCACTAAGTATGCCTAAGCAGATTTAACATTCAGGTCTCACCTATACGATGTATATAGAATATCTTGTTAAGAGAAGTACGATAATATATCCTCAACTAGAAAGTTAGCATGGCTCACATACTAAATTCAAATGGTTGCCTTCCCCCTCAGGCTTGTTTGGATACATCCTTTCTCTCCCAATTCATGTGGATTGGAGTAGAAAATGAACTAATTTCCACTTACATCCCTCCCAATACGTATGGATTGGAGGACATTATCATGTTCCCAAATGAGGCCTTCATATGGTTGTCCATATATTCATTGGCTTACACTATTGTTGTGATTTAAGGGATCTTCATGGTTGGATTTATTTCTATAGTAGTGAACGAATCAGCTATTTGAAGGTGTTAATGCATGAACTCAAATTCCATACTTCTCTTAGAAACATTGTTGTATGCTTGATAATAAAGGTATAGTTTTTAATATTCAAAGTGTTAACTGTGGAAAATGGAAGACGCCACAAGGATATAGTAAAAATGTTGTCACCCTCACAGGAGTCTGGAGTCTGGAGTTATATATGGTTGAGCAACATCTTTTTGTAGTTGAGATCTATTTTTCAGTAGTTTTATACATTTATTGAAACTAAGACAACCATCATTCCATGTTTCTTATGTCTGTCTACAGAGATTGAAGGAGATAAATACACAATACCAGGAGAAACTATTAGCACTTCGAGCTCGGCAAGCAAACTATAGAGATGAGTTCCTGCGTAAGGAATCTCTAGCACGCCAGCAACAGTACCAGCACGCCAGCATGAGCCATTATGCCAATAATTCCACGCCTGGGGAACAGCATGGTTATCACCCAACAGCATTGCCTGGGGAGCAGCATGGTTATAATCCTACAGCAGCAGGCACACCTCCTGTTGCTGCTGGAGGTGCTTACAGAGAGGCTCATCGGGGTTATGCA
This sequence comes from Miscanthus floridulus, assembly GCF_019320115.1. Lineage (NCBI taxonomy): Eukaryota > Viridiplantae > Streptophyta > Magnoliopsida > Poales > Poaceae > Miscanthus > Miscanthus floridulus. Next base: position 153,968,358 of record NC_089581.1, on the reverse strand, counting down.
TCTGGCCAGTATGAATCCTTTAGCGATCGTCCAGATTACCCAGAGTTCCATGGTGGGGGCAGAGGTCGTGGTCGTGGTTCTGAACACCGTGGTCAATACCCTAGTGCTCGTGCTTATAACTCTGGTGGCCGGCGATTCTAGGTATGCTTTGAAGAACAATCTGTCACTCTGTCAGGCAGGCTCATATCACCTGATGTCAGCGTGCCGTGCCTTGCTGCTGTACTCGACGCAGAATGATTTAGAAGCTTGGTGTTGCAACCTCCTGGAAACCTAAGCGTTCATAAAACTTGTTCTACAGTTCGAGGTTACTGATATGAGAGAATTGAACTACTTTTATTGTTTTGCCAGAGTTCATTCTGGTTGTAATTTGTAGATGAACGAGAGAATATTGACTTTGCTATTTCTCAGCTATTCATGTTATATCATCTCGGAAACAATAAAATTTCAACCTCTTTATATAGTTTCAAAATGATAAAGCTATAGTAGCTTCTGGCATCAGAGTGATGATCATATGCCACTGATTTGCACTACTTGTGATTGTGAAATATCTGCTTTTGAAAAGGCTAGTAAAAACTGATTCCGCTTATTCTGGCGCTTGGCACAACAGTAACCTGTAAAACAGGATATGCAAACAGCGCCGTATATAAACATCAGCTCTGCATATGCTGTAAATTTTTTCTGCGTAGTATGTGTTGGTATGCATCATTTAATTGGCAAGCAATTTGTAGCGGCGGTGCATTTTAACAATCTCAAGAACATTCAACTGGGATTTCGCGGTGAAGTGGGACAAAAGAAACTACCTTTTGCACCTCTGGTACAACGAAGACTACTGAAATATATAAGTACTAGAGACCCAACTTACAACGACGAAGCAGCTAGCTGTACACAAAGCAAGGCAATATTATATTCTCTTCACAAGCTACTTAGCCCTTCAGATCATCATCCGTTCTCTGTTTTTAATCCCCTAAAGTATTACAGGAGGATGCTCCAGACTCCAGAGAGGCAATGGACATCTTTAGCCAGCAACCCTCCCTACTTACTTGCCAGCTTTTTCACCGAGCCCTTGGCCTCTTGAAGTTCTTCTAATACAGTCACAGCCTGATCCATGCCAGGCCTGCATCGTGCGTCCATCGACAAGCATTGCAGTGCGAGGGCTGCCATCTTCTGAGCCGCAGGAAGGGAATACTGGGAACCCAGCCGTGAGTCCAGGACATGGATGACCCTCCTCTTGTTGGTGATGTAAGGTCTAGCCCACTCCACCAGATTGTGCTGACCAGGCGGGCGGTTCTTGTCCAGAGCACGCTGCCCAGACAGCAACTCCAAAAGAACAACACCATAGCTGTATACATCGCTCTTCGCGGTCAAATGGCCTGTGTACCAAGAGGGCAAGCAATATAAGTTGCCATAAATTATACATATGCATATCATTTGATTTGACTTCTACCATTAGAGCATGTGCGAAAATTTGTATGTTAAAGAACAAGTTGCAAGCAATTGAGTAATCAGAATGTGCGTGTTGACTTGAGTACCACAATTCCTGATTTCATGGTAGTTCATACATGAAACCAGCTGGAGAATTTAGTATATTTTTATGGACTAACCAAAGGTTGGCAACCATAAAGTACCATTCAAGTAGCATAATGTGACGCTTCAATTTTTCTCCTTTACAGGATGGCACACATCATACACTTCATTCTTTAGTTTTTATATCATAAGGTGCACATGAACGAGACAAGAAATACTAATCTATAAGGATAGTACAGTGACATACTTTGCTTCTTTGCCCCCACCCCCCCAAAACAAATAAATAAATTATATGATACATGAGTTGCTTTAAACAAATGGCCCATCAGAGTACAGTGCAAAACCATGACATATAAAAAAATAAGTAAATGAATCTAACTAAATGGCATGGACACAATCAGTATCCTTGTCTTGCAAAATATATGTTTCTCAGCTACAGAGATATGATGGAAGAACAAAAAAGAAAAAAATAGAAAGAGATACAATATGATGGAAGAAAAGAAAGAGTTATGTTGAAAGAACAAAGTTTCATCTACCCACTTTCTCAGTATATAGCCATTATAATGCTTCAAAATAACAGTGAAACACTATGATATATTATTGGCTGCCAAATCATGTTACAAAGGTTACCTGTTGCAAGATATTCAGGGGCAGCATATCCTTGTGTCCCCATGACCCTAGTAGAAACATGACTTTTATCACCACTTGGACCGTCTTTTGCCAGACCGAAATCAGACAATTTTGCATTGTATTCCTGTAAAAGGTTAAATAATTTCGAATCTTTAGATAAAAGTTCATTTGAATTGCACATATTGACAGAATGGTTTGCAAGCAGACCGAGTCGAGAAGAATATTGGAGGTCTTGAAATCACGGTAAATAACTTTAGCCTGGTCACCGTGCAGGAAAGCAAGACCTCTGGCAGCTTCAAGCGCAACCTTAATGCGTAAGTTCCATGGGAGCGGTTGGAAGTTCGAGCTCCCTGTAATATCAAAGCATTCAGTCCTTTTCATAAAGCAAGAAGCCAAGAATGAAGGGATATCGCAAAAGAACACAAGAGAGCCTACTCCTGAAAAGATGATGCTCCAAGCTCCCTCTTGGCATGTACTCATACACAAGAAGGCGTTGTTCGTCCTCTAGGCAGTACCCGATAAGTTTCACAAGATTAGGGTGGGATAACTGCCCTAGGTAATTGACCTCAGCCTGCAAAGTTATCGCAGATACAAATTAAAGCCACCTATGACTGAGTCAAACAAACACATCAGGAGTGGAGCTGTGGAGGGACACCCACCAGCCATTCTCTGTGCCCCTGGAAGCTGTCGAGCTTGAGCTTCTTCACCGCCACAATCATCCCAGTGCCCGGTTTCACAGGCGCAAGCGTGCGCTCATCCATCCATCCCTTGAACACAGAGCCAAAGCCTCCCTCCCCGAGCAGGCTGTCGGGCCTGAAGTTCCTTGTGGAGCTTTTCAGCTCACTGAAGGTGAACTTGCGAACATTCGATGACTCCAGGATCTCTGTCTCCGTACGAGGAGTTGGTGGCACCGACGACGAAGAGCCGGACGTCTTGGTACCAAAGGTGCTGGTGTCGGTTGCATTCTTGCTGCTGTTTTTAGAACCGGTCCCTGGATTACAAGCATCTCTACTAATTGAGCAAGGAAGAAAAGTTTGTTCCTCGTGATGCTATGCTTCCAGAATTGAAGTGCTAGTGCTACTAGTACTTCTTTGGCTAATAAACCTCGCATTGTTACCATCCTGGAGGCGCCCTACTCTCTCCACCTAAAATTGGACAATTCCACTCACCACCTCTGACTCAATAGTCCCGAAATGGACTATTGAAGTCCTGAATTGTTCTATTCTTGGAGGCGCAGAAAACATGGAGATTTTTTTTCTTCAAATCCAGGTCGGCTATTATTTGTTTTTCGCCCCAAGTGCAACAAAACGAATCAGTAAACGCTCCTACTCCTACATCGGAAGATAAAAACAAAAGGTCGCTCCAACAATCAGAGACTCGGAGTTAAGAAGGCTGCGGACTTAAACACGCTGGCTCTCAGTAACGAGGAAAAATGAGATTCTAGTACCTGACGAATTGGGGGCACTGAAGGAAGGGTTGATCTCGGCGTTCCCCTCCACGCCGGCACAGTTCCCCATCAGGAACAAAGATGCCCAGCACGAACGAGGCGGCAGCGCGCGGTGCTCCCTGCTTGCTGGATTGCACCGAGCTCTCGCGGCAGCCAGCGCGCGGGGAAGGAGCTAGAGGCAGCTGAACGTCTGGGTTTATTTGCCTCGTGGTGTTACCCTTTCGCTGCTGCTCTGCTGGGTTGGAAGCAGATGTAGAATCATGGCTGCTGCTGGTGCTGGCCCGGCTGGCTCTGGCTGCCTGCCTGCCTGCGAGCGAGGGTGGTGGTGGGAGCCGTGGGGTCCGTTAGCTCATTAATGGACGGCGACGGCCAAGGCCGCCTTTCCGTCTCGTCTCCCATTCTCTTTTCCAACCCTGAAATTTTTGCTTCCATGCGCTTCACGCCTTCGCCTCCTCACATCATCAGGTTCAGGAGTACTACCAAAAATTTGATTTGTTCCATCCGAAATTGTATGATGCGACCAATTCAACGTTTATTCAGTTTTTGAATTACGACGATGTCAGAGAATGTTCTGCTTCTTTATTTAATGTAAATTCACAAGGTCTTATGTATGGGCCACTATGTTAATTTCAAGTCTTGACTCTAGACTAACGGTATTTGCTAGCGTGTGCAACCTTGAGGTAAAATGCCTAAAGTTCACTCGATCGTAAACGATCGTGCATTATAAGTTAGAACAGTATTTTTCTCTCGTACCAAATCAGTCAGCAGTAATAATCCACGATCATTTCAGTCGAAACGCACTGTATATTAGTGTGTCTATACGTGTCTTGAAGGAAAAGGGCTTCAAACATACCTTTATATGGTTATCAAAAGTTAGACGGCACAAATGATTTCGCTTTTCCTTTTTGAAAAACAAGCACGCCGCTCTTATCGAAACATTGTACCTGGAAGCCCCATTTGGAATATATAGAATTGAACCCTTTTTTTCCTTGGTTATTTCAACCTATCCAAACAAATCAATCCATGGTCATATTTGGTAATATTATTTAGGGCTCAAAACATTAGGAAGTTGAAGACATAAAGAAGTACAATGTTACACGCTAGTAGTCTCATGCAAAGCTTCCTAGGGCTTTTGATGGCGTGGATTCGAGAGAGGGATGCTAGAGGAAAAGGCAGTTGTTTCGTAAAGCGATCGTCTTATAAGCTAAAATTTAGGAATATGACAACTTTTATACCTCCTATATGAGTTGTGGTTGCCACGGTACTTTGGTTCTACACCGGTTAATAATTGTGAGTTACTTTGAGACAAATAAAAGTACAACTTATTGTATAAGTTGTCTATTAAATTGATTAAGGATTCCATAGCACTACGTTAGACTATTTATAAGAGAACACCACCCCTAAAAACACAAATTCCGAACCTCATCGGCTTTACGTGGTCTTTAGCTTTACGAGTTGTAGAACTGATAGTTTTTATGGCTGATAAGTTGGTTGAATCTGTTTTGTTGTGAGGAAAAAATACTGTACCATAACTGATAAGTTTAAACGATTGGGGTCTTAGTAACTTGAAACAAACATCTTTCCTAAAAGGGTCGGACATCTGGATTCGCGAGTATGTTTGGGAGATATATTATCAACTGTTTGCTTATTGGTTTTAGCCAGGACTTATCAGTCATGATACAATATTTTTCTCTCATAACAAACCAGCACTAGCTGAGCTTACCAGCCCACGAACCCACCAGCGAACATGCCGTGTATATATATGAAAAAAAACGGCGCCATTCCAAACTGGACAGGTACAGGTACGCTCTTTTGGCTTTAATGATGTACATACACTGATACACATGTTTCATTTCCATACAACATCCAACAAGACGCAATCACACGTTATTATATATATAAATGAAGAAAAAACAAGACGCAATCACAGATCCAGCGAATACACAGTACGGCTACACATTCGTGCAAAACAGCGCGCGATGGGGATGTATCGTAGGGCCCCCGGCCGGTGCTGCTGCACTGCACCTGTTGTTTGACTAAGGCCCCGTTTAGAAGCAAAAAAATTTTGGTTTTGGGTACTGTAGTTTGTTTGTATTTGGTAATTAGTGTCTAATTATGGACTAATTAGGTTCGAAAGTTTCGTCTCGCGATTTCTCACCCAACTGTGCAATTAGTTTTTTTTCGTCTACATTTAGTACTCCATGCATGTGCCGCAAGATTCGATGTGACGGATACTGTACAAAAAATTTTGGGAACTAAACAGGGCCTAAGGGCACGCTCAACGGTGGCTAGGAGAAACCTTGACCGCAGCAAAAAGCGGTCATCCAGGTAGCTCTGGATGGATGGACGGGGCTATCAATTCTCGTAGCTCAAGTCATTCGTATCTTTCTCTCTAAACATCGCTATTAGACTATTAGGTCTAGTTTAGATCGTAAGTTTTTTCACTTTCTCTTCGTCACATCAAATCTTTGGATATATGCATGGAGTATTAAATATAGATAAAAAAATAACTAATTATACAGTTTGATTATAAATTACGAGACGAATCTTTTGAGCCTAGTTAAGCCATGATTGGACAATAATTATCAAATACAAACGAAAGTACTACAGTGCCAAATTCTGATTTCTAACCCCAATCTAAATAAGGCCTTACTTTTCTAAATCTAACGGCCAATCTCATAGTGTTCTTTGGCTGCTTTGCGTCTTTTTAGCCCAAGCCTATGCTTTTTTTCTGACGAGGCGATAGGCTCCTCTGCAAGACAATATGACACAATGTGAAGCCACCTTCACACCGTCTCTTTCCTCCATCTGTTTATCCGAGCCTACATGTCTCTACGGGGCTAAGGTACACGCTGGCGCGTTGGGTATGGCCTAAAGAGGCTCGGCTAGGTTGGAAGTTGCGGTGGTTGGAGCTTGCTTTGAATTTAGCGCGTGCCCATGCCGTGCCATGCCACCCCCCAAGGCCCAAGTCCAGCCAGCGAATCACATCGGAAACCTCCTCTCCTCGCCATGCCGATCGCCACCCCACGAGTCGGCGTCACCCTCACCCGCGCTGTTTCTTTGTTTGTTGCTTGCCACCTACGCGCGACTCACTCGAGCCGCACCGTAATGCCCCGACGAGTCTTCGCGGATTGACAAGTAGTCGCGCGCGCGCGCCGAACGGGGGAGCGCGCGCGGAAGTCGCCGCAGAAACGTCACGCGCCGCGCCATCTCGGGCAAGTGGCCGTGGCTGAGGGAGGGGATCTCCAATCTCCGGACCGGAGGGCGTCGTCGCTGGATTGGCTCGGATGTGATGAATTCGGGGCGTCGCTTTCGACGGAGCTGGAGGGGGGAGTCGTCCGCTGGACTGGACCACTGCGGTTGTGGCTACCCGGCGAGCGTCAGTCCAAGTGTCCAACCACTGGACTTGCCAAGTTGCCATGCAGTGCATGATTGATGTCTGAATTTTGCCGATTATTGTATGGGGGGAAATCGGAAACGTGTTGGTATACGCGCGTGTGTACGGTGTCCTGTACTACTCGCCATGGCAGGTGCTCCTAACAGGCATTCGCATGTTTAGGGCCTTGTTTAGATGCCATCCAAATTTTAAGTTTTTTCACTCTCTCTTCATCACATCAATTTTTAGCTGTTTACATGGAGTATTAAATGTAGGTAAAAAAATAACTAATTACACAGTTTAGTTGGAAATCACGAAATGAATCTTTTGAGCCTAGTTGGTCCACGATTGGACAATATTTACCAAATAAAATGAAAGTGGTACTATTCATCGGGTTCACTTTTTTTGCAAACTGAACGAGACCTGGTTATTCATTCCACAGAAGCTTCGAAGCGTAGCAATATATCCTAGTATTTCCGTTCCACGCTGACGACGGAAAAACCGAATGTTAAGAGCTTGAAGAAGCTTCGAAGCTAGCGTGGCAATCCTATTTCCGTTCCACGCTGACGACGGAAGAACCGTAAGTTAAGAGCTTGAAGAATCTTGCTTCCAGCTCCAACATGCACGTAACCAAGTTAGGAGTGTTGGAAGAACTTGCTTCCAGCTACCACATGCACGTAACCAAGTTAGGAGTGTTGGAAGAACGTAACCTTAGCCATAGATTTAACAGGTATATCTTTTTAGAAATATAATGAACACATCCTAGAACTTTAAATTACTAGATCTAGAGAGAGAGGAAGGGATGGAAAGGGCTGACCGTCTATGTCTTTGGAGGAGGATCTGCTCGCGTCCGTCATGGAATCGGTGAAGTCTGCGCACGGGCAGCAACGGTCGGTGAAGACGGTGACGGTGATAGGCGGTCGCGATCGGCGGTGAAGACCGGTGGCGGCGCAGCTGGTGGCTTCTTGTCACTGGCTACGCCCCTCTCTGATCGGGTTAGGGTTTGTCGGTGGGGAGCTCGGCTCAGACGAACCTCGTACTCAGAGCCACCGGCTCTATCTCTATTTATTGCGCGGTGTGACAGGGGCCCTCCAGCCATAGTGGGTTGGGTGCCCTCGATCAGGGCGCGGATCAAAGGCCCAACTGGACCGTTAGGCCCAGTTTGAGATTAGAGATCAATCTAACAATCTTCCCTTGATCTCCTACCATCTTTCAATTTCATATTATTTACTTTTGTTCATTCCATTACAGATTAGCGCATAGAGTATGTTTCATCGTCACGGTCAATTGTCGATAGATTTAACAACTACAACACACCACTATGTTCTAAAATAGATATTTAACTTTGGGCCTTCTTTTGTCCAGGAATTATATGTTTTTCCTTAAACCCATGTCGGCTACATGTTCTCTGAACACGTTGGGTGGTAAGCCTTTTGTAAGTGGATCCGCGAGTATCTTTTTGGTACTTATATGCTCAAGACTTATGACATGATCCCGGACTTTATCTTTCACAACATAATACTTTATGTCAATGTGTTTGGCAGCACCACTTGACTTATTATTGTGAGCATATTGTACTGTCGGATTATTATCGCAGTATAACTTAAGTGGTCTATAGATGTCGTCAACCACCTTCAAAAACCGGGTATAAACTTCTTTAGCCAGTTCACCTGTCCCGTTGCCTCATAACACGCTACAAACTCAGCATACATTGTGGACGATGTAGTGACGATTTGCTTTGAGCTTTTTCATGAAATAGCTCCCCCTACGAGAGTGAATACATATCCAGACGTGAATTTTCTATCATCTCCCGCATAATCAGAATTTGAATATCCCACTATATAGAGTGAATCCGATCTTCTATACGTCATCACGAGGCTTTTCGTTCCTTGCAAATAACGCAAGACTTTCTTTACTAATTTCTAGTGTTCTGTTCCAGGATTGCTCTGGAATCTACCAAGTAACCCGATAACAAATGCCAAGTCAGGGCGTGTATATACTTGAGATATTGCAAGCTTCCGATAGCTGAAGCATATGTAACTGTTTTTATTTGATCGATCTCATACTGATTCCTGGGGCATTGAAAATCCCCATATCTGTCGCCCTTGACTATAGGAGCAGGTGAGGGACTACATTTGTGCATATTAACATTTTTTAAGATCTTTTCTATGTATGCCTTTTGTGATAGTCCTAATACCCCTTTACTTCTATCTTGGTGAATCTCGATCCCTAGAACAAATGAAGCTTCATCAAGATCTTTTATATCAAATTTTGAGGATAAAAACTTCTTTGTCTCCAGTAGTAGACTGGCATCACTACTAACAAGTAAGATATCATCCACATACAGGACAAGGAAGTTAAACTTCCCATTCTTAAACTTTGCATAGACATAATTATCCTCTACATTCTCTTTAAAACCAAAATTTCTTATTGTCTGATCAAACTTCAAGTACCACTGTCTTAAATTGGGATGAAAACGGTACAGATATTTTCCGACCGTATTCGAAACCGAATCCGTTTAGAGGGGTTGAGATCTGTCCATATCCGAGCCCGGATATCCAACATCCAATACCGTATCCATATCCGAATACTTAAATCGCATATTTATGATGTCGATATCCAATCGTATCCTATCCGACATAGTTGACATTATCCGTATTTGAATCCAAATCTGGACAAAAATATGAAAACAAATGTAATATCGGTGATATCCGTCCGTATCCGATCCGTTTTACCACAAGTCATGAGTCTGTATCCGTTCGTATCCTCCATTTGAAATTCCTTAGTATTGTATACTTTATAGTCAGCAGGAATAATTGATTTTCTAACTCTTTGAGATATTCTAGGGGCCTCCACATTTGGCACATCTTCTGTTTGCGGCTGTTGTTGCTCCCCCTTATGTGTGGCATTAGGTTCTACAGGATCTTGAAGAACATGTTTCTTATCGTCATTCATTGTTGCCATAGGCGGAATAACAATAGGTGCTGGCACCATAGTATCTTGCACTATCGGTGCAACAACAGCAGGTAGTGAGAAAAATAGCTCATGAATCTGTCGACACAGAATTTCATCCCGTGCCGAGGACACACGCAGTAAGCCGGAAGGGTCCGCTCGATGGAGCAGATCCGCCTAGCTTCAACGCAGGGGTGGTCGATCCTGCGCAATCCTCTCGAGGCGTGCCAGTCAATTTGACCCTGCAATTGACAAGGACAGAAAGTTCATTAGTAGTTAAGGGCGGAACTTGCCGGTGTTGCCAAACAGTCCAAAATGTATGGCTGTGAGAGCCGGTATGAAAGGAAATCGGCTAAATAGCCGATTCCAGTATATTCATGAGAATAATTTAGTTAGAGCTCATGGGGCCGTGTGAGAAGAATCGGTTATCATTCATGATAAACATAATTTAAACAAATATTAATCAATGGCAATAAGATATCAATGATGATCGGTCCATACTGCGCCAATGATTACGAGTAATCGAACTCCTTTTTATATAAAGAAACAATTCAACATCACTTAATCATTTAACAAAGATAAATCTAATGAACATGTTAGATCTCATCTATCGCCATGACCAGTAGGGCATGAGACAGAATCACGCAGGTCGTAATACAATAACAAGATCATAGGGCTAACATATCTTTTAACTTATCTCTACTTCAACGATCTCATTATATGAACTGTTCGTGAAAGCATTCAATATCGGCTAAACAACCGATTTAGGCATAGCACACAGTTAAGGTTATGTCTTCTCAGGAACAGGTCTATCAACCAACGATCCCCACTCCACAGTGCCAACAGTGGGGTGAGAGGCAGAATCCCACAGGCCATAATGACGGGCCATGAAACGGTTCTCGCTAATCGATAGATCTAGATAGATCTACTCAAGATCGAACATGCCTTAACCGCACGCTATGCACGATTAAGATTGATGCAAAACAGCCGATAAAAACATAACTCATCGCTTAAGATGTAGATTAGATTAGTTTTAGATTAGCAAACGATGAGTTAAACAAGATATAAGGCCAATCTAGATCAATCTCAATCGGGCAGAGTGATATTGCTATAATTAGATAAGCAATGAAAGCAATAAGCAATATCGATAACTTAATGAATCTACCAAAGACTGCCATTCTAAGATAGAGCCGATAACTTGACCTTGATCCAATTCAAGCAGTGGGGTGTGAGGCAGAATCACACAGGCCATACTTGAATTAGGCAAGAGTCGATAACTAGCTTATACCAGAGCCGCAGTGGGGGTCGACCGGATCAATACAGCCATACGAACAGAGGTATAAACTATGATGGTACTTACAACAAGCAGTGGAGGTCGACTGGATCGATGCAGCCGTACTTGCCAAAGAACTCGCCGATATCTACTCTACTCCTACTCCTAAGGGGTGGCCGGAGTCGAAAAAAGTAATTGACTTGTATTTGATTGATTGGTTGATGTCCTTTACAATAGCCAGGTTTTGGTATTTATACCCGGAGCCTAAACACGAGTCCTACCCGAGCATGATTTACAACCTTTGGCATAAAATGAAAACATTCCTAATTTAAGATAACTTGGACTCTAATTTTTCCTTTTTTATAGAGTCTGACATGTAATTTCCTGGTGCCAACCGTAGTTCATCATTGTTGTCTGCTGATGTCACCCTAATATATATCCGATTCCAGAGTTGTATTTGAATCGGCTGACATTGATCTTTCTTGACTGACACAACCTTGAAAGTCTACAAGTTCCCGCGTTCTTTCTCCCAAATTTTAGTGTAAACATATGCCCCCCAATTTTAGGATAAAATGGTTTTATCCCAAAATTCTGACTCATCGGTTTACCGTGCAGCAACCGTCCTTATCCGAGAAATACGCATAACTCCTGACTTTTTGGCCTGAGCCTCACATAACATCAATAGTGCCTCTTTTGACGTACTCAACCTTTTTGTTTTCCCCTCTTTTCTAGAGCCAACTTCAATAGCCGACGCCGCCGTTACCGAGGACCCAAACCCTAGCAAATCCGTTGTTCCGTCAAACCGTTTATTCGAGCTATCTTTGCTAGATCTGAACTTGCTCCGGCTCTGATGGTGACCTATGATCATGTTCCTAAGGTATGTTTCTAGTTTTCATTCTCCAGGTGTCGGCCGTTACCCCGTATTTCTGCCCCTTTTGAATTTATTTTATCCGATTTCTAGGAAATGAAGAACGAGATCTTGATTCCATCAGCTGTTGTCCCTAATGCTTACTTTCTCAGGCCGATGGGAGACCCTGATCTATCTTATTTTATCTGCCAAGAAACCCACTAGATCCCTTTTAAAAGGTCCATAGTGGACTTGTCTTCTTGGAACAAAACTCCCTTCAGAAGCTGGCCTAAAGCGCCTAAGGGATGGAGAGACTGGTTTTGTAGGGTATCCACGAAGAAGGGTGGAGATTGGGAGCTTTATGATCTGAACTAGTGTCTGACACTTTCGTTGTCTGAAATGGAGAGAAATGATTCACTCTTGATCTCTGCTTCTTATTTTTGGTCCAATGCTCTAAATGCTTTCATTTTTTTCCATGGCCCGATGACCATTACCCTGGCCGATGTATACATGTTGACCGGTCTTAGAACTACTGGATCAATGCAACCTTATGAGTACTTGAGTGCTAGTTCCAAAAGACTGGCCAAGATAGCAGACTGTACCGGATGGGCGAGTTACATTCTGAATCATGTTGAGGATGGATCATATGTTAGTGAAGGAGAGTACGTGGCCTTTTTGAATATGGGGCTAGAGAAATTTATCTTTTGTGGGTCGTCTTGTGGCCTGACTTATAATTACAAACTTATGGCAGAACACCTGGCATTAGGTAAGGATATCCCTCTTGGAAAATATTTACTGGGAGCTGCTTATCATCTGATGTACCAAGTGGCTGTTCAACTGCTGAAGAATGAACCAGTACAGACTATCAGCGGCCCTTGGTGGCTAATACAATTGTGGCTCAATCTGTACATGCATAAGTCGATAAGGCCTGATCTCAGAGATCTAAGTTTTCCCTCCTCCAATTTTGATGAGGAATACAGAGGCGAAGAAGGAAGAACCCGACAGTATATGAATTATGGTGAGGCTGCATCGGCCATAACCATTGACTTCGATGTTGGCCACTTCTTCAAAAAGCTTTACAGAGGGTTTGATGTACCTGTTCTAACTTGGCTACCTTACAAGGAGGATGATGAACTGATCTTTCCATTCAAGTTCTAATTTGAGTCTGGCTGCTCGGACGAGATAGCGGCCACAATCTTTAATACCTTTATCAAGCCCTATGTTCTTCTAGCCGAATTTTGTCATGGTCGTGGCAAAATGGTCAAAGGCTCCGCCACCCCGGGCAATCCTCTGACCTACGAGTTCTACAACCCTTCTTTTGTGGCCCGTCAGTTCGGCCTCGGCCAACTTCCCCCCCCCCCCCGCCTGTTCTTTGAGAACATCTTGAAGCCGAGGGAAGATGTCAGCGACGTGTTGGAAGCTTCCAGAATCTTTCAATTGGGGTCAGACCTTCCATCTTTTTTCTTGCACGATTGGGTCATAGCCAGTTTCTCTTCTAGCCTCTTCGACACCTGGTGGCAAGAATGGCGTTTCCATCTTTTCTGTGGGCTAGTCCACCCTCTGTGTATAGCTCTGGACGAGGAATTTGCTTCTGGTAGTGAGGTAATCTTTTATTTCCCTTTTCAGATAGACTACTTGGTGAATCCTTTTGCCAATCATTCTGATTGATCCTTTCAGGACGTCGAATTCGACCCTCCAAGCCTGGACAGGAGAGGGCGTCCCATAGATTACCAACCCTCATGTCTAGTTTCAAGGATGGGATCGGTCGCACCTTCCTTGAAGAGGTTGATGAGAACCCATGCTGCTCCCACAATTATGACACGTCACCCCCAAAGCGCAAGGCGTCTCTAGGGGTAACTCAGAAGGCTACTACTGGGAAGAGACTGCGTAGAATGAGACCATGAGTTGTTCAGGTAATCAATTCACCTTTTCTTTGGATTGGTGTTTAACTTTCTAATCTCGTTCCTTCATAGTTATTGAGCATTGCATCACAGTCTACTTTGGGCACCGGATTGCTATCCTAGGCATTTGATTCAGCCCCAACTGAACCTTCATCGACTGATCCACGAATGGAGCCGATCTTGGCTGAAATAACCGATACTCCCATAACGATAGAAAATGTACGTTCCATCTTTGAAATTTACTAGAGCATCCTTCTTGATTTCTTGATTCATTGTTATCCCCACCTCTTATTTGGCTATTCATTTTTCCAGACATCTTTTGATGAAACATTTGTGCAAGAATAGGAATCTGGTAGTTCACCTATTGGCAATGATCCAATTGACATTGGGAATAATCCTATGGTCGGTGTTTAGACAACCGATCCCCTAATCCGGCACACACCTGATGGTAAGGAAACTATACGTCTTTTCCATCGCGATGATCATGAACTAAAAATTTCCCCTGTCATTGTAGATGCCAACGCTGGAAGTTTAGAGCCGACTCAGTTGGATGTTATTGGAGCATCATCAGCTGTCCCTTCCCCTCCGACAGAGGCCGCTATAGAGAAGGCGCCATATCTTCTTTGTTGTTCACTTTGCGATAAATCGAGCCAAACCTTCTAATCAAGTTTTCTCTTGTACATAGGCATCCAATCTTCTAGCCCAGAGCTATTCTCTCAATTTTGAGGAATATTTTGATGAGGATGAAATCAAATCGTCAGCTACTTCTCCTAGTGAAGCCCTGTCGGAAGAGACCAGAAAGCGGCTAAGACATATATTGCCAATCTCAAGAAGGATGTAGCCGATCTGATCCAAGACACAGACTCGATGCATAGAGTCTTCTTGGCTATAAAGGGTGATCCATCTCTAACCCTCTCCAGAGTCTTGTTATATTTGTCTTCTTTTGAAGATCAAGCTCTGAAGGCGAAAAAGATTCAGAGAAACCTGTCCAACCGCGAAGCTTTGATGGCCCAAGATAGCTCCAACAAGCAAGAGCTAAAGAGTTGATGCGGCTAATTGATGATCTGAAAAATTCCTCCTCTGGGACTGATCCGGAGCTTTCCCAGCTAGAAATCAAACGCGCTGAACTTGAGAAGGAACTAGAAAGCGTGAAAGCTGCTATTGACCGTTGCAAGTTTACTCTGGCCCAAATCCTTGATGTCATCAAGCAGAAGAAACAGGAATTGCTGGCCAAAGTAAAAAGAAGCAGAGCCATTCGTAGCAGTCTTGAGAACACTCCTAGAACAGCCGAAGAGTACGAGCAAAAGATTGCAGAAGTCGATGTCGTCTGGCTAGAACTATTGAAAATTATCTAGGATGTCTTGAACTTGTAATTCATAAGTTAATGCATGTATGACCATACTTTCCTATTGTCTCATCGTATCTTTGTTTTGACTAAAGAGCCAATTTAAAACAACCGATCTTAGACTTCTGATCTTAATCCAGTTGAGTCTAAAAACACGGCTTCTATTAAGAGAATCCTTCGATTTTCCTCCTTCAGCTGTTTGGTACCTTTGCGTATGACTGCTTTTTCTTTTGTTTTTGTTCTATAGGCGATACATATCGTATCAGCTTTTACTATTTTTGAAGATCTTTATTTTTTGAACTAGAGGCGATACTCCTTTGTTACCGGCTATTAGAGCCGAGAATGAATCGGCTATCGAATGTTGCCCAGGTGTCAGGATAACGTACCATAGAAACATTCACATCAAAAGTCGAACGAGCAATCAACCCAGGTCGAACATCCTGTTAAGTGAAACATGACTTCTTCAAATCCATTAACTCCAAATTCGCCACCTTATCTAGCATTCATACATCGGCCTAAACCTCATAACTAATACTTGTTTTCCTTTATTCCAATGGCCGATATGAAGCCATAACCTTTTTTACTAAAATAAACTCTCAGAGCCGATCGCTTGCATCAGCTGTTGGTTTTCATTGCTGATCTTAATGAAGCCTCCTTCCCATGACTTGCCAGAAAAACACTCGAAATCTCCTAGTTCCCAAAAGACTAGATCGGCTGTTGCGATGCTTACGGATTCATCAGCATGAACTAGTTCAATATTATCTCCATGCCATTGAATCAAACACTGATGCATGGTCGACGATATGCAACAATTTGCATGAATCCAATCACGACCAAGGAGTAAACTGTATGATCATTTCCCATCAATGACAAAGAACGTGGTGAGCAGAGTTTTACTCCTGATTGTTAGTTCGACGTTTATTGCCCCCCGGGTCTTGGATTTATTTCCTCCGAAGTCTCTAAGCATCATGTCGGTCTCAAGCAAATCTCCTGGTCCCTTACCAAGCTTACGGAAAGTGGTGTATGGCATAAGATTGACAGAAGCACCTCCGTCCACCAACATCTTGTTTATCGGCTTCCCATCAACAAAACCTTTCATATATAAAGTCTTTAAGTGCCGATGCTTGACTGACTTATCAAATATTGCTTGCTGCACAACTGTTAACTTGGCAACCATCTCTTCATACTCTGACTCATCAAAGTCTGAATAAACTTCCTGATCTGCTGGAGCTCTGAATTCTGATGGTAACAGAAAAGCCATTTGGATATTAGCCGATGGTTGCTTCTTATCAGCTATCTGCTTGGTACGCCATACTTGAGTTTTACTGGGTGCCTGAGCCTGTTCCATCTCTTTGTTCCTTAGGCACTACACCCTCCTCTTTTGGCTTCTCGTCAAATCTCCTGGGCACCACTGGCCTTCCTGCCACATGTATCTTCTTTCAGTGCCTTCCTGTTCATGATCAGCCTAGTCCTGTCTAATGACTCTTTTTCCCAACCGATCATGAACACTTTTGTTTTTTAAGCGCCGATCCATGTTGTTATGATGATATGCATCTTGAGCATGGATAGACCGGTGGTTGGTTTGAGATTGCCTATACTTCCGATATTGATTGCTACATTCTGGATAGTCGTGTTTGGTAGGCAACTTCAAACCTTCATTCTAGCAATGCCTAAAGAAGGGACAATTCCAATGTAATTCAATGTGTTTCCTTTCATACCTCTCTTCTTATAATTGATGCTGGTATGCTTGATCTTTTAACCAACATTGATAATCATTTTCCTTCTTCCGCTGCTATTTATTCAATAGAATCTGAGATATGACCCGCGGCTTTGACATCTCTACTTTCGACGTCTTCCTCTGCTCGTATCGGCTCTTTTGTTCGGCATGACGTCTCCTAATCTCTCTGTACTTATCAGCCGATATTTGCATTTTGGGATCGACTGTCCTAGCTTCTCTCGATTTGGTCGATGTTAGGACCTTGGTTTTTCCTTTGAATAGCCCAGCATCAACCATGTTCTGATCTCCTGGGAAAGGATTATCATCGACTTTCATCTTCCGTAGTGTATCGAATTTGAGCCTCCCTTGCTGAATAGCTCTCTGTATATGCTGCCTGAAGATTCTGCATTCATTAGTAGAATGAGAAGTAACATTATGGAATTTTTAGAACTTCTTGTTCTTCAACTGATCAGGGGGCAACATGACATGACCATCGGGCAACTTGATCTGCCCCTTCTCAAGCAAGAAATCAAAGAGCTTGTCCGATTTGGTAACATCAAAGTCATAACTCTCCTCAACTCCTCTTCCCCAAGGATTTGGCACCATCACTGTCTTCTTGCCCCAATTCTATTCAGCTGCAGCAACCTTTTCTTCATCATCTTCATAGTCGTCATCGACTGAATATGGATCGTAAGCTTTGGCCACTGAGATACTCTTCTGCAATTAGGTATCTCTGTGTATGCTCTGGAATTAGCTGTTAAGTGCTGCCACTCGTTGAGCCAATTGACCCAAGTTGTCAAATTCCTGTCCCAGTAGTTTCTCTTTCCACATCGGCAGCATTCCTTGGATGGCTAAAGCAGCTAGTTGATCATCAGTCAAGCTCAATAAGAAACACATATTCTTAGTCTCTTGGAATCTCTGAAAAAACTCAGTGCCTGATTCATTAGTCCTCTGTCTCATGGTTGTCAAATCGGTTATTTTCTTCTCTCCAGTCCTAGTATAAAATTTTGTATGAAACTTTCTCTCTAGGTCAGCCCAATTGGCAATAGAGTTGACTGGTAGTGACGAGAATCAAGTGAAGGCTGGCCCTGACAGGGACAAGGAGAAGAAACAAACTCGATGGGCATCCTCAACTGACACTTCGCCCAATTGTGTAAGATACCGACCGACATGTTCTATTGTGCTTGTACCGTCTTGATTAGTGAACTTGGCGAATTCTAGGAGCCTATAATTTGTAGGAAGGGCGACCAAATCATACCATTCTGGATATGGGCGTTTGTACGAAAAAGTCATTCCTTTTGGCTTCAGACCGAACTAATTCTTCATCATCTCGGTCACCTTGAGCAGCAACTCGTCACCTTGCGGATTTGGATTTCTCGGTACTTGCTAACCCATCTGTGGATTGAAAACCTGCGTGCCTTGATATCCTAGATTTGGTATCATATGGAGGGTGTTATAATCCATGCCATAATGATAGCCTTGTAGAATCTCAATCAGTTGGGTCCTTTGCTGGCTTGCTGCTTGAAGTCTCTGATTATAGACATAAGGATCTATATCTTTACGGATCCTCTGAATGGATGGTGCTATCTTCTGAGCCGATGATGGTATATGGCCTGATGTGTCAAAATTGATCATCTGGTTTTGACTTTGCCCCACCGGCTACTGCACATGTTGTACTGATGGTCCAAGATTGTACTATATCTGATTTGTAGCAGTACGTGGAGTTTGTTCAGATGAACCTTGAAGTGTCTGGACGCCACCATTACCAGTTGGTGCTGCTTCTTGATGACTGGTATCGACTTGATTAGTCCCTTGGGTCAACGGATCTAGAATATTATAACAAGTCGATCCAACCTGACCAACTGGAATTCCATGAATCGCCTCTTTCATTGCGTTGTGAAATGCGTCAACGAAAGCTTCATTGCGGCTTGATATGATATCACGAACAGACTTGTCTATGACTTCCATAAAGAAACTCCTGTCTTTAGCTTCGATCGTATCTGTCTGCCCTTGTAGTAGAACTCTTGGTAGTGGAAATTTCTAAATAATTATGCTGTCACGTGTTTTGGTGTAGGACAACAAACACTTCTTCTGAAATTCTTCCATAGCTTTGTTGATGGTATCCTTATCTTCATCAGGCAGGTCTTCATAATATACCATAAGGATGCTGTCATTGTTGTGAACCGCCATGACGACTGTGGTGTCCCACCGGGCGTGCTAGAAATGTGCGTCGACACAGAATTTTGTCTCATGCCGAGGACACACGCAGCAAGCTGGAAGGGTCCGCTCGATGGAGCAGATCCGCCTAGCTTCAGTGCAAGGGTGGTCGATCCTACGCAATCCTCCCGAGGCGTGCCTATCAATTTGACTCTGCAATTGACAAGGAGAGAAAGTTCATCAGTAGTTAAGGGTGGAACTTGCCGGTGTTGCTAGACAGTCCCGAATGTACGGCTGTGAGAGCCGATATGAAAGGAAATTGGCTAAATAGCCGATTCTAGTATATTCATGAGAATAAGTCAGTTAGAGCTCATGGGGTCGTGTGAGAAGAATTGGTTATCATTCAGGATAAACATCATTTAAATGAATATTAATCAATGGCAATAAGATATCAATGATGATCGGTCCATACCGAGCCAATGATTATGAGTAAACGAACTCCTTTTTATATAAAGAAACAATTCAACATCACTTAATCATTTAATAAAGATAAATCTAATGAACATGTTAGATCTCATCTATCGCCATGACCAGTGGGGCATGGGACAGAATCATGCAGGCCATAGAAATAACAATAGACTCGACGACCCTAACTCATTACTAATATCAGTGGGGCATGAGGCAGAATCATGCAGGCCATAATACAATAACAAGATTATGGGGCTAACACATCTTTTAACTTATCTCTACTTCAACGATCTCGTGATGTGAACTATTCGTGAAAGCATTCGATATCGGCTAAACAGCTGATTCAGGCATAGCACACAGTTAAGGTCTCAGGAATGGGTCTATCAACCAACGATCCCCACTCCACGGTGCCAACAGTGGGGTGAGAGGTAGAATCCCATAGGCCGTGATGATGGGCCATGAAACGGTTCTCACTAACCGATAGATCTACTCAAGATCAAACATGCCTTAACCGCACGCTATGCACGATTAAGATTGACGCAAAACAGCCGATAAAAACATAACTCATCGCTTAAGATGTAGATTAGATCAGTTTTAGATTAGCAAACGATGAGTTAAACAAGATATAAGGCCGATCCAGATCAATCTCAATCGGGCAGAGTGATATTTTTGTAATTAGATAAGCAATGAAAGCAATAAGCAATATCGGTAACTTAATGAATCTACTAAAGACTGCCATTCTAAGATAGAGCCGATAACTTGACCTTGATCCAATTCAAGCAGTGGGGTGTGAGGCAGAATCACACATGCCATACTTAAATTAGGCAAGAGTCGATAACTAGCTTATACCAGAGCCGCAGTGGGGGTCGACCGGATCAATGCAGTCATACGAACAGAGGTATAAACCATGACGGTACTTACAACAAGCAGTTGAGGTCGACCAGATCGATGCAACCATACTTGCTGAAGAACTCGCTAATATCTACTCTACTCCTACTCCTAAGGGGTGGCCGGAGCCGAAAAAAGTAATTAACTTGTATTTGATTGATTGGTTGATGTCCTTTACAATAGCCGGGTTTTGGTATTTATACCCAGAGCCTAAACACGAGTCCTACCCAAGCACGATTTACAGCCTTTGGCATAAAATGAAAACATTCCTAATTTAAGATAACTTGGACTCTAATTTTTCCTTTTTTATAGAGTCCGACATGTAATTTTCCGGTGCCAACCGTAGTTCATCATTGCTGTCTGCTGACGTCACCCTAATATATATCCGATTCTAGAGTTGTATTTGAATCGGCTGACATCGATCTTTCTTGACAGGCACAACCTTGAAAGTCTACGAGTTCCCGCATTCTTTCTCCCAAATTTTGGTGTAAATAGAATCATCGAAGTGGGCGCATACACCCGCTTCTCTTTAAGTTCAATTTCTCAAGCTACCATGCTCCCCCTTATCATTTCATCCTCTAGGAAGACAGCGTGTCTCATTTTCACAAACTTTGTATGTCTGTCTGGACAGTAGAAACGGAAACCTTTTGACTTTTCTAGGTAGCCAATGAAATGGCAACTTACTGTTTTGGGATCTAGCTTCCCAATGTTTGGGTTAAATACTTTTAGCCTCAGCAGGACTCCCCCACACATGTAAGTGGTTTTGTAAGGGTACTCTTCCTGTCCACAACTCATACAGTGTTTTGAGCACCAACTTACTTGGTACTCTATTGAGAATATGAATGGCAGTTTTTAATGCCTCCATCCATAGGCTCAACGGTAAGGTGGAGTAACTTATCATACTGCGCACCATATCCATTAGGGTACGCTTGTGTCTTTCAGCTACTCCATTCTACTGAGGTTCGCTAAGTGTAGAATACTGGGCTACTATGCCATTCTCCTATAAGAACCTTGCAAAAGGTCTAGGAACTTAGTCATATGGGGTATGCTGACCGTAGTACTCCCCCCATGGTTGGACTTGACTATCTTAATCTTTAAATTGTATTGGTTTTCAACTTCTGCCTTAAATATCTTAAATTTATCCAATGCTTCTGTTCTTTCTTTGATTGGATAAATGTAGCCATAACGGGAGTAATCATCTGTGAATATTATGAACGAATAATAACCATCCACACTCTTTATAGGAAACATACCACATATGTCTGTGTGAATAATCTATAAAATTCCTATGCTTTGTTTAGCATCTTTCTTAATTTTCTTTATATACTTTCCTTTTATGCATTATCTGCATTGTTCTAAATCTGAGAACTCTAATGGAGGAAGAATATCATTCTTAACTAGTCTTTCTATTCTCTCCCTCGAAATATGGCCTAAACGACAGTGCCATAATTTCGACAACGCATTGTGAGCTCTCTTTCGTTTTCTGTTTACATCCGCAGACGAGGATACATTCTCATTGTCGCACGCAATGTTCCCATCATCGCATACAACATTCACATCATCATGTAGTGATAACAAATAAAGCTCATTTTGTAAGATAGCAAGACCAACACATGCATTGTTAAATGTTATCTTACATTTGCTATTTCCAAAATGGCAATTATATCCATCATTGTCCAAGCATGAAACACTAATCAAATTTCTCTGTAAAGAGGGAACATAAAGTACATCTCTAAGTAAAAGTGTGAAGCCATCATCAAACTCTAGAGAAAGATCGCCAACGGCTTCAACATCTGCTCGGACTCCATTTGCAACTTTAACATGTCTTTCTCTTCTTTGCGTGGTCCTCATCAAACGGAATCCCTGTAAAGAATTAGCAACATGAATAGTTGCACCTGAGTCAATCCACCAAGTAGATTTCGAATACTGTACATACAGGGATTCATTTATGAATATAATAATGTTCTCACCTTTCTTTGCCATGATCATTTTTAAGTAATCGAGACAATCTTTCTTATAATGTCTCATCTTCTTACAATAGAGACATTGGTCTTTCTCTACTGTGCACTTGTTCTACTAAAGCTGATGCAGCATGGGACTCTTTCTCTTTGACTTTGAGGAGGAGTGTCGACATAGAATTTTTGTCCTGTGCCGAGGACACACGCAGCAAGCCAAAAGGGTCTGCTCGATAGAGCTATAGATCCGCCTAGCTTCAGCGTAGGGATGGTCGATACTACGCACTTCTCCCAAGATGTGTCAGTCAATTTGAACCTGTAATTGAGAAGGAGAGAAAGCTTATCAGTAATTAAGGGCGGAACTTGCCGGTATTGCCAAACAGTCCTGAATGTGCGGCTCTGAGAGCCGATATGAAAGGAAAATCGACTAAATAGTCGATTCCAGTATATTCATGAGAATAAATCAGTTAAAGCTCATTGGGTTGTATAAGAAGAATCGATTATCATTCAAGATAAATATCATTATTTGAGATGATATTGATCAATGACAATAAGATATCAACAATGATTGGTTTATGTTGAGCCAATGATTACAAGCAACCGAACCCCTTTTATATAAAGAAACAATTCAACAACATTTAACCATTTAATAAAGATAAATCTAATGAACATGTTAGATCTCATCTATCGCTATGACCAGTGGGGCATGAGGCAGAATCATGTAGGCCGTAGAAATAACAATAGACTCAACGACCCTAACTCATTACTAATATCAGTGGGACATGAGGCAGAATCATGCAGGCCGTAACACAATAATAAGATCATGAGGCTAACACATCTTTCAACCTATCTCTACTTCAATGGTCTCGTGATGCGAACTATTCGTGAAAGCACTCGATGTCGGCTAAAACATCCGATTCAGGCATAGTGCATAGTTAAAGTCATGCTTTATCAGGAATAGATCTACTGAATAACGATCCCCACTCTGCGGTGCTAACAGTGGGGTGTGAGGCAGAATCACATAGGCCATGATAACGGGCCATAGAATGGTTTTCACTAGCCAATAAATCTACTCAAGACGCAACATGCTCTAACCGCACGCTATGCACGATCAAGATTGATGTAAAACAGCTGATAAAACATAACTCATCGTTTAATACACAGATTAGATCAGTTTTAGATTAACAAACGATGGGCTAAACAATATATAAGGCCGGTCTAGATCAATCCCAATCGGTCAGAGTGCTGTAATTTAGATAAATAATGAAAGCAATAAGCAATATCGGTAACTTAATGAATCTACCAAAGACTGCCATTCTAAGATAGAGCCGATAACTTGACCTTGATCTAGTTCATGCAGTGAGGGTCGACCGGATCGATGCAGCCATACTTGAACTAGGCAAGAATCAATAACTAACTTATACCAGAGTCGTAGTGGAGATCGATCGGATCGATGCAGCCGTATGAACAGAGGTATAAGCCATGATGGTACTTACAACAAGCAATGGAGGTCGACCGGATCGATGCAGCCATACTTGCTGAAGAACTCATCGAGATCTACTCTACTCCTACTCCTAAGGGGTGGCCGAAGTCGAAAAAGTAAATAACTTGTATATTGGATTGATTGTTGTCCTTTACAATAGCTGGGGTTTGGTGTTTATACCCGAAGTCTAAACATGAATCCTACTCGAGCACGATTCGTTATAATTTTCTAGCATAAAAAAATATTCCTAATTTAAGATAACTTGGACCCTAATCATTTCCCTTTTTTAGAGTCCATTATGTTTCGTCCTGGCGCTGATCGTAGCCTTTGTCATTTTCTATCAGCACTGCCTAAAGAAAGCCGATTC
The DNA here is from genome assembly GCF_019320115.1 of Miscanthus floridulus. Taxonomy (NCBI): domain Eukaryota; kingdom Viridiplantae; phylum Streptophyta; class Magnoliopsida; order Poales; family Poaceae; genus Miscanthus; species Miscanthus floridulus. Next base: position 153,944,028 of record NC_089581.1, on the reverse strand, counting down.
CGGTGCTGCATTCGAATCAGCTAATTCTGATCTACATGCAATTGTTTCCTTGATGACATGATCTTAGGAAAGTCTCTACGAGACTCCTTCCAAATTTTGGTGTAAACAAGGAGTTAGCATTATTATTCTTTTTCTTGTTGTCTTTCACATAACTGATAGTGCCACCTTTGGTAGCTTTCATTCTCTCCTCTTGCACACACATAGCCATAAGCTTCTCTAAGTCCCATTTCTTGGGCTGTATGTTGTAGTTGACAACAAAAGTATCAAATTTCTTTGGCAATGAAGCAAAAATTAGATGGATAAGGAACTCTTCCTTAAGAGCCAGATCCATTGGTTTTAGCTTGGATGTCAAATTGCTCATCCTTAGTATGTGCTCTCTTATGCCACCATTTCCAGAGTACCTCTCTGTAACCAGCTGCTTTATCAGCTGGGTAGCATATGTCTTTGAAGAGCCAGTGAACTGGCTCTTTATTCTATCGAGGTACTCGGTGACCGTGTCACACTCTAGGATTGAGCCCACAATTGCAGACTCAATCGTGTTCTTTATCACAGCCAAACATTTTTTGTTGACAGTGACCCACTTCCTATGCTTAAGGTCATAGGACATCTTTTGGGATTCAAAATCTCTCTCTAGTTGCCTAAGCGGCATCAGCCTCGTTTGTCTCTCTCACCGGTGCCACAGGCTCAGTGGGACACGGTGAGGTGACTACCTAGTCCACCTCAGCCAAGATGAAGGTCAGGTCAATCTTTTTCTTCCACTCCATGTAGTTATCACCTTTGAGAGTGGGGATCTCTTTAATACAACCCATCAAGTTGTTTCCGCCTAAAAACACAATTCATATAGAGTGGGAACATAAATAATAACAACAATTGCATGCCTTGATTTCAACGTTGGTCAAAATTAAAATATACAATTGTCCTCTACACTAATTCTACATCACCGTTGGGCAGAAATAGAGTTAATGCATGACAAAACTCATAAATAACATCATAATATTGCCATTAATCAACGTTGGTCAGAATAATAACAATATTATAACAAACTAAAAACATATCCATTTTTCAAAATTAAATTCTTCCGTTGGTTCAAATTTAATAATGAAAATAACAACTTTAAATACGCAGCAGAAAGCATAAATATTCTCATTATTATTTTTCTAGAAACTTTATAGTACTGTACTTTTCTCTGAACAAAATTATCGCTGGATCAAAATTGTGTAGAGTTGGACATCAAAATTCAATTGAAATTAATCAAATATGTATCAAAAAGTTTCTGGAAAAATAAAACGAAAGAAAATTCTGTTTCACTGTGTTTGTGGCCATTTTGGCCCGGCAGAGCAGAAACGGGGCCCACGGCCCAGCGCGCAGCTGCGCCCCCCCACGTCCCAGCGAAATCGGCCCGGCCTGCTCTTCTGACGCGCGTGTTGTGCCTCCCAGGCCGCAACCTGGGACTGGGCCGGCAAAGCCGCCCCCGCGCGTGCTCCTGTGTGGGCCGGACGTCGGTCCGATCAACGCTGGCTGTTCATCTGAGATCCGACGGTCGCACGCGCGGTTCGCTTGATATAAAAGCCGATGCCGCGGCGACCCTGGGGAAAACCCTAACCCATTCTATGCTGCTCTCTCTCTTCGCCTCGCTCCGTTCTTCATGCAAGCGCATGCAGCTCTCAGCGCAAGGCAGCAGCCATGGCGACCGGAGGAAGTGGCGGCGCCACCGCGCCCCCCTTCGTCGGTGCGTGCGTCCACCCGAGGGTGAGCGCACCGCCGTCGAAGGGCTGCGCTGCGGTGCCCTTGACACTCGAGCCCGAGGTGGAGCCACGCGGTGGCGTGACCTGCCCGGTCGACGCCTCTAGTTCTTTCCGCGCGCCGACCATGTAGATGGCCGGCGGCGAAGACGGGACGGCCGAGCCCCAGGTGGGAAGCCCCTTCTCTACCGTCCTCTTTCTCTTTCTAGGGTTAGGGTTTCTTTTCCCGATTCGATTCGTTCGATTCGGTTCGTCTCTTTTATTTGATTTCTTTTTCTCTGTTCTTCTCGAATTTCATCCGATTGGGGATTAGGGTTAGGGTTCGGTGACCCTCTTCTTTTCATTCACCCTGTTAGGGTTAGGGTTTCGTTAGGGTTAGGATTGACCCGGTTCATTTTTTGTTCACCCGATCTAGATCTAGAAGCCCTAAAAGACCTGGCTCTGGTACCATTGTTGGAAGAACATAACCTTAGCCATAGATCTAGCGGGTACATCTTTCTATAAACATGATGAATACACCTTAGAACTTTGAACTACTAGATCTAGAATGAGAGGAAGGGATGGAAAGGGCTGACCGTCTGTGCCCTTGGAGGAGGATCCGCTCACATCCGCCGTGGAGTCGGTGAAGTCTGCGCACGGGCAGCGACGGTCGGTGAAGACGGTGACGGTGATGGACGGTGGCGACCGGCGGTGAAGACCGGTGACGGCGCAGCTGGTGGCTTCCCGTCATTAGCTGCACCCCTCTCTGATCGGGTTAGGGTTTATCGGTGGGGAGCTCGGTTCAGGCGAATCTCGTACTCAGAGCCGTCGGCCCCCACTTTTATTTATTATGCAGTGTGACAGGGGCCCTTCAGCCATAGTAGACTGAACGTTCCTGATCAAGGCACAGATCAAAGACCCAACTAGACCGTTGAGCCCAATTTAAAATTAGAGATCAATCTTGAGTACTACGTACTAAGTAGATTCAGGCCCGTTCGCTTTGCTGCTGTTCGCTGATTTGCGAACAGGGCCAGCTACGGTCTCGTGGGGCCAGCTACGGTCTCGTGCCAGTCCATTCCTGGGCCTGGCTTAGATCGATCTATCTCATCGGAGGGAAACGTTGGTGCGGATTTTGTGGGAAACTGATCCGTTGTCATGGATGGAGGGAAACGTTGGCCTCTGAACGACTCGAAACAGTGCGAGATTAGACGGCGAACAGCTCCGATACAACTTGCAATGCCATCGGCCCATCGCCAGAAAAGAAGAGGCCACGGCGCACATGAAGCGTAGCATCAGATACTCAACTAGAGCAGTTAATTCGGGGTGCCCCACCCCGACGACCCATCGCCCGGAGTCGGGGCGCACGGGCTAACGACCACCGGCACGGCAGCGGCAGAGCCAGGCAAGTAGCCAACGGGCGACACTGCTCTGCCTCTGCCCCTGTTTCATCAGACTGCGTTTGCGTGTAGATGCATGCATCTGCAGATGCGCCCCCCCCCCCCCCCCCCCCCCCCCCCCCCCCCCCCCCCCCCTCGGGTCAAGACGGGCGCGCCTCGCGTCCGCCGCCGGCCGAGAGGACTCGCTAGCTACCTAATCGGAATTGCTTTCAGAAAGACAGGGACGGATGAGCCCCGGCTCGCCACAAGCGAATGAACAACGGTACAAGCCGTGTCGAAAATTCTGCTGCTGCCGGTATTCTATCGTTGATGTCGACGGAATCCACATATCGGATTCATCATCAGACACTACACTAGGATTTCTGTGTGTGTGTGTGTGTGCAGCGATCATGTTAGATCCATCTTCAGAGTCCTGACGGTCGTCGCTGTAGCTTACGATAACAAGGATCGTCCAAACTCCAAAGGCCGTCTATTAACTTGGCGATGGCGTGGCTGTGAGAGTCTGGCAGCGCACCACAAAAAGCGTGACAACCGGGCAGTTTTGACTCCGGGAGCAACCGCTCTTCGATACAGAGCGCCGACGGCAGCGACGGCCGACGGCGACAGGTGACGCCGACGCTCTCCTTACCAGAGAGGGCATCTCGCCCACCGTTGACTCGTGCACTGTTCCTGCACGGCATGCATATTCCTGGACGAAACGGAAACTATAGTAGAAAGACTCGGAAATTGGGAAGGCCCGTCGAAAGCATTGGCCCAAAATAACAATATACTGGGCCTTTAAAGTTCGCTTCGGCTTTGGGCTAACTTCCAGCGGACTGGAAAGACGCACGGGCCGATTGCCCAAAAAAGGCCGCCGTGCTGGCGAGCTCACAAGTGGGCTGAGCGTACAAGTCTGCAACTGTTTTATTCTTTTCTATTTTTATAGATAAGTGTTCGTGCGTTGCAACGGGTGCAACATAAATTGAATGAGATGTTTGTTAGTCAAGTTAAAATCAAGAATATATCAGTTTAATTTTTCACGTGTATTATACCATGATAATGTCAAGAAACACATTCATTATCGTAATGAATCTGAAATAAAAGCTAGGCTTGGAGTTTGTTGTCTGAAAGTTACGACAAACATCAGTTGCCTCAAAGGCTGAAAATTTATTGCTAGGCATCGAATTGAATTTATCCATGCTCTGCCTTGCCAAAACATATATACTCGGACTTACAATATCCTAGCCCGCACGAGGCATGGCAATAATTTATTTTTTGGGAAAAAAGTATTTGTTGTCAACACGCAACGCGAAGGACAACGAACGAGATTTGGATCACGATCATGATCATTGCGTGGTGATACTCCAATAAATTCCTTTCTCTTCCCATAATTCTCTTTTCGTTTTATTATATTTTATTTACTTGCCTTAGAGTGTCTTCATGCGGTGATTATTTGTCTGCCGGTGATTCCGTGAGTTTTATTCCATTTTATTTACTTGTCTTCCAGTGTCTCCATGCAGTGATTATTTGCCTGCCGGATATGGATCACATGAGATGCGGTGATTATTTGCCTGCCGGATATGGATCGCATGAGTGTTTTGGTCCTGCCGGGTAGATGTTGACAATTTGTATGTTTTAGTTGTAGAGATAGAGATTATTTACTTGCCTTACAGTGTCTCTATGCGGTGATTATTTTGTTATAAACGATAGGCAATATAAACGACGAAGAACAGTAGATCAAGCACAGGGGACACAAGATTTTAACGTGGAAAACCCTCCCAAGGTGGAATGGAAAAAACCATGGGCACCAACCAGCAAATCTTCACTATATCGGGTGAGGTTACAAACGTCGGGAATTTACAACTTTTCTTATCCCAAGACGACGGCTTGCACGAAGTATATATAGATGGAAAACCCTAATAGGTGATGATCCGTACCGCGGGGGGGGGGGGGGGGGGGGCACCCCCTAGGCGTCCCTAGGTGCGGCGGCGAAACATGATGGACTAATTTCAAGCCTCCGCTTTACTTCGGCCCAAGCCTCCCGGCAACGGGTTTCGCTTCGCTCCGGCAAAAACTAGCCTTTATCTTGTACATAACTGAATTTTGATCACAACTCAACATATTTGCATGTCCGGTGATTCCGTGAGTTTTATTCCATTTTATTTACTTGCCTTCCAGTGTCTCCATGCGGTGGTTATTTGCCTGCCGGATATAGATCGCATGAGATGCGGTGATTATTTGCCTATCGGATATGGATAGCATGAGTGTTTTGGTCCTGCCGGGTAGATGTTGACAATCCATATGTTTTAGTTGTAGAGATTTCTTTTTGCAAAAAAGTTGTCCCAACAAAAAGGACTGCATATTTATATTTCCGTTGCCAATTGCTGTTTGGCATGACTCCTTAGAGCAGATTCTCTATGATAATCACTCCTCTTCATCCAAACAACAAAACTTTACATAGATTCTTTTTTTTCCTATCACGCAAACTTTACATAGATTCTAGTAGGGAGCAGACAAGGATCACTTTCTATTTGATAGCTGTGAGCTCAAAAAAATATGATTCTCACTATTCCTTATTCGATCTCTGCCAAAATCATGCTAGAATGAATTGTCAGCTGCTCCCCACCCTGCTCCATCATCAGAATCAGTTATCGATGAATCATGGTAGCTAGAACTAAAAATCAGGTAGTGGCCAAATAGGAATATGGCGATATTAACATATTGCCACCAAAAGAATTTCCCATACCACCTACTTGAATGGCGGAATTTCTTTTTTTCTAGATAATACTCCTTAAAATCGTAACATTCTCATATGAATTTGGATGAAGATAAAATTTATATAAAAATTATAGAGCTTGATAAGATCTATAATTTTTCTATTTGAAACCATATTGGTGCCAAAATAAATCAATCTAAGATATGAATCCTGTATTAAGCGGCTTATCCTCTATTGAATATCTCAACACCAATATGGTCTTAAACAAAATTGTTGTGAACTATGAAATTATACATCTAGTTGAGAATTATAACTTTGATATAAATTTTACTTTTAGTATAACTAGATGCATACCCCACGCGTTGCTGTAGAAATTTAGAATGATTTAGGCCTTGTTTAAATCTAGGGTGTAAAGTTTTGGGGTGTCATATCGGGTGTCACATGAGGGTGTCGCATGGGGTGTTCGGATACTAATAAAAAAGTAAATTGTAGAATCCGTCAATAATCCACGAGACAAATTTATTAAGCCTAATTGATCTGTCATTAGCATCTGTGTTACTGTAGCACCACAATGTCAAATCATGATTAATTAGGCTTAAAAGATTCGTCTTGCAAATTAGTCGCAAACTGTGTAATTAATTATTTTTTAGTCTATATTTAATACTCTATGGATATGTCCAAACATTCGATAGGATATGAAGTAAACTTTAGGGAGAGAAACTAAACAAGGCCTTATAATGTTATAAATTAATGTTAGTGGATTGTGTGGCATGTTGACGTGGATTGCAAAATGCCTATGTGTCTTGTTTGAAAGCATCTAGGCCCCTAGTTGGGTTTCGGTGATTAATGATAATACGTGATTACTGTGACTAACGTGTGTTTTGTAGAGACAATTAAGTTAGGTCACGGTAATGAAGATTGATTGGGCTATCATGGTGGTCATGCCCCTACGATGGAAATCGTTTCGGTTTTCAAAGGATGGACGACAAGGTTAAGGATGGACTAGTTCTAAGTGACGTTTGGTGTTGAAGAGACACTTAGAGTAGTTTAAGACTTTATTTTTCCTTTGGCCATACTATTAAGGGAGGTATGGATGGGTAGCTTGACCTATGTGAGTCTAGTGGGTTAGGTGTGGTGCACACTTGCTAAATCTAGCACTAGGTAGCTCTTAAAAACCCTTAGATCCATTGGAGCAAACTTCATTCACGTATGATTGAGCGTTGGAAGTGAATGGAGGGTCAAATGCTGACTAGACGCTGGTTTCGGTGTGACCGGACGCTGGCGCAGAGTCCGGTCAATTCATTTGATCAAGGTGATTTCATCTAGTATGACCGGACGCTGAGAGGTGAGCGACCGGACGCTGGGTGCCAGCGTCCGGTCGACTCCAGTAAGGTTCTAGAGAGGGAAATTCATGACCGAACGTGTCCGGTCACAACTTAAACACTAGATTTTTGGGAGAACTGATGGGAGCGTCCGGTCAACTTGACCGGAGCGTCCGGTCACCCTGTAGAGGCACATAACGGTTCATTTTTCAGCCGTGTGTATAAATACTTCCTCTATTCATGTGTGGGGGTACTTTTGCTGATTCCAACAGCTGAGAAACACTCTTGAGAGTGCCAAGAAGAGCAAGGTCCTGGTGAGGTGATTGAGATTTGAGAATCCTAAAGAGAGCCCTCATTAGTGAAAGCAAGAGTAGCAAAGTGTGCATCCATCCTTCTCATTAGGCTTGTTGTGGTCAAGTGAGAGTTCATGCTTGTTACTCTTGGTGATCGCCATCACCTAGACGACTTGGTGGTAATTGGGAGCTTGGTGATCATCCGGCGGAGCTTATGGATGACCCAACTCAAGTTATGAGCGGTTGTGGGTGATTCACCGCGATGGAGTGTCAAAGAATCAACCCGTAGAGAGCACTTGATCCTTGCGCGGATCAAGGGGGAGCTACACCCTTGTGCGGGTGCTCCAACGAGGACTAGTGGGGAGTGGCGACTCTCCGATACGTCGGCAAAACATCGCCGTGTTCCTCCTTCTCTCTTTACTTTGAGCATTTACTTTGAGCAATTTAATTCTTGTCATTTACATTCATAGAATTGCCATGCTAGAGTAGGATTGGAACATAGGTTACTAAACTTTTGTGCGATAGATCAATAGAAACACTTTCTAGGCACAAGGGTTAATTGGACTAACTATAGGGTTTAATTATTGTAAAGAATTTTAGAATTAGCCCAATTCACCCCCCCTCTTGGGCGTCTTGATCCTTTCAATTGGTATCAGAGCCTCATGCTCATGTTTTTAGACTTAACCATCTAGAGAAAGATGTCTCACGGGGATGGTCCTCGTTCTATCTTTGAGGGGGATGATTTTCCTTATTGGAAAATCCGCATGGAGGCGTATTTAGAAGCTCTAGATGTTGGAATACTTAGAGCCATCTCACAAGGCTTCCCAAAACCTCAGGATGCTATACACCTACAAGGCGATGAGGTGAATTATGAGAAATGGAATGCAAAGGCTCGAAATACCATCTTTAGAGGCCTTTGCAAAGATATGTTTAACCGGGTGAGGAACCATAAAGACGCCCATGCACTATGGTCAGATATTTGTGCGCTCCATGAGGGAACAAAGAGCGAGTGTGAGGAACGCTATCATCTTGCCATAAAAAAGCTAAATTCATTTGAAATGCTTCTTAAAGAGAGTGCTAATGAAATATACTCATGCTTGAATATTCTTGTAGAGGAAGTCAATGGGCTTGGACTCACTCAAATGCAACCATCCAATGTTGTAAGAAAGATCTTGAGTGTCCTCCCCATTGATAAATATGGGCATATTGTGACCGTGCTTCATCAAGGTGATCTTTCCACCGCTACACCGACACAAATCTTGGGAAAGATCAATGCTCATGAGATGTACATGCACATCACACCATAAGATGGCTCATCCTCTACTAAGAAGAAATACAAGGACTTAGCATTCAAAGCTAGTCAAGAGAAGGGCAAAGCAAGGCTTGAGTATGAGAGCTCAAGTGATGATAAAATTGATGATGCAAGTCTTGCTTTCATGGTGAGAAGAACCACCAAGATGCTAAAGAAGCTTAACAAGAGTGGCATCAAGTTTGATGGTAAGAAAAAGAAGTTCTTCACTAGCTCTAGAAGGAAGCCAATCTCAGAGATGGATTGCTACAATTATGGAGAACTTAGTCATCTAGCATACCAATGCACAAAGCCCAAGAAAGACAAGTACAAGAACAAGTACAAGGGCAAAAAAGATGACTCAAGTAATGAAGAAGAAGATGAGAAGAAGAAAAACAAGCCATATAAGAAGAAGGATGGCAAGAAGAAGGAATTCCACAAGAAGAAGAAAAGTGGGAAGGCATACATCATCGGTGATTGGCTCACGGACATTGATTCATCAAGTTGCTCATTCGATGATGATAGTGATAATGAGAAGGTGGCTTCATCATCTTCACCGACACCACCGCTATCATCCTCTACACACCTATGGCTTATGGCCAAGGGTGAACGAAAGGTATCAAATGATGATGATAGTAGTAGTGATGATCATGCTAACAATGATGATTGTGATAGTGATAGTGATGATGAAGAATTTGAATCACCTTCATATGATGAACTTGTCAAATTGCTACACAAATATACTAGGATCATTAGAAAGACTAGAGCTAAGAATGTCAAGCTAGAAGCTAAGAATGATTCCCTTTTAGCTAAATGTGATATACCCAAAAAGGCTAGTGTTGAGCTTAGAGAAGCAAATGATGCTATATCATCCAAACTCAAGGAGCTTAAATCTTCTAAGAAAGAGCTTAAAGAAAAACATGATAAACTTGAGAGGATACATAATGAGCTCATCACTAGCCATAATATGCTAAAAGATGAATATACAACTCTCAAGATTAATCATGACAATCTTGTCATTGCTCAAGAATATTTATCCAATGAGCCACATGATGCTACTAACGATGTTGTTAAGATTGATATAGCTACATCATGTGATGATTTGATCATTGAGAGCATTGAGCAAAGTTCTAGTAGCAAGGGCAAGCAAGTGGTTGAGACCGATAACTATGATGAGTATGTCAAGCTCAAGAATGACAATGAAAAGCTAAAGAAAGATCTTAAAGAGCTCAAAACCACCAACACTATAGTGCTAGAAACTCTTGATCATGATGGTGATTTGATTCTTGAGAATGAGAAGTTAAAAGAAGAGAACAAGAAGCTAAAGGAAGAGAAAAACAATGATGCACTCAAGGAAGAGAACAAGAAGCTCAAATTGGAGAAAGAGCATCTCAAGATTGGATTGAGCAAGTTCACAAGAGGCAAGCATCTTCAAAGTGAGCTACTAATGAACACTGTCATGAAGATGGATAGAAGTGGCATTGGATACTTAGCAAACCAAGAGAAGAAGGCTCAAGCTCAACAACAACACAAGTCAAAGACAAAGCCAAAGAGATGTTTTGAGTGTGGTCAAGAAGGCCACTTTGCCCATGAGTGCCAAACTCCACCACCACAACCTGTGCCCAAGCATGCTAGATCTTTTGCTTTCAATGCTCATTACATGCTTAGAAAGGATTCTAGTGGAAAGATGAAAGTCATGTTCTTAGGACCTTTCAATAAGAATAGGCCTAAGAAAATTTGGATAGCAAAGTCACTTGTTGAGAAGGTGAAGGGCCCTCAATAAGTTTAGGTTCCTAAAGCTTGATCTCTTGTGTGTAGGTGAACTATAAGACCAGTAGAAGTCATTGTGTTATTGATAGTGGTTGCACACAACATATGACCGGTGATCCTCGTATGTTCACCTCACTAGATGAAGAAGTAGATGGACAAGAAAGAATCACATAATTCAAAGGTCAAGGTTAAAGGATTGGGCAAAGTGGCAATATCAAATGATCATTCTATCTCAAATGTGCTATATGTTGCTTCATTGAGCTTCAACTTGCTATCCATTGGACAATTGTGTGATCTTGGTTTCCAATGCTTGTTCATCGAGAAGGAAGTTGTTGTATCTAAGAAGGATGATGATCAAGTGATATTCAAAGGATTTAGATACAACAACCTATATTTAGTGGATTTCACCTCCGAAGATGCTAACTTGAAGATATGCCTATTCACCAAAACAACACTTGGGTGGCTATGGCATAGAAGACTTGCTCATGTTAGAATGAGCTCACTCAAGAAGCTAATGAAGAATGATTTGGTGAGAGGGTTGAAGGATGTGAAGTTTGAGAAGGACAAGCTTTGTAGTGCATGTCAAGCCGACAAGCAAGTTGCAAATACTCATCCAACAAAAGCTTTCATGTCAACCACAAGAGTGCTAGAACTTCTTCACATTGACTTATTTGGACCAACAACATACAAGAGCTTGGGAGGAAATCTTTATTGTCTTGTGATTGTTGATGACTATTCAAGATACACAAGGGTATTCTTCCTTCATGACAAATCTAAAGTTGCATCATGCTTCAAGAAGTTTGCCAAGAGAGCACAAAATGAATTTGAAGTGAAGCTCAAGAAGATTAGAAGTGACAACGACAAAGAATTTGACAACACAAACATAGAAGCCTATTGTGATGAAGTTGGGATCAAGCATGAGGTCTCCGCAACATATACTCCTCAACAAAATGGTTTAGTTGAGAGAAAGAATCGGACATTGATCACACTAGCAAGAATGATGCTTGATGAGTACAACACTCCGAAGCTCTATGGGTGGAAGCTATCAACACCGCATGCTATGCATCCAACCGCCTATTCGTTCAAAAGTTTGTTGGCAAGATACCTTATGAGTTGCTCAATGGGAAGAAGCCGGACGTCTCCTTCTTTAGGGTGTTTGGTTGAAAATGCTACATCTACAAGAAGCGGCAACACCCAGGGAAGTTTCAAAGACGTTATGATATTGGTTTTCTTGTTGGTTACTCATCAAAGTTCAAAGTATATAGAGTATTTAATCATACCACCGGCTTGGTTGAAGAAACATATGATGTTGAATTTGATGAATCTAACAGCTCCCAAGGAGCACATGAGAATCTTGATGATGTAGGTGATGAACCATTGAGGGAGGCCATGAAGAATATTCCAGTTGGAGACATCAAGCCTAATGTTGATGAAGATGATGTACAAGTGATCAATCCACCTTCTTCATCAAGTGTGCCACAAGATAGTGAAAAAGATGGGAGAGTAGAAAATGAAGACACTCATGTCTCCCATGAGAAAATAGTGGTACAAGCACAAGATGTTGATGCTCCACAACCTTCCCCTCAAGTGGTTGATAGAAGAAATTCACCTCTACTACAAGCTCATCCACAAGATCTCATCATAGGGAGTCCATCAAACGGATTAATGACTCGATCACAAAAGCTTGCTTCATTTATTGAACATTACTCTTTTGCCTCTTGCTTTGAGCCTGTTAAGGTAGAAGAAGCTCTTCAAGATCCAGATTGGATAAACGCCATGCATGAAGAGTTAAACAACTTCACCCACAATGAGGTGTGGACTCTTGAAGAGCGACCACAAGGTGCAAGAGTCATTGTAACAAAGTGGGTGTTTCACAATAAGCAAGATGATCAAGGTGTTGTTGTGAGGAACAAGGCAAGACTAGTTGCAAAGGAGTTCTCTCAAGTTGAAGGTTTAGATTTTGGAGAGACCTTTGCACCGGTTGTAAGACTAGAAGCCATCCATATCCTCCTTGCATATGCATCACATCATGAAATGAAACTATATCAAATGGATGTGAAAAGTGCATTTTTAAATGTCTTTATTAATGAACTAGTCTATGTTGATCAACCTCCCGGGTTTGAAGACCCTAGATATCCTAATCATGTTTATAGGTTGTCCAAGGCGTTATATAGGTTTAAGCAAGCCCCAAGAGCTTGGTATGAGCGCCTTCGGGACTTCCTCATTGAGAAGTGCTTCACCATTGGGAAGGTCGACACCACACTATTCACCAAGAAGCTTGATAGACATATCTTCATTTGTCAAGTGTATGTTGATGATATCATCTTTGGATCATCAAATGAAGATTCTTGTAAAAAGTTTGGTGAATTGATGTCGAAAAAGTTCGAGATGTCAATGATTGGAGAGCTTACATTGTTTCTTGGTTTTCAAGTCAAGCAAATGAAAGAAGGGATTTTTATCTCTCAAGAGAAATATACAAATGATCTTCTCAATGGATTCAAGATGGATGAATATAAGCCAATCAAGACACCAATGCCAACTAATGGACATCTCGACCTAGATGAGGGAGGTAACACGGTTGATCAAACTCTCTACAGCTTGGTGGTGATTGGGAGCTTGGTGATCATCCGGCGGAGCTTGTGGATGACCCAACTCAAGTTATGAGCGGTTGTGGGTGATTCACCGCGATGAAGTATCAAAGAATCAACCCGTAGAGAACACTTGATCCTTGTGCGGATCAAGGAGGAGCTACACCCTTACGCGGGGTGCTCCAACGAGGACTAGTGGGGAGTGGCGACTCTCCAATACCTCGGCAAAACATCGCCGCGTTACTCCTTCTCTCTTTACTTTGAGCATTTACTTTGAGTAATTCAATTCTTGTCATTTACATTCATAGAATTGCCATGCTAGAGTAGGATTGAAACATAGGTTGCTAAACTTTTGTGCGGTAGATCAATAGAAACACTTTCTAGGCATAAGTGGTTAATTGGGCTAACCGTAGGGTTTAATTATTGCAAATAATTTTAGTATTAACCCAATTCACCCCTCTCTTGAGCATCTTGATCATTTCATTACTGACGTAGACATCACAATTGCATATGCTAGTGAGTTTTAATTGCATATGATAGCGCATCACTGAGATGGACAACTTATATGTTGAGACATATCGCTAGTGAAGTTTAGAATTATTAGATATAGAGATAGAGATAGAGTATCTCTAAACGTCAAAGTCTTTTTATGTGACCTCACATGAAAATAAAATTTATATGAAAACAACCACGCTCGATGAGATATAGAATTTTTTTCATTTAAAGTCATACAAGTGCTGAAATCATCGAAACTAGCGTATTGATTATTTTGGTACTAAAGTTGCTTCAAACGGAATTTATTTAAACTGCAACAATATAGACCTACGCTCTGTTCGTTTAGGCTTGTTTGACTTATAAGCCATTGCTGAAAGTACTGTTGACTGATTTAGTGTGAGAGGAAAGTACTGTTCGTTGGCTGACAAGCCATAGCTTATAAGCTAAATATGACCGAGCGAATATGCTGCTGGATGGTCTCTATAACTTTTATATAATTTTAAGGTACACTGCCAGAAAAAAAAAGAATAAGAATGGGCTCTATACTCACTATTTAGAACTCAGATTCTCATTATGAGAATGAGATAGTATGCAAATGTTTTGTTGGGATAGTTAATTTTAAAAACGAATGTTAGTTTAAAATATAAATTATAAATTATAAATCAGTGGTACCATCACTCTGTTCACTTGATCGTACCAGTAATACTTATCAGTCATGATATAATATTTTTCTCTTGCAAAACCGTATCAGAGACGGCTTATAACCCACGGGAACATGTGCATGTCTGCCCGGCACGGCACCGCCGCACCGTCGCGGCAGGGGCGTGCGCTGCGCGGACCTCGGACGGAGGCGTCACGCGGAGTCACCAGGGGCGCAGCTGCGCAGGCCCCTGGCAACGGCATGCGCGGCCGCCGCTGCCCGCCTTGCGTGTGTGCGGCTCGATCGGCGCAGACCCGCAGTCACTCAGGCGGGACTGCGCGTTGGTGTCGTCACTGTGGCCGATGCCCGATGGCAGTTTGGCTGCCAGTTTCGTTGGCACTAGAAAAACCAGGCGCGGCCTGGATTGAGTCCGTATAAGTAACAGCCATCAATGTGTGTGTGTATATATATATATATATATATATATATATATATATATATATATATATATAAGAATTCATGTGGAAACGTTTTTAAGTACAACACTGTATGCCTAGTATTTGAGTCCATCCCAATTTATTTTACATAATTATGTGTGAATGTTCTCAATAAATATAAAGCTTTCAGTAGTTTGGCTTTTTAACTTCTGAGTGGCTGTAGAGCACTTTTTTAATACAAATTGTGTGTGTGTGGGGGGTGGTGGTGGGGGCTGTTTCAGTATATACAGAAGCTTTTTAAAAGTATTACGCTCTAGTAATATTTCGATAATGGAATTGCACACTTAAAATTTAGAACTTTTTTTCTTCCACAAAAGGTTGAGGAGCATAAGTATGAAAAGCAAATTGAGAAGGCCAAGTGGTCACTATACTTCGTCTGTTTCATCACAAAGCTTGCAACTATGTTGTTTCATTATCTAAAATGTGGAATTTTATATGGATCTTGTCATGTGCGGTCAAGTAGGACTAAGAAAGGGAACAAACATTTATCTTCGTAGTATGAACATGTCCTTGCTGACTGCTCAGGCACGCAGGAGGTTGAAGTGTAGGATCCATTCGCTTGTCTTATGAGCCGTACTATTTCAGCGAACGAATAACGTTTTTCTCTCATAACAAATTAGCGAACAGTACTTTCAGCCATGACTTTTCAGCGAAGCGAACGGGACAGTAGTACTGTAGTAGTGAATGGGCGTTAGAAGCTAGGAGCTCTTCAGCCGGCGTTGCATCTCCATCTCTATGCAACATGGTCTTCACATGGGCCAGTGTCATCGATGCAACATGGTCTTCACATGGGCCAGTACCGTCCTTTTCTCCACGGAAAGGGCCTTGAGCATTGCTGTCGTCTTGAGTAAGCTCAAGCTAGGTGGGACATTCTGTTGAACGGTAGGCACACGAGTCGTGTGAAGCTCGTGTGTCGAGACGCTCATGGCTATCGGCTGTTGCTGTGCGTGAAGAGCCTTGTGCTGTGGACCTAATTTTTTATAATTTGGTCTTTTTTTTAAGAAAATTTTTGTTTGCCCCTAGAGACGTAAACTCATCTTTGGACCCTGGGATCGACGTCATGACTCATGACTCCAATGTAACACGTCTCGGCGCCACAGATCTTGGCTCCGAGGTGCCTGGCCATGCACAACAGGCCATCCTAGATGGCATTGACATGGCCGGTACCTCAGAGCCATAGATCTTGGCTCCGACCTCGGCACCCATAAATGTAGTAGGTAGGACAAATGGCATACCTCCTGTTGACGGTTGAACACATGACTTATCCTCCCACTCACCAACCTATGTCGGGTCATGTCAGTGTTTCGAGTTACCACCAACAAGTAAATTTCTAATATTGTGCGTCTGGCTTGGATGGTGTGCTAAGAGGACACGAGGTTTATATTGGTTCGGGCAGAATGTCCCTACGTCCAGTTCGTTACTGCTGCTCGTGTTACTAGCACTGAAAGTTCGTAGTATGGGTTACCAACGGTTGAGAGAGGGACATGTCCCAAGTCTCTGGTGAGAGGAATGAATGGATGCCGAGAGCCCGGTCGCTTCTCGGCTGTATGCTTATGTGTTCTAATAGGTTCCGGGTTCGAGTCCGAATCGGTGTGATGTGTTTCGATGCGATCGATTCGAGTCTCGTCGAGTCCAGTCCATAGGATGCCCTGCATGAGCATCATACTTATGTGTAAATGTGTGTAATATAGGGTATAAAACAATATACAGAACTTGAAACGTTCATTTGAAACACGAAATGAATGTTAAATTTCTGGTTGCGTTGTATTACTTAGGGTTCTAAATGAATTTTTATTGAACAGAAATGCTATAGAACGAATATGCGAAACTTTAGTAAAGTTTGTAGCATGAACTTCGTAGGTGACGATGAAATATGTGCGGTCGAGAATGGGATTCGCTAGATAGCTTACTTAATAGCTTGAAAATGGAATTCGACACGAAACCGTTTGAAACTTAGTCAATTTTCGTAAGTCAGAAAATGGTTCGACGAAGCTAAGTTCGACGATTTGTATAGGGGAATCGGGTTAAGCAGTGGCATAGTCTTATGGTTGGGTTTAGTAGCTTGATATACCATCTCGAGCGTAAAATAGTTGGTTTAGCATTTGGATCATTGAGTTGGATGTTTGGGATGCTTTAAAAACTGTGCACGGCACGTTACCGCTGGCTGCTGCGTTTAGCCACGATCACCCCTACCTCGGCTTGGCACGCTGCGCTGGTTCACCGACGTGCACACGCACCGCTGCACGGGCCTGCCTCTAGCCCTCGTCACCTGCACCGCACATCGCGCCTGGCAGACCCAGCCACTCTGCCGCCGCCGACGTCGCGTCCGCCTGAACCGTCCTGTCGCCTAGTGCTCGTCTGTGTGGGACCATGTCCGCATTGCTGTCCTTGGCTGGCCTATGGCTTGGCTAGCTTGGCTGCTGTTGCGCGGTGCCACTGATGCCCACTGTCGCATCGCGCTGTGGCTCGGTCACTGTTGCTGTTGACCTTCATAGCTGCACACGCGTGAGCTTGCCTCGCCTGCCTCTGCCATCATGTCTGAGCTTGATGTGACGCTACGTGGAAGCCTCTCCCTATCCGGCGTTGTCCACTGCGGCGCAAAGGATCGAGCCACCGTCGGCTTGCGTGTTTGGCAGTGCGACCAACCGTCTGGAGCACATTTTGTTGTTCCCCACCGCCCTATAGCCCGTGCGCAATTGAACACCGAGTTGACAGCCATGTCTTGCCACGGCAGCAATAGGCCAAGCCATGTCGACTTTCCCCTATTCCGCTGTCGCCATGGTCGCCGAGCCACGCCTTTCAATTCAGTCTGGAGGAGCCACCTCGGTTCAATTAACTCAGTGCACAGCTTCGTGGGGTTGTCACCCAGCCACCTGACCCCACCGCACTGTGATCCTTACTGTGTTGTGCTCCAATTTGGAGTTTTCCTCTCGCCGGGTTGTTAAGACCGTCATGGCACGCGTCGACGGCCAGCCCCCTTTCCAGAGCTGCTCGCGTCCAATTAGTTGCACCGCCAGCTTCGCCTCCACCGACTCGTCCCCCTACGCACCTTTGCCTAATCGCTACCACCGCCTAGCCATCCTTGACGTAGCTGTGCCACCGCCGTGTGCCACCGCACCATTTGTGCGCACACGACCATCTCGGCTCGAGCTTCCTCTAGTCAGTCCACCAGTCTGGTAGGTTTGGGGTGAGTCGCCGAAGCCCATTCTTGAGCTCGTTTATGTTGTCGATGCCTTGGCTCACGGGAACGTGGTCGCCGCAGCAGGTAGGAGTCCGCCGTCATGGAGGGGGCTCGGGACAGCAACTCCGTTCACCGCTTCGCCGCCCATCACTTTGGATCTACGCCTAGGTGAGCATTGGCTCGAGATTGGGGGCAGGGATGGGCTAGTCTGGCCAGCGTAACCGCTCGGTGCTAGCGCCATCGCGCCGGTGTGTGCGCAGGTGGCCGAGGGTGTCGTCGTTGCAAAGATGGTTTATTCCAAGGGCTTATCTGTGAAGTAGTTGTCTGTAGAAACAGTGCCATTGGTCTCAGGGTGATTTGCCGATAGGTCAAGGACATTTTCACAAAACGGCCATCGCGTGCGGGCCGCCACCACACCGTTCGTGCACACACTGCCATCTTGGCTCGAGCTTCCTCCGGTCAGTCTGCCACGTCTAGTAGGTTCGGGGTGAGTCGCTGATGCCCATTCTTGAGCTTGTTTACATTGTCGATGCCTTGGCTCATGGGAACGTGGTCGCCGCCGCTGGTAGGAGTCTGCCATCGTGGAGGGGGCTCAGGACAACAACTCTATTCGCCGCTTCACCGCCCATCGCTTCGGGTCTACGCCTAGGTGAGCATCGGCTCAAGATTGGGGGCAGGGAGGGGCTGATCTGGCTGGCGTAACCGCTCGGTGCCAGCGCCACCGCGCTGGTGCGTGCGCGGGTGGCCGAGGGTGTCGCCGTTGCGAAGACGGTTAATTCCGAGGGCTTATCTGTGAAGTAGTTGTCTATAGAAATAGTGCCATTGGTCTCAGGGTGATTCACCAGTAGGTCAAGGACATTTTCACAAAACGGCCATCGCGCGTGGGCCTCCCCGTCGTGGGCCGGCGTCGCTTGGCTGGGCCGTGCCCCCACGTGGGCCGCACCGTGCGTAGCGCGCACATTGCGCTAGACTGGGTCGAGCCGCGCGCATTTGGGCCGCGCAATAGAAATCGGTTTTTCATTTTCCAGTAAAGTAGTAAATGCTTATTCAATTTAGTTTTTGAGCTAAACTTTGATAATTTGTAGTAAATTCTGTAGATGTCCAAAAATAGTGAAACAAAATTTGTTAGGTTCACAAAAATGCCATCTATCTGTTAGTGTAGTTAGCTTACAGTTAGCTATGAGAATGATAGATTCGTAAATTCAATTTAGAAAGCTTAGTATTATTTAGCTTAATATTTGTAGGAATTATTGTGGCAAATTGGTGATAGCCTTAGCTATGAAACTTTTACAATAGGCTCATTAGATTGTTATATACTTGCTATAAATTTTGTAGCCCTAGAGTAGGTTGATAAATAGAGTAGCTATTATCCTTGTTTTGTCATATATCGAGTAAATTGGTATTAGGAGTAAGAATACTTTTAGTTGCTATGATAATGTATGCCATGCTTCATACTTGTTAGTGGTAACAGTAGGTAACTTAGTACCTTAGTCGGTAGCACTAGCTTAGTAGTTGATAGAGGTATTTTTATTTTGAGAGTTATTGTTGTCGTGTTGCTAAGTGTTGCATCATCATTTCATGCATGTAGATTACGAGTTGGTAGAGTCCATACCTGTGGACGAATAGGACTATGAGGAGGTCATTGAGGAGTACGAGGAGGAGATCCTCATGCAGGAGGGAGCCCCGGAGCCTTTTGGTGCTGACTTTGTTGACCCACCGCCTGCCCAAGGCAAGCCCGGTGTATAACCCCTATTTTTAATGATCACTAAATATATATATATATATATATATATATATATATATATATATATATATATATATGATGTGCATTTACGTTACAGGTATTTTATGGGAACTACATGCATAAATATATCTACCTATGAGTCCTACTAGTACAAGTCGAGTAGCTGCTATGCTCAATATTTCGGTAGCGCGAGTAACCTGCCGTTACTCGCAATAGGTGATAATTATGGTCACTCATGATAAAATGGTGGAAAAGAAAAGTGGTAACCGAGCAGGGATATGGTTCGGATAATGGTGGGTGTAAGAGGTTGTGTCCTACGGCCAACATGGCATAGCTTGGTTACACTTTTTCCCTGTCTGTGTTGGTTAAGGATCGGTCGTTGCATAAGGCTCTAGGTAAGTCACAGATTTATTATCCTGAGCACATACTTGGGTATGGGCACAGGGAAGACTCATTGCTCTCTTGTCGTGGATCCGGCTCTTTCCGGACCATCTGATTGGAGGTCCTTGCACCACACTGAGTCCGGGACTCAGGAGTGGGGGTTTGGAGTCTAAGTTTGGACAGAGACCTAGACACCCAGGATAGGAGGGTGATGGGTTAGTCCTGCTTGTGCCTGGGATACAAGCAGGGCATGTGTTTTTAAGGTACCCAGCTGGGGGCATTGATTCACGAATCACTGGGTGATCCAGTATGGCTTGTCTATGGTTTAGCATCGTAGTAAGAACTGAAAGATAGAAGGTGATGAAATGGACTGATTGCTCAACTCTTGCTTGAAAGTAGAACATGTGCTTACATAGAATGGCTAGATAATAACTTAATATGGCTATTAATAATAACATAAATAAGGACTCACTATTAGTACTGCTTTCTGCAAAAAGAAAACCAACAAACCATAAAGCTCATCATATTCCATGGAGTCGGGAAATTATTCTCACTAGTCGATTAAGTCTTGCGAGTACATTGTGTACTCAGGGTTTATTTACCCCTGTTGTAGGTAACACATGAGGAGTACCTTTGTGTGGATGATTCATCTGGTGGGCATAGGTTGATCCTTGTTCTTTATCGCTAGATGTTTATTTTCAATTCCGTTGTTTAATATTCCACACTCTAACATTTGGCAATGTAATAAGGAATTTCTAAGAACTTTGGATGTATGAAATGTATTAAGTATTGTAACTCATTCTCATTATTGGATCATTGGGGAAAAATGTGGATCTTTCGGGTTCTCCCTTGGGGTGTGCCCGATAGATACCGCCCGTTGTAGCATGCTTTCGGGGTGCTTAGTGTCTTGTGGAAGATGAGCGCCTCTATAAGTGTGTTATTTAGGGCGGTTCTGCCACAGGTGCACTACGGTAGCCTAGTCGACGTGGATGTGACATTCATCACAGAATTGGAGGAACTTCTTCTCGGTGAACTACGTGCCGTTGTCCATGATAATGGAGCTCGGTACTCCAAAGCGATGGATGATATCAAGGAAGAACAACACGACTAACTCAGACTTGATCGCGGAGATCGGTTGGGCCTCTATACACTTTGTAAACTTGTCTATGGAGACAAGCAGGTGGGTATAGCCCCTAGGCGCTCTTTTGAGAGGTCCGACCAGATCGAGCCCCTAGACCACGAACGACCACATGATGGGGATCTTCTGGAGTGCTTGGGGCGGTAGGTGGGTCTGTCGAGCATAGTACTGACACCCTTTGTAGGTGCGCACAATCTGTTCGGCGTTGGCTACTGCAGTTGGCCAGTAGAAGCCTTGACGGAATGCATTTCTAACCAGGGTTCTAGGTGCGACATGGTGACCACAGATCCCACCATGGATATCGCTCAGCAACTGCTTCCCCTGATCGATGGGGACGCAGCGCTGTAGGATCTCGGTGTGGCTTCGCTTGTAGAGTTCACCCTCAACAAGGACAAAAGACTTGGCATAATGGATGAGCCACCGAGCTTCCATCTTGTCCATCGGCAGTGCCTCATAGAGAAAGTCATTGAGGTAAGGCGTCCTCTAGTTGGCCAGAGGGTCAGGCTCTATCGTTGGATCCTCATCAAGTTTCATGACTTTGGGGTCGGATGGAGCCGATGGATAGTTAGCCCCTGAGCCCAGGGAAGGTGTGTAACACCCCGGTGTTACCCAAGCATTTAGGCACTACAAATCATGAACATAATACATCATCAAGCATCATAATCATACATGCATAATCATGTTAAATAATTACTGAAACAATGCTTTGAAACATATGAAACATGCTCGTGAAACATGTATGTTGCATTACTGTTTAAATGAACCGGGGTCGTGTTTGTGCTTGTAATGATGTTTAACATGATTGTTTGGGAGTACAAATGACTTAGAAATGTTTCACATGCATTTTGGAGCAAGGTTGGTATTCAAATTTTCCCAAATTTTGCTTTTGAAAATAATCTTCCAAAATACGGTTTTGAAATTAAATTGACCTTAATTTTGTAATTCAAAATCTAGTGGGAATTAGCCCTAGCTCCTTTTGACAAAGTTGTAGAGAATAAATTTTAGAGCAACTTTTATTTTTGGGCTAAAGTTTGAAACTGATTGAAATTGCTAAAAAATTGCATTTGAGTGTAATAGGAATAGAAAATAAATTGAAAAATTCGATTTGCGATTTGCTTCTTACTGGGCCGCCGCCTCCCTTCTGGCCTAGCTGGCAAAGCTGGCCCGTAGCGCTCCCGCCCCCGCTCCCGCGCCGCACGCTTTGCCGGCCCAGGCCCACGCCATGCCTCCCACTCGCCCGCGCCCACGCTCCGACCACGCCAGAACGCGCGAGCCGTGTGGCGGCCATGCGCCGGCGAGATCGCCGCGCGGCACCGCCGGCCTGCCCCGTTCCGACCGGCTCCCGCCCCGCCTTCAAGTCCCCCTGTCCGAGCCTCCCTCTCCATTTTTGCTCTCTCCCATTTTCCTCTCACGCGCCAGCAGCAGAGCACGCGCTCGCCTCCGCCACCGCCCGCACCAGCGCCTCACCGGAGTTGGCTCGCCTGGCCACCCTAGCTCGTCGTCGACCGCTCCATCTCGCCAGCAGCTCCGCCTCCACCTCGCGCACCCTGTGCTCGTGTCGGTTCACCTCGGTAAGCTTTCATCGGCCGTGAATCGCTCACCGGAGTGAGCTCCTCCTCGCCGGAGTGCTCCGCTCCGTGGACCTCGCCCCTCCATCCTCCTTCTCGCTCTCTTTTCTCACGCACGAGCACCGTACCGCGTCACCGAGGCTCCCGAGCGCCTCCACTCACTGTGCCGTGGACAGGGACGCCCCACCGGCGATGACCCGTGCCGTCGCTCTGCCATGCACGGCAGCGGCCGGCTTCCCGAGCTCCTTGGCCCATGCCACGGGCACCGTTGGGTTCGCGCGAGGGTGACGAGCACGTTGGTCACCTTCATTGGGCCGGAGACCTCACCGTCGGCGAGATCTCAGCGGTCCGCCGCCTCCTCTGTCCCATGTGCCTGCCAGGTGGGGCCTGCCTGACGCGGGAGCCCACCTGTCTGTCGCTCGGTGTGTGTGTGTGTGTGTGTTCAGATCCGGGTGGATCTAGCATTTTTGAACCGGGATTTTCAGAAAGATTAAAAGAAATGATTTACATATTTTAATTAAATGCTTTGGAAATTCATAACTTGCTCAAAATAGCTCCAAATTTGTTGAAATAAGTTTTGCTAGGTTTCTTGTGACTAGATCTATCTGTTAAAAATATTGCATGTCAAATTTGTGATACTTTTCTATGTAGCTTTATTTAAATTGAATAAATGCTGATTTCTTAGAAAATGTCTAGTAAATAGAATAATTATCAGAAAAATATGGTTCTAGTTTTGTTAATCTCCTTTAGTGATGTACTTTGTAGGAAAAAGATATGTCATGCATGTTCTGTAGAGAAATATTGATGTGTAGTTCAAGTGCCTTTAATTGATGATGTTTGTTATTTTAATAGAGAGCAAAAAATTGTATAAAACACTTGTATGATAATTTTTGTGTAGTGATTGTTTACTGTGTATAACATAGGAAAAATATTAAATCTGTTGTTTGATACTTTTCATAATATAAAGTATTTTCATGCTCATATTTATGCCCTAGCTTGTCATTTTTGTGTAGGCTATTTTACTTATCCAAATGCCATTAAAATTTTATGGTAGTCTACTTAGAGTAGTACTATGCTACTGCAATTTTCTCAGATTTTTATGAGCACCAAAAATATATGTTGCTGTTGTAGCCCTAGTTTAAAATGAAATAAAATAATCTTCTTAATGCATGTTTAGTTAATAATGTTTGCTTTGGTGTATCTTTGAAGCATCTTAGCTTGCTGTGGTGACTTGGCATGTTAGTACAGTGGTTGTAGTAGTAGTATAGTAGTACATGTTCTTGGATGATGTTGGCTACCTTGTGGAAGAGCTTTACTTCTACTATGTCCAATAAAGTTAAACATGTTCATCTACATTCCATGCATCATGATCATTTCATGTCATCTCTCCGATGAACCTATGCATGAGCACTTAAACATCTGCATCATATAGGATCACAGGAGGAGTTGCTAGTAGCAGTTCAGGAAGAGCAGACCGGGACAGATCCACAAGAAATCCAGGCACAGGGGGTGCTAGAGGAAGAGGTGCAAGGAGAGGACTTGCCTGAGTGCATGGGATCATCAACCTAGTTCGTTCGAACGAGGCAAGCCCCAGAGCATTCTAAGTCTCCTACTTTATAAAAGCAATTCTTTCTATATATGCGTTTATATATTGTTGCATTAAGTTGTAGGAGTTGATTGAAACCGTTGATGCATTTATTACTATCCTTGCCTACCTTATTACCTTTTTACCCTGTTAGGTCGGGATCGAATAACTGCTTAGCCTTGCTTAGACTGATAGCGATCGGTGATTTTTGGTCACCTACATTTATAGGTGGTTACTGGAAGAATTTAGCTATGTAAAGAATGATATCCTGGAATTAACCATGTGTGATGGATAATTGGAGACCAGACAGAAAAGTTGGAGGCAACCGGACAGGGTTCTGGGTGCTGTTAGTTTTCTGTCTGTGTCGATTAAGGACCAATCGTTGCTCGTCCCTCTTGTCATGTTGAACGTATGCCTCACATTTAGCTGGCCGAATAAAGTACCTTTCGACCACGAAGCTAGTGACACTATTCGAGCCGGGATAAACTCGGATTGGTAGACTGGTGCTGCTGGGGGTATGACGGGGACGCAAAGAGTGAGCCCAAGGTGCGTCCTGGCTGTCGGGTGGTCCCTGGGTAGTACGGTCCATGACTATTATCCCGCGGCTACTTGGAAAGTGTCATTAGTGATATGTAGCTCACTTGATCGGTGAGTGTGGTTTGTGTGAGAAATAAATCACCAGCTAGTTAGAAATCGATTCGAATCGCCATCGCTCCTGGATAGTGAGCACTTGACTCGAGCTACAGCATCGTAGTAATTATGATGGAACACTAATGGTTATCTAGATGGTATGGGATATGCTAAATCTAAGTTGGTAACTAGATGTTATTGGTTAATCAAGTGATTGCTATAGTATAGGTGCTTACCTAGATGGATAGGTCATAATAAAGATGATGCAAAGTACTTAAAATGGTTTCTTCATGATATCTTATGCTTTTCGCAAACGAGTCAGCTAGCCCACTAAAGAAAGCCTTGCATAATCCTTGGTGTCGCTTTATTTTGGTTTGAGATGGGTAAGTCTAGCTGAGTACCTTTTCGTACTCAGGGCGTTGTTCCCATTGTTGTTGTAGATGGTCAAATGTACTACGGTTATTGCATTAACTGCCTGTACCCGACGATGGGCGACAACTAGGACCAAGGGCAATGGTCACTCCATATCTCTCATCTGATGCTTTTGTTGGAGATGATTACCTACTGGCACTGTATTTGAACCAAAAGTGCGTGTGTGGCTTTAAAACTATTTGCTTCCACTATTTCAGTTTGAACTTGGGTTGTAATAACTTTATGTTCTAAACTCTGATGTATCCAACTGTCATTGCGAACTTTATGTAACATGTGATGGTAATTGCTAAACTTATACAATCTTGGTTTGTATGTCGATTGGTTTGAAATCCTTCATGGTTTCACGGACTACCGGGTTATACGGGCTTAAGTTTGCTAAATTATCTGCTTCGGCGGAAGAATTTCTTACTTAATCTCGTATAATTGGTCGGTTCTGTTACAAGGTGGCTCGTCATCGGCTTATTCCGGCTCCTCGTAGCAGACCAGGGTTTGTGCTGATCGCTAGCGAAGATGCCTGTCGGCACCGCTTCTTGGCCTAACGCTACCTTCGCCAGCATGTCGGTCGCCTCATTGAGATGCCTCAGGATGTGATTGAGCTCGAGGCCATAGAACTTGTCCTCCAGCTGGCGAACCTCTCGGCAGTATGCAACCATCTTGGCACTATGGTAGCTCGACTCCTTCATGACTTGGTCGTTAACTAGCTAGGAGTCACCCCAAACATCGAGGCATCAAATACCGAGCACGATGGAGATGCGCAGGCCATTGACGAGCACCTCATATTCGGCCACATTGTTGAAGGAGGGGAAATGGATGTGAACCATGTACCTCATGCATACCCCAAGGGGTGAAACAAAGACCAGCCCTATGCCGACGCCTTTCTTCATCAGTGATCTGTTGAAGTACATCATCCAGTACTCTTGGTTGACGACCGCTGGTGGCATTTAGACCTCGGTCCACTCTATAATGAAATCAGCTAGCACTTGGGACTTGATGGCCCTCTTGGGGGCATACGCAATGTCTTGACCCATCAGCTCAAGTGCCCACTTCGTGATCCTTCCCATGGCATCCTAGTTTTGGATGACCTCGCCGAGGGGGAAGGACATCATGACCGTCACTGGATGTGACTCAAAGTAGTGGCGCAATTTCCTCATGGCGATAAGGACGGCATACATGAGCTTCTAGATTTGGGGGTAGCAGGTCTTGGATTTAGAAAGGACCTCACTAATGAAGTACACTAGGTGCTGTACTTTGAGGGCGTGCCCCTCTTCTTCTCGCTCCACCACCAAAGAGGCGCTAACCACCTGCGTGGTGGCCACAATTTAGAGCAGAAGTGGTTCTCTATCTGTTGGAGAAACCAGGATCGGGGCCTTCATCAGAAGCTACTTGTCGACAGAAGATGCTCGGCAGTCCACCAAGGGGTATCCCACGATGGTAGATTTGTCGGTGGGGGTGCGCGTAATCAGGAACCGGATGGTGACACAAGGCGCAGAGACAACGATTTAGATAGGTTCGGGCCGTCTGATCGATGTAATACCCTACGTCTTGTGTCTTTGGTGTATTGTATTGAATACATGATGTCGAGTAGAGGACCCCTACCTCTCCTTATATACTCTGGAGGGGCAGGGTTACAAGTAAAGTATCCTATTTGGTACTATACAATGTCTTGCGGTGCACGCCGAGCAGTGCCGTGCATGCCTTGATCTTGTGGGCCAGGCCACCCCTGATGGTGCGGTCCATGTCTTGGGGGCCATACCCCCATAGCTAGTCCCCGAGCCTGACAGTAGGTGACGTAGTCACATGGTGCCAGGGTCAGAAAGTAGAAGACCAGCCGAGCAGGCAGCTAGTCCCCGGGCGTAGCCTTGAGACGAGAACAAGCACATTCACCGCAAGGTGAATTGTGCCCACTTAGTCCCCGAGCCTGTTGGAAGATGAAGAATGAATCTTGTAGCAGGGTCAAAGAAGTCTGAAAGCTTGTCGACGTCGTCTGACATGCGCATATCAAGACCCCAGACGTGCTGCCCAAGATAAGCACCCTGATCTGAATAGCATAGAGCAGCTTGATAGCACACCAACGAGACGTAGCAAGATCCGAGCACCGAGGAGTCCTCGGCGTAGGCGGCGATGTCCGAGCACCGAGGAATCCCCGATGAAGCTGGCGAGGTGTGAGCATCGAGGAGCGAGGAGTCCCTGGCATCACTGGTGATGTCCGAGCACCGAGGAGCGAGGAGTCCCCGGCATCGCCGGTGATGACCGAGCACCGAGGAGTCCTCGGCGTAGGCAGCGATGTCCAAGCACCGAGGGGCGAGGAGTCCCCAGCGTTGCTGGCGATGACCGAGCACCGAGGAGCGAGGAGTACCCAGCGTAGGTGGCAAGGTCCGAGCACCGAGGAGTCCCCGGCATAGACGGCGATGTCCGAGCACTAAGGAGTGAGGAGTTCCCGGCATCGCTGGTGATGACCGAGCATCGAGGAGCGAGGAGTACCCAGCGTAGGCGGCGAGGTCCGAGCACCGAGGAGTCCCCGACGTAGGCGGCGATGTCCGAGCATCGAGGAGCAAGGAGTCCCTAGCGTCGCTGGCGATGACCGAGCACCAAGTAGCGAGGAGTACCCAGCGTAGGCGGCGAGGTCCGAGCACCGAGGAGTCCCTGGCGTAGGTGGTGATATCCAAGCATCGAGGAGTCCACGGCGTAGGCGGCGATGTCCGAGCACCGAGGAATCCCCGACGAAGCTGGCGAGGTGCGAGCACAGAGGAGCGAGGAGTCCCCAGCGTCGCCAGCGATGACCGAGCACCGAGGAGCAAGGAGTCCCCAACGTAGGCGGCGATGTCCAAGCAATGAGGAGTCCTCGGTGTCGCTAGCGATGACTGAGCACCGAGGAGCGAGGAGTCCCCGGTGTCGCTGGCGATGACCGAGCACTGAGGAGCGAGGAGTCCCCGGCGTCGCTGGCGATGACCGAGGAGCGAGGAGTCCCTAGCATCGCTAGCGATGTTCGAGCAACGAGGAGTCCTCGGCGTCGCTGGCGATGACCAAGCAGAGGAGCGAGGAGTCCCTAGCATCACTGGCGATGACCGAGCACCAAGAAGCGAGGAGTCCCCAACGTTGCCGGTAATGACCGAGCACCGAGGAGTCCTGGGCATTGGCAGCAATGTCCGAGCACTGAGGAGCGAGGAGTCCCCGGCGTCACTGGCGATGACCGAGCACCGAGGAGTCCCCGACATAGGCGGCGATGTTCGAGCACCGAGGAGTCCCCGGCGTCGCTGGCGATGACCGAGCACCAAGGAGCGAGGAGTCCCCGGCGTCGCTGGTGATGACCGAGCACCGAGGAGCGAGGAGTCCCCTGTGTCGCTGGTGATGACCGAGCACCGAGGAGTGAGGAGTCCCCAATGTCGCTGGCGATGTCCGAGCAACAAAGAGTCCCCGACATCGCTGCCGATGACCAAGCACCGAGGAGCGAGGAGTCCCCGGCGTCGCTGGCGATGACCGAGCACCAAGGAGCGAGGAATCCCCAACGTCGCTGGTGATGTCCGAGCACCGGGAGTGAGGAGTCCCCAGAGTCACCGGCGATGACCAAGCATCGAGGAGAGAGGAGTCCCCGGCATCGCTGGCAATGACCGAGCACCGAGGAGTCCCTGGCGTAGGCGGTGAGGTCCGAGCACCGACGTAGCTAACGACGTCCGTGCGGTGAAGTGTGCCCACTTAGTCCTCGAGCACGAAGTATCCATGCGCCGAGGAGTAAATAGCGTAGCTGGCGATCAGTTCGATCAACTGGTCAGTGACAGAGTCCATGAACCAAGCGGTCCGACCAGTTGATCGGTGGAGAAGTCCGAGCACCAGGTGGACGATGATCCTACAATATAAACATGTAAAATGGGTAGTACATGATGTAAAAATAAATGAACTCTAGAGAAAAATCAGCAATGGTGATGAAACGGCGTATGCAGTTCGGCGATCAGTTGGCGTGAAAATATATTTATGTTTAATATAAACCACTCGAATAGTTAGTGTGTAGCTGAGTCTCTAGCCCTAGCTAGCCCATAGTCCATAACGTCAAGCACGGAGCCCGTGCACGTGTAGGAGGAACAGGCGTGACCAAGGAGCCGCTGCCGACCACCCATAACGCAGAGCGCGGAGCCCGTAGCACGTGTAGGGATGAAAGGTCCTAATGGCTAGAGGGAGGATGAATAGCCTAATAAAATTTCTACAACAACACTTAACAAAATAGTTAGACAATTATGAGGCGAAACAAGTGTTGTGCTAGCCTACTCAAAATGCAAGCCACCTACCACAATTCTAGTTTAGATAGTGTCGAATCACACAAGAGCTCTGACACTACCCTATGTTAGTGTGCTCTCAAAGGCTAACTAAAGAGCCACACCAACCAAGCAAGCAAGCTCTCACAACTAGCTACACTAAAGAGCTTGTCAACTAGTTTGCGGTAAAGTAAAGAGAGTGATCAAGATAGTTATACCACCGTGTCGAGGAGTGAACCAATCAATCACAAGGATGAATAACAATGAAGACCAATCACCTCGAAATCAAAGGATGAACACAATGATTTTTACCAAGGTTCACTTGCTTGTCGGCAAGCTACTCCTCGTTGTGGCGATTCACTCACTTGGAGCTTCACGCGCTAATTAGCTTCACACGCCAAACCCTCAATAGGGTGCCGCACAACCAACACAAGATGAGGATCACACAAGCCACGAGCAATCCACTAGAGTACCTTTTGGCTCTCCGTCGGGGAAAGGTCAAGAACCCCTCACAATCACCACGATAGGAGCCGGAGACAATCACCACCCTCCGCTCAATGATCCTCGCTGCTCTAAGTCGTCTAGGTGGCGACAACCACCAAGAGTAACAAGCGAAATCCACAGCAAAACACGAACACCAAGTGCCTCTAGATGCAATCACTCAAGCAATGCACTTGGATCACTCCCAATCTCACTATGATGATGAATCAATGATGGAGATGAGTGGGAGGGCTTTGGCTAAGCTCACAAGGTTGCTATGTTAATGAAAATGGCCAAAGGTTGTGAGCTACAGCCAGCCATGGGGCTTAAATAGAAGCCCCCACAGAATAGAGCCGTTATACCCCTTCACTGGGCATAACACGAGCCGACCGGACGCTCTGGTCCAACTGACCGGACGCTGCTCCTCAGCGTCCGGTCGCCCAATTACGTCCACATGTCTCCTGTGTTCAACTGTGAACGTTTGATCTCAACGGTCGGTATGTTGACCGGACGCTCCGACGGAGCTGACCGGACGCTGGACTCCCAGCGTTCGGTCGTTTACAGTAAGGGTCCAAAACATGTTTTAGCCGACCGGACGCGTCCGGTCATGCTTGACCGGACACAGCCCAGCGTCCGGTGCTTAACCCTAAGCACTGTGCCGACCGACAACATGACTGGATGCTGCCTTTTAGTGTCCGGTTGCAGAGCGACCCAGTGTCCGGTCAGTTGACCGACGCCAGCGTCATTGCGACCAACTCCATTTCACCTCTAACTTCTTCACCCTTGCTCAAATGTGCCAACCACCAAGTGTATCACCTTGTGCACATGTGTTAGCATATTTTCACAAACATTTTCAAGGGTGTTAGCATTCCACTAGATCCTAAATGCATATGCAATGAGTTAGAGCATCTAGTGACACTTTGATAACCGCATTCCGATTCGAGTTTCACCCCTCTTAATAGTATGGCTATCAAACCTAAATGTGATCACACTCTCTAAGTGTCTTGATCACCAAAACAAAATAGCTCCTACAAGTTATACCTTTGCCTTGAGCTTTTTGTTTTTCTCTTTCTTCTTTTCAAGTTTAAGCCCTTGATCATCGCCATGCCATCACCATTGTCATGCGATGATCTTCATTAGCTTCTCCACTTGAAGTGTGCTACCTATCTCATGATCACTTGATAAACTAGGTTAGCACTTAGGGTTTCATCAATTCACCAAAACCAAACTAGAGCTTTCAAGGGAGGAGTCAGAGACAGGACCGTCTCTGGAGGCATCCGAGCATCAACATGACTATTCGAGGGTTCGGAAAATCGTTTGGAGAGCAAACATGGAGAAAACAGTTCGGAGAAACATTATGGCGATATACGGAGATGGGAGAATATTTAGAAGAATATTAAAGCATGACTTAGCTTTGGACGGAGCGTCTGGTCGGTGGCGTATGGCGTTGTCTGGTCGACATTGATGAAATTGCCCGGTCCTCGAGCTTTCGGAACTGTCGTCATGATGGCGGTCATGGTTGTCACGGTGTTGTTCTTCGCGGCGATCATCGTTGTGATGCGACATGTGGTTGGAGTCTATCATCATTGCGATGTGGGAACAAAGCATGGGCGAAGGCTTTCGAGTCCGATGCTGCAGGTCTTGGCAGCGTCGATGTCGGATCAGGAAGATATACATACGGCGACAAGCAAGGGAAATTGCTTTGTTTGTTATGCATGCACACATGCACGAGTAGCCTGCTTGTCCTGTAGATCGTACATCTAGGTTGTTTTGCTTGTGGCTACATCTACATCTATGCTTGTATAGATGCATACGCACTCCATGCAAATCGATCTTTGTTCGTAGGCATTGTTCTACGGTCAACATGTGCTTGATTTCAGATCAGATCTGGCACGCATCGTCGATGTCACCATGGCCCATATTCGATGGCTTGCTTTTTGTGCAGGAGCCTGGCCCAGCACCGCGCATGGTGCAAGCAGGCCACAAGCGATGTGGGGTGGTCTACGACGTCGTTGGCGGAGAACATGGTGAGAGCGCGGAGCCCTTAACGTGCAGCACGGAGTGACAATGGAGACGAGGTCGGAGTCGAGGTCCACCCATGGCTGGAAGGGAGCCGAGGCGGCAGTCATATTGACGTTGCCTCTCATAGGATTTTTGGTGTAGAAGTTGTTGAAGGAGGCGTCGATCGAGTTGCGCCACAGTCGACGCGGAGGAATTCTTCGTCGAGGTCGCGGTAGAGCGGGAGCGGTCTTCCTTGAGAGTCAAACTGATTATTCCGAGCAGCCTCAGCCCTCGCGATGGCTGCCTCGTTTTCTCGTCACTGCACGTGGTTGACATTCTGGTTCTCTCGAGCAACGCGCTCCTCCTCGGTTTCGCCGTTCCGGGAAGGGTTGTCGATGCTGAAATGTGCCAACCACCAAGTGTATCACCTTGTGCACATGTGTTAGCATATTTTCACAAACATTTTCAAGGGTGTTAGCATTCCACTAGATCCTAAATGCATATGCAATGAGTTAGAGCATCTAGTGGCACTTTGATAACCGCATTCCGATTCAAGTTTCACCCCTCTTAATAGTACGACTATCAAACCTAAATGTGATCACACTCTCTAAGTGTCTTGATCACCAAAACAAAATAGCTCTTACAAGTTATACCTTTGCCTTGAGCTTTTTGTTTTTCTCTTTCTTCTTTTCAAGTTTAAGCCCTTGATCATCGCCATGCCATCACCATTGTCATGCTATGATCTTCATTAGCTTCTCCACTTGAAGTGTGCTACCTATCTCATGATCACTTGATAAACTAGGTTAGCACTTAGGGTTTCATCAATTCACCAAAACCAAACTAGAGCTTTCAATCTCCCCCTTTTTGGTAATTGATGACAACCCTTATACAAAGATATGAATTGAAATTCAATTGAATCCATGTTGCTTGCCCAAGCATATTTACCATGTGTAAAAGGATATGGACAAGTTTCATGAACCCCAAATGGTAGCAATTGCTCCCCCTACATATGTGCTAAAAGTTTGGATTATAGCTTGCACATATGCTTAGATAGGAAAAGT
Organism: Miscanthus floridulus; assembly: GCF_019320115.1. Lineage (NCBI taxonomy): Eukaryota > Viridiplantae > Streptophyta > Magnoliopsida > Poales > Poaceae > Miscanthus > Miscanthus floridulus. The sequence continues at coordinate 153,910,874 of NC_089581.1, read as the reverse complement.
AGGAGTCAATGTCTACCATATGATGCTAAGGTATAAAAGATGGACCTTTGAAGCGTGATACCAATTGGAGTGCACCAATATACCATCCTTAGCACCATAGTTAGCTCAATACCACTTGGAAACAATACTTGAAATGAAAGTTATCTAGTGGTTTCATTTCATCATTCAATCTTACAACTGACACACATCACACAAGCATGGATGTTTTAAATTTATTTCTTGTGCCATGCAAGCAAACATATGAAATGCACATTCAAATGCATCATACAAGTTCATGAGCTTGCTCCCCCTACTTGTGTGCTCAAAATTTTAGTTGATCCCTTTCCTTTGTCATATCTCTCCCCCTATGTCATATCCCTTTATGATATTTCTTCCCCTTTTTCACTATCTTTGCTACTATCTTTGTTTCACTCCCCCTTTTTCATCAATGACCACAAAGGTTCTAAATATAGATAGTATTACTTGTAGGGTCGAGATCATTAATGTCAATCAATGGGGTGAGAATCATTTTCCCAAATTTGGTCCAATCTAGATTATTTCCCAAAGATATTTAACTCGGTTTGATCCAAGAACAAGCTTCTTCACACCTCCAAATAAGGGTTATCTTGTACCATGTTGAGTTAAACACTTATAGTTCATTTTCTAGATTAAACACTAGGTTTACAAGCCCATAAACATGTCATATGCCATCACTAGATCAAGTCAAGCATAGAAGCAATAGTGATACCATATAGACATCAAAATCATTTGATTTTCATGAATGAGCCTAATAAGATAGAACCATTTGAAAGGTCCTAATAAGATTGAAAATATGACTAGATGCACTAAACATGTCCTTAGCAAGAATGTATGCCATGCCAATCAATTTTTACCTAGGATTGCTCGAAGGAGAGGCATGCCATATGAGTGGGGGTGCATCAACACATATTTGAGAAATCCAATATGTTCAACTCATTCCTTAGCTTGCAAAACCTTTTTCTCATCCAATGGCTTGGTGAATATATCGGCAAGTTGATCTTCGGTGCCTATACTCTCAATGCAAATGTCCCCTTTTTGTTGGTGATCTCTTATGAAATGGTGGCGGACATCAATGTGCTTTGTTCTTGCATGTTGAACTAGATTGTTTGTCAACTTGATTGCACTCTCATTGTCACATAGCAATGGCACTTTCTTGAACTTGATTCCAAAGTCACTCAAAGTGGCCTTCATCCAAAGTACTTATGCACAACAACTACCGGCGGATATGTATTCGGCTTTGGCGGTTGATAATGCAACACTATTTTGCTTCTTTGATGACCATGAAACAAGTGATCTTCCCAACATTGACATGTGCCTGAGATGCTCTTCCTTTCAACCTTGCATCCCGCATAATCCGAGTCAGAGTAACCAACAAGCTCAAACTTTGCTCCTTTGGGATACCACAAACCAACATTTGGTGTATGCTTTAAGTACCTCAATATTCTCTTTGTAGACTTCAAATGACTTTCTCTTGGTGAGGCTTGAAATCTTGCATACATGCATACACTAAACATGACATCCGGCCTTGATGCGGTCACATAGAGTAGGCTTCCAATCATAGACCGATACAACTTTTGATCCACCATATTTCCACTTGCATCACTATCCAAGTTGCCATTGGTTCCCATTGGTGTGCTAATGACTTTGCTATCAATCATGCCAAACTTCTTGATCATGTCCTTGATGTACTTGCCTTGACTCACAAATATACCATTCTTTAATTGCTTGATTTGAAGACCAAGAAAGTAACTCAATTCTCCAATCATGGACATTTCAAACTCATTAGCCATCATCTTTCCAAACTCATCACAAAATTCTTGATTGGTTGATCCAAATATGATGTCATCAACATAGATTTGCAATACAAATAGATCTTTTCCAATCTTCTTGATGAAAAGAGTGGTGTCAACTTTACCCATTGTGAACCCTTTAGAGAGTAGGAAATCCCTCAATCTCTCATACCATGCTCTAGGTGCTTGCTTCAAGCCATACAATGCCTTCTTTAACTTGTACACATGGTTTGGCTTCTTGTCATCTTCAGAACCGGGAGGTTGCTCTACATATACTTCTTCATTGATGTAGCCATTGAGAAATGCACTCTTAACATCCATTTGATAGAGCTTGATGTTGTGAGCACAAGCATAGGCTAGCAAGATTCTTATTGCTTCTAATCTAGCAACCGGGGTATATGTTTGTCCAAAGTCAAGACCTTCAACTTCAGTATAGCCTTATGCTACCAATCTTGCTTTGTTTCTTACTACTATCCCATCTTGATCTTGCTTGTTTCTAAAGACCCATTTGGTTCCAATCACATTGTGTCTCTTTGGTCTTTCTACCATTTCCCATACTTGATTTCTTGTGAACTTATTCAATTCTTCATGCATAGCATTCACCCAATCAACATCCTTCAAAGCTTTATCTATCTTCTTTGGTTCAATGGATGACACAAATGAGAAGTGTTTACAAAATGATGCCAATCTTGATCTTGTTTGTACGCCTCTTGAAATATCTCTAATTATAGTGTCCAAAGGATGATCTCTTGCAACATTGGTTGGTTGGAGGATTAGAACTTGATTGCTTGCACTTGCTTGATCATTGGGTTGAGATGATGTACTAGCCACTTGATCTTGTTCATTGTCATGAGATCCACTTGCACTAACTTGATTTGTATCATCTTGCACATTTGAGTTAGAGAGCACTTGCACTTGATCATCTTCATCATCATTCACTTGCCTAGGCCTCAATTCACCAACATCCATGTTCTTCATGGTATTTGAAAGTTGAATGCCTCTAACATCTTCCAAGTTTTCATCCTCTACTTGTGAACCCTTGGTTTCATTAAATTCAACATCATGAACTTCCTCAAGAGTACCATTATCTAAATTCCAAACTCTATATGCTTTGCTTGTGGTGGAATAGCCAAGTAGGAATCCTTCATCACATTTCTTGTCAAACTTGCCCAATCTTGTGCCTTTCTTCAAGATATAGCATTTGCAACCAAAGACCCAAAAATATGCACTGTTGGGCTTTCTACCATTCAAGAGCTCATATGGTGTCTTCTCTTTCAATCGGTGACAATAGAGGCGATTGCTACAATAGCAAGCCATGTTGATAGCTTCGGCCCAAAAGGATTGACTCACATTGTACTCACTAAGCATAGACCTTGCCATATCAATGAGTGTTCTATTCTTCCTCTCAACAAGGCCATTTGATTGTGCAGTGTACTTGGCCGAGAATTGATGTCTAATTTCAAATTCATCACATAACTCATCAATTCTAGTGTCCTTGAACTCACTACCATTGTCACTTCTAACTCTCTTGATGGTTGTTTCAAATTCATTGTGAATGCCTTTGACAAATGATTTGAATGTTGCAAATACATCACTTTTGTCTACTAGAAAGAATACCCATGTGTATCTAGTGTAGTCATCCACTATCACAAAGCCATATTTATTACCACCGATGCTAGTGTATTATGTTGGCCCAAACAAATCTATGTGCAACAACTCTAATGCTTTACTAGTGCTCATCACGCTTTTCTTAGGATGGGTGTTTCCAACTTGTTTGCCGGCTTGCCAAGAGCTACAAAGCTTATCCTTTTCAAACACAACATCTTTCAAGCCTTTAACTAAGTCATGCTTAATCAATCTATTCAATTGTTTCATTCCAACATGACCAAGCCTTCTATGCCATAACCAACCCATGCTAGACTTAGTGAACAAGCATGTAGATAATCTAGCTTCACTAGCATTGAAATCAACCAAGTATAGATTCTCATATCTAAAGCCTTTGAAGATCAAGTTAGAGCCATCTACACTTATGATCTCTACATCATCTACTCCAAATATGCATTTGAATCCAAGATCACATAATTGAGCCACGGATAGCAACTTGAAGTTCAAGCTCTCTACTAGCAACACATTTGATATGCTCATGTCATTGGATATTGCAATCTTACCAAGCCCTTTGACCCTGCCTTTGCCATTGTCACCAAATGTGATACTATCATAACCATCATTGCCATTGGTGTTGATTGAGTTGAACATTCTTGCATCACCGGTCATGTGTTGAGTGCACCCACTATCAAGAACCTAATGCCTTCCTCTGGCTTTGTAATTGACCTACAAAAGAAGATCAATTCCTTTTAGGTACCCAAACTTGCTTGGGTCCTTGAAGGTTAGTCACTAGGCTCTTTGGTACCCAAATGGATTTCTTCTTTGAGCCCATCCATGGTTTACCAATGAACTTAGCCTTTACACCATTTGTACCCTTAGTAAGCATATAGCATGAATCAAGCTTAATGGAGGATACATTAGCATTTTTGCTCTTATTTTTGCATTCTTGCTCTTTGTGACTCACTTTCTTGCAACTAGTGCAAAACCGACCATTGTTCTTCACAAAACTAGTCTTGTGAGGAGCAAAGGCCGTCTTGCCTTTCTTGGGGGTATAGCCTAATCCCTCTTTGTAGAGAGAATCTCTTTGGCTACCCAAGCACATAAGCAAGCGGTCCTCACCACCATAAGCCTTAGCTAAGGTGTGAGTGAGCTTAGTGACCTCCTTCTTGAGGTTCTCATTTTCAACCACTAGTGAGGCATCACAAGTAAGACCATCACTACTAGATGAGGTAGAAGTGGAAGTGCTACAAGAAGGGTTAGTGGGAGCAACAATGATAGGTATAGATAGTGATTCATCAATTATATCACAAGTTAAACCTACATTGCAAGTTTCAACATGCTTCTTTTTATTTTGATCATCAAGCAAAGAGGAATGAGCCTTTTCAAGCTTTTTGTGAGCTTTGCCAAGCTTCTCATTGGCTTCCTCTAGCCTCCCATGAGATGCATTGAGCTCATCAAAGGCTTGCTTAAGGGCTTTTAGTTCCTTACGCAAGCTTTTGCATTCCCTTCTCTTGATATCAAAGTGTTCTCTAGCATCTTCTAGCATGTCAAATAATTCATCCTTAGTAGGTTCATCATCATCACTATCACTATCATTTTTATTTTCACGTTCATTATCATCAACATGTTCTTCATCACTTTCATCATCACAAGATTGTACCTTAGTGGCCTTAGCCATGAAGCATGATGAAGATTCAAAGAGAGAAGGCTTCTCATTTATAGCAATACTTGCAAGAACCTTCTTCTTGGTGGTCTTGTTATCATCACTATCATCATCATCACTTGAGGAAGCATCACTATTCTAAGTGACTACATATGAACCACCCTTCTTCTTCTTGAATGCTATCTTGTCCTTTTTCTCTTTCTTTTCCTTCTTATCCTTCTTCTTGTTCTTCTTGTTGTCATCATCATTGTCGCTATTGTATGGGCATTGAGCAACAAGATGATCTTTGCTTCCACACTTGAAGCACCTTCTTGACTCTTCTTTGTTCTTGAATGAAGATTTCTTTCTTCTTGCACGGTAGCCCTTCTTCACCATGAACTTGCCAAATCTCTTGACAAATAGAGCCATCTTCTCATCATCATTATTATCCCAAGATTCATCTTCTTCACTTGATGTTTCTTGCTTTGCTTTGCCCTTGGATGATGTGTCTTTGAATGCCAAGCTCTTCTTCTTCTCATCCTTCTTCTCATCTTTCTTCTCCTTCTTTTCTTCCTTCTCATTATCATCTCTATAAGTATCATCGGTCATTATATCTCCCAACACTTGGTTTGGTGTCATGGTGTCCAAACCACTCCTCACTAGAATGGTGACCAATGTACCAAATCTTGAAGGTAAGCATCTCAAGAACTTGTGGGAGAAGTCCTTATCCTTCACTTCTTCTCCAAGTGCTTTGAGATCATTGATAAGCACTTGAAGCCTATGGAACATCTCCGGCACACTCTCATCATCCTTCATCTTGAAGCTTGCAAACTTTTCTTTGATAATGTAAGCCTTTGCACCCTTCACGGCTTGAGTGCCCTCAAATGATTCTTCCAACTTCTTCCATGCCTCATGAGCCATTTCAATATTTTTGACTTGCTCAAATGTTCTTTCATCAATTGCATCATGAATAGCACTTAGAGCAATATCATTGTTTTGGAGAAGTACTTCTTCAGCCACGGTGGGATTCTCTGGATCTTCAATCTCAATTTTTGTTTCTACCACCTTCCAAACCTTCCTATTGATTGACTTGATATAAGTTGTCATCTTGGCCTTCCAATAGGGATAGTTGGAGCCATCAAATTAGGGTGGCTTCTTGGTGTTGTTGATTTGAGCCATTTTAACACCGAAGGTTGTTAAGCCTCAAATAACGGTGACCTTGGCTCCGATACCACTTGAAAGGTCCTAATGGCTAGAGGGGGGGGTGAATAGCCTAATAAAATTTCTACAACAACACTTAACAAAATAGTTAGACAATTATGAGGCGAAGCAAGTGTTGCGCTAGCCTACTCAAAATGCAAGCCACCTACCACAATTCTAGTTTAGATAGTGTCGATTCACACAAGAGCTATGACACTACCCTATGTTAGTGTGCTCTCAAAGGCTAACTAAAGAGCCACACCAACCAAGCAAGCAAGCTCTCACAACTAGCTACACTAAAGAGCTTGTCAACAAGTTTGCGGTAAAGTAAAGAGAGTGATCAAGATAGTTATACCGCCATGTCGAGGAGTGAACCAATCAATCACAAGGATGAATAACAATGAAGACCAATCACCTCGAAATCAAAGGATGAACACAATGATTTTTACCGAGGTTCACTTGCTTGTCGGCAAGCTACTCCTCGTTGTGGCGATTCACTCACTTGGAGGTTCACGCGCTAATTGGCTTCACACGCCAAACCCTCAATAGGGTGCCACACAACCAACATAAGATGAGGATCACACAAGCCATGAGCAATCCACTAGAGTACCTTTTGGCTCTCCACCGGGGAAAGGTCAAGAACCCCTCACAATCACCACGATCGGAGTCAGAGACAATCACCACCCTCCGCTCAACGATCCTCGTTGCTCTAAGCCGTCTAGGTGGCGGCAACCACCAAGAGTAACAAGCGAAATCCGCAGCAAAACACAAACACCAAGTGCCTCTAGATGCAATCACTCAAGCAATGCACTTGGATCACTCCCAATCTCACTATGATGATGAATCAATGATGGATATGAGTGGGAGGGCTTTGGCTAAGCTCACAAGGTTGCTATGTCAATGAAAATGGCCAAAGGTTGTGAGCTACAGCCAGCCATGGGGCTTAAATAGAAGCCCCCACGGAATAGAGCCGTTATACCCCTTCACTGGGCATAACACGGGCCGACCGAACGCTCTGGTCCAACTGACCGGACGCTGCTCCTCAGCGTCCGGTCGCCCGATTGCGTCCACGTGTCTCCTGCGTTCAACTGTGAACGTTTGATCTCAACGGTCGGTATGTTGACCGGATGCTCCGACAGAGCTAACCGAACGCTGGACTCCCAGCGTCCGGTCGTTTACAGTAAGGGTCTAAAACATGTTTTTGTCGATCGGACACGTCCGGTCATGCTTGACCGGACATAACCCAGCGTCCGGTGCTTAACCCTAAGCACTGTGTCGACCGACAACACGATCAGACGCTGCCTTTTAGCATTCGATCGCAGAGCGACCCAGCGTCCGATCAGTTGACCGACGCCAGAGTCATTGCGACCAACTCCATTTCACCTCTAACTTCTTCACCCTTGCTCAAATGTGCCAACCACCAAGTGTATCACCTTGTGCACATGTGTTAGCATATTTTCACAAACATTTTCAAGGGTGTTAGCATTCCACTAGATCCTAAATGCATATGCAATGAGTTAGAGCATCTAGTGGCACTTTGATTACCGCATTCCGATTCGAGTTTCACCCCTCTTAATAGTACGGCTATCAAACCTAAATGTGATCATACTCTCTAAGTGTCTTGATCACCAAAACAAAATAGCTCCTACAAGTTATACCTTTGCCTTGAGCTTTTTGTTTTTCTCTTTCTTCTTTTCAAGTTTAAGCCCTTGATCATCGCCATGCCATCACCATTGTCATGCTATGATCTTCATTAGCTTCTCCACTTGAAGTGTGCTACCTATCTCATGATCACTTGATAAACTAGGTTAGCACTTAGGGTTTCATCAATTCACCAAAACCAAACTAGAGCTTTCAAGGGAGGAGTCAGAGACAGGGCCGTCCTAGAGGCATCTGAGCATCAACAGGACTGTTCATGGGTTCAGAAAATCATTTAGAGAGCAAACATGGAGAAAACAGTTCGGAGAAACATTATGGCGATATACGGAGATTGGAGAATATTTAGAAGAATATTAAAGCGTGACTTAGCTTTGGACGGAGCGTCTGGTCGGCGGCGTATGGCGTTGTCTGGTCGGCGTTGACGAAATTGCCCGGTCCTCGAGCTTTTGAAACTGTCGTCATGACGGCGGTCGTGGTTGTCACGGTGTTGTTCTTCACGGCGATCATTGTTGTGATGCGACATGTGGTTGGAGTCTATCATCATTGTGACGTGGGAACAAAGCATGGGCGAAGGCTTTCGAGTCCGATGCTGTAGGTCTTGGCAGCGTCGACGTCGGATCAGGAAGATATACATACGGCGACAAGCAAGGGAAATTGCTTTGTTTGTTATGCATGCTCACATGCATGAGTAGCCTGCTTGTCCTGTAGATCGTACGTCTGGGTTGTTTTGCTTGTGGCTGCATCTACATCTATGCTTGTATAGATGCATATGCACTCCATGCAAATTGATCTTTGTTCGTAGGCATTGTTCTGCGGTCAACATGTGCTTGATTTCAGATTGGATCTGGCACGCATCGTCGATGTCACCATGGCCCATATTCGATGGCTTGCTTTTCGTGCAGGAGCCTGGCCCAGCACCGCGTGTGGTGCAAGCAGGCCACAAGCGACGCGGGGTGGTCTACGGCGTCGTTGGTGGAGAACATGGCGAGAGTGTGGAGCCCTTAACGTGCAGCACGGAGTGACAATGGAGACAAGGTCGGAGTCGAGGTCCACCCATGGCCGAAAGGGAGCCGAGGCGGCAGTCATGTTGACGTTGCCTCTCATAGGATTTTTGGTGTAGAAGTTGTTGAAGGAGGCGTCGATCGAGTTGCGCCACAGTCGACGTGGAGGAATTCTTCGTCGAGGTTGCGGTAGAGCGGGAGCGGTCTTCCTTGAGAGTCAAACTGATTATTCCGAGCAGCCTCGGCCCTCATGATGGCTGCCTCGTTTTCTCGTCACTGCATGCGGTTGACGTTCCGGTTCTCCCGAGCAACACGCTCCTCCTCGGTTTCGCCATTCCGGGGAGGGCTGTCGATGCTGACGTTGAAGATCACACCACCTCAGAAGGGTGGAAGGAGAAATTGACCGGAGAAGGTTTCGGCGAGGGTCTCCGTAGAGCCCTGAGACTTAGAGCCCGGAGTTTCTTCCGAGATGGTCTGGAGGTGCGCCCCGAGGCTCTAGCCTAAGTGTAGCGTGTTGACGGCTGGCGGAAGCTGGACGGCGACCTGGTCAGCGAGTTTGCCCCTTAGGGCGTGTTGATAAGCGGCGGCGGCATTGGTGAATCCGAAGGGTAGGGCCATAGCCCCTGCAATTTCCCGAGCAGCCTCCGATAGATCTGGATCAGAGGGTGGTCAGCGCTGAACCAGAGTGTCCAGTGCCGATTCGGCGATGGAGAGACAATCGGCGAGCTTCAGTCCGACCCGATCGATGGATTCGATCAGATCGTCGTTGTTGATCGGCCTCCTCTGGTAGCGAGGAAGCGGATGGCGAGTTGTTGCCGAAGGAGATCTCGAAATTGGCTCCAAGATCAGATCTGTAGTTGCAGGTGCGGGGGTGGCTAGCGCAGAACCGATCTTCCCTGGCTCGAGGAGCTCTTCAACTCCGTCAGCGTTGATGACCCACGAGATAGATCCAACCGTGAAGATCTGGCCGGGCTATGGAAGGGACAAAGAGCCTGCGGAAAAAGCCATCTCGTTCGACAAGGAAATAGCACGCACACCCCTACCTGGCGCGCCAACTGTCGATAGAAGATGCTCAGCAGTCCACCGAGGGGTATCCCATGATGGTAGATTTGTCGGTGGGGGTGCACGTAATCAGGAACCAGATGGTGACACAAGGCACAGAGACAGCGATTTAGATAGGTTCGGGCCGTCTGATCGACGTAATACCCTACGTCCTATGTCTTTGGTGTATTGTATTGAATACATGATGTCGAGTAGAGGACCCCTGCCTCTCCTTATAAACTCTGGAGGGGTAGGGTTACAAGTAAAGTATCCTATTTGGTACTATACAATGTCTTGCGGTGCACGCCGAGCAGCGACATGCACGCCTTGATCTTGTGGGCCGGGCCACCCCTAATGGTGCGGCCCATGTCTTGGGGGCCATACCCCCACACTACTTGACCGTGTTAAGCACCTCCTAGGCCTCGAGCATCCATTCAAAATGGTCAGCCTTCTTCAGAAGCCGATAGAGGGGGAGGCCTCATTCGCCGAGGCACGAGATGAAACGGCTGAGCACGGTGAGGCACCCCGTAACTCGTTGTACCCCCTTTATGTTCTGAATCAGGCTCATCCTTGTGATGGCCGAGATCTTCTCTGGGTTGGCTTCGATGCCATGCTCGGAGACGATGAAACCCAGTAGCATACCCCTTGGGACCCCAAAAACACACTTCTCGAGGTTGGGCTTAATGCCATTTGCTCAGAGTTTTGTAAAGGTTTGCTCAAGGTCGGCTACGACCTGGTCAGCCCGTTTGGACTTGACCACGATGTTGTCCACGTAGGCCTCAACGGTTCACCCGATGAGGTCTCCGAAACACTTGAGCATACAACACTGGTATGTAGCCCCAGCGTTCTTTAGACCGAACAACATTGTGACATAGCAGAATGATCTGAAGGGGGTGATGAAAGATGTCATGAGCTGGTCGTACTCTTTCATCATGATTTCATACCCAGAGTACGCATCAAGGAAGCAAAGGGTTTCACACCCTGAGGTAGAGTCGACTACTTGGTCTATGCGTGGCAAAGGAAATGGATCCTTCGAACAAGCTTTGTTGAGACCCATGTAGTCAACACATATTCTTCATTTCCTACTCTTCTTTTGTACAAGAATGGGATTGGCTAACCACTTGGTGTGGTACACCTCCTTGATAAACCCAGCCGCCAAAAGTTTCACGATCTCCTCGCTGATGGCTCTGCGTTTCCCCTCATCAAAGCGACATAGGTGCTGCTTCACCGGCTTGGAGCCTAGCTTGATCTTCAAGGTATGCTCGGCGACCTCTCTTGGAATGCCTAGCATGTCTAAGGGTTTCCACACAAAGATGTCTTTGTTGGCGTGGAGGAAGTTGACAAGCATGCTTTCCTATTTGGAGGAAAGCGCGGTGCTAGTGCGCACCACTTTGCTTTTGGGGCCGTTGGGGTCTATGAGGACCTCCTTAGCGCCCTCCACTAGCTCGAAAGACCCAGCCGACCGCTAGTGGTCGGGTGTTTCTTCGGCAACCTCCTTGGAGATGATGATTGTTGTGGCGTGATTGCAGCATTCAACCTCGCACTCATAGGCATGTTAAAATGAGGTGCCGACGGTGATGACCCCGCCTGGGCCCAACATCTTCAGCTTTAGGTAGGTGTAGTTGGGGACGGCCATAAACTTCGCATAGCATGGTCATCCTAGGATGGCGTGGTAGATTCCATGGAACCCAACCACCTCGAAGGTGAGGGTCTTCGTCCTATAATTGGACGGATCCCCAAAGGTGACGGGTAGATCGATCTGCCCAAATGGCATGACCTACTTTCTAGGCATGATGCCGTGGAAAGATGCTCTGGTCGGTCAGATGAAGGATCAACTGATGCCCATGGCATCGAGCGTCTCGACGTGCATGATGTTGAGGTCGTTGCCTCCGTCCATCAGTACCTTGGAGAGCCGCTTTGTGCCGATGATTGGGTCAACCATGAGAGCATACCTCCCTAGTTGCGGGACGCTCTCTGGCTAGTCGGTTCGATCAAAGGTTATGGCAGACTCTGACCACCGGAGGAAGGTAGGCAGGGCCGGCCTGGCCATATAGACCTCACGGTGCACAAGCTTCTAGCGACACTTAGAGTCATAGGCCGCCGACCCTCCGAAGATCATGAGGTAGCCATCTAGCATCAGAAAGCCACCGTCTGTCACCTCAGCGTTGTTCACGGTCAGTTTAGGGTCCTTCCCTTGCTCCCCCTGTTAAAGCCTCTGGACAAGAACCGCTTCATGAGGCCACAGTCCTTGCTTAGATGCTTGACGAGGAAGGAATGGTTTAGGCATGGCCCTTCGAACAGCTTCTCGAAGTGGTCTAGAGTACCCTCTGTAGGATTCCAACGCCCCTTGCAGTCTGCAGTGGCCATGAGCGAGCCCTCGCGCCACTACTTGTTCTTCTTGACGGGACGGTTAGAGGCGCCTTCACCGACGTCCTTGTCCCACTGTGCCTTGCCTTTTAGGCAGTCGAAGATCGCTCCGACTGCCTCCTCACCTAAGGAGTGGCTGGTGGTGACGTTGAGGAGCTAATTGGTGGTTCACGGGCCCTTACGTCCTAGCTTGTGAACCTGGGACTCATAGGTGGTCCTAGATAGGAAATCTCCTATAACATCAGCGTCGACGATGTTAGGCAGCTCGTTGCACTGCCAGGAGAAGCGTCAGATGTACCCATGAAGGGTTTCTTCGGCCTTCTATCGATAGTTCTTGAGATCCCATGGGTTCCTAGGGTGCTTGTATGTGCCCTAGAAGATCCCTACGGAGATCTCTTTTAGGTCCGCCCAACTTTGGATTCTGTTGGGCAGAAGGTGTTCCAACCATGTTCGCGTCGAATTGGCCAGGAACAATGGAAGGTTGTGGATAATGAAATCATCATTATCCGCTCCACCGGCTTGGCAGGCAAGCCGATAATCCTCAAGCCATAGTCTATGATTTGCTTCCCCAGAGTATTTTGGGATATTGGTTGGTGGTCGGTACCTTGGCAGGATGGCGGCATTGAGGATGTGTCGGCCGAAGGCCTGAGGCCCCGATAGGCCGATGCTCGGGCTTCGGTCCTCGCTACTATCATAGCATCTGCCACAACGAGGGTGATAGCCATGGCTAGCTCCCTCTCTTGGATCCTCATGGGTACGTCTATGGGCGTTGAGGGTGTCGTGTGCATCATGGTTGCGGGCGAGATGCTCATGCACCGGGATCATAGTGCGTTGCCTGCCGCCTTATGGCGGCTAGTGGACTAACGCATCCTTGTCTGGTCACTCTAAGGGCATGCACTGGCTGGCATCGAGCTTGCGTCGCTGAGACAGCGAGCTCTCGGCCTGTTGCACCACCGAACACTCAAGCAGCGTGCGAATCTCACGGTGGGCCCGATAATCCTCAAGCGTCGTGGGCCCCGAAAGCCCACGGAGCAAGGCCGCCATAGCAATGATGTTCTGACTTGCCTAGGCAAAGTGTGGGAGGGCTTCATCATCCATGATGATCCTTTGGTTCACGTCATGGGCCATGGCGCGCACGCGCCCACCATCTCCGTGGCGCTCGATCTCCTGATCAAGCTCCGCGCGTTCCTACTCGAGCTAGAGTTGTGCTTCCTTGAGCTCTAAGTGTCGGGCCTTCAGCTGCTCCACCCTCAGGTGGGGTGGGGCACCTGTCTCCCCCTCTATCTCATCATTGAGGTCATTCATCAGGGTAGCCTCCTCTTTGTAGATGCTTTCGATGTGTCCCTCAGGGGTACCTGCCATGAAACACTCACGAGAGGGGTGATGACTCCCCCTATTAGAGTTAGAGCCAGAGGGCAACTCTAATTCTCCCGCGAGGAGGCCATGGGAAAACTCCATGACATATTTGGTCATCCCCATGAACTCATCATTCGCGGGGGATGGAGGCGTGCGTTGTGCCATAGGGTGGCCATCGGTCTCTGTGGTGTTGCAGAGACCGAACAGGAGCGCTGTTGGGGCATTCTGGATGAGGTATTCTAAAGAGAGCGGCTCCTCTCTAGCAAGCTGCACCATGATGTTAGCGAACGAGAAGGTGAGATGGCATAGGTCCTCCTAGGACAGCCCGGGTCCTAGGAAGACACCGAGCAGGCGCTCTAGCCTCCCGTAGTCGAAGTTGAGGAGCTGATCGCTTCTGGGGGCGCTTGCCTCTGATGTGTGCAGCTGTAGCTCCTCAAGCGCCTCAGCAATTGTCTCAAGGCTGGCGGAGTGAAGAGGTTGGACGGCGGTGGGAGCCATCGCCAACTCTCCCTCCATCGTGACAATAAAGTTTAGGTCCCCGAAGCGCACGTGCACGCCCGAGACCCAGGTGAGGTCATGACTAGCCATCCGAGGCTTAGTGTGGATGTTGATACATGCAAAAGGCCCCTACCTGGTGTGCCAACTATCGGTGTTTCGAGTTGCCACCAAGTAAATTTCTAATGTTGCGTGTCTGGCTCGGATGGTGTGCTTAGAGGACACGAGATTTATACTGGTTTGGGCATAATGTCCCTACGTCTAGTTTGTTGCTGCTACTCGTGTTACTAGTACTGAAAGTTCATAGTAGGGGTTACAAACGGTCGAGAGAGGGACAAGTCCCAAGTCTCTAGTGAGAGGAATGAATGGGTGCTAAGAGCTTGGTCGCTTCTCGACTATGTGCTTGTGTGTTCTAATTGGTTCTGGGTTCGAGTTTGAATCGATGTGATGTGTTTTGATGTGATCGATTCGAGTCTCGTCCATGGGATGCCCTGCTTTCCCTTTTATAGGCCAAGGGAAAGCACAAGTTACAGTCGAGGGAAAAGGAGAGAACGAGAAGGAGAAGTCCTCCAGGATCACCGAGCTCTTCTTTTTCCTTCACGCGGGTCCCGCTGACCCTGTAGACATCAACAGGGATAGCTCCATGTCATGGCCCTATCCGTCAATGGTGCCATGCGCAAGCGTCATCTCCTAGTCATGGCACTCCACTCCATCCTAGCGGACGTCATGGTGAACTAACACACCTATCAGTGCCTGTACGAGGGTTAGGCAGACTAGTACCGGTATGCCCGATGTTGTTCCTGATGTGAATCCCCAGGTATGGCCCATCATGGCCACATATTATATTGGGGTGTGCCAGTCACCTCCCTAGTGTTAGAGCTTTGACCTAGGCCCATTTGCTTGGACCTAGAGTGGTTGGTGGCGGTATGGGTCTTTGTTGGGCGAGACGGACCCCTCGGCCTTAGGGTGGGGTGAGACGGAGTCCTCTCCTAGAGGCCGGGCGAGGCGGAGCATAGACCCAAGGGTCAGGCGAGGTGAAGCCCACAACCTCAGGGTCGGGCGAGGTAGAGTCCTCTTCTAGAGGCCAAGCGAGGTGAGGCCAGCCATCAAAGGTTGAGCGAGGCAGAGCCCATAGCCTCAGAGGTTGGGCAAGGCAGAGTCCTCCTCCGGAGGTCGCGTGAGGCGGAACCAGCCCTTAGAGGTTGGGCAAGGCAAAGCCCACAGCCTCAGAGGTCAGGCGAGGCAGAGTCCTCCTCCAAAGGCCAGGCAAGGAGGAACCAGCCCTCAGAGGTCGGGTGAGGCAGAGCTTGCGCACCTGGGGGTCGGTTGGAGCTGTAGTCACGCCCTTGACTGCTCGGATGTATCAATGTTGATGGTTATTAGCTCCTCCTCTTCAGGTACCCTAGTATTGGTCCTCGATAGGTCATAACTCATAAGTGTGTCGCCCATCATCATATCTCAGAGATATGCTAAACTTTGTGTCATAATAAATTTTAATGTACTCGTCCGTTGGATACCACTATACTAATTGCGTGAAGTATACATTATCACATGCAACAACAAAAAGATAATTTATAACAATCAAAACCATGAAGTTCAAAACGGGTTTAGTAGGTACTAACAAGAGTAGAAGAACCAATATTGGCCATCAAAATATGAGCCCAACAAGAATTGCTTTGGTCGAAGCGTGCTCTAGTTTTGAGTGTTTGGTTGAGCTTAGAAATCAAGCTTAAAACTAAACTATAGCAATTCCAAATGCCCAAAACCTCAGCACTAAACCTTAGCCCTAGTACTTCCTCAAGAGATGGTTAGATTTAGATAAGAGTTTATATAGTAGTCATGTCGATATAGTTGCATTAGTGGTAGCTTATAACTATATTATAGAAAAATAGTTACTTGATGTTCTTAGGGCATAAGATGCACCCGTCTCTAGCTATGATTGCCATTTCAACAAAAGCAATAACACATGGTCATACAAAAGATGGTTACTTGATAGTACTAGTGCACAATGTAGTGCCTCATTTTCTAACACGAGGAGGGGCACTTCACACATCAAGTATGATGTGGTATTTGCACGATTTACATATAATGTGGTATCTACACAATTTACATTTTCTTATTACTTGTGAGATTCCTCATAGGTTGATACATATGCTATATAATGATGACACCTATAGATGTAGGTAGGTGTAATTGCATATCTTATATTAATCATCTACAAAAATACCTACCGCTCAACTTGTAGCTTGTCATCCATAACACTTTGTCGTATACTAAGTTCCTAACACTTAAATAATGTATCTGAGGGCTCGTGCCTCAGCATAAGTGCACCGCTCATCAAGGCATATTGCCATGACCGGAACACACCGTGATAGCTTTAGGATCTTTTTAATGGTTGAGTGACACGGAACACCCCATGTGGCAAACCAACACATGTAACTTCCAACATCATGCCCAAATAACAAGATTATTATGCTTATAAGAAATTACATGATTCACATATGTATATAATCATTATTATCCCTTCTAGGCTCGTCTCTTTGATAACTCGCTCAGATTCTTATCGGAGTTAACTGGTAGCTCATCTTGGATTCGCCCAATCCAAGGTCAACTATGTAGTAGTGAACAGAACGCTACTTCACACCCACCGGGCAACAACACCTACAAAATAATTTAACGGCAGCACCGTGAGTACATTGTGTACTCGTAGGGCTTAATTCCAACATATGATATTTGGTGGATGCATAGGGTAGTTATCGGGCATTTGTATAAGTGCGAAAAGCAATGATGTTCATTAAGATTATGACATGCTATGCTCAACATAGAAGTAAAGGTGTTCATCATTATAACAAAGTGCTCATAGTCCATTGTTCATGCTACCATGGGTACAGAAAGAAAGAATAACCAAATAGTTCCGTCCGGAAGGACTCTAGGCTTTCAAGACTCGGTAGAGTTGTACAACTGTATCCACATGGAAATACGGGACTAACCTCCATATTCCGGATCCTTGGAATAAGGGTTTCCTCATGATATCCAACTTTTCCCTAATCTGGCCAGAGTGTCCAATGAAAGGTTCGAGTGGTTGCCCGGTCAATGTCCTAGGCATTCCCAACCGACGCCAACCCTCTTGCCAGTTTCACGGATAAACTAGTCACAACTAGTTACTTGGCTTGTTGACCCCATCCATGACATGTGGTCTATACGGGTGGTTACTCGAATTTACATATCCCAATACACGGTCCTTACTGCTCCAAGAGCTATGTCATCTAAGATCCCCCGCTCATGATGACCTACCCCTCGCATGAGCAAGATTATCATCAAGATTACCATATTAGAGATACTAGTCCTTAGCCAAATTAGTTAGGTAAGTCAATTTGTACTCTCATTGGTTTTAGTAGTTAATTATCCAGGTGTAACATCCTACGCGCGTGAGTATGAGTTCCCTTCTCATGCTCAACTTCTACCGTTGCCCAAGCAACTAAGCAATAAGCATTAAGCGTTTCCATTCCCATGGTTTAGATGAGAGGCTTCTACAGATTATTACGCTACTCTAGGTGTAGTATAAGAGTGATCATTATCCAAGACGACATGTAATACATAACTCATAATGCAACTTGATAAGTATCCAAAGTAGGGTTTATAATAGTGGGGTGCCTGCCTAGGTTTTGTCGTTCGAATGAAGTCGAAGTTGTAGACGACAACTCTCACACGTTCCTTATGCTACTCGGCTCTTGAAAGAGAACAAGGATTGAGGTTGAGGTCATCCGAGGAGGACTTAGGAACATATCTCAACTTAGAGCTCGTGATAGAGGCTTCTACCTATGGTTCTACTAGTTCCCTTATGGAAACCGTGCTTAACCTAGTGCTGTTAACTCCTTGGGTAAGAAGGATGAACAGTCTCACACTCTTTGTATGTTGTCAGACACTCTGTCCTAGCTGACGGACACTCTATTGTGCCAAGTGCTGAGGTGGATTGTCTCTAGGTTGGCTCTACTCAGGCTGTCGGATACTATGTGGGAAACACGGATAGTCCGGTCAGTTGATGGACACACCGGTGGAAAATGGGTTCTCTCGGGCTGCTGGGTTGATGTTCCCTATAATTCACCGGACGCTCTATCGTGGGTGACGAACACTCTGCTGTGCTGGTTAGGGTGGAATTCAGGCTATTGGTGGCTAGGCTCGGTATTGGCGGATACTCCGTCCTAGTGACGGACGTTCCATCTGTCGGGCGATAGAACCTATGCTCTTGGGTGGTCTTGGGATTCAATTCTAGATGTGCTCAACTGTGATCTATGCATGTGCATGGTATTCCTAGGATAGCTTAGGTAGTTCACTAGGCTTAAGGTAGCTAGGGTTAGAGCTGGTTTTGCTAAGTGTGGCTAGGGCTCTTAGGATCAAATTTAGAGATACAAGGACTCAAGGATAAACCATGAGATTGGGGTAGAACCTTAGCTATGAGATCTGAGAGATTCCATAGCAAAAGGTTGAGGATCCAAGCTTCTTTCACTCATACATTCTTCATTCGAACTTGGCTTGGCTTCACATGTGCTTTCTCTTGCATCATACCAAAGAGATGGATCAAAGGATTATCCAAGGGATGTACATGATTATTCCTAAGCTTACCATGAAGGGGTTGAGGGGTGGAGGGTGTCCATGGGCTGATGCTGATGCTTTCCCCATTCCTCTCCTTTATCTTCTTCAATCCCTTCTCCAATCTTTCCCCTCTCTAGCTTCTAGGGTTCTTGATTGCTCTTGAGTGAGTTAGAGAGAGAGAGTGAGTGTTGCAAATGAGAGGATGAGTGAGAGAGTGAGGCTTCAGCTGAGAGATATCCATTCCTTTTTCATGCTGACATGTGGGTCCCACTCACTTAAGTGGCAAACAACTCATTTCTCATTCTCTGCTGCTGTTCTGTGCTCTATCGGACGGTCCGGTAAGCTGGCGGACTATCTGGTAGTCTCTGCCTTTACCGAATTGATTAAGTCATTATGTGGTTGGTCATTGGTGGCCAATGCTTTGCTCCTAGGTAGTCCCTCGGGTTGAATTGTTGTCGATGATATCAATAGAATGAACTCTTAATTTGTTTGGGTCCTTTTCCTTCATTACTTTGGTTGTAAGCCTGACCATGGCTATCTGGGCTCGCGTTAGACGCTTCTGCATCTTGTCTGGCTAGTGTAATTTGTTAAACAGGATTCGGGTGATTCGAAAGATGACTTCCTAGATAGCCGGATATGACTGTCTAGGGTGTAGTGAGTTCGGGTCGTTACATATATCTTCAAGATATACAAATTTAATACCTCTCAAAAATCAAAACATAAAGATTTGTTGAGTGGGCTCATTACTTCTTCCTCGTGAAAATTCTACATTGAGAGAATTGAGTGCAATTCCATATGTGTGCCATGCAACATTCATATGAGAAGAATCTTTAAATTTATGGGAACTTTTACTTGCCAATTTCACTTTGTGTGCAATATGGCCAAAGCAAGCCTCAATAGCACCGTCAAATTTAAGTAGTAGTAGTTAACTAAAACCCGAGCACTATTACTGCTAGAGTACCTATGAGCATATCAGGATATAAATTAAAGCCACTGAACCATCATATCTTATCTCACCCACCTTGTTGCAAGCAACACATACAGAATAATGTATTGATCAACATTACATTTAAACGCTACAAATTATAACATGTAATGTAATAATTATGACACCAGTAAATGTAGGTTGGCCGGATGGCATATCTACTACTGATTGAGCATATGAGTTATCGACCTAACTACCAAGCTTTGTCGTGTACTAAGTTCCTAAGATTTGAATCGTCGTGCCTGCACCTAGATATAAGTGTGCCGCTCATCATCATATCCCCAAGATATGCTTCAATCTTGTGTGATAATAAATTTAACATATCCATTTTTTGGATACGATTACACTGATAGTGTGAATTTTACGTTATTCACATGTATTAACAAAATGATAATCTATAACAATCAAAATCGTGAAAGGTCAAAACCGGGTTCAAGTAGGTAAGATAACACTAACAAGAACAAAAAAACCAATATTTTCCACCAAGTATGGGCCCAACAAGAATATTGCGTAGACTGAAGCTAGGTCTAGTTTTGGCTTGTTAGTGGGGTTTAGAAATAAAGATTAAAACCGAATGATAGCAATTCTAGACACTTAAGACCTAAATAATAAACCTAAATTATTACTTCAAGCTATGGCTACATGCACAGAGTTTAGGTAATAGTCATGCAAATGTAAGCCCCTCATCTTAGGGATAGCCATATTAGTGGTAACCATTAATTATAGAATACATGTTACTTGATGTTATTAGAGTGTAAAACCCTTGCTCTCACCAATTGCATGTAGGTTGGCCAGATGGCATATCTCCTACCGATCGAACATATGAGTTATCGTCCTAACCACCAAATTTTGTCGTGTACAAGTTCCTAAGAGTTGAATCGTCGTGCCTGCACCTAGATATAACTGTGCCGCTCGTCATCACATCCCCAGTATATACTTCAATCTTGTGTCATAATAAATTTAACTTATTTGTTCTTTGGATACGACTACACTAATAGTGTGAATTATACCATATGTATTAACAAAATGAGAATCTATAATAGTCAAAATCGTGAAAGTTCAAAACCAGGTTCAAGTAGGTAATATAACACTAACAAGAACAGAAAACCAATATTTTCCACCAAGTATGAGCCCAACAAGAATTGCTTAGACTGAAGTCATCTCTAGTTTTGGGTTGGTGACGACGATTAGAAATAAAGATTAAAACCGAATGATAGCAATTCTAGATGCTTAAGACCTAAATAATAAACCTAAATAGTACTACTTCAAGCTATGGCTACACGCATAGAGAGTTTAGGTAACAGTCACACAAATGTAACTCCCTCATCTTGATAGCCATATTAGTGGTAACCGTTAATTATAGAAAACATGTTACTTGATGTTATTAGAGTGTAAAACCCTTGCTCTCGAAATTTTCATGTAGGGCGTTGGCCAGATGGCATATCCTACCGATCGAACTTATGAGTTATCGTCCTAACCGCCAAACTTTGTCGTCTACTAAGATCTTAAGAGTAGAATCGTCGTGCCTGCACCTAGATATAAGTGTGCCTCTCATCATCATATCCCCAAGATATGCTTCAATCTTGTGGCATAATAAATTTAACACATCCGTTCTTTGGATACGACTACACTAATAGTGTGAATTATACGTTATTCACATGTATTGATAAATTTAACATATCTATTCTTTGGATACGACTACACTAATAGTGTGAATTATACGTTATTCACATGTGTTAATAAATTTAAATTTAACATATATGTTCTTTGGATACGCCTACACTAATAGTGTGAATTATACATTATTCACATGTATTAACAAAATGAGAATCTATGGCCGTGGAAATCATGAAAGCTCAAAACCGAGTTCAAGTAGGTAAGGTAACACTAACAAGAACAGATAAACCAATATTTTGCACCAAGTATGAGCCCAACAAGAATTGCTTAGATTGAAGCCATCTCTATTTTTGGGTTGTTATATTGGGTTTAGAAATAAAGATTAAAATCGAATGATAGCAATTCTAGATGCTTGAGACCTAAATAAAACCTAAATGCTAATACTTCAAGCGATGGCTACATGCATAGAGAGTTGAGGTAACAGTCACACAAATGTAACTCCCTCATCTTAGCGATAGCTATATTAGTGGTAACCGTTAATTGTAGAAAACATGCTACTTGATGTTATTAGAGTGTAAAACCCTTGCTCTCACAATTTGCATGTTTGTTGGCCAGATGGCATATCTCCTACTGATTTAACATATGAGTTATGGTCCTAACCGCCAAACGTTGCCGTGTACTAGGTTCCTAAGAGTTGAATCGTCGTGCCTACACCAAGATATTAGTGTGACGCTCATCATCGTATCCCCAAGATATGCTTCAATCTTGTGTTGTAATAAATTTAACACATCTGTTCTTTGGATACAACTACACTAATAGTGTGCATTATACGTTATTCATATGTATTAATAAATTTAACATATCTGTTCTTTGGATACGACTACACTAATAGTGTGAATTATACATTATTCACATGTATTAATAAATTTAGCATATCTGTTCTTTGGATACGACTACACTAATAGTGTGAATTATATGTTATTCACATGTATTAATGAATTTAAATTTAACATATCTGTTCTTTGGATACACCTACACTAATAGTGCGAATCATACGTTATTCACATGTATTAACAAAATGAGAATCTATGGCAATGAAAATCGTGAAAGTTCAAAACAGGGTTCAAGTAGGTAAGATAGCACTAACAAGGACAGATAAACATATTTTGCACCAAGTATGAGCCCAATAAGAATTGCTTAGATTGAACCTAGCTCTAGTTTTGGGTTGTTATTAGTGAGGTTTAGAAATAAAGATTAAAATCGAATGATAACAATTCTAGATGTTTGGGACCTAAATAATAAACCTAAATGCTAATACTTCAAGCTATGGCTACATGCGTAGAAAGTTTAGGTAACAGTCACGCAAATGTAACCCCCTCATCTTAATGATAGCCATATTAGTGGTAAGTGTTAATTATAGAAAACCTGTTACTTGATGTTATTAGAGTGTAAAACCCTTGCTCTCACCAATTGCTAATTTTTTTAACAAAAATAATAATGCCTTGACATAAAAATGTGGGTTAGTTGTTAGTATTTGAGCGCAAGATGGCACCTCATTTTCTAAGACAAAAAGGGATACTCGACATATCAAGCATGATGTTGTATTAAGGGATGTGTTGTACATAACCTTACTAACATTGGCGCAACTAACTATAACACATAGGTCGATACATTGCTCGTTGTAAATTCTATGCAATGTATGTAACATATTAAGCTATACTATACTTTATAAAGATGACACCTATAAAATTATAGTGTAATTGCATATCTCACGTTAACCATCCATGAGAATGCGCACCGCTCAACTTGTAACCTATTTACCATCCCACTCTGTCGTGTACTATAAGTTCCTAAATGTTAAACCGGCATGTCTGCAGTCGGCGCCTAGACATGCGTGCACCGATCATCATCGTATCTTCAAGATATGCAATCATTAATTTTCTCAATGAATCCAACCGCAAAGATTTGTTGAGTGTGCTCGTTGCTTCGCCGCTCTTCACCCTCCCCCCTCGGCTTGGGCCTATATAAAGCGAGAACCGAAGCCTCTTTGATTCATCCTAGAGCTTTCAGTGCCTTAGAAAGCCATTCCACAAGAATTGGACAGTGTTGTGGGAACTGAAGCCTCAACGCCTTCGGTAGCCTCCAAGCCCTTCCATGAGAATTAGATAGTGTCGTTGGAACCAAAGCCTCATCGCCCGCGTTAGCATACAAGCCCTTTCATGAGAATTGGGAAGAGCATGTAGAGAAACCATGGTGTTTTAGCTTTGGGTACCCCCAAGCAAGAGCGCCACCATTCACTTGAAGGTGGGCCTGCCCCTCGTCACATACACTCGACTCCAACTATAGTCAACTCCCATAAACAAATCATCTTCTCCTCTACCCTCGCTTTCCCAGGTCATCTCATCAGTCCCCTCCACTCCACCGATCCCCAAAATCCAAATCCCAAGAAAACAAAATGGGCAATGGCATCACCAAGAACCCATGCTTCTCCGGCGACCCGTACGCCGCCGCCATCGTGTCGGACCCGCTCCCGAGCGACAGCCAGGGTCACTCCTTCACCTACGTGCCATCAGGCGCCGCCTTCGACCAGCCCACGACGGCTGCCGCGATGTCGTCGGAGTCGTCGCTCTTCTCTCTGTCTGGCGCCGCCATCAGCGCCAATCAAGTGACGTCGGCGTCCATGCCTTCGTTCCGTCTTTATAATGAAATGACGTGGCCGCTGTCGAGCGCGTGCATGTTCGAGAGCTCGCGGTCCTTCACCGCCGTTCCACTCCAAGCGGCGCCGCCTCCGCTCTCCATGTCAGGGCCGGTCCAGTTCACGTCTGGCCGGTTCTCCGAGACGTCAGGCTCCGCGTCCACCACCTCAGACTCACCATTCTTGTCGGGTCCACTTGACCGCCCCTCGGCCGCCTCCTCGGCCGTGGCCGTGGGGGTCCAACCGAGTGTTTCTCAGCTCATCGCTGAGCGCCGCGCCGCGCGCTCCCGTCTCCGTGACGAGCGATCTCTGCTACGGTTCTTCGTGAGGACCGCATCCAAACTCCAGCTCGGGTCGCCGCGCTATGGCCGCGGGCCACAGGAACATCCTGCTGAGCCGATAAAGGTCTCCTTCAGCGATGGGGACTACCGCTCACCGCCGAACGATAATGTGGAGTGGGCTCAGGGCATGGCCGGCGAGGACCGGTTCCACGTCGCGGTGTCCGAGGAGCACGGTTGGGTGTTCGTCGGAATCTACGACGGTTTCAATGGGCCCGACGCGACCGATTACCTCTTCGCCAACCTCTACGTCGCCGTCCACAACGAGCTCAAAGGCGTGCTCTGGGACGACATCCAAGCAGGCGACGGCGCCAGGTGCGTTCAGCAAGAAGCGGCTGCAGGCAATGCCGAACGCCTCTGTCTTGCTGGGGCCGACGGTGACAGCGCGGAGGCTAAGCGCAGGCGGACGGAAGTGCCCATGCCAGGCAACAACGTCACTACGCCAGTGCATCGCGACGTCCTGAGGGCGCTGGCGCGGGCACTGGAGAAGACGGAGGAGGCGTTCTTCGCGGCGGCGGAGGAACGCGCGGCCGATAGCCCGGAGCTGGGGCTGATGGGCTCCTGCGTGCTCGTCATCGTGATGAAGGGCAAGGACGTTTACGTCATGAACGTCGGGGACAGCCGCGCCGTGCTGGCGCGGAGGCCGGAGCTCGACCTGAAGAACGTCCTCGGCAAGGCGTCGCAGGACCTGCAGCAGTTCAAGGACGAGATGATGCGCGAGCTGGAGGCGCACGACATAGACGGCCTGCAGGCCGTGCAGCTCACCGCAGAGCACAGCACTGCGGTCCAGGAGGTACGCCATCTTTCCCTCCTCTACTCGTCTCCTCTCCTCTCCTATTTATAACTTCAATTATGACTATTGAGGATGGTGCAGGAGGTGATGAGGATCAAAGGTCAACATCTGAATGATCGGAACGCCATAGTCAATGGCCGGGTCAAGGGGAAGATCAACGTCACTAGAGCGTTTGGGGTCGCCTACCTGAAGCAGGTAACTTCGGTTCTACTAGTATTTCGTTTTCAGTGCGCATGCTCAAGTATATTTCTATTGTCGGTCAGGCCTCTGCAGTTTGTTCTGCATATATACTGCAGCGTTTAACATGCTCTGTGCATTGTGCTGTGACAGTCTAGGACTATGCGACTGCGAGTAACCAACCATGTAGTTGTAGGCCCTACGCTCCAAATCATGGCTGATTAGTGGTCGTTCAATAGTGGATTGGTGGAGTAGGACTGTAGGAATTCCGTGTCTCGTGGTCCCAAAGCGTCAAAATTGGCTTCAAATGTCAATCTGCAAACCTGACGATTCTGTCGATGTTCGTTAGTAATTTTTTTATCTCTGGCACTGGCAGCCCAAGTGGAACAGCAGGCTTCTGGAAGCCTTCAAGATCAACTACGTCGGCACGGACCCGTACGTGACCTGCACGCCGTCGCTGTGCCACCACCGCATCGTTGGCTCGCAGGACAAGTTCCTGGTGCTGTCCTCCGACGGGCTGTACGAGTTCTTCACCAACAAGGAGGTGGTGGACCAGGTGGAGGCCTTCACCGCCGCGAAGCCCGACGGCGACCCCGCGCACCACCTCGTCGGGGAGCTCGTGCACCGCGCCGCGAGGAAGGCCGGTGAGTAACTCAACCATCCATGAGCACGCACTCTACCCTCTACGTACAGGGCAGCACGATCAGACTGGTTTCTCGTTCTCATTTTGTTGCGTTGCAGGCATGGAGACGCGCCGGCTGCTGGCCATCCCGCGCGGCGAGAGGAGGCACTACCATGACGACGTCTCCATCATCGTCATCTCGTTCAAGGGACGGATCTGGAGGTCGTCTGTCTAGGCGTGTCCGAGTCAGATGACGAGGTTTCAGAGGTCCAAGGCGTCCTCGTAGTTCAGATGAGAAGAGATGGATGAGGCGATGGTCGACAGTGCTCGGCTATTGTTTTTTTTTACCTTATATGCTAGTAGAAACCGTGTTCGTTCTTGCCGAAACTGTTGTACATAGTTCCGCAAGACGAACTCTATATAGCTAGGCTTATGTAGTACTCCGTAATCCCCAAAAAAAAAAAAGAAGAAAAGAAAAAAAAAGGAAAGGAATGTAGTAGTAGTAGTATGTAATTATTAGGGGTTTCGCATGATTGCGATCGAAACAAGGGGGTAATATTATATTTAATAGTAAGTAGTAACTGTTGTGTGTATCGCTCTCAGTCTCAGCCTAGCAACAGTAGAAACAGGGAATTGACATGTTCTAGCACATCTGGGGCAACAATAGGCTGCAACATTCATATCGCCAGTATCAGTCTTTCGAACATATGCATCCTGGTTTAGTTAGTCCATGTCTTAAGAAAAATATAATAATCTGACCACACATCACGGCCCTGTTCGCTTGAACTTATCATTTATGATATAATGTTTTTCTCTCATAACAAATCAGCGAACGGTATTTTCTGACATAGCCTAATACGTCAACACAGGGTAGCAGCGCCCATCACAGGTTTTCTTCGGTGCAAAAGACATCTGTTCGTGCCTTTCACAAAAAGAAGGATTAAATTATCCCCCAATCATCAACGTTCAATTCGACCGTGCCAAATACTATCTGTCCCAATCATACTGTTTGGAGGAGAAATTACAACGAATCACTGGAGAAATCACGTGTTAAACGAGCGTGAGTCGTGACTGACGAGCGAATCTAGCCCCGTTAGAGCTTGTTTGGATACACATGTATACATCTCAATCCACATGTGTTAGAGTAAGTTAAATTTCATACCAACCCACTCCAACATACATGAACTGAGATTAACTCTAACCAAGTTTTACTCCAACACACACATAGATGTGAGGTGGATACATTTGCATCCTAACAAAATCTAAAATGGAGAAAGAAGAAAAAATAGCAGTGTGCGCCCCCTCCTCCTCTTTCCCCAAATTTTGCTAGTGTTACAAAGCAAATTGAATTCTTTAACTAGATACTACTAGTACCTTTCTCCACTTCTTTTTACAAGAAAACTACAGTTGGCAAGTTGCCAGCCTGGTTTTTGCGTACAAGCTTTGCAAAATTCAGGGTGGTAAAAAAAAAAAAGCCGCAGTCTATGTTACTTGGAAGTTGGAACAACAAGGAGCTCCATGATTCTAAGAGGGCCTCGGCTGCTGGGTTCTTTTTTCAGCGCGTTGAAGAGCAAGGTTTGCCGAGATGACATGCAGCACCTGGGCAAGGGGTTGTTGCTCCATCAGTCCAAGACTCGCATCATCCCAGTATAATTGGCGTACACTGACTAATCTATCAACTCGGTATTCATGCACGAGCACGAATATGAGAAAATATAAGTTTGAAGATGCTTAGTAACTATAATTGATCGAAATTATATATCTAAGTTTTCAAAAAATATTATTTTAGTTTTTTTTTAAATTATATATCTATACTAGTTCTAACTGAACTAGGTTTTTGCCCGTGTGTGGTCACAGGAGCCAGAAAAGTTCAGGAGAAAACAGAATGTTTAAGATCACCAAACGTTACAATCCACCTAATCTTTGCAACATGTTTCGAATGACATTGATATACATAAGCATTAATTTTACATGACAATGATGTCAAAGCAAAACATATTTAACACAAATGTGAGAGCACATTTTCCATAAAGCATAGCCAAAGGGTGCCTAGCTGAACTGAGTTCTTCGCTGAAAAGCCATGGCTAAAAGTACTGTTCGCTGATTTGTTGTGAGAGAAAAATAATGTTCCTTCGCTGAAACAGTACGG
This sequence comes from Miscanthus floridulus, assembly GCF_019320115.1. Lineage (NCBI taxonomy): Eukaryota > Viridiplantae > Streptophyta > Magnoliopsida > Poales > Poaceae > Miscanthus > Miscanthus floridulus. The sequence goes on along the minus strand of NC_089581.1, from coordinate 153,882,731 downwards.
CTCATAAGACAAGCAAACATGCCCTGGTTAGGTGACCTCGGCGGCACTCCTCAAGGCCTGAGTTTGACTCTCCGTGGGAGCAAATTTTAGGCTAAGGTTAAAAAAATCCTATCGTCTGTCCCACGGCCAAAGCACAGGTTACAAGGCCCAGCCTTGTTCTCACATGAACATGATGCCCCTGTGTCAGGGTGGGGCAGGGGTTCAGAGATTTTCTCGACCTGTGTGAGAAGATCTTCTCTCTTACAGCAATGCTCGGAGTGGCTTACCCATACAGGTCGAGTATTTTTTCATAAAACATAGCCAATGCCTCTCCACACCCCATCCTCTCTTATGCACTTTCTCGATTGAGATCTTCTGTCACGTGGGTTGCTATAGGCACCAAAAATATTAAAGCTAGGATTTGCAAGGTGCACTATATTTTTTTCTCGGTCACACAAAAGGTTTGCGCGTCTTAGTATTAAGGTAGAGAAAATGTTTGATACAACACGCCTTAGTGATGCCATTTGGGGTTAAAAACGTTATACATGGATGCTCGGATCCTCCCTAGTGTATTATAAGCTAGGCTGTTAAATTGGATTGTGATCAACCCAAATTTGTGACGCTAGCTGGGAGGCCTATGCCCAGGCTGCCGAGCGGCGACACTGCTTGCGCGTGCCCACCTCGCCGTCCGCTGAGCGCCTACGTATGAGCGGGATCACCGCTGAATATTTTTTCGTACGCCTTCTCGGCCGATGTCGGCGGAGACAGCCTCCCGCTGGTTTGTCCCAGACGCTTCATGACAAGGTACTCATCTCGCTTGATGCTGGGATATGAGATATGCTTTGTGCCGCTATCCGTTTGCTTCGCATGGAGAGCGGGGTTGGTGCACGTTCGCCGTGGGCCGTATCATCTCTGGGCAGCTCCAGGAGTGGCGGTTGCTTCCTCTTTATGATTCGCTCTGTTAGTGAAGCGCTTGAGGCGTCTGTCGGCCGAAGTTGTCTAAGGTGATAGTGTGGTTGACGCTGTCCGTCGTAGCCACAAACGTCGCGTATTCCAGGGTGGTTTCCTCGACGTTGGCCGGTGCTGGGCTCATGGGCAGGGGAGGGGTGGCCGTGTCCGTGCCAGGGGGATCGATGTTTGCGCATTGGTGGGTCGGTCCCCCAACCGTCATGGATGGCAGGCCCAACAGTGTTGACGATGGTGCTGGAGCTTTTTGGGTGCACCATGGCATCCACGATGCTGGGTTGTCCCCCATGGTGGCATGACTTGTGGCTGCCCTTGCACAGGCAACAATGGAGGTGAGTTCGTCGTCCACTGGGTAGCCTTCACAGGAGAACGAGTGTCCCTAATGATGCTTCAACTTCTTGAGAGGTGGTCACCGGAGGGCACCCAAGCACTGGTGCTCCTGCTGGCCGGGTCACGACGAGCAAGGTAGCGAGCTCCTCCAGCATTGGGTCGACCCACGCAGAAGGTCCCGCACTCACGCACAACTCCAACATGAGCGGATCTGGCTCGTGGAAGCAGTGTGTAGCAGTAGAGGTAGCGGCACCCCCACGGCACCCTACGAAGCCCATCCGATCTCGGTGGACCGCCGTGGGGCACGTGCTATGAGGCTACTGGGTTGTTGCCTCGAGCAGAGTGTCGTGGCAGGTCACCACCCCTCATCGTTGTCATCATAGCAAACCTAGATCGCTTGCAATCCCTAGCGAGGTGGCGGAAGCCGTGGCAGCGCACGCAGCGCCTTGGCAGCCGACAAGTCGCTACTCGGTGCGAGTAGGAAAGACAGTTGAAACATCTGTCATGATGCTCTGTGGGGATCTTTCGGGTGTGCGATAGTTGCTTTGGGCCACGACAAGGCTCCAGGTGTGCGGTAGCAGGCCGCATCTCCTTTCGAGGGAGGATCTCCCTCCACGCATGGGCGTTGGGGGCGAAGACCCGTCCGCAGGGGCCGAGGCGTTAGCGGGCAACACCAGGTGGGGACGCTAATGGCTGCGCTTCCTCTGCCTTCACGCGGGTCCCTGTCATCCAGCCTCCGCTCCGCTTTGTCCCAGAACCACGATTGAACAAATCTGGATGCGAGCAGGGGATACGACGACCGGCTTCGTCGGGCGGCTTCCAGGTAGGTTGAGGGGTGGTCATCGTCGGACTCATCGCCGTCATCGTCCGCCCACCGATGGTGCTTCGTGCGCCCTCCCGAGCAGCAACCTAGGTAGAACGGTACCACGTCCTGTGAGAGGGAGGATGAGCTAGGGGTGGCCGACGGTGCCGCAGTGGCCTCCGAGAGGCCATGGGTCCTGAAGGCCCGGACTTGTGCCCGGACAGCGCGGATCTGAGCAGATCGATAACAGCTGGAGGCGTGACGCAAGTAGTGCTCCATGCACCGACCTATATCACTGACGGCATGCGGGCCTAGGACCTTGTGGCCGACGGGGCCATCCCCGGCTCTAGTGACGAGCAGCCTGCTTGGCGCGGCATCAGCCCACCGCCTCCGCAGGCACCGGCTTCGGGGCCTCAAGGCCGCACCACGGAGGAGTGGGTGTGCGGGGGGAGGGAGGGGAGGTGGGGGCGGCAGCTAGCACCAGCTCCGTTGGTGGTGGGGTTGGCGACGAGGCAGGGGCACACCGCGCATGGTTGGTCAAGCGGTCGTGAGTGGGATGGAGGGGGAGGCGAGGGGGAGGTGGGTGCCGGAGGATGGGAAGGGGAGGGAGAGGGGGGCGGTGCCGAGGAGGCAGCCGGCGGCGGTGGCGGCAGAGAAGTGGGCTTGGCAAGGGTTGCGGGGTTCTCCAATAGGAATCTATTTCATGTGCACTACATTTCTACAATCGCTTACTTAGGGGCGGTTGCAAAACCAGTTATAAAAATCAGTTTTTCCATCTCTAGAAATAGTTTATGCAGTCGCTAATAAGCAGCTTATCCTGTCCATCTGTACTACTCACAACTCATTTTGCGTGTGCACACACAAACACATTTGTCCTGGTGATGCTTTCTATTTTTTTTCCTTTGATGACCAGTTCCAGTCCCTTCATGATTTTTTTGTTCCTTTGTTCCGTTTACATTTGTGCACTTTGTCCTTAGAGAGTTGAAGCAGGAGAGAAAGAAATTATTTATTGATTACCAAAGACATTGTGAGACTGCAAATTTAAGCACTACTGAATGCAGCAGTAGACCCTTGACCACATATGGCATCACCATATAGGACGCTCATAGTAGCACCAAAACCAGGATATCTCTTGGTCAAGTGTCATTCTTGGTTGGGTTTCCAAGTTCCAACAA